>NW_027094030.1:614966-1229933 GCF_019434415.1 Metarhizium acridum | reverse complement strand
GGACGGGACAATTATTGACGAATTTTGCCATAGATACTCAATTTGTGGCTATAAACGTGTACGGAAATATGCACCATGTGTCAGGGTGGTCATCGGGGTTGACTGCAGAGTCAGGGAGCAAAAGATCCAGCAATAGCGGCCCATGGCTGAATATCCCCAATGTCCAGCTTATAAGTGTGTACATGTTGGCTTTCTCTCTCTCTATGGCCTCTGTCGCTCCTTGAGGAAACCAACGGGACCTACACCCGTCAAAACGCCAGTCAAGACCATCACCGGGGATGTACCGTCGCAAGAGAAACATTACTCATAATTGCCCGTTAAGATTCAACCATGGCATCACTCTTTGCGCCGCTTTTTTCCATGTAAGCAAGTGCCCATTCCACTATCCGGTCAGCAGTCAGCACAATCTACAAATCAAAGAGAAAAAAGCGGCAATTCATTACTCACGCCGGGCATCAGATTTATTTCTACACGACAATCGCAGTAAATTGTTGACCCTCCGTCTCTACTCTGCATCTGGATCATCATCGCAGCAGTAGCAAAACTCAAACGTGCTCGGCATAGGTGACGAGTGCGGTGGTCGCCAGCTTGCCTAGGTCAGGTGCGTCTGGCACTTCTGGGTGGCTTTCCGGGCTCTCATCGGTCGAACAACAGGCTTTTGACGCCACAACAGGTCTGATTCACAATCAATCCACGCACGGTATGGGCCAAAGTCGCTTCCAGTGCTCGTCATTGGCTGTAAGCCAGAAGGAATGCCGCTGCGGCACAGCTCCGGACATGTCGAACGCCACTCTGCCGCGTGTGTAAATGTCGAGGCGACGTTCATGTGGACTTCTGTAGAGCATACCGTGCTCATATTGCTCCAATTATACTCCGACCGGACATGTAAGCGACGTCGTCTTCGTCCCAGGGACGTGACGAGCCTGTACGTGTTGAGCCATGCTCAACAGTCGGCTGGCATGCCGCCTCTGAGGTTATCCGAGCGTGTAAGAGACCGTCTCAAATCTACATCTTGATTTCTGAAATGTCGTTTTGGTGCCTCTCTCGGAGCACTTTTCGGCGTTTCCCGGTCGAGAGCTGCCTCCTGGTACGCTTCAATGGTGGCCTTGCGCTACCCTTTTCACACATATCCTGACACTGGGCCATGGATACAGGACCGGTGTTGTAAGTGACGGTATCGGTTTTTCAACGTCTAACCTGGTTAATTTGGACTCGTGTGCAAGCCGATAGGCAGCCGGAGGTGTAATGAATAACTGCTGAGTCGGAATACGAGTGGACAGCGCGGTATAAGTGGGTGAGTAAGGGCTATGTGGCTTCAGCTAGTCATCGATGGTCCATATGATTGATATCAAATCATGTCAACCTCCTTCCAACTTGGGTTAAAGGGATTCTTTGAAAAAGAAAAAAAAGGTATGAAGGAGGAGAAAAGAAAAAAAAGGAGGGTGAGAGGGGGGAAAGCCGGTCTTTATGGCCCTGCACGCCAGCCGGACGCCCCTCGAATCGGACCAATCATGTCCTGCCCTGTCCAACATCACCTCGTCCTAGACTCCTTCCACGTCATGGTTTCACGCAACATGTATTATGCTTTTCATCTGTCAAATGAAATGTCGTGAATCTTTCGTCATCTTGTATCAGTTTTGACCATGAATCATTAAAAAAAGGCTTCTGGAAGCCGTTTCGACCTCGGTGGCCTATGGTGTACGACACCCCTCTGGTCGACAAGAACGACGTCTGGACATTACACAGCAATGGAACGATTTATGGTGTACAAAACCTGCTGTAGAAGTTCTATGAAGGCCTACCGTGCTCTTGAGGATTGATGCATCACTAATTTACCGTCTTTGACACAGCTGCTGGTGCCCGAGCCCCTTTTCTGCGTGTCATGCTCGTCACGGCATGCGGGACTCGTATCTAGAGCAATGCCAACGATTGCCCCAGACTTCGTTTTATCATTATAAATGGTCTTGAACGTCTTTTGAGAACCGTGGTAGAGCTGGAAGGACTTGTTCTGTGCACAGGACGGAAATGATTAGTGAGGCAAGGCTGTCTGATAGATGCCTGCGGGGCGTAATCACTTATTCTTGCTTCCCTTGATAACACAGTCCCAATGTCAGACATTCATCTCTTGGCCTTCCCCAGCCAGGTTTATTTTCCCGCAATAGAGACTTGGCCGTGAGTAGGGGTTGGTGGCAAACGGCTTGCTAGCAGTCCATTGCGGACAGCAGAGCAATCTACAGTGATACACCAGCAGACGGCACCAACGTGACAAAGGCCCAGTGTTTTCTTGGTCAGGCCGATGTGCGTTCCACAGGTGTCACTGGTGTCCTCGTCGGTACATGTCACTGTCCACTGCAGGCAACCAGATACTTGCAAGTCAAGTCTGATGAAGCGCTGGTTCTGTCCGAGGGCGTGTAAGTGCAGGAAAATTGCCCGATTGTGGCAGTCAGCTGCGGCCGGCCAATGTGATGTGATTAGTCACGTTTAATGTGGCTAGCTGGCAGGCGCGCCGCCGCGTTGGTGCCCGTTCGGCTCGGCAAACTTTGTGTATCGCAAGCCAAGCCCACTTGACCATGAAGAGTCTGGTCTTTCCAATGTCGTGGAGGTGACGGATTTATGCGTGGCTGTCTGTCATATTATGTTTTGGTCGTGCTGTTTGCCTGCAACCCACATTACGCCGTTGAGTGCTACGAGGCCTCGATTAATACAGGCAAAATTCTCCCGTGGCCAGGGGACCCTAGTTTATTTGAGGCGTGCAATGTGCGAGCTGATATTCTCTCTCACACGGCGCCGTCATTGGTACCAGATACGACGACGTCTGGTTGGTCACGTAACTCCAAGTCAACGCAGAGCCCCACTTATTGCAAGCACGCGGCAACGGGAGCTTGGCGCCGGCTGAGGTCTCACCTGTGACC
Source organism: Metarhizium acridum (assembly GCF_019434415.1). Classification (NCBI taxonomy): domain Eukaryota; kingdom Fungi; phylum Ascomycota; class Sordariomycetes; order Hypocreales; family Clavicipitaceae; genus Metarhizium; species Metarhizium acridum. The sequence continues at coordinate 1,227,021 of NW_027094030.1, read as the reverse complement.
TTGCTTTCAGGTGCGTCGTGGTGGTCACTGGCGATCCCTTCAAAACGGGAGCACACGCATCGCACCAAGGCGTCCCGGTGCATTGCGTCGCGCTCACCTAGATATCCGGCAGTGCGTTTTCGGTAAATCCTCCGCCCTGTCACCCAGCGTTTTGGGCTTCGGGCATACAGCATGGCACCGAGAAAACGAGCTGCCTCGGGCATTGAGAGCAACGGCGAACCCGTTCCCAAGAGACGCTCGGCTCGTCAAGCAACAGCCTCTGTCTCCAATACGTCTTCTCGCCCAGTCTCCACCCCAGATATCAAGGCGCCCCGGAATACTGGGACAAGCCGAGCTCCAAGCAAGCCAAGACGGACACCAAGGCCGCGGCCAAAAAGCCTACCAAGCAGTCAACAGGCGGCACAGAGACCAACAGGCCGCCTCGCCAATCGCAAGCAAGAAGGATGCCGGCGCCAAGAGGAATGAAAGAGCCGCGTCGGAAGACGTCGACGTAGACTCTATACCCAGAACTAATCCCGAGGCGCCCCGCCATGAAGGCGAGTGGTACTGGTTGATGAAGGCGGAGCCTGAGACGCGCTATGAGAACGGCATCGACGTGAGGTTTTCCATCGACGACTTGAGGGGCAAGACGAAACCCGAGGGCTGGGATGGTAAGCTTACCATTGTCCTCTCAGCAAACCATGCGTGCTAACTCTCATCAGGAATCAGAGCATATGCCGGTACGTCTCGCTCGCTTCATCCGCAAACACATGAACCATGGCCTAACTATCGCAGCCCGCAATCACATGCGGAACATGAATGCCGGCGACAAAGCCTTCTTCTACCACTCCAACTGCAAAGAACCCGGCATAGTAGGCATAATGGAGGTGGTCAAAGAATTCTCTGAAGACGGTTGGCCTCTCCTTGACTGTTGCCCAGAGTTTTTACTGATCAAGAGCGTAGTAAGCGCCCGTCGGCCGGGCACGCCCTACTACGACCCCCAATCGACAAAGGACAAGCCGCGCTGGAGTCTTGTCCACGTCGAGTTTCGCAAAAAATTCGCTGTGCCGATTACCCTCAAGGAGCTGCGGGAGATGGGAAAGCCAGGAGGCCCGCTGGAGAATATGCAGATGCTGAAGCAGAGCCGGCTGAGTGTGAGCCGGGTCAGCAGTGAGGAGTGGGCGGCCTTGTGTAGGGTTGCGGACGAGAAAGCGAAGAAGGCGGGATCGGAGCATGAGACGGGCAAGTTGAACAAGTGAAAGTGATGAGGTCAACTGCTCAAGTGGACGTGTACATGTACGGTTGACGGTCTGGATAATTGTATCAGGAGCCAAATAGGAACGACGGCCGTATTCCCACGCTTCAGTCGGCTTTGAGGCATTGGCGCTCCATGCAATCCACCAAGTCTCCGGGCCATGTATGTCTAAACTGCACAACAAGAGACGGCGACCAAGAAGCGACTCGTTGTTACTCCCACATGGCCATCTGGCCGTGCTCATTTCTCACGATACTTGGACGCAACGACCTTGCACCATTACACACGATCTCTTGGCCCGGGCCCGGCCAGATATTTATCTATCTGCCCAGCACTGTTTGCCAATTTCGTTTGGTCCCTGCCACGTGCCTCCATCTCAGTAGCAACGACCGTTTCAGCTCCACCACACACGGTCATCCGAGTGGCGCTGTCGAGTCGAGATTCATTTTCGTGCGGATAGAAAACCCCACGGCATAATATCTAGCATCTCGGGAGCAATCGCCGAACTCTGCCAGGCCTTCGATTAACCCTAACCCTAAACTACATGGAGCACCGCTCGATTCTACGCCCCTTCCGACGACGGCACATGTCCCCATCATCGACCATCTTAGTTCCCGTATCCATAGGCCGGCAGTTACGTACTCCAAAATAATTCTCGGACCGTGGATCTCGCGCCCAACCATGACAACAGCCGATATCGGTCACGGAAAGAATATAAAGAAATGGCCATGAATGTGTTAAGACCTCCACCAGACATCGCTTCTCCCTCGCATATTCTCCGAGATGACTTCGGCGGAGGCGACAGGCAATGCCACCGATGGGCGTCGCCCGCCGTCGCCAATCCCTCTGAGCGAGGGCGGTGCCCGAGGCTCATCAACGCCTCACAGTGAATCGGACGACGATGCCGTGGCCAATGTTGCGACTGCAGAGCCTGTCCCTCCTAATGGGGGGTATGCGTGGGTTTGCACATTTGCCGTGTTTCTCATCAACGCTCATACCTGGGGTATAAACGCCGTTAGTTGCCTTGCGTCTGGCTGAAAGCCAACACATGCTCACCAAACAAAAACAGTCGTGGGCCGTCATCATGGCTCAGTACTCGACCAACGAGGAGGCCATTCAGGCCTCGCATCTCGAATTCGGGCTCGTGGGCGGCCTCTCCATCTCCCAGGCCCTCCTCATCTCGCCCATTGTCACCGTCGTCCGGAAACGCATCGGCGCCCGATGGACCATTCTCATCGGCACCATGCTGATATTCCTGTCCCTCCTTACGTCCTCCTTCGCCTCCAGCATCTGGCACCTGGTTCTCGCCCAAGGCTTCTGTTTCGGCTGGGGCATGGGCTTCGCCTACATCACCGCCTCTGCGCTTCTGCCTCCCTGGTTTTCCTCCCGCCGAAGCCTGGCCGTTGGCTTCGCGACGGCAGGCTCCGGTATTGGTGGTCTACTGTACAGCATCGTGACCGACCGCATCATCCACGCCTGGGGTCTGGCCTGGGCGTACCGTGTGCTTGCCGTTGCTGCGCTGTCCGCCAACCTCCTGGCTGCGTTCCTGCTGCGGGACCTCAACACCAGGCCGCGTGCTGCGGTGACGGGCGAGATCCGCTCAAGCAGCTTCAACCCGCGCGACTTTGGGCGAGTCGAGGTCCTCCTCATTGTTGTCTGGGGGTTCGCCACGGAGCTGGGGTACATCATCCTCCTGTACTCGCTGCCCATCTACGCCGCATCCATCGGTCTCACGCCGGCCCAGGGCTCGGTAGCAAACGCCCTGCTCAATCTCGGCCTCGCCATCGGCCGGCCGCCTCTGGGCTACCTCAGCGATGTCTTTGGCCGCATCAGCGTGGCCGGGGCGACGACCATGCTTTGCGCCATCTTTTGCTTCGCCCTGTGGATCCCGGCGCAGTCGTTTGCGCCTCTTTTGCTCTTTGCTCTTGTTTCCGGTACGCTCTGCGGCACCTTTTGGTGCACAATCACGCCCGTCCTGGCCGAGGTTGTGGGCATTGCAAAGTTTGCCAACACCTTCGGCGTTATCTGCATCGGGCTAGTTCTGCCCACGACGTTTGCGGAACCCATCGCCATAAAACTTGTGGAAGGGGATCCCAACAGCAATAGGGCCTTTATCCACGCGCAGCTGTTTGCGGGATTCATGTTTCTTATCGGGTCGGTGTGTTTGTGGCTATTGAGGTGTTGGAAGATCTTTACCGATGTCGAGATGCGAGGCGAGTCGATGACTACCCTTGAGAGACAGCATCGATACTGGGTTTCCTGGATCACGCCTCAAATGATATTTAGCACGCAGCGGGTGTAGGTGTGAAGAAACCTAGGCATCTGTTGTCTGCCATGCTGTGGCGGGTATTAGATGCTGGGAAAATCATGATGCAAAAGTCTGGAACGCACTGTAATTTCGTGCCGTTTTGCGCTTTGGTGTGAATTTCTGTTTGGCCAACGTGTCTTAGTGATTGGTTGGCACAAGACTGGCAACGATTTTGTTTACGCGATTACATGGAACGAGTGGGAAATTGCCTGTAGAAGAGTTTGCATGCTAGCTACCCTTAATGGATATCTTTACACATGGAAGAGATACGATTTTATCCCCATTCAATTTCACTAATAATCTTTTATTAAATGAAATTATTCTTAAATTATTAACTTATTTAAAAAAAAAATCAAAAAAACGGGCTAGATGGAGGGCATCTAGTAACACTGTAATTTGGCCATATATCTTTTATATCAGCTCATTCGGCTTCAGCAACCACCTCTTTGGGAATAGCATCTCGTCCACTGGCACCAGGTCCCGTTGGACATTTCATCTGAAATTCGTCAATGCTCAGCTCAAGACAAATGATGCAGCCGAATCTAACTACTGTTTTCCAAGTATTGAATTTACAGTTTCAGCGCCAGGCTAGTGTTCGTTCATCTTAGATTTTATACCACGGTCACTTTGGGTGAGATGAACTTGACATCTGTGTCCCTGTCATTTTCGTCATCTAAACAGTCAGCTCGCAAGGCACATCGTACGGAAAAGAAAGAGCCGTCTCGGAAGATGCGCGGAAGAATAACCCACGAACGTACGTTCCGAAACCTTCGATTTCAAACTATATCCCAGGTTCCGAGAGGACGATACCAAGGAGCCGACAGTGCTGAAAAAATCAGCCGATGTGCAGGTATTGATCTGACAGACCATGTCCCGCTCCGTTGTCTCAGCTCACCCTTCGTGTTTGCCGTTATAACGAGTCCATCTATTGGGAGCTGTATGCATGAGCGCTGTATAACCTGCCAACCTCGAGTCCATACAACTCCGCACTTCGAACTTGGCGCTACGATATCAGCTCAACACGAGGACTGGGGCAGCCGCGATCCGATTACGGAAGCTGTTAGGTCAAACCTCATATCACGCCTTACGCAGAATGGGCCCTTGGGACACCTACTGCGCCATATGCGGAGTCGTCGCTCAAGACCATATCTCCGAGAACCATATCAGCTCTAATGACTCAATTACGCTGTCTATTGGGCGTAAAAAAGCGACAGCAATCAAGGAAACTCGCAAGAAGTGCAACGAGTCCCGTTTTCATGTCTACTTTGGTAGCGGGGACGGGTACGACCTCGACGAGGCAAAAGAGGGTTGGGACTGGGAGAAAGAGCAAGGACGATATGATCGTGACCATGTAGGCGACCTCGGATGGCTAGACGATGTTCAGTGCTTGGCATTTGACTCCAATGGTGGAAGGTAATCGAGTCGAGCACGGTTTTGCCCGGAACAATCCTGGCATCGTTTGCAACATGGCGTTTGTTACTGTTGAGCTAACAAATGTGGAGGCCTACTACAGATAGAGACTTATCATGATATATTTTGCTGTTGTCTTTTCCGTATAACAATCACTTGCGTCGCTTCCATCCAGGAACATATAAGTTCTTGCACACCTAACATGCTACAAGAGTTTTCTGTTTTTTTTTTAAAAAAAAAAATAAAAGAAGAAGAATTCTCAACACTATCCGAGTCTGTAGGGACTTGTGGTTTTCGTTGATGGCTAGGTGAACCAAACACGGGGTATTAGGAGAAACGGCTTCGTTAGGACTTCCCCTATCGTTCAAGGCTGGCAGTAAACTCTATCAGCGGAGATGTAGCACTGATGGTCTCGTTTGCAGCCTCAACTGTGATACCTGCTCCCGAAAGCTCGATCAAGAATGAATAACGAGAGGCTATATCTCGCCATCGCGGGTCCTATACAACAATGATCATGGGGATATATACCTTTGTCGTTGATTTCCTTTCTCGTGAGATTCTAATCATGGATCCCTATTATCCAATTGTCAGTGGGATTCTCAATAGCCCCGTTGGAATACTGGGGTAAATTTCATATTTATATGGTATAAGCTCTGCTAGCTAAGGCCACGTCGTCATTGGACAGACTTGCCGAACCTGACGACCTTGAACGCTCCTATCGGCCAAGTACGCGCTTTAATATATAGGAGCCCTAGGTATAGAAATTATGCAGAGATCCCAGTAAAATGTCTGCAAGTGTTAAAATTGCACGAGATATCCTTCCGGGGGAAATCGGCAAAGATGCTACAGATTTCTCATCTGATGAAATGGGTATAACCATGGCGTGAACAGCGTCGACGACGGCGAACAATAGCAAGCCGAGGCCGATCTAGCCAACGACCAAATTATATTTCACACCTGTATTTCACAGCCAATCAGAGGTAGCTGTGACAAGTCGTTGTTTCTACAGCGAAAAGGTAGGCCGAAACGCCGCACCTTGGATCCCCTGAGTTCGAGGTTGGAGGCGCAATGGCTCTTAGCCCCTGATTATTGTTCATATTAGCTATCGCGGCTAGAAAGCTCCATGTATAGGGGCCAAATCAGGCCTGAACAGACATCTTATACACATGGCCAACATGACTAATCACGGAACGCAACAGATACCAGCAATGGATTAAGAGACACTTGCTACTCAAATTGCAATAATTGAATTCGGCAGGCACTTTTTTGGGCGGCTCGATTGGAAGCTTGAACTGAGGGGCAGGCGGTCAATTTGGCAACTTAAGCCAGGCTCGATTGAGGCCAATGGATTTGACAAGACTCCTGTGGGCTCAGAAGCCTGTGGTCAGATTCGGTACTCGCGGGCTTGTTTGCCATGCCTGTCACCACCTTATTTAACTCTCGAGCCACTATCTTGTATGAAGCCTCGATGTGACGCAGGTCGAAAACCTTCTTTGGAGCTGCTGGCAGATTTGTTGCTGGCTCTGATACCAAACTTGGAGCCGCTGGGTGTATTCATGATATAGAGGACAAGCTAGGGAAGCTTCGAGACGCTGAAATACCTGCTTCCCTAATCCCCGGGGGACAGGCGTGTCGCGACCAATCCTTGCGACATAACTAGGGAAGGAGTTCTGCAGCAGCCGGTGGATTAAGACTGCTGAGGTATATGTAGCTATTAGTAGATTCGGCCGGATTGAAGGAAAAAGCAAGGGCTGGCTGTGGCAGCTATCGAATGCGAAGCTTCAGGCGGACCCGAAGCAGTCCAAATGCTCGTGCATACAGTCTTTTAGCTTACCACTCTCAATAAAAGGTCCATACTAACATAATACTACCAGGAGATCCGGCGTGGTGAGCTTTCCTTGGGATTGAAGCTGCGACCGGAAAGTCTGTAGGAGCCATCGAATGGCAGTCGGATTGAAATAAAGGTTGGCTCAATTCGATCGATAGAAACTGGTATCGGATTGCAGGCGTGATAAACTGAAGCTGTCGCTCGAAGGAGGCTGCCGGACGACGCCTACTGAACGCCCTCGTTCCTTGAGGCTTCAGGTGCAACCACAGGTGGTTGCCTTTTCCTCTAGAACGCTCTAAGCTTCAGATTGCCCTCCTGAGGAGTCAAGATCGTCTCAACTTTCGACGGATAACGGGATTGTGAGAATGCATTGCCAGTCTAATGGGCCACGGAGCACAACCATTTGCTTTGTTTTCCGCATGTGCGATGTAAGCATCATGCCGGTGGCAAAACAACCACCAATCTGTCGTCACTAGAGTAGCTAGTGCTGGATGGAGAACCTCCCCCAAGATAAGTCATAGGTGCTGAGGTTCATGAAGGGATATAGCACGGTAAATAATGACGTCAAAACCGGTGTTGAGCATGTATCACGGCGAGCGAATAGCCACTTTGGCTAACTTTGCCTGGACCGTCCAAGAGGAGGACCCTGATTCTGCAAAGAAGCACCATCCCGGAGCGCCTAGATACATGACACGTGGGTATATCTTCGGGCCGCATGACCCTGATGGCTTTGTACGCCCTTGGTGTTGTATCATTGCATACATTATGAGATATAGAGCTAGGACGTTATCCCCATGAGGGGTTAGAAATCCCGAATATTGTTCATGCCGAACAACTGTCGGGTATGTGGGCGAGAGAATCCTTGGCGCGGAAAGTGGAAGTTCATCTTGACCGACTGTCAGATCTCGACAGCGCATTAACACCGTCGAAGACTTGCTTATTCGGGGTCCGCAGCTTCGTATCACAGTTTAATCCTCCTCCGTTGCCATCACGATTGTACACTGCCGGGGCGAGGTAGACAATGTTCCACGGGTGACCAAGACTCTGTGTATCAGCAAAGTCTTTACAAGTTTGAAGGTAGCTGGACGAACTTGCTGGCTTGCTCGAAATCATTGGATAACTTCGACGTCGATCTGTCGATGCCCTGCAGAAACGAATGGCTCGGGCCCAATCAAAGCTATTGAAACCCCCCCCTTTCAACAGTACTATCACATTCCACGACATTGGCAACTGCATCACCACTCGCCCCCGCCAAGATATTCGTCTTGACACGTCCGTCTTCCAAGGCGCCGATAAGGTGGTTAAGGTCCCTTTCCATGGGTGCGAAAATTCTCGGTACTCCAATTGACGGATGCGGGGACAGCTCGACTTGGCAATATCTTTTGCCTTTTCGCTCCATGGCCGAGTATGAGTGGAACGTGACAATGTTTGTAAAGGCCATGATACGGAATTCTAGACTGCGCGCCACAAGTCCGCTTTATATGACACGAGATCGTTTCCCTTTGTAAATTTCGTTAGTGCGCAATAGAAATCTCAGTTTTTCCATGAGATCAGGGTTTTGGGTCGAGTTGCGTGCTGCAGCGGCGCTGCTTCGGTGTTCTAGCCTTCCTTGGACCTTTTGGTGGAGAGGATCTTAGAGACGGTGAGGCTTCAAGTCTCTGCGTCTTGTCATATCGTTGGGCGATGAGACGTGTTAGCCAAGTTACAGGCCCGAGCTAACGAGGAGTAACACGCGAAGAGCCTTTTTCGGAATCCATAGCTTAAACCTTCGGCAACTCTTGCCATCCCATGATGCTATACCACCGTGCGAAATACCAAGTGACTACATAGATGAAAGCACAAGTCTAGGAACCCTAAGGCCTTTTAGGTACGCGATTACGTCCTATTGCAACGTCAAGGCCGAACCTGTCATGGTCACAAAACCCGTGACAATATTCGATATGTTTCTTTCGCGTTCCTTTATCGGCCGGTTATGGCCACCGTATGACCCAGTTCGCTCGGAAGTAACCTTGTTTCTGGGCACTACAGGCACCGTTTCGTGCCCTCAGTCGCACTACAGCTTGAGGCCTAGGCCCACATGCAGTTCTTCTTAGATCCATTCAAGGTGTCTAAGGGAGATGGCAGAGCAACCTCAAATCATATCCGAAGACGTTGGCCACTGATGTTACCCGAGAGAAATAAAGTATGGCGTGTTTTCTGTTCAAGACGCCACCGGAGGAATCCGCCGGTACTAAAAGCGACGAGTTTGGAAAAGCCTGATAGAGTCGGCGTCGTTACATTTTCTTTTCCCTTGTTACCCGCGGACTATTTTATACTCGACATGCCCCCCCGTCCCCGACAACTCTCGGGCATGGAGAAGAACCAGATGCATAGTTCCTGGTTTCGATCTTATTAATATCAAAAGCGACTGTACCTCTTTAACATGGCTTCACTTACAGTTGATGCGGTGCGTACCAGCACCCCGTTCTTTTCAAGAACGGTGCGGTCCCTGCTGCCGGTGGCTGGGAACTCTATTCAACCTACCCACAAAACAACCATGCCGCCAGGTTTTTCGGCCGCCGTAGGGCAGCTAGAAACATTTGTCCTGCCTGAAAGACTGTCGGGGTCGCTCTCTGACAGGGCCATGGCCAAGGCCATGGTGAGAGCCTGGAGACGGCATGGTATTCTGCAAATTGCCATGTCGCCGTCACAACAACAAATATATGCCCAAGCCAATGCCGCCAGTAGAGACTTTTTCAAGGCAAAACCGCCGCAGAAGCAAGCCTGTGTGAACGACTGTAGTTATGCGGGCTATGTTGCCTCTGGAGAAGAAATTACTGCGGGCATTGCCGACTATTCGGAGATTTTCACCGTAACAAAGGACCTACACCCAAAGGACCCCAGAGTTTTGGAGAAGTGGCCATGTCATGGCTCATGTCCCTGGTTGGACAAGCGTATGAAGAGCCCTATGCTCAACTACATGGCAGACATGGGGTCCAGCGGCGACAAGGTCCTCCGGCTAATCGAGCTGGGGCTTGATGTGCCGCAGGGATCCTTGACCAAGTACACCCAGGACGGGTGGCACCACATGCGAGTTCTCAGGTACGTAGTAGACACGGTTCGAACTGCATTCACAACAGGTGTCATGATACTGAAGCTTTCATTTTCTCGGCATCAGGTTCCCTGCGAGACACCGAACCAATGGGAAAGGCAAGGCTGGTCGTGGTATTGGATCTCATACGGACTATGGTTTGCTAGTAATAGCAGCTCAAGACGAGGTTGGGGGTATGGATACGGCTTCTCCGAGTCTAAATGAAGAAATAGGCCCCGCTAACTACCATCTCACCAGGTCTTTTTGTGCGGCCTCCCCAGCAAGGCGAATCGTTTGCGAACTGGAAGCAAAGTGTAGCTGGGATGAAGGAAGATGAGCCAGGTTGGTTGTATGTGCCACCGACTCCGGGCGTATTCACTGCATTTCCTGGTAAGTCATGATCGTGGTTTCGATGAGATCTCTGCCCTCGTGGCTCTCGGCTAACCGAGGGCATGTATAGGGGACATGATGCAATACATGACCAACAGCTTTCTCCAGTCCACACCTCACAAGGTCGGTCTGAATGTTCGTGAGCGCTTTGCGTTTGCCTATTTTCACGAGCCGAACTTTCGGGCTGTCGTCAAACCGCTGCCTGGATACAATGCTTCCCAGGAGCCGGTTGATGGTATTCACTACGGAACACACTTCACAAATATGGCCCTGCGGAATTACCCGACCCGCATGGCAACGAAAAAGTTGCTAGAGGAAGGGCGTTACGCAATGCTAAGTAAGGAAGAACTTCGAGACGAAATGGTATGATGGGTTCCAAAGACAAAGGAGAAAGCAGTTTCCGTCGGGTATCTCACATGGCTTGATGTTGCGCCTTCATATAAACTCTGCAAATGGGGAATCCTGGGTAAGATGTTGTTGGCTGAAGCAGCGACGCGGGTGGGGAACGTTTTAAGTCTCGTGTCCCTGACCTGTATTATGTCTTATTAATAAGTCGCATAGACTAGGCGTTCTGCCAATCTGGCCCGGTTTACTAAGGGTAGACTGTCTCAACATTCGAAGACGACAGCCCAGCAATGCTAGTAGTAGTTTATGACAGATGACAATGAGCACTACAAAGAGCTGCGCCACACAAGGCCACGCGGTGGCACCATTTCTGCGTATCTCGGTGCGAGGTTCGAGGCCCTGTGTCCAAATGTTATCTGCTGCCTCGTCGAGATCGGGTCCGTGGACTTTTCAATTCAGAGAGCAGAATTAATTATAAGAGAACATGGGTCGACTGGCTGGATACGCTCGTGGCTCAGACACTGTCAATATCGAAGAGTAAGAAGTACCCCTAGGTAGTAACTGCTCAGTTCCCCATCCTCTGGGTCAATCACATTGGACCGCCTGATTGTATGCGGAAAACTCCGTGCTCCATAGTTGAGTATGCACCTCTGAACCGTTCCAAATTGTCAGAGGTGGGGTGAACGATGGCGTTGGATGTTGTAATGGCCACAATGTACAGGCGATTAACGTATTAGCCATGGCAAAAAAAAAAACACATGCCTGCCTATTATGATTGTTTACCAGGCTCAATATTGCTCAATATGGCATGGCCGACTGTGATGGGTCGAAGGGTTAAAGAGCTGCTACCAGACCCGCTCCAATCATCGACAAAGCGGTAACTGAGAGTTCTGCCACCCGGGGGGCTTCAAATTACTCTATACCAACTGGTATTTCGGCCCAGCACTCTGCCAGCAGCTGTTCGATGACCATGACGATGGACTCGATGCCATTTCTGAAGTGGATGCCTTAGGGATGGAGCAGGCCAGCATCAAAAGCGAGGTGGGGGGAAGCACTGAGACAGAATTGAACTGCTGCGTACTCTGCAATATACTCGTAGGATGTAATGGAAGCCATGATGCCATCCCAGGCATTCTATTCGCCCACGATCTGGATGGTGGTAGAGCTTCGTGGCTGAGCAATGAATGGGGTGGGCGTGGCCGGGCCCTTTTGTTTCGCCTGTGGTTGAATTATTAGTAACATGTTGACTATGGAGTACGCAGTGCTATAGTTACTTTGATAAGTAGTTATACGCAGTACGCACATACGTCGTGCTCACGAAAAGATGAACTGACTGGTCGAGAGGCATGACATGGGTGGAGGGCGAAGGGCAATTTCAAGCGAATAAGGACAGACTAAGGAGCTTTGGTAAAACTTGCTAGCCTTGACCGCCTGCTTCATCTGGGAGTGACTATCGGCCGATTTGCGGCAAAAATCGCATCGAGCTGCCCAACTAACTCTCAGTGTGAGGATTTTTTTTCTCCCCCTTTCTGTCGCATATTAGCAATTTCGGCATCAGGCATGTCCGCGCCCCGATAAGGGGAAGCCGTCTGGTCTTGGGTGGATTTGGCACAGGCTGCATCCTGCTGCAGGTTCAAAAGGGTCAAGTCCATGTCGCATGACATGATTGTGATCAATTGATACCAAGCCCTGGCCCAGCCACGCAGCACTCCATACACTGTGGGCTTGGAATCATGGCCAATGGATCGTTAATTCGTGAACATGCTCACCTAGTCTGTTGCGTTGTGTTTGAAGCGTGTTGAAGCCAACGTCGTAATAATGTGCCAAGTGCATCACCGATGTGCAGTGTCCATTCAATGTTGGTGCTTGTGCCGCTGTTTCTTCCCCGAGTTTAATGAAAGCACTGCCCCAACCCATCTACGGTGGGCGTGCCCAGGTACTCCGTGCTCCGTAGTTGTACTGTAAGCCGCCTACTCCGGGCTCCGTGCTCCTAACAGGCGCCCCCGACCAATCTCTAGCCTGAGTTGTGCGGACAGGGACTCATAAAGTTGCTGGACCAGTCCAGTCCATTCGACATTCATTTCCTTGGTCATCACCTTGGCTTCTAATCCCCCGTCAGTCACTCTTATTCACCTCTTCCACGCTCAACACGTTCAACCATCGGCGTGCAGCCCTTTGTTGTTGCTGTGTTGTGGTCTGCTGCCAATTGGCTCATCCGTTGCTATTGTTCTCTGCCTCCTCTATTCAGGGTCCAGCTTTCTCCCGTACTTCGCGCACCTGCATTGGCCCCGCGCTCCCTCCTTTTACCACCACAATAGATTTTTTTGGTCCGCCACCACATCATCCGCAATCGTCAATCCAAGCCGACAGCAACACGTCCTCCTCCATCCTTGTCGTGCCGTCGGCGGCTGACCTGCCTCCGATCGAGGTAAGTAAATACCACTGTATTTCCTTGCTCGGGTTCGTTTGGACTTGTCAAATATTCTCCATTAAGCGAATACCCAGCAAGCTTCCAGTCCCAGCCCGTCATCACTTCTCGCTCAAATGCCCGTGTCCGTCGGTGTTCCATCATGTCCACTTCGACTCTTGTTATTCGCAGGATGACCCAGGGTCAACACCTGCTGGACCAACAAGACTCCCCGTCGTCAACGTCGTTTTCGTCTGCTTACAAAAAATCCTCGCTCTGTGTAGACCGAGCTGCTGCCGAGAATCCACCCAGGAACAAATGTCGTAAACCGAACCGCCGAGTCACCTTCTCCGACCACGTCGACATGATATCTTCTTCTTTTCTGCCTACTCGATTTCGAGGGGAGCCTGACTGCTCTCAGAGCTCAGCTGCCCCCTCCCGAATTGGCAAGAAGCTTGCGCCCCTGCTGCAGTTCCTGTCCAGAGTCGCATGTTCCCATCCCATCCACACCGTCGTCATTGTTGCCGTCCTAGCTAGCACGTCCTACGTCGGTTTAATCCAAGACAGTCTCTTCGAGGGCCCCGTGAGTCTGGGCAAAGCCGACTGGTCATCTCTGGTTGAAGGCAGTAGGGACCTCATAGCTGGCCCCGACACGCAGTGGAAATGGCAGAGTATCGAACAAGACGTTGCCTCTGTGGCTGACGCCAACCATTTGGCGCTTCTCACCTTTGTCTTCCCCGATACCTCCTCGACCGATTCCTCCAGCTCTGCTCCTCGATCCCATGTCGTTCCCACGCCTCAGAACCTCTCGATTACACCTCTCCCTGTTACCGAGAACTCGTTCAACACTTACACCTTGGACAGCATCCTCGCCTACTCTGTTCCCAAGAAGCAGGCGCCGGAGTTTGTTTCAGCCGCAAAGGAGATTCCTGACGAACAAGCAGAAGAAATTGTTACTCGTCATGGCCGCGAAAAGAAAATGTGGATTATGAAGGCAGCCAAGGTCAACACCCGCAATACCATTGTCCAGTGGCTTAGCAACGCTTGGGTGGAATTCATCGATCTGCTCAAAAACGCCGAGACTCTTGATATTGTCATCATGGTCCTCGGATATCTCTCTATGCATCTAACCTTTGTGTCCCTCTTCCTCTCCATGCGACGGATGGGCTCCAATTTCTGGCTGGGCATGAGCACTCTTTTCTCGTCCGTCTTTGCCTTCCTCTTTGGCCTGGCTGTCACTACGAAGCTTGGAGTTCCTATTAGTGTCATTCTCTTGTCCGAGGGATTGCCATTCTTGGTTGTGACCATCGGCTTTGAGAAGAATATTGTTCTCACAAGAGCAGTTCTGAGTCATGCTGTCGAGCATCGCCGTACCCAAGCTCGCGATGTCGGGCCTGGCAAGAAGTCCGATGAACGAACTCAGTCTCAAAATGTCATTTCATATGCCATTCAGGCTGCTATCAAGGACAAGGGCTACGAGATTCTGCGTGACTATGCCATTGAAATAGCAATCCTCTCCATTGGTGCTGCTTCGGGGGTTCAGGGCGGTCTCCAACAGTTCTGCTTCCTGGCTGCCTGGATTTTGTTCTTTGATTGCATCTTGCTCTTCACCTTCTACACCGCCATTCTCAGCATCAAGCTTGAAATAAACCGCATCAAGCGGCACTACGATATGCGCATGGCCCTGGAGGCTGATGGCGTCAGCCGCCGTGTTGCCGAAAACGTGGCCAAGAGCAATGACGACTGGGCCCAGTCCAATAGCTCTGGATCTAAAGACACCACGTTGTTTGGCCGCATGAGGAGCAGCACCGTGCCCAAGTTCAAGGTGCTCATGATTTCGGGATTTGTTCTTATCAATGTCATCAATATTTGCACTATTCCTTTCCGTAGTGCAGCCTCCCTATCCACCCTGCGATCCTGGGCTGGCGGTCTTGGAGGAGTTGTTTCAACTCTACCAGTTGACCCCTACAAGGTCGCAAAGAATGGTTTGGACGCCATTTTGCGTGCTGCCCAAGCTAGTAATACGCCGACTCGCGTTACTATCCTGACCCCGATCAAGTACGAGCTAGAATATCCTTCAGTTCACTATGCTCTGTCGTCGTCATTGGGCGAGAGCGGCCTCGGTTCTAATGGTTCTTCAGTTCAGTTTGACAACTATGGCGTCGGAGGCCGCATGGTTGGTAGTCTCCTGAAGAGTCTTGAAGACCCTGTGTTGTCAAAGTGGATCGTGGTGGCCCTGGCACTGAGTGTCGGCCTCAACGGGTATCTCTTCAACGTGGCCAGATGGAGCATCAAGGACCCCAATTTGCCCGATCACAGTATTGACCGCAAGGAACTTGCCCGAGCTCAGCGATTCAATGACACGGAGTCTGCCACTCTGCCACTTGGAGAATATGTGCCCCCTACACCCATGCGTACCGAACCTGCGACCCCTGCCTTGACCCATGATGAAGGTGATGGCCTCCAGATGCGCAAGGTCAAGCCTGCAAGGTCCCAGTCTCAGTCAGAGCATCGATCAATTGAAGAGTTGGAGAAACTCATTGCTGAGAAACGAACCCACGAGCTCAATGATGAAGAAGTTGTCACCATGTCCATGCGTGGCAAGATCCCAGGTTATGCTCTTGAAAAGGCATTGAGGGACTTCACCCGTGCCGTCAAGATCCGACGGACCATTATCTCCCGCACCAAGGCTACCTCGGGGCTCACCAACGGATTAGATTCGTCTTTACTGCCTTTCGAGCACTACAACTGGGAGCGAGTCTTTGGAGCCTGCTGTGAAAACGTTATTGGTTACTTGCCCCTCCCTGTAGGTGTTGCCGGCCCTCTAGTTATTGATGGCCAGAGCTATTTTATTCCCATGGCTACGACAGAAGGTGTTCTAGTTGCTAGTACGAGCCGTGGATGCAAGGCTATCAACTCTGGTGGCGGTGCCATTACTGTA
Source organism: Metarhizium acridum (assembly GCF_019434415.1). NCBI lineage: Eukaryota > Fungi > Ascomycota > Sordariomycetes > Hypocreales > Clavicipitaceae > Metarhizium > Metarhizium acridum. The sequence goes on along the minus strand of NW_027094030.1, from coordinate 1,211,088 downwards.
CTCACTAGCGATGGCATGACCCGTGGTCCTTGTGTTAGCTTTGAAACCCTCGAGCGGGCTGGTGCCGCCAAACTCTGGCTGGATTCTGAGGTTGGCCAGAAGACAATGAAGGATGCGTTTGACTCAACGAGTCGTTTTGCTCGACTGCAACACATGAAGACTGCCTTGGCCGGAACAAACTTGTATATTCGATTTAAAACCACTACCGGCGACGCCATGGGCATGAATATGATTTCCAAGGGTGTTGAACACGCACTTAATGTCATGTCTACTGAGGGTGGATTTGATGACATGAATATTGTCACAGTGTCTGGCAACTTTTGCATTGATAAGAAGCCGGCTGCCATGAACTGGATCGACGGTCGCGGCAAGGGGATTGTTGCCGAGGCCATCATTCCGGCCGACATTGTCAAGTCTGTCTTGAAGAGTGATGTCGATGCTTTGGTTGAGCTTAATGTTGCTAAGAACCTGATCGGATCTGCCATGGCTGGTTCCATTGGTGGTTTCAACGCGCACGCTGCTAATATTGTCGCTGCAATCTTCCTTGCCACTGGCCAAGACCCTGCACAAGTGGTGGAGAGTGCCAACTGTATTACGACAATGAAGAAGTGAGTATTCAAACTCAAAAAATTTGTCGTGTTTTCTTTCTAACCTGTATATTCTTCTAGTCTTCACGGGTCCCTCCAGATCGCTGTTTCCATGCCCTCGCTCGAAGTCGGCACCCTGGGCGGCGGCACCATCCTGGAGCCTCAGAGTGCTATGCTCGACATGCTCGGTGTCAGGGGATCACACCCAACAAACCCCGGTGACAATGCCCGACGACTTGCACGAATCATCGGTGCCGCGGTCTTGGCCGGTGAACTGTCCCTTTGCAGCGCACTCCAGGCTGGTCACCTTGTCAAGGCGCACATGCAGCACAACAGAAGCGCTGCCCCCTCGAGAACCGGCACGCCTGCTCCTCCTCCCATGACCCCTGTTTCCCTAGCTATGACAAATGCTCAGGACAAGTCCAAGAGCGCTGCTGCCATACAGAGGTCGAAGCGATGATTGCAAATTTTCGCCCATTGGCCACCAGAGGAGATCTCTAAGCGAGGCCTGATATGGTGCAAAAATGGGCATCATCAACATGGTGTTGGCAGGAGTTTAATATTTCGCATCTTGGGAGTTTTTTTGTTTTCTTGCGACAGGCACAAAGCAGGCTCAAAGAGTAGAAAGGCACCAACATAGAAATACGTACATACATATATATAATGCCGAGTGGTGATGGACATCTTCTGGGGGGCCATTGTAATCTTTCTTGTAAGACGTCAACTAGTTGAATCCAAACCAAAGCGACCGCATTTTGCTTTCTATTTTCCCCATAGCGCCTTTACTCTTGCAACGTCGTCCCCATGAATAGAAATCATCCCAACTCCCTTTGCCACGATCCCCTCCCGGCATGTCTCCCAGGCATCGGGCATGACGGGCTTCGTCGCCTCTTCCACGATATAAGTCTCGTACCCCTCGGCAACAGCATCTTCGGCCGTCGCCTTGACACAAAAGTCGGCCGCCAATCCGACGACGTAGACGTGCGTTACGTGCTCCTCCTTCAACCTCTTGGCCAACCCACTGTCACTTACATGAAGGGGATCATAAAACGCAGAGTACATCTCCACGCGGTCATCCTGCCCCTTGTCGAGGACTTGGTGGACCTGCGAGAGGTCCAGCTCGGGAACGAGCTGGGCCCCGGGTGTGCCTTGGACGCAGTGAACGGGCCAGAGGGTCGTCGTGTACGACTGAGACGGGTCCGAGGGGTGGCGTATCGTCGCGCGGGACGTGAAGGGTTCCGAGGACGGGTGGTTGCTCGCAAAGGAGACGTGGGTGCGGGGATGCCAGTCGCGGGTGGCGATTTTGAGGGGGAACGGGAGCGCGAGGAGCGTGTTGACGGCGTGTGCGATGGTGCGGCCTGCGGGGACGGCTAGGCTGCCGTTCTGCGAGCGGTCAGATTGTCAATGTTGCCATTGCTTGGGCTGGGGGGCGACCAACGGGCGGGCAGAAGTCTTCTTGGAAGTCGACTATGATGAGGGCGGGTTTGAATTGTTTCCCGGCCATGGTTGTTGGGGAACTGGGTGTGAGGGGCAATTGCCGAGCTGAAGTGAGTGGCGATGGGGTGAGTTTTTATGTGACTCGAGGTGCGGGGGTTCGTGGAGAGCTGTGTATATCTTGATTGCACTTTTAATCTTGTCAGTCTGGGGTCTCGATTTGGTGAAATATAAAGGTGTATTAGTGAGTGGTTGGACGCTTTTATCTCATGGGTGAAACTGAGAGAGAGGCAATTTCAAGGAGCTCTGGTGGGGTTTATGAGACATGGACGAGATTTCTGTAGGAATCAGTGTAGACAGAAGCCCGCTACTCAAAATGTTCAAGTTGGGGTTTTCTTTATTGGCTGAAACTACATACATCTTACTTAGCAAATCATCCGATATGAAATTTTAAGAATAGTTCGAATTACACCGCATATCAGCAACAGCCTAAACAAACAGATCCATCACAAAATCCACCTCTCAGAAATAAGCGTCGACAACAAGTCGTGTCTGTTGCCACATCATTGCCGCAGAATACTGCGGAACGTAAACCGGCAGGGCCATCAGTCGATTGAAAATCTTGGCCTGTCACCACGGTCGCTTTCTGCATCTGTTCCCTCTTCATGGAGTTGAGTTCGTCGAAGCACATAAGAAATGTTGGTGAGACCTTGGGCACGAGCCAAAACGTCCTCTACAGCCGAACGAGGGACCGACTGAGGGTATTTTTGATGCAAGTGAGTAACCACGTCGATGAAGAAATGCTGGCAGTTGTTGGTCAAGGCATTGTACCATTTTCCATTGAAAACCTCCTCGGCGGCCCAACGCAGTTGAGACTGGGTGGCAAAGGCATTGGCGATGGGGAAGGCAGACCTCAAGCCATCGCTTCGGAGCAGGGGGAAGTGGTGCCATCTGAGCGTGTACTTTTCCACTTGCCAGTGCGATTGGGTCGGCGAATGGGTGGGCGAATGACTCCGGGATTGGTTCCGCCGCTGTCTTGCTTTTATACTCCAACGTGGACCAGAACGCCGTCGGTACGTGCAGGAGCGTACGGAATGAACAGAGCCAGTGAGCTGTTCGTTCGCCCTCAAAGGCAACTCTGTACAGAGGAAGAGGGCCGTGGTACACCGCATGGGATGTTGAAGTCGAGGAAAGGGCCGGCATGTTGATAAGAGAAGGCACAAGAGACTGTGGTCCTGAAATACGAAACACACAGGGACAAAATACGCTTTTCGAATACGCGTTGCCTTATGACCGGTGACTAGGAATGGTTCGTGGATTTAAAGATATCGATTGATTCGTGATTCTGCTCCGAGAGTGGCCCAGGGTTTTATACATTTCTGTTCCGTCAAGTTGCTAGCTGTGTTGACGACAACAAACCGGCACACAGCAAACGGGCATGCCTGGCCGTGTACCAACCAGGCTCAGGATGCACGGGTGGCACTGGAAGACAGGCCATGCTGGTGGTCATATTGTACGGCGTTTATGCGACCATGTTTCAAGGCCTTTTGCTGTTGGTTCCGGGAGACGTTTAGATTTGCCAACTCAACGGGGCTTGGTGCGTACTGTGGTATTCTTGTCTCGTCATCTGCGGCAGCAATGCTTTCGTGGAGACTCAGCATCCTGCTTACAGTCGAGGGCCGCGGTCTACATGAACCTGGCGGCAAATAGATGGAAAGCGGCTCAGACTGAGCCTCACCGTATATGGAGCTACCGCCGTCGTCATCAGAGCTCACTGAGCAAAGCATCAAATCAACCCGTAATTGAACACATGCAGGGGGATGGTTCAGGCGACGTCAAATGTCGACATGGGTCAGCACTTAATCCCAACGGCAGAGGAGCCACGTGACAGCTGCCAAAGTGTCAACTTTGGTCGTCCGTCTCCTTGTGAAGCCGCCCAAGCTGTGCATCGTCTCGTCTCCCAACTACCCGCGAAATTCCGAGCGTTGAGAAGAATCTGGTTGCTGATTGAGGCGCATTGCCAGACCAACATGGCTGAGTCCACAGATGAAGATGTCGCCGCGGTCCGCAGCATCTCTTATCCAGATGCTGTCGACAAGAACCTCCCAGAACTCTATTACTTCATGGGCATACGCGTACTCGAACACACAACGTCAAACGGCGATGTACTCGCCCTCAAAGTCAAGAGTCATGATTCCCTGGCGCGCTCTGAAGCAGACATGATGCAGTTTGCTGCAACGCACGGCATCCTGGCGCCCAAAGTCCGCGGATGTTATGACATCGTGACCATGAAGCCCCAAAGGCCACTGGCACGCGTCTTGGTGGCCGAGAGGGTACCCGGAGAGTCATTGGACACCGTATGGGACGAGCTCAGCAAGTTGGAAAGGGAATCCATCAAGAAACAGCTACGTGAGCAGTTCGCCCTCATGAGAAGCTGCACCCAGCCGTACATTGGACGGGTTGACAAACAGCCCACGTACAATGTCTACGATCGACTGGAATACAACTTCATCGGCCCGTTTGAGGATGAAGAAGCCTTTGACACGTGGTGTTTGAATCGACTCGGGACGTCTGACTTCACAACGTGGAGAATGCGCCGGTTCCTTGAGAAGTCGCGCGCAAGGTCAAAGGCTGCCGGCACAGCAAACAGATTTGTCCTCACGCACGGCGACTTGTCACCGCGCAACGTCATGGTTGAGAATGGACGGGTGACTGGCATTGTGGATTGGGAGAGGAGCGGTTTCTTCCCGGAATATGCAGAGTACGCCTTTGCGTTGAAGCTCGGCCACGAGATTGAGAAGTGGTGGATTCCCGTCCTGAAGGAGCTGTTGGTGCCTTGCGAGAAGAAGAGGCTAAACTTGACAAAGATGGTGGAGTATCGAGGCTGGTAGCTGCGATTCGACAACTTGATGCTGCCATGGCGGTGATTTTTCTTTTTTCTTTTTTTTTCCTATTATTTTTTTTATATATTATATTTTCAGAGCAAGCAAGCGATAGGTTGCAGCAACTCCATCGACCAATGTACTTACTTGACCACGCCGGCGTCAGCCGATTATGTGAGGACGAGCGAAACGGCGACTCGTTCGTTCATGCTTCAATGTTGACATAATCAAATGGTCGCAAGCAGTTTCCCAGGACATGGAGTGTTGGTGCAACCCAAGATATCGACCCAGCTTATTGGTTCACGGCGATTATTGGTTTCGCTGCCGCCCGACGGCCCAGTCCATCGCATCAGATGATCAATGCGCAACGCATGTCACGGAACCGAGTCAAACTCGGGAACTCGGCCTCGTCGAAACTTGGTCGACGGTGAGGATAAATCCGTCGGACACAATGTGCTTCTCGTCCGACTCACTTGGCCCTCCTTGCATTCAGAATCCGCCAAAAGAGAACAAGATGACGATGAAAAAGCACGTCAGCAAATCGCCACAGCGTGCGAGCACAGCAGACGAAATCAAGTGAACCCACCACACTATACATGACGTCGAGGCATCATCGTACATGGCATCGCCGACGGCGACGTGCAGCATGCGTCTATCAATCCGGGCCCCTCTTAAATACCTGCCCTCCGGCCACCCTCTTCGCCACCTCAACATCGTCGACTTTTGGCGTATATACCTGAACGAGCGCTCGAGGCTTGGCTCTGTGCACTGAGATGGTTTCCTCAGCTTCACTCTTGCGCGGCATTTGTGAGAATGGATTCACAGGAGGACTGGGTGAGCGATGAGAGGGCCACGGAGGAAGCTGAAGTCGACTTGCTTGAGCCCGACGAGTGTGAGCCCGAGTCTGTTTACGTGACACTCCATCGGTATGACTGACCCCTCCCTTTTTCCCCCCTTTTCTCCCTCCAGTTGGATCATGATTAGCTAAATGTGCTGTTACAGAGTGAGACGCCTGGTTCTCGCCAGTATAGGTAGGCTCACTGTCCGGTGCTGTGGTGATATCGTCCCATCTCACACAACTTGGCAGATGATCCGTACACGCTGGACCACTTCCGCCAGCCAAATCTCAACGCACTCATTGTCAGACCCCTCGTCGACCGACTCTACGAAACGCAAAATATCTCCATTGGTAAGAGCCGTCCGTCTCATCGCCCAAGGAGAAAAAGAGAACTGAGATCCCCCTCCTCCTTCCAGTGTACTGCCTCCTCGCCAACCGCGTCTTCTTCCTCAAGTCCCAGTCCGGACTCGCCACACAAAGCGTCAACCGAGCCCGCTCCATCCTCTGCGAGCTCGTGGCGACCCGTGTCATTCGACGCTTCCACGAGGACAACCCCGGAAACGAGGGCCTCTTGCTCCTCGCGCAGATCCTCGTCGAGGGGTTTGATCCCTTCGACGGCGCGCCGTACGAGGTTGAGCGCGAGGGCCGCTACCTCCAATGGCCCATCCAACGGCGCGGCGGCCACGAGAGGAAGCTCACGGCGCTCGAGCTGGCCATTCTCTCCGAGAGCAAGGCCTTCATCAGCTCGGCCGCCTGCCAGCGACTCGTCGAGGCCGTCCACGTGGGCAAGGTCGTCTACACGCCGCTGTCGTTCATGGACATTCTCCCCGACCACTACAAACACCGCCCGATCCAGCTCTACGACCCGCGCGAGTCGCGTATCCTCAACCACCGGCGCCTCATCGTGCCGCGGATCCGCGCCCTCATCGAAATGGTGCAGTTCATGGTCCTCGTCCTGCTGTACGTCATGACCATGACGAACCAGCAGGCCGCCTTCAACCAGTGGGAGCTCGCCTTTGCCGTCTACACGGCGGGCTGGGTGCTGCAGGAGTTTGCGTCCGTCACCGAGCACGGCTGGGAGCTGCACTCGCAGAGCCTCTGGTCCTTCCTCGACGTCACCTTTGTCGCCATCTACGGCGCCTACGTGCTGGGCCGGGTGTACGACGTCTTGGCCGGCCGGCTGCCCAACGGCTACGGCCTGCACATGCTCTGCGTGGCGGCGCCCATCCTCCTCACGCGCATCGCCTTCAACGTCATGCCGCACAACATTGTCTTCATCTCGCTCCACGCCATGATGAAGGACTTTACGCTGCTGACCTTTCTCGCCGTGTGGTGCTTCCTGGGCTTCCTCCTCGCGCTGCTGTGGCTCTACGACGCCGACCGGGCGGACCAGACGTCGGCGACGGCGCCGCCTCCGTGGCCGACCGTCGGCAAATGGCTCCTCTGGATCTGGTTCGGCCTCGACGGCACGGGCATCGCCGAGTCGGTGCGCTTCAACATGGTCCTCGGCCCCGCGCTCATGATCGCCTTTGCCTTCCTCGGCAACACGCTCTTCCTGACCATCCTCGTGGCCATCCTGACAAACACCTTCTCGCACATTGTCGCCAACGAGGCCGCCGAGATTCGCTTCCGCCGCACCGTCCTCACCTTTGAGGGCGTCAAGAGCGACTCGCTCTTCGCCTACCCGCCGCCCTTCAACATGCTGGCCGTCCTCGCCGTGCTGCCGCTCAAGTTCCTCGTCTCGCCGCGCTTCTTCCACACCATCAACGTCGCCCTCATACGCGTGCTCAACGGGCCGCTCCTCGTGGCCATTAGCATCTTTGAGCGCCGACGCCTGTGGGCCGCCGAGAACAAGCGCCGCCGCCCTGCCGGCCTCTTCCGCTGGCGCTTCACGGGCTTCTCGCCCCACGGCGACATCCAGGCCGTCTTCACGGCGCCGCTGCCCGACGACGTCTCCACGCGCATCCATCTGCTCGACCCCGTCGACGACGTGCCCGTCTTGGAGGACGACGTCATGTCCACCTTGTCCGGGGACGTGTCGAGGTCGCGGCTGCGGCGGCCCAAGCTGTGGGCCGGCCGGAGGGAGTATCCGCGCGCGAGGCCGAGGAGGAGGTCGCCTTTGCGGTTTCAGGTGTGACCCGATGCTGTGTTTTATACGTGTACTTTTTTGTATTTATAGTTTTGGTTTGTCCTTGTATTTTGTTTCTGTTTTTTTTTTTTTTTTTTTTTTTTTTTGGTGGGGGGGTTTTCGGCTTCATGTAGCGGTGCGTAATAGAAAAGGGGATTTAGAAGAGCTGGATTTAGTAATGGGCGCACACGATAGTAGATGGACAGCCTTGTTTACAGCCTCGCATTCAGTTGCAACTTGCCATGAGACTTTGTCAATGTCATGATGGAAGAAATCAGTCTGGCAAAGCTTGTCCGCACCTCCCGGCTTCAAGGCCACGGGCATAGCCTCCACGAGAGTTGTCCAATTAGGCTTTTCAGCACACGTCCTCTTTCTTTAAACCGTTTGACCCCCCCCCCGGAGATGGGCAACTCTCGATAGCCAGAGACCACGGGCATACTCTGTCCGTGTGCTGAGAGCCGCAGCACCATGTCTGGATACATTGACTCCTCTTGCGAAATGCACGCTCGGCATGAGCTGGGCCTGGCAGCGCTCGGATTCACATCAACTACGCCGCCGGGCCCTGTGCTCGGGGATTTCAGAACCGACGACGGCCTCGTCATGGCGTCATTTATCCTGTCCGCCAACTGGGATAGGAACACCACACATGCGGGGACCAAGGCGCGTCCTTTATGGCGCTCGAGTCTCTCGGCCTGGCCTTGGACGTGGCCGTACTAGCCACTCCGGCCGTGTATGTGATGCGGTTACGTTCAATGCCGTCTAGCTGTCATTGTCGTCCTGAACGCGGAAATAATGTAGTTTTTGGCTCGTGCCCAGGAGCAAAAACAGGTCGCGGGTACTAATCACGTGGGAGCAGCGTGCTCGTAGTGTCTGCCTTTCGGATAAAGGCGCTGCACGGCGCGGATGCCCCCGACTTTGCTTCCTCCAGCAGCTACATGTCTTTGCTGTCGGCGTGGGCACCATGAGGGCATCATCTGTTGCGGGATCCCGGGTCTCCGGGCCGTCGTGGCCCGTCGGCAGCGCGGGAGACATGTCGACCAAGTAAGTGGTCCAAGGTGCACACATCTCTGCTTCTGCTGCCGGCCAAGAAGATGGCAATAGCGAAATTCACAAGTATGCGTGATTGGACCGTCCAAACTTGAAAGGACAGACAAGATGTGTAGGTCGACCTAGCGGCCAAGTTGGCAGCATATCGTGTCGCTGCCAAAAGTGGAGGAACATCGGGTATGGCAGGTTGATATTTCTGTCACATCAATGATGGCAAAAGAATACTAAATGCCCGGCATGGGAAAAGAAAAGGAAAAGGAAAAAAGGCTTCACTCTCTTAAGCGGCGGGGCTGCCACTAAAAAGGAAATTACAAAGGCAAAATTATAAAATTTATAAATGAGGTAAAAAAAAAAAAGTAGGGAACACGGGACCACCGTCTCAATCAAATTCATATAGGAAAAGCCCGATGCGGGGGTCGAACCCGCAACCTTGAGATTTCGTGTACTCTTAAGAGTCTCACGCTCTACCGATTGAGCTAACCGGGCCGGATCAGTTGAACTGTCCGGGTGCGTCCCGTCATCCGTGTCGGAGATGACGTCCTTATTACTCCTTAACAAGGCTTGTCACGATACGCAATCAGAAAGGGAAAAAGAAGATTGGCGAGTTGTGGACCAGGTGGGTGTGACTGCTGTCATGACTCGAGCAAGGTTTCGCCGCCGCTAGGGCAAAAAAAAAAGAAGGTTCAAATGTCTGGTGTGTGGGCGAGGAGGCCATGTAAGGGGGTGCCTCCCCTCCCGGAGACCGAGGGATGGACGGACGGGAGACAAGGTCGGCCTGAAGATGGATTAGGCTCTACCGAGTCGGGCGGGTATGCTTCCTATTCGTCGGCCATGTGATACATGCTTCTTCCATGTCCTACGGCATGTCGGGCGGGATGACTTGCGTTCTCCATGTGTGCCACCGCTCTACATACCCTGCCATGTTGCATCACTGGCATCGTCACTGAGGAGCACTTGATCAAGAGAACAGGCAAAATTCCCTACAAGAAGAGACCCAGTGTAGCTAAGACACAGTATCAAGATTCACCCCTCCATTTCTTTATCCCAGTGCAAAAATCTCATCGACTGAACAACCCCACACACGTATGGACGAGGAGATGCCTTGTCATCCTGTTACAACTATGAGCTTGATGCCCTTGCAGACTTTTCCATTGCAGTAGTGCGCTTACCATCGCCTGCCAGACGACGTGCTCTCTGATGCTTGTTCACTCGACCGTGCTTTGTCTTCATTGTGGCCGCCCTATTATACCCCCGCTTCCTTGTTAGCAAAAACGCTCGCTGCGTACAACCGCCTCAAGGACCGGCACTTTCTTACCGGTGGTACAGCTGGATGCTATTCGTGCCATCTCCTAGGCCAGCCAGCCCTGCTTCTTGTAACTGGCGGTGAAGGGATTCATAGCGAAGAGAATTTGGGGAAGGGGCATATGACGGGTCGAGCAGGGAAAGGCTAGAAGACTGGGATGATGACGATGATGATGAGGCGGCCGAAGGGGTCACGGACAATACAGACGCAGAGTCTAGCGATATGACTTCATTTTTTTCCATGCCACCCAAGCCATCCGTCGTCGTCGTGGCGGCTGCTTGATAGCCCCTCACGCTCGCCAATTCTGCATAGTCCACTTCGATATACTCCGAGTCAAAAAAGCCTGTGTTTGTTGCCCGGTCGGCGACTGCAACTGGTGAAGGACTATGTGTGTAGAGTTGCACCGCTTGTTGGCCAGCCTGGCGCTCTTCGGAGCTTGAGCATCGGCCTTGCCCAGGCATGCCTGCTATACACCGCTCCAGATCATTCTCATCATTGAGATACTCTTGGAGAGAAAATGGGACCGTAGGTGACGACTTAAGAACGTCAGGTCTAGGGGCCGCGAATGATGTTTCTACCCATAGGCTCTGTGTTCCGCTACCTCCAGAGAGAGGCCGCGTCTCCTGGGGACTCATGATTAACAGCGGGGACTTTGGACAGGCGTCACTCTGGTTTCTGCTATCGCGTCTTTCAACACCCGCTTTGGAGCTTCTGAGTTGTCATTGGAATTAGTCTTCCACTGCCACATTAAAAGCAAATTGTACGGATTGGCAACTTACACTTGGTCGTGATTGTTTCTACGGGACATACCATTGGCGCCAGAGCCCGCAACCATGTTAACTAAGATGGGAAATGGGATAATGAGGGGTGAGGATCCTATGACTAGAAAAAGGGGCTGGTAGCGGAGACGGTGTTGATGTGCGAGATGGTGAAGATGCTGGTCAACAACTAGCCAAAGATGAAATAAAGAACGCTCAGCCGTTGATACACGAGCTTGAAGCGTAGATGTCCAACTTTGGGGCTTGAATAGCCAGAACAAAGTAAACATGTTAGAGGCACAAGCTGTTGTTTTGTAGGGTTTTCGCCCGTCCAAACCACACCATTCGATTTTCTACACTCCGAAGATTACGCCTAACCAGCACGGAGAAAACAATCCGCAAGGACAGATGGATCCATTGTCTCTGACACTAGTCAGCTTGTGGCACCATTCGCACACATGTGCATATGCAGAGAACCAAAGCACCGGGTCATGACCACCAGGTGCCTGGAACATTCATTGGTCATATTGTGGCATGTTTTCTCTGCCAGCCCGTTCCAACAGACTGGAACCGACCCCTGTAGGCATACGAACCAACCAAGAGAGTGGTTGATCACACAAAACAAGGCAAGACTCTCAAGACCCGAAGCTCTGAGAATCGAGGTAAGAAAGGCGTCCTAAACAGCATGTCATGGCCTTGGTATGGACGCCTGCCATGACACCAGGATGATCTTTCGCGGACAAGAAATCGAACGCCGGCGAGGATTACCGGAATCACGGTTCGCTGTGGGCCGTATGATACAAAAGCAACCACCTCGTTGGGTCTGCTGCAGACGCCACGGGTAGCCCTCGCAACCCGAAACCCTTGCTTCTTTGGAGATGGACGCCGGGGCGAAGCCCAAGTTAAGGTGGTGTTGTTGTCTCTCGGCTGCAGGAAACTGAGCCGAGGACCTTGTTGTCTCAGGCAATAGCGAATCAGCTCCTCCGGAGTTCTTCGGAGTGCCATATTTTCGTTGGTGCAATTACGGCCAGGCTGTGCCAGCATCTCACAGGGGTGAGACGGCCGCATGCAACAGAGCTCGGCGATGCTAGTTCCCCAAAACACAGTTAGCGTCCCGACCTGTCGGTACGGAGCAGAGGACAGTGATAGCTCATAACCAACGAACATGAGAGGTGGCCATGGTTCGCCCGTTGCCCAAGCCCCAAGTTCCCGGGACGAGAAGGCTGTTTGCGCGGAGTCTCGGTCTGGGGTTTGTGGCCAACACAAGCTTGGCAGCGCCCCCAACTTACTTGCTATCCCAAGCCAATGAGCCACATAAATTTGTGCCACTGTATTGTCGGAAAGAAAAGAGTGCAGTTGCGAAGCTGCACAATTCTTTGGTCATGGACAAGTGAAGTTAACGTCTGACATTGTCGAATCATCACCAGGATATAAACGTTGTGCAGGCAGTTGTGATTGTGTACTTCAAGTAAGAAAGTCTCCTACTTGCCAGCCAATGTCCAGGATGATGGCCTGAATTGGCGTTAGCATGATGTAAGCAGAGCAATCTGGACGTGGGGAAGCAAAGGCAAAGCTGGAAATCGGCAACCAAGGGCGGCGTGGCTTCAAGAGTGGCGGCCTTGAAGCGGGATATCAGGCTGCTCGTAGATGTTGAGTAGATGTTGCAATGAAGCCTTCGGGACCTTGGAGCGCAGCGGGATAACGCCAGACGGGCGCCGATCAAACTCTCACCAAATGAGTTGCGATGACGAAGCATGCGGAAACGAAGGAAAGAATCGAATGAGAGTTGCAGGTAGTAATGGGTGCACGGCCTGCATTAAAGCGAATGCAGGGGCTGGGTCTGGGAAATTTGACAGGTCGTCTGCGAAGGCTTCGGTTAGCAACCCATTGACGACTTGCCACTCGTTAATGGAGCACAGAGAAATTGGATCTATGTCATTTATAATAATCTGTGCATCGCAAATAAGTAACCAACACTGCGGCAATCTAGTCCATGCGGCAATGTCAGTGCTTGTTGGAGTAGTACCTACTACTGCGATGCCGAAGTAGGAAGAACCCAATGTTCACTCTGTTATAGGACGGATACTTTGCGAGCCCGACGTTTCACCATGCTGTTGCTGGATATTTGCGTGGGCTTGCCGTACGCTATGTAGACAATTCTTCTGGCCATTATTATTGACACGAGAAGGTGATCTGTTGCTCCAGTTGATGTTGCCTCAAGCCCTACGCTCCTGTTGCCGTTGGCGTTGCTGACTCTCGCCCGCAAGCTTTCGGGATTCCCAAAAAACAGCGAAGCAAAGTAAAACACTGGCAGCAGTAGGTAGTCAGACACACTTCGTACGCGCAACGTCGTTCTCGAGAGACGGCAGCAAGCCTCTGAACCAGGGGTTGAACTAGTTTAATCGAGATGTGGTGTTCGTAGGCCGAGGTAAAACAGTAGTATCTAGTCGGAAGAGGCCTAATGCGTCTCTCAAGCTCCGCTCAAGGACCGAGGAATATCGTAAGTCAGCGAAAAACGTTGAGCATGAGGAATCACACCTCGTTTCGAACGAATACAAAACACAAGGCGAATGCTGAAGCTACCGAGTCCAAGACGCGCTCACCGCATGGTCAGCAGAGCAGATGAGCCCCCTGTAGCAGGCTGCGGCAGTACCACAGAGAACGGATCACAATGGTCTCTGGCGCTTCAGCGCGACACGAATTCTATGTTGTTGACTTATTCGGTTGAAGCGGTAGCGTTGATGCTGTGACGTCGTATAGATATCACCAGTCATCTTGACCACCCTTCATCCTGAACTCAAAGAAGGAGTTGGCCTTCATAATTAAATAATCAAGTTGAGCGTCTAATGTCGGGATCAAAGAGAGACGTGAAACAAGAAGTCGCTGTAAAATTTAGAAAACCGCCCACGTTCCAAGTACAGACCAACTGTGCAATATGAGCATTTTGTATGCTGTCTGACATCTCAATGACGCGATCCCTGCGCTACAAGGCCATTTCGTCGTATCCTTAGCATAGGGTCTCTCATAATACCAATTGTCCCATGAGTCCCTAGACCGTGGCGTGGCTGCAATATTAGGGCCATCAAGAGTCAGCCCTTGCCCGGAATTGGAGGTTTCATTTGGAGAGTATGCTTTCAGCATGGAGAAGATCCAAAACCGAAATGGCAAAGTGCTTTCTCGAAGGATTGTCCTGATCCTAGGCAGCCAAAGCCGCTTTAAGGTGGCCTGCGAAAGAGTTTCCTGGAAGAGTGTGATACCGCCAGGCCATCAGTCAACGGCAGAGTGAACGTGATGGCTGAATAGATCAAACCAGACGTCTCTCAATTTGAAATGGGAAGGCCGAATACCGGTCCATGGCGCAAACGGCCCCAGCTTTCAGAGTTTCCAATGGGCGGGAACTCCTGGGATCCACAGCTCCAGGGGTCGACACCACCCAGGGGCACGCTGATGGAGGATTGGTGCACTATCTACAGATGTCCACGGACCGTTCGGCAAGGGCGGAACGACGTCATGAGGAAAAATGGATGCGATGAGGTCGATCCAAGGCCCTCGGTGGCTTGATGAGCATGTGCTGGACGCTGCTTAAAAACCAGCACCCCTCGAACGAGGGCGCGTTATTTTTTTGGCTTATGCCATATCAGATCAGGGTTGCCAGAATAATAACCAAGAAACGCAAATTGATAGAACAAGATGGCTTCCAAAGGAAACGAGCTGCCCGACTTCACAGTCAGCGACTATGTCAAGTTCTTCGGCGCAGGCGCTCTTGCTGCCACATCAACTCATGCGGTACGATGCCAGTGATGCTTCAAATAACCCGCTTCGCTCAATGCGTGAAGGTGCTGGGGACACCACCATGATCCGATACTGACTACGAAACACTGCAGGCCGCGACGCCGATTGATGTTGTCAAGACGCGAATCCAGGTCGACGATGCCATGAAGGGACTCAATATGCTTCGAGCGGCTCGCACAATTGTCGCAAAGGAAGGTTCATCGGCATTGTTAACCGGCTTCGGCCCAACCGCCGTCGGTTATCTGGTCCAAGGCGGCGCCAAGTTTGCAGGATACGAATTCTTCAAAAAGCAGTACATTGCGTTGACAGGAGGGCCAGAGAAAGCCGTCAGTAACCGCATGGGCATATACTTGGGTGCCAGCGCTACAGCGGAGTTTTTTGCAGATATTCTGCTTTGCCCCCTTGAGGCAACTCGAATCCGTTTAGTCTCGCAGAGAGGCTACGCGAGTGGGCTGGCGTCGGGATTTATGCGAATGGCTAGAGAAGAAGGCTTTCGAGGATTCTACTCGGGTTTCGTGCCACTGCTGTTCAAGCAGGTGCCGTTCGCCGTCGGGCAGTTCTCAGTCCATGAAGCCGTCAACGAGATCATTTTCCGGACAATGGGCCCAGAACGAAAGGCCAAGCTCACCAGCCTCGAGTCAACTGGAGTGGAGCTCACGTCGGGTCTGGCAGCTGGTGCCGCTGCTGCCGTGCTCTCACACCCCGCAGACACGTTACTCTCTGCCATCAACAAGGGAGCTGGGGACGGGAACCAGAGTGCCACAAGCAGGATGTTTCAACTGGCAAGGGAATTCGGTCCCAAGAGGTTGTTGTTGACCGGGTTAGGGCCACGTCTGGTCATGACCTGTGCACTGGTTTCCGGCCAATTTGTCATATATGCGCGATGCAAGGAGCTCACTGGCGCACCGCCAAGTATCGAGATTCACAAGGAGAAGGCCTTGTAGACACGGGTAGCCAAAACGAGGCGTAGCCGCGGCGCAAGGGACAATGGTTGGATTCGGCGTTTATGAAAATTCGGTACCGGGTCTTGTTGAAATTCAATGCGACTGCACCAATAGCGTTCTTAACGGTGTCAAGATAGACGAGACAAATTTTAGAACCTAGAGCTGGTTAGACGAGCAGAGCTAGAAGTGGGACATGGAGGGTTTAGCATTGCTTGTATCATATTGATTCAAGAAGTGGTTTGATGGCGAGACGCCGAGGATCGCATTGGGAGTGGTGAGAAAAAGGTGATCATGAATCCTATTCATTCGTACCTGTCAATTGGATGGGGCGCCTGTGGCAGTTCAGCCATTCCATCGTGCAAATAGGGAAGGAGCTCTACACACCTACCTTTTTGGACCAAAGCGACTTCAATCCCTACCTAGGTACTTAAGTACTCACTTCTTAGGTGTCTACGGTAGGTGGAGTGCTTCCAAAAGCTCGAGCAATGCAAGGACGAACGGAACCTAATATTTAACCGTTTTGCAATTCGAGGACACGTTGTTGCGATCCTCAAGTGCGCATTGATCACGCTGCAGTGGCAGGAGGGAACAGAAGGGGCGTGCACTCCGCATGTCCGGGACTATGTGATACAAAGGTACTCAGGTAGGCGCATGCTCAACAAGTCGTCCCAGGTTCTGTCCTAACAACTCTGACCTTGTTGCTTTCCTGGTAGCTTCAAACCCTGCGCCTCGGACTCTTGGGACAGGAGGCACATACCGCGTATCCTCTACTTCTGTAGCCCCCATTGTAAAAACTTTACCAAGTGTAACTGAAACTTGAGGCATGGGCCCCCAGTCTGCTTCCCGAGTCCAAGGAGTACTGGAAATCCACCTGCCCCACCACCCCAGTGTCCTGGTGTTCTTGAGTTGCCAGTAGCGTTGCGGGCTTGGTTAGGGGTCGCCCCCGATTGCCATAGGTCTGGTCTCGACATGAAAGACCACGACGCTTCAAATCCGACGTCTCTCCTTCATCTGGCCGATATAGTGTCACCTATCTACTTTCTTCATCATCCACGGGCCGGACAAAGCCATCCTACACGAGGCCTGTGGCTCGGCACGCAAGCGCATTTTGCCACGATACATTCCGACGTCACGGTTGCTTTTTTTACCGCTGCTCCCCGGACGGGACAGAGCCACTCCCATCTCGACTGGGACACGACGCTTGTTGCGCTGACGACGGAAGTGTCATCAGGCCCCTACACACAAGCTCTAACTCTTAATGCGGGCTCATGCGTGTATCTACCTAGGAACTTGGAGATACGCCTTTGAGTTTTCAGATGTATTGAACCTTTTGGTATTTGTATCCGCTCCTCGCCTTCCCCGGGCGGTCATCGCCTCCGTCTTGAGCCCGCCACATTATCCTTCGATATGAGAGTTGCGCTTTTCGCTGGCCTTGTTGGCCTCGCCTCCCTCTCCTATGCTGGCCATGCACCAAGGGATTACAAAAACAATGACTACTACGTCTTGCAGATTGACTTCTCTGTTTCTCCAGAACAAATCGAGTCTCGCCTACATCTTCGACATGAAGGCACCGTCGGTGCACTGTCCGACCATCACGTTTTCCGCTCTCGAAAAACTGAGCACGACATCGTACGAAGAGAACTACTAGAAATTAAGAGAAAGAAGCGCGCACCAGATCAGTACGATGTCCTGGACAGAGTGCTGTTCTCGGCTAAGCAGGAGCTGCGTCGACATTTGCATAAACGTGTAATCCCGCCACCTCCTCCCGGGGCTGATATACCGCGTGCTACCGCAGAACCTGCCCTCTCGGCCGTCAAGAAACAGCAAACAATTATGGATACACTCAGCATTAAGGACCCGATTTTTACTGCACAGTGGCATCTGTTTAATTCTGTCGAGGTCGGCAATGACGTCAACGTCACTGGTGTGTGGATGGAGGGCGTCACTGGCAAGAATGCTACCGTTGCCATCGTCGATGATGGCTTAGACATGCATAGTGAGGATCTAAGGGAGAATTACTTCGCCGAGGGCTCTTACGACTTCAACGACCACGACCCAGAACCCGCCCCTGTGCTTTCAGATGACCACCATGGCACACGATGCGCTGGAGAAGTCGCCGCTGTCCGCAATGATGTTTGCGGTATCGGTGTTGCGTATGAGTCCAAGGTCGCAGGCATCCGCATTTTGAGCGCCGTCATCTCCGACGAAGATGAAGCCGAGGCTCTCATGTACAGGAACGACAAGAACCAAATCTACTCATGCTCTTGGGGCCCTTCTGATGACGGCCGCACCATGGAGGCCCCTAGTGTTCTGATCAGAAGGGCCATGCTCAAGTCTATTCAAGAAGGTCGTAATAAGCTCGGATCTATCTTTGTCTTTGCCAGCGGTAATGGAGCTAAGAGTGGAGATAACTGCAACTTCGATGGATATACCAACTCCATCTTTAGCATCACAGTCGGCGCTGTTAGCAGGGATAATCAACAGACGTATTACTCTGAACCTTGCTCCGCTCAGCTCGCGGTCACTTACAGCAGCGGTGGCAGCGCTTCCGACGGTTTCATCGTAAGTACCAACTAAGAATCTCACTGATCGGCAACCCATTGGCTCACAACACCTAGCACACGACAGATGTCGGAGCAAATAAATGCACAGATCGTCACGGAGGAACTTCGGCGGCAGCTCCACTGGCCGCTGGTATCTTTGCCCTAGTTTTGGAGGTTAACCCGGAGCTGAGCTGGAGAGACATGCAATACCTTGTCATGGACACTGCCAAGCCCTTTTCCGCCCCGGGCGTTGTCTGGAACGAGACAGGTATTGGAAAGCAATTCAGCCACGCATTTGGTTATGGCAAAATCGACACCTACGACCTTGTGCAGAAAGCCAAGACTTGGAACAAGGTCAAGCCTCAAGCATGGTTCTTTTCTCCTCGGCTTGAGGTCGAGGAGGCAATTCCTGAAGGGCCAAGCGGCGTTAGTGCCAATTTTACTGTCACCAAGGACATGCTAAAGGAGGCAAATCTGGGACGATTGGAGCATGTGACAATCTTCATGAATGTCAACCACACTCGACGTGGTGACATTAGCGTCGACCTGATCAGCCCATCCAACATGGTCAGTCAAATCGCAACTACTCGCAGCGGCGATGAGCACTATGCCGGCTATGTTAACTGGACCTTCATGAGCGTTGCTCACTGGTAAGGAATATTTCCACTGCTCAGGCGCCTGCTGACATCAAATCACTAACCCACATGCAGGGGTGAATCCGGTGTTGGAGCGTGGACTTTGGTCGTTAGAGATACAGTGCAAAACGAACGCAATGGTACATTTATTGACTGGCGCCTAAAGCTATGGGGCGAGTCTATCGATGCCAAAAAGGCCACCGATCTGGGTATGCCTACAGAGGACGAGTATGTCAGTCTTCCTGTTACGTCAAGTCCGACGCCAACAGCCAGCCCCACGCATACTGCTACAGCTACGGCTTCGGTTTCGGCTACTGCTTCCGCCGCCGCTACTTCTACTTCTCCGCCATCCTGGTTCCCAGGCTTTGGGTCTAAGACGGCTATGCTGTGGGTTATTGGTGCTGCTGTCCTTATTGTGCTCTTCTGCATTGGCTTGTGTATTTACCTCTTCATCGCTCGAAAGCGTCGTAACACGCCCCGTGACGACTATGAGTTTGAACTGCTTGATGAAGAAGAGGCCGATGGTCTGAATAGCAATGAGAAGCGCGGTGAAGGCCGCCGAACCCGCGGTGGCGAGTTGTATGATGCCTTTGCCGGAGCCAGTGATGACGAGGAAGAGTTTGATGAATACAGAGATCCGTCAGCGGAAAGATTGGCCGGTCATGAGTATGAAGACGATCAATATGTCGTGGGTGAAGAGAGCGATGACGAGGATAATCCAGGGGCAGCCGAAACAATGCCCCTTGGCGGAGGAAGCCGATCATAACCACCTTGGCGTTTAGGTACACGGAACAAGGACTCATTTGGATGCGGTGTATATTTTTGAGGGCGAAAGCCGTGATGACGGTCGACTGGTTGTTCTTTCCTCGGTTTTGGAATACGCTTCCTGTTCAAATGCATTGCTCATTTGCATGGGATCAAAAGGAGTTTTGAATGTATTATCAGAAAATCATGCCTAGCCCAGCATTATCAATAGATTTACTTGGTACTCGAACACAACACACCGGAGATGAGGAATGGTTTCTGGGACCGCATAGTGCTTGGGGCTGTCCAATGACTGGTTTATTTACAACGGGCGTATTACAGTGCCATGAACGTTCTGTAGGACACCAAAGGTTGTTATCGTAACTACTTATTCGCCAACGCCGAGCCAGAAGGGAAAATCGAAAAAAAAAGAACAAAATCAACCGCAACGCCAGTGTTTAGTTTGTAGCTTTTCAACTACGCGGCCGCCACGCCCTCCTGATCCATTTCTTTAATGTACCTCTCCCAAATGTCAATCACCTCCCCGTAAAACCCGACATGTGCATCCGCCAGCCCACCCAGCTGTGCCTTGAACTCGGCCCTCTTGATGCGCTCGAAATCGGCGACTTCCCGGACGACCTCGTCGTCAAACATGTCGCTCGTGGCACGGGCCCGCTCCACCTCGTTGGTGAGCTCCTCGACGCGCAGCTCCAGCTTGCGCTGGCGCTCGCGACGGGCCTGCTCGTGGTCGACGCCGCGGACGTCTTCGATCTTGGCGCGGATGAAGGAGCCGGCGCCCGAGGACGCGTAGCCCGACTGGAGGGAGTCGCGCTCCGCGGTGGACTTGTTGAGGTACTCGGTGAGCTGTTCGTAGTCGAGCTGCTTCTGCTCCCGCGCGCGGAGGAGGTTCTTGAGCGAGAGGGAGTAGGCCTGCATGTCGCGCAGGGAGCCGAGGTAGTCCTGGTCGGTGACGTCGCGCAGGGTGTGCAGGTGCGCGGCGGTGTCTTGGATGGAGGCGGCAAAGGCGTGGACCTCGGGCTCGACGCCGGGCTCGAGGGCGATGAGCTTCTGGAACTGCTCGGCGAGGTCCTTGAGGTCCGTTTCGAGGTCGGCCTCGCGGCGGACGACGCGGGCGACGATCTTTTCAATGTTGCCCAGGTCCTCGTCGAGCTTGTCGCTCTTGTCTTTGACTTCGATGAAGCGCCTGTCCGGCTTGTGCAGCTTGGTGAAGGCGTTGATGAAGGTGTCTGCGAAGTTGTCGAAGACGCCGCTCGAGTTGCTGGGGTCGGTGGACAGGCTGGCGCGGGCGCTGCGGCTGCGCATGGTCGCGTTCCAGTCGGGGCTCTCGAGGAAGCTGTGCAGGATGGGTGCCCGGCGGAGGATCGGGTGCAGTGACAGGCGGGTGAGGAAGCGCTGGAACGAGTGTGCTCGTCGCAAGGTGAAGTCTGGGCCGAAGCGGTCGCCGCGCACGTATTCCATGCGCTGCTTGTCCGGCAGCGGGGGCACGGCGGTGGCGGGATAGTCTCGCATGAGCTGCTTGTATAGGAAGACAAAGTCTGTGAAGCGTCGGCGGACAGTCGTTGTCTCTTTCTGGAACGACTGGAAGGTGGACTGGTGTGTGGAACACGTCCATGTTAGCTGTTTGTGTCTCACTGACGATGGGGAGGGGACGTTGCAGTCAAGGGCCAGTATTGCCTCCTCGGCGCCGAAGGAGGAGGGCCGAGGCTGTTTCGCACAGTCGCGTATACGTACGTGAGTGGTAATCAGATATGAAATGAATGCATCCTTGCTGCCGTCATTCTCCTTGAGCGGACTACCAACTGTACACTCGAGCTTCTCGCTGCCTAGCCCGTGAGGATCGAGCTCGCGGCCGCTACGTCTGGCTGCTGAGGCTTCGCCGGCATGGTGCCCGTGCTGTCCTGCGACTGCATTTACGGCGGGGTCATGTTCCGTCCATGATATGCTGGAGAAGTTGTCTTGGTCGTGATCTTGGTCAGTGACCGCCATGGTGTTGCTGTTCGATGTGCAGCACGGCGTTGCACGGTTGATTCGGCGAGCGGGGGAAACGAGTTTGACTGTTTTCGCGCCGAGACACAGGTGTCGATTCTTTGCAGGGGGGAGAATGGCCCGAAGGAATCAGTTTCGTCGACCCTGAGGAGCACGGAGAGGCAAGAGGTAGCAGTCGAGGGGAAATATGCTCTTGAATAGGCGAAGGTTGCAAGTGCGAACCGTATGAATGAATAGCTGGTGGGAGCTCGGATCAAGGCTGTGGCGTAGCATGACGATGTGGGGGCTGAAGAGCCTCCGGTGTATGTTGCGGAATACAAAGACAAGCACAAACAAAGAACAAGATATAAGTGTCACGAGATAGAACGAAGCTTGTTATGAGCTGAGTCCAATAAAATAGTGACCGAATTAACTGCGCATATTCACACTTTATGTAACATGAAGCATCAAGATCGTTTGTCATCTTACAAATGCCACGCATGTACCCCTTAACAGCATCCTGCGAGCGGCCCCTGCGACGATGACGCAGGCCTCCGGAGCCGTCAATTCAATCTTCACAACCGCTGTATTGATAGTTAAGGGTACCAGCACATGAACTTACCTTGACATCGTAATATAGCAGAAAGGTAGTACATACAAAATTCAATGCAGTCTATTTCCTATCCTGTTGGTGGCAAAAAGTCTATGTGATGTATATATGTCGCTTTCACCGTGATCGCACCATGAGATGGGCCATGTGTACCGCCCGCTCAGTTTTCTGTTTTGCATATCGTTACACCCAGCCCCTGTCCGGGGCAAAAAAAGGCCAGCTCCACCACGTTTCAAATCATACATATGAAAATAAAACAAGATCGTTGAATGATAGAGTGGTTTGGCATTATTCTGCTCAATATGTGGCAATGCGTAGGGGAGATGTGCTTTGGCAGCGAAGTTGCGTGTCGCTTTTCTTTTTCGATGCGAGTCCTGGTCAAGTCACCAAGCTCTGCGCTTTCCTCTGTCTTTTTGTTCACTTTTTCTCCGTGTTGGACTGGGTCTTGACCTGTTGCTCGGTCACTTGAGCCTGTTCGCGCTCAGCATCGACCATTTCGCTGGCAGCCTTCTTGTCAGCACCCTCAGCTTCAGCATGCATGATTCTTTCCTCCTTTTCGTCAATGTCTTCAACATCACGAGGTGTGGCCATGCCAGTGCTCTGGCTTTCCTCGTTCTGTTCGTTCTCCTCCTCGATAAGCTCCTGCTGCTCCTTGACAACCTCGAGACGCTGTTTGTTGGTGGCGGCGCCTTCGGCATTGTGGACCTCGAGCTCGATTTCGTGGAACAACTCCTCGGGGATGGAGGAAAGTACGCCGATGAGAGCGTCAATCTGGCTTGAGCCCTCGCCTGAACCCTGACCATACATGTACGCATTGCTGAGGACGAGCAAGGTAGACGGAACACCCTCCTTCAGACGCAGGTCCAACCATGACTGCAGGTCGGTCCGCATGCGAGCAGGGGACACGCTGTGAGTCCTGATACCACGAGCAGCGCAAGCCGTCTGCAGTTCCAGGACGGTAAGACTGTCGACACCTTCGAAGCTGATGGCCTTGTCGTCTCGCTTGATTTGTCTCATGCGATGGCGAATCTGATATCGCAGCATCATATCTGTACCAAAGGTGTTGAGGTTCATGTATCGGCACATGGAAACCAACTGAGGGCGTGACAGGTTGTCTAGGGTCATGTCATCTCGGAAGACCTTGCAGACCTTGATGACGTCCTCGTGAGTGGGAGCTTCGCCAGTGGAGCGAACCTTGCGAAAGAAGTTGGCGAACTCCTCCTTCTGGGCCGTTGCCTGGCTTAGCGGAAGACCAGTCTCCTTGAGAGTCTGTCGCAAAAAGCTGCTC
The DNA here is from genome assembly GCF_019434415.1 of Metarhizium acridum. NCBI lineage: Eukaryota > Fungi > Ascomycota > Sordariomycetes > Hypocreales > Clavicipitaceae > Metarhizium > Metarhizium acridum. The sequence continues at coordinate 1,187,569 of NW_027094030.1, read as the reverse complement.
ACTTCTTTTCGGGTGGATCGCAGGACGCTGGCCTTGGCTTCCTTGGACTTTTGGCCCTCGAACGTGCTGGGCAGCATGTTGGGGAACAGCTTCAATGCCAAAGGCAAAAGTGCCTCACCTAGCGGAACGATGATGAAGACGCTGAATGGGACAAGGCGGCCCAGATCCTGGACTGTTCGTCGCAGCTGCTTGTGTTCTCTTCGGGTGAGGTCGTAGCCAGCAGCCATCTTGAGCGCTAGTCTCCAGCTGATTTTGACTTCAGTAGCAAGCAGCTTACTTCCATCCCAATAGTGCTGGGCCTCTTTTTTAACTTTTTGCCACAAAGTGAGCTTCTTCTCTTCCTTCTCCGCCTTGGTCACCTCCTTCTGCTGTGCTAAATCCTCTTTTTTGGCGGCCAAGTCGGTCATGGCGGCCTCGGCCTGTGTTTTGTCAAGTTGGCCAGCGGTTGCGGTTGGGCTCTTGGCTTCTACGCCCTTGGCCTCGACGGCAGGGTTCTCTTTCGGCAACGGTTTCTTAGCCTGGTCGACGTTGAAACCCGGTGGCGGGCCAGTATGTTGTGAGTCAGGTCGGTGATGCTCGGTGCTGACCTGTCGCATGGGAATCAGAAGTGCCAGTGCCGAAACTTGTGACTGGCGGCCGATATGTCTGGCCATCAAGCTGGGTGTAACGCCGCGCGACAAGGCCTGGGCTACATATAGTCAGTACTGGAGATGCAACAAAACGATTTGAGCAAGGCTGACCGTTTCTTAACAAGGGGGTCCTCGCAGCTGCCCGGCGGGCAACTGTGGCTGATGCGCTCATGATGGAGCAACGAAACCGTTGGGCGGAGTTGGAAAAGTCTGAAGAGAGTGACTGAAATCTTCTATATTGCAATGACGTGTGCGCCCGCGCTGTGACTGATTTGTGTTGTTGTGCGATGAGAATGAGGGCTTGGGGATGTTGAATCAATTGTGTTAGGGAACAAAGTGCCAGAAATGCAAATGCGAATCGCAGGAGGGTCTGATCGCGGCCAAGCCGGGCGTCCACATGCTTGGTTGAGCACCAATGACGGGACGGGCGGGGGTATCGGCCCCGTGCCAACCCAGCAAAAAGGTTCCCCCGACATGGCCCGCACGGCGATTGGTTGAGGCACGTGACACCGGTCCCTCAACGGTTTACGGTTTCGCCGATGTCTGCAAGCCTTTCGTGCCAGCTACCCGGCAGCTCGGGACTGAGACTACATCAATGTCTTTTCCATGAGGGAATAATAGTACTGCTTTACTGTGGTTCTTGCTAAGTCCTTCTTTCCATTTATCTCTCTCACTCGCGTCTTTTTTTTTTCTTATAGGGGGGTCCTCCATCATACTTTCACCATTTGCGCTGTAGGAAGTTGTATTCGATGAAAAAAAATGCTCATACCACTCTCCGTTAATAGTAGGCAAAAGCAGGTCTAGGAGTGATGTCGCCACGATTAAAAGTACAGATTCAAACTTTATCGCCGAAAGTCTCCGCTACAGCCCAGACATCTATTTTTAGCATACACCCAGTTCCCTACAAAAAATACGACTTCAACTCATTTACTTGCACCCACTAGAAGCAAGGGTGAAGATTCCGCCCAAAATACCATCAAGAGCACCAGCCATGGCACCGCCGACCTTGGTACTATTGTTACAGACACCACTGCCTACATCAGGGACGTGTACATTCATGTCGGCCTTCTGATCGCCGCCCTTGCCCTCGACGCGGACCACAATCATGTCAGTAAGGTGGTACTGGTCAACGTGCTCAATTTTTCCGGATGTGACCATGTTCAAGTCAGTATGTGTTTTCCCTTTCCGTATCAGGAAAACAAGGGCCGCCTGGGCAAACTCACAATCGCAGGGAGTTGGACGGGCCGTGCTATTCGTGCTACCAACCCTAACTATTCGTGCTAATGCCCCACCTTGATTTTGGGCCTACACCCTGACCTACCACGCCCCGCCATATAATTTCACATACATTGCCCTGGCAATAAGGGAGTTATCACGAAATACGATTCAAGACGCAACGACGACGAAGACTCATAATACGGTCGCGGGCGCGGTCAGGAAACGCTGTAAATCGCACACAAACTCGATCAACAGGTAGACAAGCCACGGAGCAAGCAGCAGTATCAGGGTCGCCGGAAATTGAGGAAAATATCCCTCAAACACAGCCGGAAGAGCCGCAGCTTCAATGGATGACCCCTTGGGAGCCCGGGCAGCGCCCACGGCGGCAGCGGAATAATTAACGGCCCGTGAATGTGTACACATTCATCAAAAACACCGGAAATCGCGTTTTTGAGCGATTTGTGCCCTGCCGGTGCCCTGCCGGTGCTCGCCCGAGCTCGTGTTATTAAAAAAATGATACATTTAAATACTACCGATTGAATTTTTGAAAAGCGGGCGCGACCATGTGGGTGTATGTGAAAATGTATGGTGGGGTGTGGGCAGTTGACCACTAGGCCAAATCGAGCGGTAGTAGCACGAATAGCTAGGGTTGGTAGCACGAATAGCACGACCCGAGTTGGACCTATGGGCCCAGGAATACAGCCATTGCCAACCTGGTAGGGGACGCTCTTCACATCATGGGGGGAGTGGGCAGCAACATTTTCGACAATCTTAACCAACTGGTTGAGGCTACCCTCCTGTCCGGGGTCGTTGAAGGAACCGCCAACAGCAATCTTGATCTTGGCGCCGACAAGCTGGTCATCCTTGACAACATTGGTGTCAACCTCGAATTTTCTGTCGCTGCTGCAGCCGGCAGTGGTCCTTGATTTTACCGAGAGCGTCCCAGGGGGGAGTGCTTTCGTAGTTGAACTTGTGGTCAGCCAAATCCGCCCTGGTGTTACCGCCGTCGGGGCTGCTCCAGGAGCTGGCCCTGCGGTAGTTCCAAGTGGTTGCGGCAGCGGCGCCGAGGGCAAAAGTTGCAACTCGGAGAGTGATGAAGTTCGAGGTTCTTCATGTTGAGCAAGTATTGTCAATTGAATGGTGTGATCTTTGCTGGTCAATGGTATTGGTTTTGTTCGAAATTTCCAGATCATCATGGAGACTTTATAACTTTTCCTAAACTTTGGTCCCTGGACCATTCAATAATGACCTCGAAACTTACAAGGCCACATATGCTCATCGTTCCTTTATAGATGACGCAAGTTATGGAAAGAACCCTGCGTACGAGTGAGAACTAGTGACTAAAGGGTCAACTTGCGACGTAACCCCATAAGCCATGCTTCCACTTGTATTTTGGCTCTAATTGAAGTATACAAAGGCGACAATAACCACGAGACTTTGCAGATTTTGGCAAGTCACTTGGGGACAGCCGTACCGTTGCCACCAATTTCCCGAATCGGTGCCTGTAATCCCTGCCCAGCCGGCGCATTGTCACCCAAGCCAGAGCTAACCCTTCCTATTCGTGATGTCATGTCAGCGCTATTCACCTTGGTGGAGCATGCCCGTACGACTCTCCATCTGCATCTTTGCCATGTTGAAGGATTAACAGGGCGGCGATAGGTATTTCTCAAGGCGATGGCTGCCGATGGCTGGGTACGAACGCGAATGGTTCGTGATGTCACGACAGGCGAGCATGTATTTTGTAAGAATAGAGTAAGCAGCCAGCATCTCGTGCGGGAAAACGTTGCGGGCTGTGTGTGGAACAGGGATTACGACTCGGCAGCGCGGCTGTATCTAAAGGGATAGTGATGCTGGGCACGACCAAATGTTGGTTCAACTTGACGTTGGATAGATTCTTGATGCAGGGCAGCTTTCGGCTTCTGGCATCCTTTTTGGGGCTAGCCAAAAACCCTTAGTGCTCTCAAGTGGTCTTTTTCCTCTCGATACCCTGCATTTTCTCCACTGCCGTGGTTTCCGAAGTTCAGAGGGCGGTTTAACCAGACGCTTTGGGACAATTGCGTCGCAACGGGACAGGAGCTCTTCTCTCTCAAACAAAGTTCCGTCCATCAGTCTCAGTGATGCCATTCATTTGTCTGCTTGTAAAGGATGAACAGTCTCTGCGTACGGGGGGATGCCAGGGTAGAGCCGCTTGATTTCGGGCTATTCGTGCTAATGCCCCACCTTGATTTGGGCCTACACCCTAACCTACCACGCCCCGCCATATAATTTCAGATAGGGTCCGATTAACAAGCACCCTCTCTGAGTTATCAAGCACCCCCATTGTGGCTTGCTGTGGCTGGGACACCCGATACCGGGCCCCCATAGATTTTTATATGGGGATAACGTAAAGGTTGTCTTGTTTATACGGTCGCGCCTTTATAAAAAATCACTTAAATTAATCTATTTAAATGAAGCTATTCAGAGATTTCTATTATTAGCACCAGCTATCGCATAATATTATCCATCGCAGCTGCCTATTATATCATTTCTTTAAAGACTTAATTTATTTTACCTTTAAATTTAAGCGTAATATTATTATCCCAAATAAACGAGGCATTTTAACTACCCTATTATAACTCTATAAAAGGATGCTATAAGGCTTTTAATAATGAATTTTATGGTATTAAGGCCGTAATTCCGTTATTTTTATTAATATTATTACGGTTCTTAATTGCGGCTGTAAAACGCATGTAAGCTTAAGGGCTCTTAGTACCTAGCTCGTATAAATCGTCTCTGTAAGGTGGTTAGGGTCCTTAGGGAACCCCGCTTACCTGTAACGCGATTAATAACGTTACGTGGAACGGGGGCTTTAGGATTATATCCCCTATATCTCGTAAAACTAGAAAATAGAATAAGCTTTAGTTATTATAATATAATTACCCTTACTTTAACTACTTAACTTTTAATCTCTCTTATAACCTTATAATTTTTAAAGCTTTTTAAAAAGTTACTTAATTAAAATAATAAGAATAAGCACTTAAAGAACCTTTATTTTATAAGTGCTTTTACCTTTAATAGTAAAGAATTTAATAGAATTATTAAGTAATTAAAAGAATATAATAGCTTTAAGTAAAGGGAAAATACTTAAATAATTAAATAAGGTTATTATAGCTCTTTAAAATTAAATTACTTAATTAAAGGAGTTATAAAAGCTTTAAAAAAAGGAAAAGAAGCTATAAAGATTAATTCTTAAAACTACTTACTTAATAATAAAAAAGAGACGTAACTTTTATAATTTAAAGAAAAGTAATAATTAAGAAGTATAAGTTAAGAATATTAACTCTTTTTATTATTTAATAAACTCTTAAAAGTATAAGATTTAAATAAATAACTTAAATTATACTTTTAATAGAGTAAAATATAAGTATTATAAGAATTATTAAAAAATTCTTTTTACCTTAAATTATATAATCTTAAAATATAAAGTAAAATAAAATTAATATTTTAATAAATAACTAATAAATTAAAAGAAAAACCTTAAGAATAATTAAGATATATTTTAAAATTAAACTCTTATACTTTTAAAGAACATAGAAAATTATAAAGCTTAAATAATTATATAATTAAAATAAGTAAAGTAACGTAAAAATTAAAGCCTTATAAACTTTAATATTTACTTAAATTTATTAAAGAAATACTTAAAAAGAGCTAATAAAAAGTTATAAGCGCTTACTCTTTTTATTAAGCTATAACTTAAACTTTAAAATTATATAAACTTATATACTTTTATCTTTAAAAAAACTTAAAAAGAAGTAATTTAAATTATTTAATAATTCTAGAATATTATATTAAAGAGAAATAAGTGAAAGGTTAACTTATTTTAATTAAAAAGCTCTTTTAAGATACTTTAATAAGAAAGAAGTAACTTATTAAAAGCTTACCTTAATAATAAGAGGTTCTTATAATCAAATTACTATAATTAAAACCTAAACTTAATTAAATAAAAAAAGCTATATTATTATAATTATAATAGTAAGAATTACCTTTAACTTACTTATAATAAACTACTTAAAAATAACCTAAATAATTAAAGAAACGCTTAAAGGTTAAAGTAATTACCCTTACTTTAACCTTAAGCTAAGAAGTATTAATAAGTTAATACTTTAATATAAAGGTTATTATATATAAGTATAATATTATAAAAACCTATATTAATCTTAATAGTTATATAATACTTAACCTTATTAATATTAACTTTATAAGGTAATAAAAACTATATTAAGTAAAGGTAATAGCTTTTATTTTATAGTTAATTAAAACCCTTATAATTCCCTAATATAATATATATAAAGTACCCGTTTAAGCTATAAACTCTTATAAGTGTAAACGTACCTTAAAACTATTATATATTACTATTAAAAGAGACTTAAACTTAAAGAGAAACCCTATTTTAATAGAGATATATATATCAATTAAATAAAAGATATATATAATTATATATAATTAAAAATAATAGTATAAGTCTTAAAGAGAGAGCTTCTTACTAAATAATTCCTATAAATTTACTAAGAAATACTAAAATATAGCTTAAATTTACGCTATTACTAGTATACTTAAGAAAGACTTTCTTACCTTAAAGGGTAAAAAGCTAATAAAAGGGTATAATTTTATAAATAATATTTTAATAAAGCTTTATAGCTTTAAGAATATCTTTATAAATAATTATTTTAAGACTTTATTATTATATAAGAATATTAATTATAATATTAACCTTTTACTTAATATTACGTTACCTTATAAACCTATTTACCTGTTATTTTAAGCTAAGTTAAAGAAGCTTTACTAGTATATTAATAAAAACCTAGCAAATAAATAAATAAGACTTTTAAAGAGCTTAATTAAAGTATTAATTTTATTTATATTTAAGAAGAATAAAACCTTAAGGTTATATATAAATTATAGGGGATTAAATAAGGTAACTTAAAAGAATTATTACGTATTACTCTTAATTTTAAAGTTACTTAATAGATATTAAGAGGTTAAGTTCTTCTTAAAGATTAATATTAAGAATACCTATTATAAAATATAAATAAAAGAGAGAGATAAGTAAAAAATAGCTTTTTAAACCTATTATAAGTATTATAATTTATAAATACTTAGTTATACCCTTTAGTCTTATAAACGCGCTTATTACTTTCTAAAACTATATTTACTAAGCCTTATAAAAGCTAATTAATATTATTTATATAATATATTTAAATAATATTTTAATCTTCTTAAAAATAAAAGAGAAATATACCTTTTATATTACCTAAATATTAGAATAAATATAAGTAATTAAGCTATTTATAAAGTTATTTAAGTATACCTTTTATTAAACTTTTATGGAATTTCTAGGGTTTATTTTATTAATGAATAGCCTTTTAATAGATTTAAAATAAGTATAAATTATTTAAGAATAAAAAGAATTAATTATATATTATAAGGTATAGGTATTTTTAAAATTCTATAACTTTTATTAATAATTTATATAAAGTTACTTTAAAATAATAGTACCCTTAAACGCTTTATTAAAGAGAAGCTAAAATAATAAGAAGCCTAATTACTTAACCTTTATAAGTAAAGAATAATTAGCGTTTAATCGTTTAAAGAATACTTTTATAAAGGCCTCTCTTCTTTAATATTATAACTTAAGTAAGATAATTTAAATTAAGATAAACGCGTTTAACTTTATAATAATTAAAATTCTCTTATAATTAAATAATAAGAGATAATATTACCTTATTACGTTCTAGTCTTAAAAGTTTATTAATATAAAAAGAAATTATAAAATATTAAACTAAGAATTATTTATTATAATAGAATCATTTAAATACTAATAATATTATATAAAAGAGGTAATAAACCTAATTAAGGTTCTATTAAATTATTATAACCTTTAAATATTTATAAGGTAACTTAAGCTAAATAAGTGTTAAGCTTACTAGTATATATTCTTATTACCCTTTAACTTTATTATTAAGTATTAATCTAATAAGAGTAATTTAATAAGTAAGCTATTAAGGTAATTTAATTATAAAGGTAAAGCTATATTTAATAAAAAGTTATTATTAGACTTATAAAAGAAGCTAATAATTACTTAAGAAGAAGTAAAGAATACCCTAAGAAACTATAAAAATTATAATAAGAAGTTAACGTTTAATTAAATATATAAAGCTTTAAAGCTCTTAAAAGAGAGGTATTTAACTTATATAAACTAAGTAATTACTATAAGTCTAGTAATTATTACTTATTTTATTAATAAATTTAAGGAGAAAGTAAGTGTAATAAGTATAATTATATAAAGCTAAGTAAGGTATATTATAAGATAATAATTAATTTATAAGAATAAATTAATTATATTACTTAAAGAACTCTTACTTTAAGCTTAAAGCTATAACTTAAATATATAAAAGTAATTTACTAGTAAGCTAATAGTAAAATAAAGAGAAAAGAAGAATTAAATAAGAGATAAAAGCGGTCTTTTATTATATAAGAATAAAGTAATTATACCTTAAGATTTAAAGATATTTTGTGCAGGGAAAAACCACACACAAGATATCGGTCAAAATATCGGTTAAAATATCAGTTAAAATATCAGTTAAAATATTAGTAAACACAACAGCTACAAGGGCTAAGAAGGTTAAGGTTCTATTTTTCTAGGAAGGCTCTAAAAAGCTAATTATATAATTGTGTGGCACGTGACATATCACGTGTGCACGTGACTAGAGGCCACGTTACTAGCTGAATTAAGCTGTAATGTACGGTTAAATTCCTCGCTGCAATGTGCGACCGAATTTCTCCATATAATATATTAAGAGTTACTTAAGCTATATTATAATAATCTATTAATAGATTACTTTAAAATAAAAAGAACCTTAAAATTATTATAGCGTAACTTTTATTAGCTATATATATAAGGTAAAGTAAAAGATTATATTATAAGTTATATAGTTTATTAAGAGGTAATAACCTAATAATATTACTTATATAGCGCGCTTAAATTACTATTAATTTTATAATAATCTTAGGTTAAAATATTAATAAACTTTATAATAAAGTTACTTAAAATAAAGTACCTTAAGTAAAGTATTAACGTAATACTAGTAATAATAGATTAATTTATTAAGTATTTCCTTTTTTTAATAATTAATACTACTATTAATATTATAAAATTAATAAAACTCTTTTACTATAAGATTAAACTTTAATTTAACGTATTAAAAGGTATTATCTCTAATAAAGAGCTAATATTTACTAGTTAATTTTAGTTAAACCTTTATTACTTATTTAAGATAAAAAGAAAGCTTTTAATAGCTTTTCACTTATAAATAAACGAGTAAATAAAAAGAATAAACTAAACTATAAAGTATTACTTATATTATTTTATTATAGGTAATTAATTAATATAAGTGTAATTATTATTATAGGTTTAATTCGCTTATAATAACGCGAAGAGTAGTATAATAAGTTACTTACTTAATTATAATTTAATAGGGTATAATTGTTAGGATAAACCTAGGATATAGGACGATTAGGTAAGGAATTAGAAAAGAACTCTATTCTTAGGTCTCTTAATAATATAAGACTAAAACTTATTTAAATTATTTAATATTTAAACTAATTCTTTTATACTTATTTATTAAGGGTTCTAGCTTTAATTTATACCTACTTCTTACGTAATAATACTTATAGGATTTAAACTAAAATTAGTAGGGACTTATACCCTATTTTAGAATATAAGCGAATCTAGATTAGTCTCTTTTTACAGGTAACTCCTTATACGTAATACCTAATTTAATCTCTCTTTATAGGTAACTTCGTATACACGTTATAATTATTTACCCTTTTAGTATAATTATCTTTAATTATTATTAATATAGGTAGGCTTTAAAGGTATATTATTCTTATTAAAACCTAATAGAAAAAAGAGTAATAATACTATTTCCTTTAAATTCTTATAGTTTTATTTCTATTCTTATAATTTAAAGCGCTATTTTAAAGTCTTATCTTTATCTTATTAGATTATAATTATTACCTTTAATTACCTAATTATAACGTCTACCCTATTAATACGTGTTACTTTTACTCGTTTTTATTCTTAATAAAGCCTTTAATTAAGGTCTAGTATTTTTTAAGAAAGAGCTTTATAAGTTCTTTTCTTTATTTTAATAGGTATAATTACCTTAAGAGTTAACTCGTAGATTTAAGGTAAGGGTAATTATAAGTTTATTTTAATATAAATTTTTAATCTTATCTCTTATTTTTTCCTTTCTTATTTTAGCTTTATCTCTCTTCTCTTTCTCTTCTAGTAGCTTTATTTCTTATTATTTAAGTATAAATTCTTTTTTTAGCTTTTATATATTTTATATTCTTATTATACTTAACTATTACCTAATATTTACGCCTATAATTCGTGTATATTTCTTAGCTTATAAACTATAATAATACTTATTAGGCTTAGATTTTAAATGTATACTTAATATAGTACTTTATTTACATTTTCTTCTAATATAATAAAGTGTTAACGTTATAAGTTATATTTTTAACTTAAAGTTATATTAACGTTATAGCTAATTAATCGTTTTATTATTAGGTTAATAATAGTTTATTTAGGTGTATTAAGGTAAAATATATTTTATTATAATTAATAAAACTTTAGCGCGAATTATAGGTATATATTTATTAATTTTAACTCGTTTTTAGCTTAAATCTTACTATTATTATTATTAGATTCCCTATATTAACTCTTATTACTCTTAGTTATATTTTATTTTACTCTTTTAATTATTATATTTAAATATAATTATTTTAATTTATATAACGCGATATACTATTAAGGGCCTTCTTATAGTACTTTAACTTAGCTTTCTTTACGCTCTTCTTTATCTTCTCTTATACGTACTTTTATATTTAACTTTTACTTTAAATTATAATTAATTTAAGTGTAAGTTATATCTTTATACTCTTATACTTAAAAAAGCGCGTTTAATTTAATAGTAATACGTATTAATATTTCCTACTTATTTTATAGGTATATATTTTCTAATAAGGCGAATTTAACCTAGTATTAAATTACCTTTTTAAATAGTCTTATTAAATAGGGTAAGTAATTTATTATTATTCTCTTAGATTTTAATTTTAACGTGATTTTTTAAAGAACGTTATAATTATTATAAATATTATACTATTCTTAAAGCTATTAACTATTATACTTATAGTTTTATTAAGTTAAACTTTAACTTATAACCCCTTTAAAACTTTAATTAAACGTAAGGCCTTAAAGGGAAATATTATTAAAGTATTTAATATTAAATTAAAACGGGTTTCCGCTTAAAAGACTTTACGTTAACTTAATTTTACGCTTATTAACGTTATTACCTAACCTTAATGTTACGAACGACACTATATAAGAGACGGGACGAGACCGTACTAGCTAAGATAGGTATAACTTATAGGTATAAGAAGAAGATAAGAGCATGTAATTAACCACGTAACTTAAAAGGTAATTAAAGACGTTAATATTTAAACGTATTAACTAAAAAGAATTAAATTAATTAAACCTTAAGCTAATTAATTAAGGTTTAAAGGGATTAATAGTTAAGTTAATTAATTTAAGACTATAATAAAGAAATAAACGGGTACTTAAGAAAAAGGTATTTTATTATAATTAAGTAATTTAATTCTTTATTAATTAATTTAAGTAATAGTTTTACTATTAAGAGTTATACTTTTAATAGCCTTATTATAATACTACTTAAAAGCTACTTTATAGCATTTAACTTAACTTACTTTTTAAGAAATAAACCTATTATACCTTAAAATCTAAGCTATTATTATATTTTAATTAATTTTATTTAATAAGTTACCTTAAAACTTTAAGTAATAATAACTTTTAAAATGTTTACTTTAAGCGAAAAGACTATTAACCTTAAGAAGATAATAAAGTACCTTTATAATAAGATTATTAAAATAAAGAAGTAAAATTAATAGCTTCTTAAATAATAAAATAACCTTTATAAAAAGATTAATAAGTAAGAAGAGAAACTTATAGTAATTTATAAAACTATACCTATAACCCTTATAAATACTTATAATATACTAAAATTTCTTAAACTAGAATTATATAATAATTATAAGAGAAATATAAGAAACTTTCTTATATAAGCTTAAGCTTACCTTTAAGTTAATAAGAAAATCTATAAGACGCTTAAGTTATAAATTCTTTATATTAATACTCTTTTAATTAAAAAGATAATAAAATAGTAAAAGCTAATCTTTTACGTATATTTTAAGTATAATATTAAAGTTAAAGTAAAAGTTATTTATATCTTCTTTAATTATAAAAGCTTTAAAGAATAACTTCTTATTACATTTAAAAATTCTAATAAGTATAAGAAAGCTATATAATAACTTACTTAACTTAAGTAAACTAGATTTATAGCTTATTATATTAAGGAGTTTAAACGTATTATAATAAAACTTAATTAAAATATTAAACTTAAAATAAAAGTTTTTTATTAAGAACTTAAAAAAAAAGTAAAGAATAATATTTATTAAGAAGATTATTTTAAGCTATTTAATAACTTTATTAAAATAATTATTAAGGTAAATAACCGTTTATATAAATAACGTTAAGAAAAAGGTAATAAGAATTATTAATTTTATACTAAGTATAATAAAGCTAATAATAGTAAACTATAATAAATCTTTACTATTTATAAATATTACGCTAGACTTATAGAACTTAACGTTATAAATAAGAAAAAGGGGAAGACTTATTATAATTATAATAAGATTAAATACTTTATAAATAAATATAAAGCCCTAAAAAAGCTATAAAAGTTAATCTTTAAAGGTAAGAAGCTTTATACTATAAATTAAAAAGACTTACTTACGCGAAATCTTAGTATAATAAGTAATAAAGAAAATTACACGTTAATAAATAATACTAGTTTAAATAAAGATCAGAAATTTAAAACCTAATTAATACCTAATACCTTTTAGAAATATTAAGTACTTTTATTAAAAAGCGAACCTTCATTAGAATTAATTTAAAAAGAAGAAAATTATTTAATTAAGAAAGATAAACTTAAAGTTAAATAAAAACTTTTTAATTAAACCTTTTATTATAATAATAATTATTATATGTACCTTAATAGTAAGTAAGGTAATAAATAATTTCTATAAGAATAAAAGAGAAGAAGAATAACTCTTATAATATAACTAAAATTATAATAAATTAATTCTAAGATATTAAACGAAAAATTATATTATACTAAGAATAATATATATATTATTTAAACTATAACCTTATAATATAAGAATAAAGAGAATTATATAACTATAAGTAACTCGCTTAATTTAAGTTTAATTAATATAAATAATAGGTTAAGTAATTACTAAGAAAGCTCTAATAATACGTTAAAAGATAACTATTAATAATAGCGCCTAAAATAACGCGTTAAAGAATAATATAAGAATAGGATTAATAAATTAGAAAATAATAGCTATTATTATAATTAAAACTAATTCCTTAATAAAGATTAAATAGGTCTTTATATACTATAAATATTAATAGTATAATATACCTTATAATTAATATAATTATAATAGAATAAAAGATTTAAGTAATAATTAATAGTAGAGTATAAGAAAATTTTATCTTATTAAATCTTATTAATAGATTATAATTACCTCAAATACCTAAAAATAAGCTCTATTAACTTATAATTATAGAAGAAATTATAGTAAAGTATAGCTAAAAAGTAATTAATATAAAAGTAGCGTAACTTCTTATTAATATATAAGGTATAAAATATTAGGTTATATTAAATATTATAGTAATCTTAAAATATAATATTATATTAGAGATACCTTAATTATAAGCAAGTAATTTATAAGTTAATTAAAGAATTAATTAACTTTAATAGAATTTATTAGAATATAGTTATAAAGCTAAGAGTAGCTTATAAAAAGCACCTTATTTAAACTATAATAGGCCTTTAAAAATATATGTAATTATTAAAGAGTTAAAAGCTAAGATAATAAAGATTCTTAAAAAATACTTAAAGTATAGTAAGCTATTTAATAGAGAGCTAAAAATAAAACTATTAGAGTATTTATACTAAAACTACGAGATTAAACTTTAACCTAGTATTAAATTAACGTTTAATAAGATTTACTCTTAGAACCCTAAGTAAAATAAGGCGCTTAAGGAGTATTTAAAGAATATATTATAAAAGGGATATATAAGACTATTAAAGTTTCTAGTAAAATACTTAATCTTATAAGTATTAAAGAAGAATAGAAAACTATAATTATATATTAATTACTAACACTTAAATAAGATTATAATTAAGAATTAATATCTATTATTACTTATAACGGAAATTAAAGATAAAGTTAAAAAAGTTAAATAGTTTATTACACTTAACTTAAGAGGGGCTTATAACCTTATATAAATAAAAGAAAGCTATAAGTAAATAATAGCATTTTAAACTAATAGAGAATACTATAAATATTTAATAATACCTTTTAAGCTTACTAATATACTAGTAACCTTTTAAAGAATAATTAATATAATCTTATAAAAATAATTAAAAGTGTTTATAGTTATATACCTTAATAATATTCTTATTTATTTAAATACCCTTAAGAAATATAAATAATATATATATAAGGTATTATAAACTTTATAGAATAATAAACTTTTAATTAAAGCCTTAAAATACTAGTTCTACTAGAATACTATATACTTTTTAAGGTACGTGCTTACATATAAAAAAATATAAATAAGCTTAAATAAGATTAAAACTATTAAAGAATAGCTTATATTAAAGAATTTAAAAGAAGTTAAAGGATTTATAGTATTTATAAACTTTTACCGTAAGTTCTTAAGTAAATATAAAGATATTTTATAATCTCTTATAAATTTAATAAAGAAAGAAGTTAGCTTTTAATAGAATAAACTAAAAGTTATAGTATTTTAAAAGGTAAAAGATTTAGTTACGTTAAAACCTATATTTAAAGCACTTAATTAAAATAAACCTTATAAGCTTAAAATAAACGCCTTAAACTTTATACTAGGCGAATAGCTTAAATAATAAGATAATTAAAAAAGACTATACCTAATTATATTCTTCTTAAAGAAACTTTATAAACCTAAACTTAATTATAGAATTTATAATAAAGAACTTATAGCTATTATTAAGTGCTTTAAAGAATAAAGATATTACCTTATAAAAGTAAAGTATTAAATTAAGGTTTATATTAATTATAAGAATCTTATATTATTTTTAATTATAAAGAATTTAAATAAATAATAGATTAAATAATATAAAACTCTTATAAATTATAACTTTAAAATTATATACTATAAAGAATTTAAAAATAAAAGAGTAAATACACTTAATTAAAAAAAGAACTTAAAATTAAATAAGTAAGTAAGTAATATACCCTTATTACACGCTATTAAGGATAAAAACCTTATATTAAATATCTAAGAAATTATTATAATATAATAAGTTAAGCTAAATAAAATATAAATATATTAGATCGTATTATATATTAATAATAATAATTATTTAAATAATTAAAAAACGAAAACGTATTTATTTAAGAAAGGTAAGATTTTCTTATATAATAAATAATAGTATATTTCTAGTATACTTTAAGAATAGCTTATTAAGAAAATATACAAGCATTTATTATACGAATATTAGGGTATAAGAAAAATAATTAGTAGGCTAAGAAGATTATATAACTTTTTAAAAAGCAAAAAAATAGTATAAAAGTTATTAAGAAATATAATACATGTAATAAAGTAAAATTAACGCGATACGTATTATACGAAGAATTACAATTAATATTACCACTTAAAAGAGTATAATAAACTATTATAATAGACTTTATTATTAAACTATTAAAGTTAAAAGAACCTATAATAAGAGTAGCTTATAATAATATTCTAGTTACTATAAATAAACTGATAAAATACGCCTATTATATTTTATATAAGAAATTAAGTAATACTAAGAACTTAGCGTATATATTCTTTAAAATAGTTATTATATAATATAAATTATTAATAAAGCTTATATTAAATTATAATAAATTATTTACCTTAAACTTTTAGAAATACCTTATAAAAACTATAAAGATTAAATAAAGCTTATTAATAGCATTTTACCTATAATTAAATAGGTAAATAAAAATCTTAAATTAAATACTTAAATAATATTTATAAAGCTATATTAACTACTAGTAGAATAATTAAGTAAAATAGCTACTATTAGTATAATAGGATTATAATAGCTTTAAGATTAATAATATAAAAATGTTACTATTTAGGGTAAATTATAGATTTAACTTTATTATTAAAATATATATAATATAAAATGTAAACGCGCTAGTAGTTATAACGTATATAGTAATTATAATAGAAATATAAAAACACTTATAATAGAAATAAATATTTTTATAGAATTAAATAAAATACTACGCGAATAGAAAGAGATTACTAGTATTAATCTTAAAGAAAAGATATAAAGTATACCTTATTTATAAAAATATTAAAACTAAGTAACCTAGTAATAAACTTAATTAAAAGAAGATTAAATTATTTCTTATTAAACGAAAAATCTTAAATATTAATTATAAACTATTATTACCTAATAAAATAAGAATCTATTTTATATTTTATATATTATTATTAAAGAAAGTATTAAATAAATTTATAATTACTATAAATATTATAATAGAAGATATTAACGAATATAAAGTTAAACGAATACTTAAAGTATAAGGGAATATAAAGAATTATTATTATCTCGTTAAATAAAAGGGATATTTAAACTCTAAAAACACCTAAAAACTAACTAAAAACCTTACGAATTACTTAACGTTACTTAAATAGTTTTATTTTTAAAAAACGCATTTTAATTAATCTTTTAAGTACTATTAAATAACTTAATATTAAACTTAATATCTAAGAAATAAATTAAAGTAGAATTTAAATTCTTAAAAGAAGTAAAAAGAACTCTTATAGTCTTTTAAAGCTATTTCGCTTCTTTATATTTTACATGCTTTAACTCTTTAATATTATTAATATTACGTGTAACCGTACGTATTATTTTCTTAAATTATAATTTCTTTTATTTTCGTAAATATAAGACCTTTTAATTCTTAATTAGGGTACGCTTTTTAGCTTCTTTAAGCTCCCTCTTAAGCTTATAATATTAATTTATAATACTATAAAGCTATTAAGAGATTACCCTTATAATATTATAATTCCCTTACTTATTTATTATATACTTTATATAATAACTTAAATTAAAAATAAAAGCTTTATATTAAGGAAATTTTATATAAGCGTAGTAAGTATAAGCCTTTATAAGAGATAAAAACGAATTATTAATTATTATAAAAAGAAGATTATTTTAGTAAAGAGAAGAAGTAAATAAAGCTTTAAACCGTTATTTTAAGATACAATTAATTAATATAATAGTATATAATAATAGAAGAAGAAAAACGTATAATACTTAACTAGCTTATTTTAATAGCCTTAAGAATAAGACTAATAAAGAAGGGGTATAATATTATAAATAACACTATATAAGAGATAAAATAAGACTATATTAGCTAAAATAGGTATAACCTATAGGTATAAGAAGAAGGTAAGAGCACGTAATTAGCTACATAACCTAAAAGGTAATTAAAGAGATTAATATTTAAATGTATTAATTAAAAAGAATTAAATTAACTAAACCTTAAGTTAATTAATTAGGGTTTAAAGGGATTAATAGTTAAGCTAATTAATCTAGAATTATAATAGAGAAATAAATAGATACTTAAGGAGAAGGTATTCTACTATAATTAGGTAATTTAATTCTTTATTAATTAATTTAAGTAATAGTTTTACTATTAAGAGTTATACTCTTAATAGCCTTATTATAATACTACTTAAAAGCTACTTTATAGCATTTAACTTAACTTACTTTCTAAGAAATAGACCTACTATGCCTTAGAACCTAAGCTACTATTACACTTAAGTAATTTAAATAATAAAAGGTAAGTTTAGCTTATCTTATAAGAGTAATAACGTATTATTAAAGATTTAAGCTTACGTTAAAGCTTAATAGAAAGATTTTAATATACGTAGTAATAATTAATAATACTACTATTATATAACCTAATACTTAGGTAAGTATTTACTTAAAATTAATTCTAATTTTAACTTTACTCCTTTAATTAAGATTAAGCTACGTTATATTTACTTTATTAAAGGAGTTAAAGATAATTATAATTATTATACCTCTTAAAAAGGTCTTTATATTCGCGTAAGTATTAGATTTAATTTCTCCTTAATTCTATTATTAATTAAAGATAAATATTACGTGGCCTTATAGCTAGGAATTTATTTAACTTAATTTAAGTCTTAAAGTTTATTTAAGCTACCTTTTTAAAAGAATAGCTTATAAGTAATTTTAATTATAATTATAATATTTATATAAAGATCTTTACCCTTTTACTTTAGCTTATATTTAAGTTTTTATTAACTTAAAAGGCTTATTAAAGTAATTATAACTTATTTTTAAATAATAAGTTACGTAATATTATAAGTAATTCTTAGGTTGACACTTTCTTAGAATTATTTTTAACTTAAATTATAAGGTCTTTTTATTTATATAAAGAAAGCTAATAAAATTAGGTTTAAATTAAAAAAATAGTTTTTACTTTTAGCTAATATTATACGTATAAGATTAAAATTTAATTACTTTAAGGTTTTCTTATTAATTTTTCTTATTTTAAAGTGCTAAGTATTATTTTAAATATACCCTTAAGCGTATTCTTTATTTTCTTTCTAAGAATATTTATTACTACTCTTAACGTATTACTTTAATAGATTTTTATAATAGCTTATTTCTATGCTTAAAGGGGTTTAAAGGTGCTAAAAAGGCTTAATAAGTTATAAAAACGTTTCTAATTAAGCTAAGATAAGATAGTATTATTAAGGGTTTTAAGAAAAAGAAAGCTTATAAGAGCGCTAGTTTTAATATTAAGGCTTAATTATCTAGTACTTAATTTATTCGTTTTAAGTCTAATATAACCTAAAATATTTAGCCTATTTTAAAGGGAAATAAGCTTTAATACTATACTTTTTACTTATATTATTTAATTAGTTTAATTAATATTTATTTCTTATACTTTTTTAGGCTAATCTCTCTTTTAAGGTTCTTACGTAATTTCGTTTCTTTTTATAATTAAAAGTAACGTAATATAATCACGTATAATATTAAGCGTATTTATAAGGTCTTTACTATTAAGCTATTAATTATACTTATATAGCTATCTCTTTTACTTTATAAGGTAATATAATTAAGCTCTCTTTTAAATATAATTCTTAATACTTTTTACCTTTTATTTATTCTTATTATCTTTTAACTCTAATATTAAAAGTATTTTTAACTCGTTTATAATACCCTTATACTAGTATTACTATTCTAATAGGCTTACGTAAAAAACGTTATAGAGTTTCTTATATTAAGTTAAAAGTATTAAATAATATACTTATTATTTAACTTAATTAAGAATTTAAAAAGAGCTAATATACTTTAAAATTAGTTTATTCTTTTCGTACTTAAATCTTATATTCTTAGTTTAAAGTAATAATAGACTTTTATTTTAGAATTACATTAATTTATGTTTATTATTATAGTATTTTACCTAGGATACTACCAGAGCATTAAAAGTAGTGTAGTTTTTTAGTTTTTAGTGAATTTTAGTGTAGTATAGTGTAGTGTAGTTTTACTACACTATATTACATTCTAAAAATTAGTGTAATATATAGTATTAATTAATTTATAAGCTATTATTAGCTAATATAATTAGTAAGCTAAAATAAAGCTAAACTTACTTACTAATATTAGTATTAGTAAGCAGGGATTAGCTAGCTTAAATAAGCTAAAAATAGGGATTAAAAAACTAATAAAAATATAAAAATAAGAGAAAGTATAAGGGAAATTTAAGGGATTTATATTAGATAAGTAAGTATTATTTTATACTATAATTATAATTGAAATTTACGTAATATAATAAAGGAAAAAAATTCTATTATTTATATATAAATATTTTATAAAAAAAGAGATTTAACTTATTACCCTATAACTTAAATATAAAAAAATTAAATATAAAGCTTATAAGAAATATATTAAGGTAATAAATAATATTTTTTAATTATATATATTAGCTTTAGCCTTATAAGTAATATAATTATTATTATAAATATAAGAGATTATATTCTTTTAATTATATTATATATATAAATTTATATAAAATATAAATTTAAATAACTCTTTATATAATTAACTTTAAATATTACTTTTTAAACTTTTATAAAGCTAAAATTTCACTCTTTTATATAAGATAAAAAATAATAATAAAAAAACCCTTTTAATATTAAATTAAGTATTAGAATCATAAATATTTTTCTCCTCTTCTTCTTCTTTTATATTCTCACTAATATCTATATAATTAGACTTAGAAATATCCTTATTTTTATTAGAATTAATTACAACTTTAATTTAATCTTCTTCTTCTTTCTCTTTCTCTTCTTTTTCTTCTAAATTTCCACTAGAATATAAAAATAAATTACAATATCTCTTATTTTCCACCCTTTTATTCTTATTTTTAACCTAGTTTTTTAATAATAAAATAATTCAAATATTTTCATGTAATAAAGTAGTTCTTCGCTTAGTAATAATATTAGTTTCCTAGTTAAAACTCCCTTTTATAGCTCTTAAAGTAGCTAGAATAGCTAAATATTTTCAAGCTATTATAAAAAGAATTAAGAAAGATTTAATGGAATTAACGCACTAAATAAATATATCTTACTATTAAAAGTTAGCTTATAAATATATAAATAATATTATAAAGATAAAAAATACTATATCTTCTTTAAAATTAAGCTTTAAATAACTAGAAATCTCATTTTTTCTAGTTTTTTTAATAGCTTTAATTTTTTGCTTTAAAAATAAGTTATTAAATAAGCTAGGCTTTTTTTAAAGCCTAGTATTATTATAAGAAGTTAAATTAGTTAGTTATTATAAATTAACTTTAATTCAAGTATTATTTATATTTTTAGTTGATTTTTTAGAATTAAAAGAAATTTCTTCTAATTCTATATAAGGAATTACTTTATTTTTTAGGTCTTTTATATATTTATAATAGGTTTTATCATATAATTAGTTATTAAGAAATTTAAAATTTATATTATATATAATAAATTATAACTTACTCTTTATATTTAGCTTTTAAGTCTTTTAATAGTTAATTAATAGTATTAGAATTAATACTTAATTAATTTTTAATTAATTATAAATTAAGTTTAAGGTCTAATATAATAGTAAATAAATAAGGCTTTTAAAAATTATAGTTACTATTAATATTCTTAGAAAAATAGTAATTTAATTTATATAAGCCTTTTTTTAAAGCTAAAATAAAGACCTTAACTAATAGATTATAAGTATTTAATTATAAAATAATTAATAATTTAAAATAAAATTATAAAATTATAAAACTTATATTTTTAAGCTAACTTTTTTAATCTTTTAATATATCTTAAAGTAAAGTATAAATTCTTATTAAGAAAAAATATACTAAACTTATAGTATTATAAGATTAGCTTTATAATTATATTATAGGCTAATTAAAAATCTTTAAAATACTTATTAAAGTATTTAAATTAGCTTATTCTTACGTAGTTAAACTAGTATCTTTAAAAGCTATTAAATTCGTTTTTTTCTGTAATATTTTAATAGGTTCTACTAATAAATTAACTATGTAAAGTATTTTATAGGTTAAATTCTATCTTATTACGTTTACTAATATAAGTAAAGTTAATTATTAATACTTATTATAACTTATTAATATTAATAATAATATTTATAAGCTTTTAAAGCTTTAAATAATATTTATAATATAGAATTAATAACTTACCTAATAGTATTTTTATAAGATTACTATTTCTAGTAATAAATCCTTTATCTTTAGCTTCTTTTAAAGCTTTTAACTATTATAAATAAAGTTATTAGTTATTTTTAATAAGAATAGCTATTCTTTTAACTTTTCTAATAATTCCTATTTTATAATTAGCTTAAATTATATAAAATAACTTTAAATAAGTAATATAATAAATACCTAGAATTAAATTATTAAATTTTATTCTTTTTTTAGCAGATAAATCGTTAAATTCTTCGGTAGAATAATGTAAAAATTCGCTATTTATATAATCTTTAATATTTTTAGTATTTATTATTTTATTAATAAATATAAATATTATATCTTTAGCTATTATTTTCAAAATATAGGCTATATATTAAATATTTAAAGGCTTTTTATACCTTTTAAAATATAAATTTAAAAAAGAAAATAAAAAGGTGTTATTATTAGAACTATTATCTCTAGTAAAGCTATAATAAGAAAGTTAGTAAATTAATATTATTTTATATATAATTATAAACTACTAACCTTATAATTTTTTTAGGGTTTATATTATATTTAGTTAATAATTCATTGAAAATTAAACTAATTAAATAGCTGGTATAGCTAGTAGGTAAATATTTAAATCCTTAATATATAATTAGCTTTTAAATTATAATAATAATAATAATAATAATAATAATATTAATATAAGAATACTTACTAATTAAATAATATTCTAAGTTAAATTAAGGGTTTAACTAATTAACTATAACCCCTAAATATAATTTAAAATTAATAGAAGTTTAAATATTAAGTTAAATAGATATAAAACCTATTTTATTAACTTAATTTTAAATTTTATTTATTATATTCTTTTTTATATTAGAATGTAATATTTTCATGTAAGATATAAGGCCTTTATAATAAAAAAAGCTAATATTATAACTAAAATAACTTAATATTAGTATAATATATTATATTTAAGTTATATATTAATATAATAATATAAACTTACTTATAATAATAACTTAAAAGCTTTTTAAAGCTTTCACTAGTTATAATAGTAAAAGATAGGTTATTTTAAAGTATAAATTTAAGAGCTAATATAAGAGTAGTATCCTTAGAAAATCTATTACTACTACTAGTAATAGTATTATTTCTAGGTCTTTTATTGCTTCTTAAAAAGCTAGAAAAGCTAGATTCGGTTAAAAAGTTAAAAATTAAAGGTAATTCTATAATAGTAGGGACTATTTATAAGTATATTAGTAAATTATAAATTTATAATATTATAAATATATAAATTAATAATATAATAAGATATAAAATAATAATATAATAAGATATAAAATAATAATATAATAAGATATAAAATAATAATATAATAAGATATAAAATAATAATATAATAAGATATAAAATAATAATATAATAAGATATAAAATAATAATATAATAAGATATAAAATAATAATATAATAAGATATAAAATAATAAAAGAAGTAACTTACTAGTTATTTTATCGTTTTCTTCGGCTTTTAACACTATAATAGTAGAATGTTTTTTCCTATAATATACTAAACTATTAAAGGACTAAAAACGGCTAGCTAGGCAGGTAAAAGTAAAGTTATAGCTTAGCTAATTGTAAAAAAAGGTGATTTCTCGTGGTTTTTCTAAATTAACTACTAAAACCTTATAAGAAAAAAGGTTATGTTAAATAATATATGATTTTATACGAAATTAATAGCTCTTATTATTTATATAGTCTTTTTTAATTAAAGTTTACTAAAAAAAGCTTAAATTATCTGTAATAATAAGAGGTGTAATTCTAAGAGGATTTTAATCCATTATAAAGGTAGGTTTTAAATAATAAAAAGTTTTTATAAGATAGCCTAAATTTAAGGCTATTTAATAATAAAAAAAGTTTAAATAAAAGTCAAGTATTTATAGAGTTATAAGGGTAAGAAGATTAATATAAAAAAGAAAGGCTTTAAACTTTAAAGTAAGAGAATATAGTTAATATATAGAATAAATTTATAATATAAATGGTTTTAAAAACCTTAGAATTTAGGCATTTTTTTAATGCTTAACTTACCCCTTAAACATGTATATTCGTGTGGAAAATAATAGAATAGTTTTACGAGAAATTATAACTATAATAAAATAGTTAAAAAAGCCGGTATGCTTATAATGCATTAAAGGCGTTATATTATGTAATAATATGCTATTTTATCACCTAAAACATGTATATATAGCTTATAGGAAATCTTTGTATTTTAAAACTTTAACCGAATATAACTCCTAGAATACTAGACTTATAATTATGTAAGGAGTACTAAATTAAAGGGCTTTTTAAGGGCTATTACTTGGTTATAAGCTTTTAAATTTTAGTTAAGTATTCATAGAGATATTAGGAAATAAAAACTATAGCGTTTTCTACTAAAGTAGGGTAAAACGCTATAGCGTTTTACCTTAGTTAACTTGCCCTATTAAATACCGCGGCTATTATCTTTATAATTAATAGGTGAAATTACGTGGGGCTAATATTTTAAAATAGCTAAGATTATAAGCTTTAAAATAATACTAGTCTTATTTTTAAACTCCTTTTTTTTATAAAGTTATAATAGTTTTAATATATACTATAAAAAAAACTTAAGAATAAAGTTTTTAATATTTATATTAATCTTTATATATATAAAATTAATTATATTAACTATATATTTAAGCTAATAAATACTTTATAATATATAAATTAATAATATATATAATTTTACTTTAATATAAATAATATATATTAATTAAATTAAAAAATATATATAATTATATATAAAATAATTTATATAAATTTTATTAAATATATATTAAATAAAGGTATACGTTTTATATTAATAGGCTATTAAGATAACTTATATAAAATATAAAAATACTTATTACTTATTTTTATATATTTATTTTAATTAAATAAAATATAAATAAAAACTAAAAATATTTTAAAATATTATTTACATATAAGTAAGGTAAAAAAAAATATTTTTTAAATTTTTATATTAATTACATATATTATATATATATAAATAACATTTAAAAAGCACTTATTTCTTATTAAATACTTAAAATAAATTAAGTTAATATCTTTATTTTTAGAATTCTTTAAACTTTAATATCTTACTTATTAATTAACTTATAAAGGATATTTTTATAGTATTATAATAAGCTAAAATTATAGTATTTTGTAGTTATTTTTATAAGCTTATAAGTCTACTTTTAAAGCCCTTATAATTACACATTACACTATAAATATAGTTATAGTGTAGTTAAACTACACTAAAACTACAAAAACTACACTACATTAAAAACTACACTAAAAAACTACATGTAGTGTAGTTTTTTTGTCAATGCTCTAGATACTACCGCTTACTTTCAAATATTCTTTTATTTTTTATCTTACTTAGAGTATTTGTGTTTATTATTATAGTATTTTACCTGGGATACTACTACTTACTTCTAATATTCTTCTATTTTTTATCTTACTTAAAGTATTTTTTTAACTTAGTTTCTTACTTCTAGTATCCCCTCTCTCGTAATATTATCCCTAATATTATAGTATATATAAGGCTTAAACCCTATTAGGAGTTAATTTAGCGAGGTATTAGTTATTAAATTAATAGTATTATTACACGTAAACTATACTTAGACCTCTAAATGTATTGTATTTTTTGTATTTTTTACTATACTGTATTATATTGTATTATAATGTAATATATTACAATACATTATAAGATAAGAATACCTATAAATGTATTATAAGGCTAAAAAATATCTAATATTATAAATAAATGCTTATATAAGCATATTATATATCAAAATAAAGCTAAAAATCACGTGATTTTAAATCTTTAAAAATTAACCTTAAAATTCGGGTATTAAGCGAGATATTAAGCTTTAAAGTTATATCTTAAAATAAAAAGTAAGTAAAGTGGGGCGAATTTTCAATTGCTTATAACTTTTTAATGTGGTAACTTATAATAGTAAAAAGTAGGGCATTTTAAAGAGCTAATTTAGCTCTTTTTAATAATATAAAATTTTTCCTTATAACCCTTATAAATAGCCTTATAATTCTAAGTTAAGAAAACAAGGGTCTTTTTCACTTATAATATATTCATAGGTATTTTAGTAATGTAATGTAATGTATTTAAATATAATACACGAAAATACAATATAATATAAAATACAATATATAATACACTTGTATTTACTATATTTGTAAGAGCTCTAACTATACTATAAGTAGTAGAAGCGGCTAGTATAACTAGTTCTCTGTTATAAAAGCTTAGAGATAATATTCTAGTATTTAATTAGCGCGTTTTATTTATTCGTTTATTTAAAGGTAATACGCGGTAAAAAGTTATCTTTAAATCTTTACTAGATAATATAAATCTAATTAAAAATAACTAGTAAATAAAGATCCTTTATTAGATATAATTCTAGTAGAGATATTATAGGTGTATTTAACTTATTTATAGAATAGCGTTACTAGTTTACTAGCTATAATTATATTTAATACTAGGTAAAATAGCGAGTACTTTATATAACGGTTTACTATTACTAGAATAATATTAACGTTTTATTTATGATATTAGGTCTTTAGTAATTCTATTATAAAGTCTATTAATAATTTAGCTTATAAGCCTTAAGAAATTAGTAGTAATTCTAGTTTACTATAAAGCTAATACCTTTACGTTATAATTCTTTAATATATTATATAAGACTTTACGTAGTCTTTTATATTTACATTTATATATATTTAATAGAACTTTCTTTTTAATAGCTTAACTATTCCTTTTATATTAAAGTATCTAGCTAATAGGTTATTATAATATAACTTAAGTAATTCTTAAATAATAGCTTTATTTAACGAAACATATACACGTTATTAATATATTAAGATTCCTTAATTATTTAAGTGCTATTTATTAGCTAAATCTTAACTAAAATAAATCCTTATATATTTAGCTTTTATTTAAGAATCTCTTTTTTATATATTTAAGATTATATCTCTTAAAAGCGTATTTACGTTTATTTTATAAGGGTTTTCTCGTTTTATAGTATCTTAGATTTTCTCTTAAAGTAAAGGTAATTATAACCTATCTCTTAGTTTTAGGTTAAATTAGTAGCTTAAAAGGGGTAAATTCTCTTATAAAGGTATCTTATTATACCTACTAGATTTTATAAAGACTTATAAACTTTCTTTTAATAAAGGCTTTTTATTATATCTCTTTTAATTAAGTGCTTTATTTAAAAATAATAAATTATATTTTTATACTTAAATAAATCTAATAAGCGCTTTATTTACTTATATTATCTTTACACGAATTTCTTTAAGAATTATAAGATTTTTACGCGGTTTTTTCGCGTAATTTAATTATTTTAATAGCGTATTTATAGGGTTTCTTTTTCTTATTTAATACTTAATTATAAAGTTAAAAGAGATTAAGTATAAATATTATTAAAATTATCTTTTATTTAGCTACTTATTACTTATAAACGTTTATAGGTTATAGTAGTTTATTAAGACTTTAATTAGCCTTATTATACCGTTTATATAATATTACTAATATTTAAATACGTTTTTAATTACTAGTATCTTTTAATTAAGCGTGCTATAATAGGTCTTTATATCTTATAATTTTCGCGATTAAAAGGTAATAAAATACTATTTCTTATTATCTTTAAATTATAATAAAATTACTATAATTATAAAGATTAATATATTCGTTTTAATTTAAATTCGCCGATTAAAATTAAAATACTATAATAATAAAGCTTTTATAAAGGTATTCTTTAAGGTATAAAATGCTTTTATTTTCTTTTAATTAAGTTTTACACTTTTTAGTTTTCGCTTATTTTTACTCCCTTTTAGTAAAGCTATTAATAAAGTTATTACGTGAGAGTATACTTTAATAAAGCGTTAATAAAAGTTATAAAACCCTAAGAATACTTATATATTATAATAACTTTTAGGTTTTAGTTAAGATATAATAGTTTTAATTTAAGCGAGATTTATAAAGATCCCTTTTATTAATAGGATAAACCCTAGGAATTTCACTTAAGGTTAAAAGAATTTACACTTAAATAATTTAACGTATAACCTTACGTTTCTTATTTATTTTAACACTTATATTAGGTGTTTTTTATATTTCTTCTTTATCTTAAAGAATACTAAGATATTATTAAGGTATATAATATAAATAATATTATTTAGGCCTTATAGCGCTTAATTTATATAACTTTAAAATATAATAGGTACGTTAATTAACCTAAAAGGTATTATTAAGTATTTAAAATACTTATATTATATTTAAAAAGCGGTTTTTTATTTATTCCCTTTCTTAATTTTAATTTAATAATAAGCTTTCTTAATATTTAATTTTAAGAATACCTTAGCTTCTTATATTTAGTTTAATATTTTAGTAATTAAGGGGAGTAAATATTAGTTCTTAATATTAACTTTATTTAATCTTTAATGGTTTACGTAAAGGTAAAGCATCTTATTCTTTTTTAATATAAATAAGATTAGTATTTTTATTAGGCTTTTAAAGTATTAAATTTAACTTATCTTTAAGTTTTTTTTTAAGTAATCTTATAATATTACTAGCTTCTTTAATAAGAGTAAGTATATAGGTTTATATTAAGGTAATTCTTCTTTTATTAGATTAATTATATTATTAATTAAGTAATATAATAATAGTTCTCTTATCTTCTTATCTTTAAAAACGTTAGTATATTCTTATAATACTAATAATAAAAGCGTTACTTTTAATAAGAGTTTAATATTATTTTCTTATAATAATATTACCTCTTTTACTTTAAATATAATAAAAACGTATACGTAATTTTACGCTTTTCTTTTAAACTTAAATATTAAAATTATCTTATATTCGCTTTTCTTTATATTATATTATTATTATTATAACCCTATATTTATAATAATATTCTCGTTTTTAAGAGCTAATATTTTAAGTAAAAGAAGATTCTTACTTATATTTAGTATTATATAATAGATTTAAGTGAACTCCCTTTATTTCTCTTATAAATTTATAAGAGCTAAAGGTATCTCTTATACTCTTAGCTTTTATAAATAAATATTACTAGGTACTTTAAAGCTTAATAGAATCTTATTTAAGTAATATAATTTTACATGTTATATTAGGGTAATATTAATTAAGTTTACTTTAACTTTAATATTTAAGGTTACTTTAATAAGTATTAATTTTTATTCTTAAATTATAGCTTATATTATAAGGCTAGCTTTTACTTAAATATAGTCTTTATTAATTATAAACTAGGTATTATTTATAATTAATTCTCTTTTTTTATAGTATTCTTTTTATTTTCTCTCTTTTTATCTTAAGTTTTTATATTATTAATCTTTTCTCTCTTAAAGTATTTATTTTAAAGATATTTATTATTATTATACTTTTAATAGGTAAAATTCTTTTTCTCTTTATTATTAGCTTGCTTTTTATCTTTATTTTAAAATAAGTTTTAACGTAAAAATGCCTTTAATTAGATTTTAAAAACCTTTTTTAATTACTTTCTCTTTTAAAAAAAAGTCTTTAAGATTTCTTTAAGATACTTTAAAGGGCCTTTTATTTAAGTTCTTATTTTAAGGCTACTTATTATTTCGCTTACCTTTTATATTATTTTAAAAATAGGTAATAAGAGCTATAATTTTCTTTTAAGTTTTTAATATACTTAACGTATATATTTTAATATAGTTTTAAAGGTAAAGGTAAAGTTTTATAAAGAAGCTAAGTACTTATTATACCTTTAAGATATAAGAGAAGTGCTTTTTTAATAAATTTAAGTATACGTAAAAGTCTTAAAGAGATTAATTTTCCCTTTAATATATATCTTTTAACTATTATATTATAATTATATTTTAATTAATAGAATCTTAAATAAGATTTAAGATTTAAGCTTTAAATTTTTTTTAGGTAATATTTACGTTTAAATTACATGCTTTTACTTTTTTAATATATTAATTCTATTAAAAGTAATATTTGTTTTTTATTTACGTAATTACATATAAAATTTAAAAGTAATTCTTCTTAAATTTCCTTAAGATACTCTTAAAAGTATATTAAAGGTTATTTAATTAATTATCTCTTTTTCTTTAATTTATATTAAGAGATAACTTAAAGAGATTCTTAATTTAAATCTTTAAACCTTAATTTTCTTTTTAAGAAGAAAAAGTCTTATTATTTTAAGAATCTTCTCTTATTATTTAAGAATAAGTTTTAAAGTAACTTTTACTTTTAAGCTTAAAGTTCTTAAATTTACTTAAGTTTATATAAGTACTTCTTTAATTATACTTCTTATATAATTATAATAAAGTACTTAATAAGAGTTAAAAGGGTAAATAATTTACGTGTAAAGAATATAATAGGTATCTCTTCTTTTAATATATTACTATATAACGTATAGCTTTATTCTTAAGTTCTTATTATCTTTTTAAAGGTAATTATATAAAGAAGTTTTAAAAATTATTAAAATAAATCTAAAATATAAGATAATTAAATAAGAAATTAAAAAAGAACTTTATTCTTAAGTCTTTTAATAATATAAGATTAAAACTTATTTAAATTATTTAATATTTAAATTAATTCTTTTATACTTATTTATTAAGGGTTTTAGCTTTAATTTATACCCGCTTCTTATATAATAATACTTATAGGATTTAAACTAAAATTAGTAGGAATTTATACCCTATTTTAGAATATAAGCGAACCTAATTTAATTTCTCTTTACAGGTAACTCCCTATACGCGGTGCCTAATTCGGTCCCTCTTTATAGGTAACTTCGTGTGCGCGCTATAATAATCCAGAGTTTCGCTTTTACCTTAAGGTTAAAGCTTATTAAAAGGGAGTACTTACTATAAAAACCTATATAATTAAGCTTAAAAAAGTATAAAAATAACTTTAAATTAACTAATAAAAAGCTATAGAATTTTAAGTAAAGTATTATAATTAATAGTATATATCTCTTACCTTATATAAGAGAAACTTAATAGACTTAATTATAAAGAATATTAAATTTAAGGTAAGAAAATAAAAGCTTATTCCCTATTATATTAAACCCTTTTAAATCCTAAAAACTATTAGAAAATAAGTATATTACTTAATACTATTAGAATAATATAATTACCTTTATAATATCTTTTATATTAGCCTATTAAAGCTATAATAAAGGTAAGAAAATACTAATAAAAACTTACTCTTAATCAGAGCATTAACAAGAAAACTACATTTTCAATTTTCAAAAAAGCTTAAATAATTAATAATAAATCTAATAAAATACTTAAATTATAATAATAAATACATAAATTAGCTAATATTATAACCAATTAGCTCACATAAAAAAGTGGGTCCTCCTAGCTTATTATAAGCTTAAAAACTAGATTATGTAATTTTCTAAAAATACACTATACTATACTATACTACAAAGACTACATTTTGTAGTTTTTGAGGTTTTAAGCTTATAATACTATATAAGGACCCACTTTTTTTAATATAAGCTTAAAGTACAGAATTTATACTAGTATTCGTAAAACTTATAATTCTATAAGTATTTTATTAGATTTAATATAGTTTTTTATATTCGAAACTACAAAAACTATAAAACTATAAAACTACACTACTTCTAATACTCTGCTCTTAATACTAAACCTTAAAGAGAATAATAAAGAGTATAAAGTTAAAGAAGTTAAGAATTAAAGAGAGTTTTAAAAAGATACTTATTACCTAATAAAGTAAAAGAGATAGCTCTTTAAGTATAATTAATAGGTAATTATTAAAGATATAATTAATATATTTAAGGTAATTATTACGTTTTAATAAAATAAGAATAAATAAAAAGCTAATAAAATATTATAAGAAAATTATAAGTAAAAGATTATTACGTGAAAATTAAACGACTATACTATTATTACTATTGATTTTATTTATATTAACTTTTACGCTAATAAACTATTAAATAAAAAATAAATAAAATAATACTTAAAGTATAAAAAGAGCTAATAAAAAAGCACTTAAGGTATTTTCTTTAAGTAAGTTATTATTAAATTTATTAGTAGTAATTACCTTCTTTATACTATTATAAAAGCAGTAAATTACTATTACTTAAATAATATAATTTAAGTTAAATAAGTATAAACGTAAGACTTAAGTCGCTTTTTATTTATTAAAGACTTAATTATGATTTACTTAATAATAATTAATAAGCGAAATAATAGAGAGTTATTAGCAGAGTATTAGAAGTAGTATAGTTTTGTAGTTTTTAGTGAATTTTAGTGTAGTGTAGTATAGTGTAGTTTTACTACACTATATTACATTTTAAAAATTAGTGTAATGTATAGTATTAATTAATTTATAAGCTATTATTAGCTAATATAACTAGTAAGCTAAAATAGAGCTAAATTTGCTTACTAATATTAGTATTAGTAAGCAGGGATTAGTTAGCTTAAATAAGCTAAAAACAGGGATTAAAAAACTAATAAAAATAAAATAAAAATAAAATAAAAGGGAATTATAAGGGAATTATATTAAGTAAGTAAGTATTATTTTATATTATTATCATAAGTAAAGTATTTTAAATATAATAAATTTAAAAATTCTATTATTTACATATAAATATCTTATAAAATAATAATATTTATAGTATTACCCTATAACTTAAATATAAAATATTAAAGTTATAAGAAATATATTAAAGTTATAAATAATATATTTAAATACCTTAAAATGTTTTATATAAAATAATATTTTATACTTTCTTTTTATATCTATTATTTCCTATATTATAATAGATTTTATATTTCTTACTTAACTTTTTTATTTTTAAATTTTATTATAAAAAAAGTTTTACTAAAAAAAGCTTATATAAGCATATTATATATTAAAATAAAGCTAAAAATCACGTGATTCTAAATCTTTAAAAATTAACCTTAAAATGTGGATATTAAGCGAGATATTAAGCTTTTAATCTCTTATTTTAAAAAAGTAAATCTTAATTTTTAGCTAAGATTTCACCTATTATAACTCACTTAATTTATAAGCTATACGTATAAAAATTAGTGCATTATAAAGAGCTAAATTAGCTCTATTTAAGTATAATAATTATAACCTTATAAGTCTTATAATTAACGTTTCATTTATAATTAAAATTTTCCTCTATAATTACACATTATACTATAAATGTAGTTATAGTGTAATTAAACTACACTAAAACTATAAAAACTACACTACACTAAAAACTACACTAAAAAACTACATGTAGTGTAGTTTTTTTATTAATGCTCTAGTTATTAGTAAAAAAGTTTACTTATATTATTAAATTATAAAGAGAGAATTTAAGTAATTAAAAGCTACTCTTAAGTTATTATATACTAATAATAGGCACTTGAAGCGAGTTAAAAGAAGAGAATTAGCTAGTAAATATATTATAATAAATTAAGGAAAAACGCATTTATAAGCTCTTTATTATATTAGTTAGCTTATAAGTAATATAATAAGTAATTTTAGTATAATTAAAGCTATAAATAATTCCTAGTAAAAGCTAGGTAAAGCGTATATAAGTTACGCGTAAAAAAATATAATTAGCATTATTATTATTACTATTATTCTTATTCTTTAAGATTAAGGTAATTATAAGCTATTAAAGGTAACTTAAAAGGTGTAGGAGATTAATTATATCTTTAATTATAATAAGAATAAGCTATATAAACGTTAATAAAGATATAATAAAACTATAAGAAAACCCTTTAAAGTTATAAATTAATTAAATTACACGTATTAGCGCGTATAGCGTATTATTAATAGCGCTTAAAGAGGCTAGTATTTAAGCTTATATTACTATTAAAAGTATAGGAAATCTTAAGGAGTTTAAGCTTCTTTAAAAAGCTATAATAGTTAGCGTTTATTATTATATATAGAGCTCTTACGAATATAGTAAATACAAGTGTATTATATATTATATTTTGTATTATATTATATTTTCGTGTATTGTATTTAAATACATTATATTACATTAGTAAAATACCTATAAATGTATTTTAAGGAAAAAAGACCCTTGTTTTTTTAACTTAAAATTATAAGGCTAATTATAAGGGTTATAAGGAAAAGTTTTATATCATTTGAAAGAGCTAAATTAGCTCTTTAAAATACCCACTTCTTACTATTATAAGTTACCACATTAAAAAGTTATAAGTAATTGAAAATTCGCTCCGCTTTACTTACTTTTTATTTTAAGACATAACTTTAAAGCTTAATATCTCGCTTAATATCCACATTTTAAGGTTAATTTTTAAAGATTTAAAATCACGTGATTTTTAGCTTTATTTTAATATATAATATGCTTATGTAAGCATTTATTTATAATATTAAATATTTTATAGCCTTATAATACATTTATAGGTATTCTAATCTTATAATGTATTGTAATATATTACATTACAATACAATACAATATAGTATAGTAAAAAATACAAAAAATACAATACATTTAGAGGTCTAATTATATATAAGTAATACATGTAAAAATAACGCTTAATATTAATATTTACTATTTTAATAGTAAATAATAGGTAATTAGCTTAATAAAATAAGATTTCTTAAGTGAAAAAAGAGGATTAAACGGGTAATATAAGAAGAAATAAGGTAAGTAATAATATTTAAGAGAGAAACAATTAATAAAAGTATAAAGAGATTATATTAATTTATATATATAGTTAATTATATAATAATACGATTAACCTTAATTAAACGTTTAAATTATTTATATATTAATTAATAATATACTATTATATAGCTAATAAGCGAGTGTTAAGGTTATTTAACGCTTAGTTAAAGTAAAGGGGAATAATTATAAGGTAATTAGGGAATCTTATCTACTTATAACGCGATTAATAACGTTACGTGAAACGAGAGCTTTAAGACTATATCCCTTATATCTCGTATAATTAGAAAATAGGATAAGCTTTAGTTATTATAATACAGTTACCCCTACTTTAGCTACCTAACTTCCAGTCCCTCTTACAACCTTACAGTCTCGATTAACAGCTCTAAGGCTAATAGCTGTTAAAGTTAATCGTGATACTTTAATAGCTGCAAGTGCTATTAAAGGCAGCGGTTATTAACGATTTTAATGATTTTTACGGTCGGCTTAAGCCTTAGCAGCTTCTTCAAATATCGTGCGTTATTTGTGGCCTGTTATTTTAGTGTTATAGTGGTGTAGTGAGTGTGTAGTGCGCTGCAAGCGGCGTTAGTGGTAACTATAAGGCCGGCCTGTCTAAATTACCTTACTAATTACTACCCGTTAGCAACTAAGTAGGCTAGCCACTTAGTTGGCCACAAAATTCCGGGACAGCCACAAAACACTGGGACAGTCTCTACCTAGACCTTTACATGTAAATTACTTGTACGGGTATAAAAGCACGATTTTTTTTATGTTACGCGGCTTTATAAAGGTAAATATATTTAATTCTAGCTATTAAAAGGCCTTTAAGTATATATACATTTAATAAAAATGTAAAAAATAGCGGATTTAAGCCCTTTTAAGCTATAAAGAGGTTAGTTAGGTTAGGCTTAGCTATAAAAGCTGCCTACAAGCGCCCGCGATATTTAATAAGCTTTCATAGAAATAACTAGAGATCCTATTTATTTATAGCTACTTCATTAGCTTAATACTCTTTAATATACTACCGAATTTAATCGTAAGGCCTTACACGAGCTTCTTTAATTAATGCGTGCTATTAAGGGTATAGTAAGCCTAGTAGTAATAATCGTAGTAGTTAATTAAGCTTAATAAGGGTATCTTTAGTGTATTAAGTAGCTTCTTAAGCGATTTAAGTGTTAAATTTATCGTAAATATTATTATTATTATTATTATTAAAGGCTTTAAGGTTAAATTAAACGGTATTATCGCTATTAAGATATTCTAAAAAGATTTAGTCTATTATTAATAGAATTAGGCGATCTCGTTATTATTAAGCTTTTTAAATAGCTTCTTGGACCTTAGGAAGGTGTTATGTATTAATTATAAAGCTATCTTTGTAAAATTATAAGAGGGACTAGAAGTTAGGTAGCTAAGTAGGGGTAGCTGTATTATAATAACTAAAGCTTATCTTATTTTCTAATTATATAAGATATAGGGGATATAATCTTAAAGCCCCTGTTTTACGTAACGTTATTAATTATATTATAGGTAAATAGGGTTCCCTAATTACCTTATAATTATTTCTCTTTACTTTAACCGAGCGTTAAACGGCCTTAATACTCGCTTATTAGTTATATAATAGTGTATTATTAATTAATATATAAATAATTTAAATGTTTAGTTAAGGGTTAATTATATTACCGCGTAATTAATCGTATATATAAATTAATATAATCTCTTTATACTTTTACTAATTATTTCTCTCTTAAATATTATTACTTACCTTATTTTTTTTATATTACCTATTTAATCCTCTTTTCTCACCTAAGAAACCTTATTTTATTAAGCTAATCGCCTAGTATTTACTATTAAAATAGTAAATATTAATATTAAGCGTTATTTTTATATATATTACCTACGTATAATAGTAAACGCTTACTATTATAGCTTTTTAAAGGAGCTTTAACTTCTTAAGATTTCTTATACTTTTAATAGTAATATAAGCTTAAATATTAGCCTCTTTAAGCGCTATTAATAATATATTACGCGTGCTAATACGTGTAACTTAATTAGTTTATAACTTTAAAGGGTTTTCTTATAGTTTTATTATATTTTTATTAACAATTATATAGCTTATTTTTATTATAATTAAAGATATAATTAATCTCTTATACCTTTTAAGCTACCTTTAATAGCTTATAATTACCTTAATCTTAAAGAATAAGAATAATAATAATAATAATAATAATACTAATTATATTTTTTCGCGCGTAACTTATATACGTTTTACCTAGCTTTTACTAGAAATGATTTATAGCTTTAATTATATTAAAACCGCTTATTATATTACCTATTAGTTAACTAATATAATAAAGAGCTTATAAGTGCATTTTTCCTTAATTTATTATAATATATTTATTAGCTAATTCTCTTCTTTTAGTTTACTTAAAGTGCTTACTATTAGTATATAATAGCTTAAGAGTAGCTTTTAATTGCTTAAATTCTCTTTTTATAATTTAATAATATAAGTAAACTTCTTTACTAGTAACTTCTTATTATTTCGCTTATTAATTATTATTAAGCGAATTATAATTAAGTCTTTAATAAATAAAAAGTAACTTAAGTCTTACGTTTACGCTTATTTAACTTAAATTATATTACTTAAGTAATAGTAATTTATTATCTTTATAATAATATAAAGAAAGTAATTATTATTAATAAATTTAATAATAACTTACTTAAAGAAAGCGCTTTAAATACTTTTTTATTAGCTTTTCTTATACTTTAAACTTTAAGTGTTATTTCATTTATTTTTTATTTAATAGTTTATTAACTTAAAAGTTAAAATAAATAAAATTAATAATAATAAGAGTATAATCGTTTAATTTTCACGTAATAATCTCTTACTTATAGTTTTCTTATAATATTTTATTAGCTTTTTATTTATTCTTATTTTATTAAAACGTAATAATTACCTTAAGTATATTAATTATATCTTTAATAGCTACTTATTAATTATACCTTAAGAGCTATTTCTTTTACTTTATTAGGTAATAAATACCTTCTTAAAACTCTCTTTAATTCTTAACTTCTTTAACTTTATACTCTTTATTATTCTCTTTAAGGTTTAGTATTAAAAGCGAGTTTTTATTAGTATTTTCTTATCTTTTTTATAGCTTTAATAGGCTAATATAAAAGATATTATAAAGGCAATTATATTATTCTAATAATATTAAGTAATATACTTATTTTTTAATAGTTTTTAAAATTTAAAAGGGTTTAATATAATAAGAGATAAGCTATTATTTTCTTACCTTAAATTTAATATTCTTTATAATTAAGCCTATTAAGTCTCTCTTATATAAGGTAAAAGGTATATATTATTAATTATAATACTTTACTTAGAATTTTATAGCTTTTTATTAATTAATTTAAAGTTATTCTTATACTTTCTTAAGCTTAATTATATAGGTTTTTATAATAAATACCCTCTTTTAATAAGCTTTAACCTTAAGGTAAAAGTAAAACTTTAGGTTATATCTTATTAAATTATAGTTAAGTAAGTAGCTTATTATACTACTCTTCGCGTTATTATAAGTAAATTAAACTTATAATAATAATTACGCTTATATTAATTAATTACTTATAATAAAATAACGTTAGTAATACTTTATAATTTAATTAATTCTTTTTATTTACTCGTTTATTTATAAGTAAAAAGCTATTAAAAGCCTTCTTTTTATCTTAAATAGGTAATAAAGGTTTAACTAAAATTAACTGGTAAATACTAGCTTTTTATTAAAGATAATATCTTTTAATACGTTAAATTAAAGTTTAACCTTATAATAAAAGAGTTCTATTAGTTTTATAGCGTTAATAGTAGTATTAATTACTAAAAAAAGAGAATACTTAATAAATTAATCTATTATTACTAGTATTATATTAACGCTTTACTTAAAATACTTCGTTTTAAATAACTTTATTATAAAGTCTATTAATATTTTAACCTAAGATTATTATAGAATTAATAGTAATTTAAGCGTGCTATATAAGTAATATTATTAGGTTATTACCCCTTAATAGATTATATAGCTTATAATATAATCTTTTACTTTACCTTATATATATAGCTAGTAAAAGTTACGCTATAATAGTTCTAAGATTCTTTTTATTTTAAAGTAACCTACTAGTAAATTATTATAATATAGCTTAAGTAACTTTTAACGTATCTTTAAATCTTAAGGTATAATTACTTTATTCTTATATAATAAAAGACTACTCTTATCTTTTATTTAATTTTTCTTTTCTTCTTATTTTACTATTAACTTACTAGTAAATTACTTTTATATATTTAAGTTATAGCTTTAAGCTTAAAGTAAGAGTTCTTTAAGTAATATAATTAATTATTATCTTATAATATACTTTACTTAACTTTATATAATTATACTTATTATACTTACTTTCTCCTTAAATTTATTAATAAAATAAGTAATAATTATTAGACTTATAGTAGTTACTTAGCTTATATAAGCTAAATACCTTTCTTTTAAAGGCTTTAAGACTTTATATATTTAATTAAACGTTAGCTTTTTATTATAATTTTTATAGTTTTTTAGGGTATTCTTTACTTTTTTTTAAGTAATTATTAGCTTCTTTTATAAGTCTAATAATAGCTCTTTATTAAATATAGCTTTACCTTTATAATTAAATTACCTTAATAGCTTATTTATTAAATTACTTTTATTAGATTAATACTTAATAATAAAGTTAAAGGGTAATAAGAATATATACTAGTAAGCTTAACACTTATTTAGCTTAAGCTACCTTATAAATATTTAAAGGTTATAATAGTTTAATAGAACCTTAATTAGGTTTATTATCTCTTTTATATAATATTATTAGTATTTAAATAATTCTATTATAATAAATAGTTTTTAATTTAATATTTTATAATTTCTTTTTATATTAGTAAACTTTTAAGACTAGAATATAATAGGGTAATATTACCTCTTATTATTCGGCTATAAGAGAATTCTAGCTATTATAAAGTTAAACGCGTTTATCTTAATTTAAATTATCTTACTTAAGTTATAATATTTAAAGCTCTTACAAATATAGTAAATACAAGTGTATTATGTATTGTATTTTGTATTGTATTGCATTTTCGTGTATTGTATTTAAATACATTACATTATATAACTAAAATACCTATAAATGTATTATAAGTAAAAAAAACCCCTGTTTTTTAAACTTAAGATTATAAGGCTAATTATAAGGGTTATAAGGGAAAATTTTATATCATTTAAAAGAGCTAAACTAGCTCTTTAAAATGCCCCACTTTTCTTACTATGAGCTATTATCTTAAAAAGTTATAAGCAATTGAAAATTCGCCCCGCTTTACTTACTTTTTATTTTAAGACATAACTTTAAAGCTTAATATCTCGCTTAATATTCACATTTTAAGTTTAATTTTGAAAGATTTAAAATCACGTGATTTTTAGCTTTATTTTAATATATAATATGCTTATGTAAGTATTTATCTCTATTATTAGATATTTTATAGCCTTATAATACATTTATAAGTATTCTTATCTTATAATGTATTGTAATATATTATAATATAATACATTATAATATAATATAGTAAAAAATACAAAAAATATAATACATTTAAAGGTATAATAATATTAGAGAAAAGGGACCCTTATAAAGGTATTCTTTAAACGGTTAAACGCTAATTATTCTTTACTTATAAAGGTTAAGTAACTAGGCTTCTTATTATTTTAGCTTCCCTTTAATAAGGCGTTTAAGGGTGTTATTATCCTAAGGTAACCCTATATAAATCGTTAGTAAAAGTTATAGAATTCTAGGAATACTTATACCTTATAATATATAATTAGTTCTCTTTATTCTTTAATAGTTTATACTTATTTTAAATCTATTAAAAGGCTATTAATTAATAAAATAAACCCTAGAAATTCCACGAAGGTTTAGTAGAAGATATATATTACGAACAATACTATATAAGAGACGGGACGGGACCGTACTAGCTAGGATAAGTATAACTTATAGGTATAAGAAGAAGATAAGGGTATATAATTAGCTATGTAACTTAAAAGGTAATTAAAGAGGTTAATATTTAAACGTATTAACTAAGAAGAATTAAACTAATTAAACCTTAAGTTAATTAATTAAGGTTTAAAGGGATTAATAGTTAAGCTAATTAATCTAGAATTATAATAGAGAAATAAACGGGTACTTAAGGAGAAGGTATTTTATTATAATTAGGTAATTTAATTCTTTATTAATTAATTTAAGTAATAGTTTTACTATTAAGAGTTATACTTTTAATAGCCTTATTATAATACTACTTAAAAGCTACTTTATAGCATTTAACTTAA
The DNA here is from genome assembly GCF_019434415.1 of Metarhizium acridum. Lineage (NCBI taxonomy): Eukaryota > Fungi > Ascomycota > Sordariomycetes > Hypocreales > Clavicipitaceae > Metarhizium > Metarhizium acridum. Next base: position 1,146,611 of record NW_027094030.1, on the reverse strand, counting down.
CTTACTTTTTAAGAAATAAACCTATTATACCTTAAAATCTAATCTATTATTATATTTTAATTAATTTTATTTAATTAGTTACCTTAAAACTTTAAGTAATAATAACTTTTAAAATGTTTACTTTAAGCGAAAAGACTATTAACCTTAAGGAGATAATAAAGTACCTTTATAATAAGATTATTAAAATAAAGAAGTAAAATTAATAGCTTCTTAAATAATAAAATAACCTTTATAAAAAGATTAATAAGTAAGAAAAGAAACTTATAATAGTTTATAAAACTATACCTATAACTCTTATAAATACTTATAGTATATTAAAATTTCCTAAACTAAAACTATATAATAATTATAAGGGAAATATAAGAAACTTTCTTATATAAGCTTAAACTTACCTTTAAGTTAATAAGAAAATTTATAAGACGCTTAAGTTATAAATTCTTTATATTAATAACCTTTTAATTAGAAAGATAATAGAATAGTAAAAGCTAACTCTTTATATATATCTTAAGTATAGCGTTAAAGTTAAAGTAAAAGTTATTTATATCTTCTTTAATTATAAAACCTTTAAAGAATAACTTTTTATTATATTTAAAAATTCTAAGAAGTATAAGAAAGCTATATAATAACTTACTTAACTTAAGTAAATTAAATTTATAGCTTATTATACTAGGGAGTTTAAACGTATTATAATAAAACTTAACTAAAATATTAAACCTAAAATAAAAGTTTTCTATTAAAAACTTAAAGAAAAAGTAAAGAATAATATTTATTAAGAAGATTATTCTAAGCTATTTAATAACTTTATTAAAATAATTATTAAGGTAAATAATTATTTATATAAATAACGTTAAGAAAAAGATAATAAGAATTACTAATTTTATATTAAGTATAATAAAGCTAATAATAGTAAACTATAATAAACCTCTATTATATACGAATATTACGCTAGACTTATAGAACTTAACGTTATAAATAAGAAAAAGGGAAAGACTTATTATAATTATAATAAGATTAAACACTTTATAAATAAATATAAAGCTTTAAAAAAGCTATAAAAGCTAATCCTTAAAGGTAAAAAGCTTTATACTATAAATTAAAAAAACTTACTTATATAAAATCTTAGTATAATAAGTAATAAAGGAAACTATATATTAATAAATAATATTAGTTTAAATAAAGATTAAAAATTTAAAACCTAATTAATACCTAATAACTTTTAAAAATATTAAACGCTCTTATTAAAAAGTAAACCTTTACTAGAATTAATTTAAAAAGAAGAAAATTATTTAATTAAGGAAAATAAACTTAAAGTTAAATATAAACTCCTTAATTAAACCTTTTATTATAATAATAATTACTATACGTACCTTAATAATAAGTAAGGTAATAAATAGTTTTTACGAGAATAAAAGAGAAGAAGAATAACCCTTATAATATAACTAAAATTATAATAAACTAATTCTAAGATATTAAACGAAAAATTATATTATACTAAGAATAACGTATATATTACTTAAATTATAACCTTATAATATAAGAATAAGGGAACTATATAACTATAAGTAACTCACTTAGCTTAAGTTTAATTAATATAAATAGTAGGTTAAGTAATTACTAAGAAAGCTTTAATAATACGTTAAAAGATAACTACTAATAATAATACCTAAAATAACGCGTTAAAGAATAATATAAGAATAGAATTAATAAATTAAGAAATAATAGCTATTATTATAATTAAAACTGATTTCTTAATAGAGATTTAATAGGTCTTTATATACTATAAATATTAATAGTATTAGAGCTCTTACAAATATAGTAAATACAAGTGTATTATGTATTATATTTTATATTGTATTGTATTTTCGTGTATTGTATTTAAATACATTACATTACATTAGTAAAATACCTATAAATGTATTTTAAGGAAAAAAGACCCTTGTTTTTTTAACTTAAAATTATAAGGCTAATTATAAGGGTTATAAGGAAAAATTTTATATCATTTAAAAGAGCTAAACTAGCTCTTTAAAATGCCCCACTTTTTACTATTATCAGTTACTACATTAAGAATTTATAAGCAATTGAAAATTCGCCCCGCTTTACTTACTTTTTATTTTAAGACATAACTTTAAAGCTTAATATCTCGCTTAATATCCACATTTTAAGGTTAATTTTTAAAGATTCAAAATCACGTGACTTTTAGCTTTATTTTAATATATAATATGCTTATATAAGCCTTTATTTATAGTATTAAATATTTTATAGCCTTATAATACATTTATAGGTATTCTAATCTTGTAATGTATTGTAATATATTACATTACAATATAATACAATACAGTATAGTAGAAAATACAAAAAATACAATACATTTAGAGGTCTGAATAGTATAATATACCTTATAATTAATATAATTATAATAGAATAAAAGATTTAAGTAATAATTAATAGTAAAGTATAAGAAAATTTTATCTTACTAAATCTTATTAATAGATTATAATTAGCTTAAATACCTAAAAATAAGCCCTATTAACTTATAATTATAAAAGAAATTACGGTAAAATATAGCTAAGAAGTAATTAATATAAAAGTAGCGTAACTTCTTATTAATATATAAGGCATAAAATACTAGGTTATATTAAATATTATAATAATCTTAAAACACGATATTATATTAAGAATACCCTAGTTATAAGCGAGTAATTTATAAGTTAATTAAAGAATCGGTTAACTTTAATAGAATTTACTAGAATATAATTATAAAGTTAAGAGTAGCTTATAAAAAGCACTTTATTTAAACTATAATAGGCCTTTAAGAATATATGTAATTATTAAAGAGCTAAAAGCTAAGATAATAAAGATTTTTAAGAAATACTTAAAGTATAATAAGCTATTTAATAAAGAGCTAAAAATAAAACTATTAAAGTATTTATACTAAAACTATAAAATTAAACTTTAACCTAGTATTAAATTAACGTTTAATAAGATTTACTCTTAAAACTTTAAGTAAGATAAAACGCTTAAAGAGTATTTAAAGAATATATTATAAAAGGGATATATAAGACTATTAAAGTCCTTAATAGAATACTTAATCCTATAGGTATTAAAGAAGAACGGGAAATTATAATTATATATTAATTATTAATACTTAAATAAGATTATAATTAAGAATTAATACTTATTATTACTTATAACGGAAATTAAAGATAAAGTTAAAAAAGCTAAATAGTTTATTATACTTAACTTAAAAGGGGCTTATAACCTTATATAAATAAAAGAAGGCTATAAGTAAATAATAGTATTTTAAACTAATAGAGAATACTATAAATATCTAGTAATACCTTTTAAGCTTATTAATATACTAATAACCTTTTAAAGAATAATTAATATAATTTTATAGAAATAACTAAAAGTATTTATAGTTATATACCTTAATAATATTCTTATTTATTTAAATACCCTTAAGAAATATAAATAACATATATATAAGGTATTATAAACTTTATAAAATAATAAACTCTTAATTAAAGCCTTAAAATACTAGTTCTACTAGAATACTATACACTTTTTAAGGTATATACTTATATATAAAGAAATATAAATAAGCTTAAATAAGATTAAAACTATTAAGAAATAGCTTATATTAAAGAATTTAAAAGAAGTTAAAGGATTTATAATATTTATAAACTTTTACTATAAGTTTTTAAGCGAATATAAAGATATTTTATAACCTCTTATAAACCTAATAAAGAAAGAAGTTAGCTTTTAATAGAATAAATTAAAAGCTATAATATTCTAAAAGATAAAAGATTTAATTACGTTAAAACTTATATTAAAAGTATTTAATTAAAATAAACCTTATAAGCTTAAAATAAATACCTTAAACTTTATATTAAGTAAATAACTTAAATAATAAAATAATTAAGAAAGATTATACCTAGTTATATTCTTCTTAAAGAAACTCTATAAACCTAAACTTAATTATAAGATTTATAATAAAGAACTTATAATTATTATTAAGTGCTTTAAAGAATAAAGATACTACCTTATAAGAGTAAAGTATTAAATTAAGGTTTATATTAATTATAAGAATCTTATATTATTTTTAACTATAAAGAATTTAAATAAACGATAAATTAAATAGTATAAAACCCTTATAAATTATAACTTTAAAATTATATACTATAAAGAATTTAAAAATAAAAGAGTAAACGCGCTTAGTTAAAGAGAGAACTTAAAATTAAATAAATAAGTAAGTAATACACCTTTATTACGCGCTATTAAAAATAAGAACCTTATATTAAGCACCTAAGAAATTAATATAATATAATAAGTTAAGCTAAATAAAATGTAAATATATTAAATTATATTATATATTAATAATAATAGCTATTTAAATAATTAAAAAATAAAAACGTATTTATTTAAGAAAGGTAAAACCTTCTTATATAATAAATAATAGTATATTCCTAGTATACTTTAAGAATAGCTTATTAAGAAAATATATAAGTACCTATTATACGAATATTAGAGTGTAAGGAAAACGATTAATAGGCTAAGAAAATTATATAACTTCTTAAAACGTAGAAAAATAATATAAGAAGTTATTAAGAAATACGATACGTGTAATAAAGTAAAATTAGCGTAACACGTATTATATAAAGAATTATAACTAATATTACCACCTAAAAGAGTATAATAAACTATTATAATAAACTTTATTATTAAACTATTAAAGTTAAAAGAACCTATAATAAGAGTAGCTTATAATAGTATTCTAGTTATTATAAATTAACTTATAAAATACGCCTATTATATTCTATATAAGAAATCAAGTAATATTAAGAACTTAGCGTATATATTCTTTAAAATAGTTATTATATAATATAAATTACTAATAAAGCTTATATTAAATTATAATAAATTATTTACCTTAAACTTTTAAAAATACCTTATAAAAACTATAAAAATTAAATAAAGCTTATTAATAGCATTTCACTTATAATTAAATAAGTAAATAAAAATCTTAAACTAAATACTTAAATAATATTTATAAAGCTATATTAACTATTAATAGAATAATTAGGTAAAATAGCTATTATTAGTATAATAGGCTTATAATAGCTCTAAGATTAATAATATAAAGATATTATTATTTAGGGTAAATTACGGATTTAACCCTATTATTAAAATATATATAATATAAAATATAAACGCGCTAATAGCTATAATATATATAGTAATTATAATAGAAATATAAAAACACTTATAATAGGAATAAATATTTTTATAAAACTAAATAAAATATTACGTAAATAAAAAGAGATTACTAGTATTAATCCTAAAGAAGAGATATAAAGTATACCTTATTTATAAGAATATTAAAATTAAGTAACCTAGTCAGACCTCTAAATGTATTGTATTTTTTGTATTTTTTACTATATTGTATTGTATTGTATTGTAATGTAATATATTACAATACATTACAAGATTAGAATACCTATAAATGTATTATAAGGCTATAAAATATTTAATATTATAAATAAATGCTTATATAAGCATATTATATATTAAAATAAAGCTTAAAATCACGTGATTTTAAATCTCTAAAAATTAACCTTAAAATGTGGATATTAAGCGAGATATTAAGCTTTAAAGTTATGTCTTAAAATAAAAAGTAAGTAAAGCGGGGCGGATTTTCAATTGCTTATAACTTTTTAATGTAGTAACTTATAATAGTAAGAAGTAAGGCATTTTAAAGAGCTAATTTAGCTCTTTTAAATGATATAAAATTTTTCCTTATAACCCTTATAATTAGCCTTATAATTTTAAGTTAAAAAAACAAGGGTCTTTTTTCCTTAAAATACATTTATAGGTATTTTACTAATGTAATGTAATGTATTTAAATACAATACACGAAAATACAATATAATACAAAATACAATACACAATACACTTGTATTTACTATATTCGTAAGAGCTCTGGGCAGGGTTCCCTAACCGCCTTACAATCTTCCTTATAATTTAGTAATTTAAGGAAGGTTTTATTTTAAGCCTTTAAAGACAGGTATTTAGGCTAATAATTAGTGTGTTAAAGCTATTACTTAAAGGTTAAGGTTTTCTCGCGCCTATTAATAGTGTGTTTTTTATTAAGCTACTATTTATTTTTAACCTTTTTTATCTCTTACCTTAATATTAACTAGGTAAGCTATAATTAACGCTAGCTTTCCTTCTTTATTTCTATTATAATAATCTTAGCTTATTATTTTCGGACATCTTTAAGGTTAACGCTTATAATAAATTAACCTAAAGGTTTAACCTATTTTCTACGATAATAACGATTTATAAGGCGTTTAATACGTTTATTTCTATTATAAATAAAGCTTTTCACTTATAATTCTAGTATATAAGCTTTAATTATAACCTAGCTAGCTTATTAAAGCCTATTATAGGTTAGGGATAATAAAACATTAATATAATAGTTTTAAATTAATCGTATAGTATTAATAGCTATTTAAAATTATTGTTCGTTTAGTAATAGGCTTAATAGGGTAGAATTTATTAAGTCTTAAAGTTTCTGCTACTTTTAAAGGATTTTAATGATAATAGGCTTAAAGTTTAGGGGAAAAATACTGCTTTTCGTAAAGCCTAATATAATATTATACTTTAAGAAGCCTTTTATAAATATCTTATTAAAAGCTATAATAAATACCTAACGAGAAAAGGCTAGATTTCCTTGTAATAATAATAATTAAATTGCTTTTTAATAGGTATCTTTTATAGGCTAAAAAACGCTTACATTTAACGGTTAAATAATATATGTTAAATATAATGGGAATATAATAAGAATAATATTAAATAAGATATAATATTTAATAAAATTAAGCTAGGTATACCCTATAAAGCCATTAATAACTAATAGTTAATATATTCTTTATTTACGAGCTTAAGAAGGCTTTTCGTAATAAATTTAAGGCCTTATAAGGTTATAAAGCTACTTATTATAATTAAACTATTATAATAGAGTTATTTCGCTTTATTAGGCCTTTATTAAATGCTTTTATAAGCTTCTATTAAATTCGTATATTTAATTATATATAATATTACTATTACTAAAGCTTAATTTAAATTTCGCGAAGCGAATATTACTATTCCCTTTAATTTCGGCCTAAGACTTAGTTAAAAAGGTCTTAAATACTAGCTAAGAAGAAATTTAATTACTAATAGTATTAGTAAAGCTTATAAGGGTAGCTAACTCTTTATTTACTAGATTTAAAACTTTCTTATAATATCTTTTAGTTATAGTAATTATAATAATATAAATCTACTTATAAAGGCAGCTAATTTAAAGGCCGCTTTTATTCTTATTTTAAATCTTTAATAGACTAATATTATATTTATTTACCGTATTATAAAGGTAATAAAAGAAGCTATTAATAATTTTAATATTAGCTATTTTAAATAACCTTTTAGCCTTATTAATAGCTTTAATTAAGGTCTTTAAGAGCTTTAAATAGATTATAATTTATCTGAAATACTATATCTTAGATAATAAAAGGCTTAAAGGGTCTTATTATCTTTATAAAGCATTTATAGCATCTTTAATTTATTATTTTATAGCCGAAAAACCACCTCTTTATATTTAAATAATATACGTAATAAGAGCTTTATCTTTATTATTATTAATAGCTTATAAACGGCTAAAAACCGCTTAAAAAGGTATAAAAAGGGTATTAATAGCTTATTAAATAAATAATTTATTAACTTTAAAGTATTTAATAGCTTCTCGTATAAATATTCAAAGTTATTATTATAATATTATTATTATACGGTAAAGCTACTTAAGCGTCTTTAATTATATTATTAAATTAACGGCCTTTATTATTAAAGGTAAAAAGCTACTCTTAAATAAATTAAATATAATAAAAAAGAGCGATTTTAAACGGTTATATATTAATTAATTATTGTGTTTAGTAGGTGAATTAATAGTAAAAAGAATAAAAGTAGGTAATAGTTGTCCCGGTATTTTATGGCTGTCCCATATTTTTATGGCTGATTAAGTGGATCGTCCACTTAGTCGCTGACGGGTAGTAAATTCCGACACCGGCACCTGAAGGGGTCCAGCCACAATGGGGGTGCTTGATAACTCAGAGAGGGTGCTTGTTAACTAGGGCCTTTCAGATATAATTGCCCTGGTAATAAGGGAGTTAGTTATCACGAAAATACGATTTAAGACGCAACGACGAAGAAGACTCATAATACGGTCGCGGGGGTGGTTAAGAAACGCTGTAAATTACACATAAACTCAACTAACAGATAGACAGGCCACAGAGCAAGCAGTAGCATTCGGGTCGCCGGAAATTAAGAAAAATTATCCCTCAAACACAGCCGAAAGAGCCGCAGCTTCGATGGAGAGCCCGGGCAGCGTCCACGCCGCACGGCGGCAGCGGAATAATTGACGGCCCGTGAATGTGTACACATTCATAAAAAAAGCACCAGAAATCGCGTTTTTAAACGATTTAAGCCCTACCAGCGCTCGTGTTATTGAAAAAATGATAGATTTAAATTAAATATTAATTGAATTTTTAAAAGGCGGGCGTGACCATGTGGGTGTATGCGAAAATGTATGGTGGGGTGTTGGCAATTGGCCACTAGGCTAAATCGAGCGATAGTAGTACGAATAGCTAGGTACGACCCCGCAACCCTACCTGAGCAAATTCAAAGTTTGAAACATGGAGCACCCCGTGGCTCATCATATCTTCAACTCAACCTACCATAGGCGCCTGCTGCGTTCTGTTAGTGAAAAAAAAACTCATCATGTCGTTGACAAGCCGAATCTTCTTCGAAGAAAGTGACACGCCCGAGCCCGAGGATTTCTTGTCTGATTCCCTGGGGACAGTTTTCCCAGATGACGTGACCAACCAGCATGGTGATGCTGGAGAGAGTCTCATCTATGCGTCGCCGTACTTGGCCAAGCCGCTGCATATCGAACTCGCAGGTCCCGCTGGCGAGGCGGATCGTAGGCTATTCAGTCACCATCTCTGGAACTCGAGTTTGCTGCTCGCTGAGCTGATTGAAAAGGACAGCTTGGGCGTGTCAGGTCTCGACCAGGCTGACTCTGCCACCGCCAACATGACGCTTGGCAGCGGTGTGAGTTTCGACATTCGGGGCAAATCCATTCTAGAACTGGGAGCTGGTACCGCGTTGCCCAGCATAATGGCGGGATTACTAGGCGCCAGTCGCGTTGTGGCGACCGACTATCCAGCTGCTGCCTTCATAAAGACAATGCGGGATAATGTCGCGCGCAACATCCGGCCCGAGTTCTCCCCGCCCGGAAGTCAGACGACGCCAAAATCGTCCGTTACGGTGCAAGGGCATGCTTGGGGAGACTTGCCCGCCTCTGATCTCTTCTGCGAATCAAACCGTCACTCATTTGACCGCATCTTTGCCGCCGACTGTCTCTGGATGCCCTGGCAGCACAATAACCTCCACAAATCCATTGATCACTTCCTGAAGCGTGGTGCTGATGCACGCTGCTGGGTTGTCGGCGGATTCCACACGGGCCGCTCAAAGATGAAGGGCTTTTTCACAAGCGAAGCCCTTGGACAAGTTGGCCTAAAGGTGGAGAGGATCTGGGAGAGGGACTGTGATGGACGGGAGAGGGAATGGTCCTGGGATATGGAAGAAGATATTACAGTGCGGAAGCGATGGCTTGTTATAGCAGAGTTGAGGAGAATAGAAGACCATGTCGCGGTAGTTGGACAGCAAATATACTAGACTCTATATATCTATATAAATAGGACTGAATGAACAAGCAAACGAATAAGAAAAGCGAGGCGTTATTTCCTATGATTATGTACTAACCGATTATGGCAAGCACGCCGCATGAAATGCAGCCGTATCCTCAAGAAAGCCAATCAGAGGATGCCGCTTAACGCACGGTCGATGCTGCAGGTAGTAAAATTCAACTACAACTACATCGCTCTGTTAGACAATGCGAGTGTGCGATTTTTAACGTTGCGTCTCTTATTTTATCGCGGCGGAAAGGCTGCGATACGATGCTGTTTGGTCGAGGCTTTGAACTCGTCAGCCCGAAATCGCCACGTTGCCCTATCAAGTTCAGCGGAGATGAGTACGTTCTTTAATTAGTTTAAGCGCCATGGCTTATCGAGTTATAAAATATCTCAAAGTCCCATCAACTCTTCCTATGTATTCCAGTACCCAATGCACAAATTTTCTGGGTCTATAGAAGGACTAGTTCTAGAGTTTTCCCTCTCGCCTCAATCTTGCTAACAGAGTGAATAGCCTCGGCCTATCAAAATCCAAACTCAAAGATTGGAAATTCGGCAAATATGAAACACGTGATGGAAAACAGACCCTTGAGTTCAGGTCGAGGGGTCCCAGTGGTGCTGTCAGGCAACTTCTTCAGGTGTGCCCCAGTACCACCACACAGTTGCACCTAGGCCGACTCCATGTCTCAGAATCAATGTCATACGACGCCGGCTATGTCACAGAAGACGAGGAGATAGTCTCACTTCCCGAGCCACTCAGGATGCAAGCAGCCAGTTCTCAACCTTTTGAATGTACCGGGCAGGCATGCCAACATCAGAATCAAGACTCCAGCCACCGCTCGCATGAGTCTCCCGAATTTCTTGGGAGCATCACAGCTTCCGAGGGCCAGAATGTGACTGACAGGTGGTTCTCTGACAAGGCAGCTTCTAACCCCAGCCAGCTCATTTACGACACCAAGGATGAGGACAATCGACTTCTCCTTCGGAAACTCTGGATGTCAGCTATGGGGATGAATCCGCCTCAATGACTCCTGTGTGGGTGGCCGAAGATAATTGTTCACATCGACTGCCGGGGAGCTTTCGTCTTAGCGAAATCAACTCAGAGTCTGTTCTAGCCCAAACACCTCGATGGAAAAGTAGCATACCGATAAGTTTCATAGCTGTACCTGCCGGCATTGCGACATCTTGGGGAGTTGCTCCCCTCTTGTACAGGCATTGGCGCAAAATGCCTGTGCCAAATGCATGTCTGATGACCAAAATCACCGAAGAATGCCAAGGACCGTCTTCGAGGTTGAGGTGTCGCATCCTCAGTTGAAAATCGCCATCTTCAGCGTTGGTCTGTGCTCAGGACTCAAGTCACTCCCGCAGATACAAGTGGGAAAATGTGACGAATTCCTCGACGGCAAAGTGTTTCTGAAACAATACACCGCTCTAAAGACGCACCTTGACGAGCTTCGTAAAACTCAAACCCTGGCTGGGAACATCCCACGATACCATTGAGGACTCGACACTCCTCGTGGAGGGATTTATAGCCAATCCCTCATCATTCAGATGCTTTGGCTCCCAGAAGCTCTGTGAAGGCGCGCCTTTGGACGAGCAGTTGCGAGAAACCATTCTTCAGCAAGAACCCGGCTTTGTTATCGAGGAATTTGACAGCGCTTATATTCAAACTCGACGAGCGCGAGAGGGGATTGGGCGGCGGCATACAATGAGCTCCCGCCCTTGAAAGAAACTTGGGACCGCATGCCCAACGAAATGCCCGAAGACGTGCGCGGCGGCGTGAGCGGCGGCAAGCGCTCCGGCGCGCGCAGCTGTAAGAACAGGAGCAGCCGTGGTACAAATCCCTGCTTGATAGACTATGGTACAGCCCAAATAATTTCATTTTTACACATAGACCAACTGCATGTGTGCGAGGAATGTATGCCATGGTTTGCATCGTCGTCTCGCTGCGGGTGGGTTCCTGAGGAACAGATTCGCGAGACCATGGCCAGTTTGGCAGAGAAGGACAAAAAAGCGATGCGCGAGAAAGAGAGGCTCCAAAAATCCCGCTCGAGTGTCATTCATCGGTATCAGCTTCTCGAGCAGGCAGCCTCAACGGCACTTTACCAGCACTGCGGCAAATTGCAGAGTCATAGACAGGCGTGGGAGACTGCCATGACGACAATGCGGCGACTCTCCCGATTGAAAGCTCCTCGGAACCTTAGCGATGCTCTCTTCCTCCTGTGCGTCTCCAGAGCTGCGGGCAGAGACTATTTATTACGATGGGGATGCATACATGTCTGCATTTTCTCAGGACTTAGAGCTATGGGGAGACATTTCCCCAGAAATTGCACGGCATTCACATTTGACTGGGCCCCCAGCCTCAGTCTACATCCCGACAGTCCTTGCATGCGAAATTGTCGCAGTTGGAAGAGTCTGTGTCTGCATTGATAGAAGAGGCCTACGGCATGTTCGGTCTTGGAGACTGGAGTCCGCCCAACGAAACGGATGAACTTGGTGCCTCTCTACAATGGTGGTCGGCAAGTACCGACCAAGCTTCACCAGCCATAGAACCCCGGTGCTTCTTACAAGGGACAAGGGGAAAAAAACCACCAGATCGATCGATTTGCCCAATCGTCGCTTCTATTGGGGAACAGATTCAATCAACTCCTTACCTTGACACAGCTGTCGTTGCACTGGTGGTCAGTATCTTAGTATCACTTTTACGTTCGTCGCCTATTGAATCTTGAGTTTGCTCACTCTCCCTGCCTCTAGAATGGTCTCACTGTGCTAATGTGGCACCAGGTCTTGCCAATATCTTATCAGCCAATGTACTGGGATTTCGCAATCCATGTTACAAGGATATGGCATAGGCTACTTCGGTCTGCTAAAGTACACCGCCCACCAAGGTGGCCCGATTTGCTGCCAACATTGTACAAAAAGCCCATAAATTCGACCATGTATTTGACTTCAAAGGGTTCGATACGGACTTTTTAGCGGGAAAAGTGAGAACTGGGGAGTCGGGGGTGTCTACTCACAAGAACTGCCTCTGGCCGCGTCAATGTCAGCGGCCCGAAGGTACAGATGAAGACCGCAGGCAATGTCGCAAGAATGATGCTACGGAAGAAAGCGAAGGCAGTCTAACTGGAAGATCATAGTTGAGTCAGTTATAGGTTGCGGAAAGCTGGAGGTTCCTCAAACATTATGGCATAGTGATAAGAACCTGTGGATTTCTAATGTGGAAGACTTGGCTTTCAAATACACTACTAGACTCCATATAGCAAGCGGAGTTCTGGAAGCCTTGTCACGGAACAATCCACAGTCTACAAACAATCACGAGTGGTTTCTTCTATCAAATGAACTTACAGGAATGGTATAAACGACATAATGGCCTAAAGAGCCAGGCAGGGCCGAGGATGTTGAAGAGGGGCGGTTCAGTATCAGCCGAATTCTAAATGCTGTCTATCCTACACGTAACACGTGTCACCCTGATCTCTCAGTCCCGCTGGGAGGAGCTGATCTTTCATCTCTGCGCAATGCAGCTCTCTCACGGAGCCGTAAGCTTGCTCTTGGCCCTCAGCATCGGCCCATATCTACACAAACCTCAATACCCAAAGACACCAAGCACGCTCAAGCCACCCATCAGACTGCATCCCTTCGCAGCCCTCATATTGGCATACAGCGGCCGCCCGTACAAAATGGCACCACTAGCGAATGTACTCCTCAAAGCATCATTTGCAGCTAGCAAACTCGCCACATATTGCGGGTAACTAGTCGGCAAGTGAATAAAGATGCCCAGCCCAGCCACAAACGAACACCCGCAGTACATAACGATGCCCAGCGTGGGAACTTCCCAAGGCACAGACTCCCTGGGCGTCCATCCGAAGAGAAACATGCCCACCGGCACGCCCAACACACCAGTGAGCCCGGGCCGAAGGAAAGTTTCCTGCACGTCAAAAGTGCCGAGCTTGCGGAACCTCGCCTCGGTCGTGAGGTGGTACCAGGAGCAATACCGTATTGTGCCCAGGACGCAGGAGACGAGGACGCAGGAGACGAGGACGCAGGAGACGAGGACGCAGGAGACGAGGACGCAGATGAAGACGGCACTGGTGAGACCTGGGCTCAGGTGGTAGGTTTTGGGATAGACTAGCGGGAAGACTTCAAAGATGGAGTAGTATATGCCGTAAACGAGAGACATCTACAGGCTGCTAGCGGGCAAAGCTCCTATATGGGGGGCAAGTTGAATAGAGTGACGTGCGTATATGTTGACAAAGGCAACTGGAGGATCTTTGATGGATATCTGGGTATCTCAAACGGCTTGATGGGGGCTAGTTTCACGGTCTGGGCCACAATTTAATGCTTCTTCAACAGGGAGCCCTATGGAACAACTATCGAGTAGCCCGTCTTTTGTCGAAGCCGTTTGGCCTTGTAATATAGGAGAGTTGGCGCCGCCGTTTCGGGGAGGAAGATGACGAGCACGACAAACACGAATGCCGAAAGGCATGTAATTTCCCACAGAGACCAGCGCCAGCTAAAGCATCGTTATCGAAAATCCCTGAAATTAGCCTTGTATCGGGAAGACCATGCCCTTTCGCTTCTACCGCAAAAGCAGAAAGAGCCGGAGCCAGGGCCGGTCCCGCATACACGGCACCCGACCACGCAGCTAAAGGATACGGCAAATACACAATAGAGAAACTGCTCGAATTCGCCTGACTCGTCGTAAAAAAAGCTTCAAAAGTGCAATCGTGCCATGTCGCCAAGTGTGGCCGCCCCAGTGGCCAAACATGGGCTGCCGAAGAAACCCTGCAAAAACCGCAGGACGACCAGCCCGGAAAACGAGTCGCAAACAGCCGCGCCGACAGAGAGAACGACGAAAATGAAGAATGTGACAATGTATACTGTGTTACGGCAAGTGTAGGCAATCTCACTAGGGGGTGAGAACAAGAGCGCCCCAAGGTCGTCTACGCCTCATTAGCAAGGTGCTGAAGCGTCGAAAAAGGATAGACACACGGCCTAAAACATATAGAGCAAGACCAAGAGAGGCAGCCACTTCCGAGAAATTAAAGCGTGTCATTATTTGTCTTGAATTAATATACAAGCTTTGTACCTGGCTTCTGGTGAACGTGCACCATCTTACTCTTCACTCGGCACGACTATCCACGACCCGCAGTACACGGTAAACGTGTAAACACTGGCAAGTCAGTAGTCCTCTCTACCGGCACAGATAGAAATGACTCACCAAGTCACACTTGAAACAAACGTCTTTCGCCATATTGCCCAGTTCTGCGGATTTCCAGGGTCGTCATCCGATTCCCTATCCAGATTAGCCGCCTCCTTTATAAGCACTGTCACGATAACCCACTAATCGGCCTCAACCTCTACCGCTTCGTCTTTATTGCTCCCGAATGGGCCAATCGACTCCCTGCATGGGACGGATTGATCCTTATTCTCATCCTGATACGTCTTGGAGTGGAACGGAAAAGAGAGATATGTGTTGCGGGAGAGGAGGCATACGGCAGTGCCGAGGGTGGTATTGCGGATGAGATGTGCTATTTTAACGAATCTTTGCATCGTGGACGCATTTTCACAGACAATTTTGGCTGTAAAATCTGTTTTTTTTTTTATATAAAAAAGCAAATTTACCTTGACTAACAAGGCACTCAAAGTGCGGAATAGCGTGTCAAGGCGTTAAACGGCTCGGCTTAGGCTATTCGGGACCGGAGGATCGGCCCCACATCGGCCCAGGGGGAAAATCGGACGGACTTGGTTTGGTCGGCAAGGAACTGCAACGGAGAGGCGAGCGTCGCATGTCCGAGCATCCAGACGCTTGTTATTACTAACCTAGGCACCGTCATGTTCTTACTCAAATGGATTTTCCTTTCTTGCAGAGTGCTGCGTCCAAGGATGCGGCTGCAGAAGCCGCGGGATATGAACAAACGCATACATTGTTTTACAGGTGAAGCAATTGGTATCTACGTACATGCAAATCATGACTCATAATATAATACACACGAGTATTTCCTCCCGTTGGACGTTAAAAATCCTCATGCTGCACTCGCTTCAAAAGCCTGCAACCAGTCCTTGTCGAAAATGTTGGCAAACATGGCGTCCTCCTCCGCCAGCATCTCAAAGTCAGCACTTGGCGTCTGAGCCACAGCTCCGGCCTGAAGGATAGCGTGGGCAATTTTCTTCAATTGTGTTAGAATCTTTTGCCTTGGGCCAAATATCCTCGTAGTGCTTGAGGGTGCCATGGAGACTCGGATCCGGCATCGTGCAATCTCGGCCTCGTCTGGCTCAAACGCCCTTCTGCAGGCCACCAGGTGGGCAACCGTGCAGCATGCGACGTTGCAGATGAGAAACGGGGACATTTGGGCGCCGCGCATGGGCAGCAGAATTAGACACTGATTTTGCTTTCGAATGGCGTCGAATAACTTGTCTGCGTGCTTCTGATGATCCATGATGCTGCCGATGCTGACTTCAGGGCGCAGAGGCGGGGGAGGGCTCCCGCAGTCTGACAGGGCCTCGGCCGCGTTGTAACTTGGATTTGAAAGTGGGCGGTGTAGAAATACGAGGGCGCTGGATATTTTGTTGGTCAGCTAGTAACTATGTTGATCGTGGGATTCCTTGCTTTACTCACGTATACGTCATTATGTGCGCTTGGAACATTAGCTGATCCATGGCGTCCTGCTGGACTGGGAGGTTCCGCTTTGAAGACGGCAGCATGATGGACCAGGAGGCTATTTCGGCTTCCATATTGCCGCAGATAATCTCTGACTGGGAAATGCCCGAATACTGTGTGGAGGAGCGTATGGCCTTGACGTATATGCGATTGGCATCGACCAGGTAGGTAAAGGAAGAGAATGTCTTGTCGCCCAATGAATACTCACGGCACTGGTAGTCCGACATGGTCGACGCAGTAGGCGGTATTGTCTGAGTTGCCAAGTCAGCGTGAGTTGGCGCACCAAGTCCGCGCTGTTGTGCTCACCAATTGGTCGTAAGAGTCATCCTCACAAGGCAGGTCCACGCTGTTCTCTGCACCTATTAATGCCGTCTTGAAGTCTCGACGGATGATGCAGTAATGGGCATCAACCACGTAGACCATCCACCAGGTCCGACGCCGACTCTCGGCAAGAACTGGATCGATTTCCATCTCTGCATCCGCAAAGCTCTTCCTATTCATGCCAATGAGTCGTGCTTGGGCCAATGCCCTTGTAAATAATTTTTCGGCTTCAGGAGCCTCGTCACACGTGCTGTCAGCCAGGGACATGAGCAGAGTGGATTGGAGAGTAAAGCCGTCGACGGCAACCTCTGAATTGTAAACGCTTGCCCGGAGGTTGTGTGGACGAGTGACCGGGTCCCTGTAGCAGGAACCAATGTACTGCATCACATTGACTAGTAGCCGAAGACTTGGTAGGTCATCCAAGACGCTCAGCTTGGCCTGAAGGGCTCGCTGAGGCAGTGCAAGCGGGTGACTTGGGTGGAAATACTCATAATACAAGTCTAAAAGTGAAGCGTCTCTATCCGACCAAGATCTGACGGTCAATGCTGA
The DNA here is from genome assembly GCF_019434415.1 of Metarhizium acridum. Classification (NCBI taxonomy): domain Eukaryota; kingdom Fungi; phylum Ascomycota; class Sordariomycetes; order Hypocreales; family Clavicipitaceae; genus Metarhizium; species Metarhizium acridum. The sequence continues at coordinate 1,129,295 of NW_027094030.1, read as the reverse complement.
GGGTGACTGTGAAGAATCGGAGCCCAGGGAAGCATCGCTGCCGACGTTTGAAGCTGTATTTGTTGGAGTGAGGACCTGAAGTTGACGAGAAGACGACGCAATGGCGGCGGTGATGGCAGCATCGGTTGCGGCGGCCCGCTTCTACATTCTGAATTTTATGCTTCTTCTCGATTCGGGATACGAGCAAGCTCTTGAGAGGGAGCGGCATCGGCCACAGACTGGACGTTGAGCATGACAACGGAGGTCTGGTTGGTTTCGGCATGCGCTGCAGGCGACCGAGACTCTGGGCATGGCTCGGTGTTCCATGGCGGGTAAGAAATGTGCGCTACGCGTGTAGCGACAAGCGGTAATGCTACATGCAACGCACGCAGGTCTCCACTGGTGAGACTTGGTCTACAAGTGAGAGGGAGAGCGAAAGGATGGATGAGTCAAGCGCGGCGCATCAATAAAAGAGGCGAGAGCTGCAGAGCAGGCCGACCAGACGGCGATTGACGGTTGGTGCTGACATCCAGTCAAGTGATCTATGGAAGGTGCGGCTCGGGGTGCGCCTGCTTCAATTGCGGACAACCTGAAACATTACACTTGACTTCATGTCGGAATCGCGAGCCCTTGAGAGGAATCAATTGATGGCATCGGCATTCGCCTACCTGCGCCCGGTTTATCTATTCCGTGCCGTCATCAACTACAGATATTGTGCCTCTTGAGACAAGACGGATTCCTTCAGCGTCCGGCATATCGTCACCAACTCCTCCTCCGTGACCGTGTAGGGCGGCGCCAACAGCACATGATCGCCCTTGACGCCATCCACTGTCCCAGCACCCGGATACACGGCGACGCCCTTTTCAAAAGAAGCCTGCGTCACCTTGGCGCCAAACCCGATGGAAGGATCAAAGCACTCCTTCGTGGCGCCGTCCCTGACAAATTCCACTGCCCAGAACAGCCCGCGGCCCCGGATATCGCCCACAGATTTGCACTCGGCCAGCTCTGACCGAAGCAGTTTCTCCAGAACAACACCCATCTCCCGACACCTGTCGACAAGGCCGTCCCTCCTCAGGATCTTCTGCACGGCCAAGGCGGCGGCGCAAGACATCGGGTGAGCCTGGTACGTGTGGCCGTGGTTGAGGGCCTGGCTTCCCTGCCGAAGGGCATCAATGACCCTGCCGTGGACATACAAGTCGGCAATGGCAGCGTAACCTCCTCCCAGGCCCTTGGCAGCTGTGACAATGTCCGGTACAACATGTTCCTGCTCAAACGCAAAGAAGGTGCCCGTCCTCCCGGTGCCGCACATGACTTCATCCAAGATCAGAAGAATGCCGTACTTGTCGCACACCTTTCGCACACCGGCAAGATATCCCGCCGGCGGAACGACGCAGCCGGCCGTCGCGCCAATGATGGGCTCGGCAATGAAAGCAATCACCTTGCTGGGACCGACCCTCAAAAACTCGTCCTCCAGTTCCCGCAATAGTCTGTCCGTAAACTGCGCGTCCGTCTCGCCGTCCATCTTGTACCGGTATGCATACGGCGGCGTGACATGCGACACGTGCGGATACTCAAACCCCTTGTAGGGGACTTTTCTCGCCAAATTCGACGACACGGACATGGAGGCCATCGTATTCCCGTGGTAGCTCTGCTTCCGAGAAACAAAGTGCATCCTGTCCGCGTCGTTCCTCTCAAAGTGATATTGGCGCGCCAACTTCATCGCAGCCTCCACGACCTCGCTCCCGCCTCCCGGGAAAAGCGCCTTCTCGACCCCATGCGGCGTTCCGTCAAGAATAAGATCAGCCAACTCCTCGGCGACGGGAGTGCTGTACGACTGCGTATGGACGTAGCTGACTTTCTGGGCCTGCTTGATCATGGCATTTTGCACTTCTTGGTTGCCGTGGCCAATTATTGCCACGGCGGCACCTCCACAAGCGTCAATCACAGCCTGCCCGTTGGAGAGGTGCAAGGTGCGTCCGGACGCGGATTCCACCACGTGCGGCGGGTTCGCCAGCGATCTATGCATACTGTTTTTTGCAGCGGGGGCTGGTGTTGCGGTGCAATGGGGAGCCATGGTACAGGTCAGTATAACACGCAATATCTATAATGGTTCAACCTTATTTTCTCTATAGGCCGAGCCCAAGTGTTGACTTTATGCAAGGTTATCCCAAAAATGGAGTCGAGGTGTAACACCATCTCGCAGTTTACATTTACACTCTAATCCGAAAAAACACCCCCCTCCAGAGCCGAAATCCGACGTCAATCAAAGGGCGTGTGTCAATTGACAGAAATGTCAAACCTCTCAATGCGACTGTTTCCATATGACTAGTGTCTTGGCTGGATTTCACCCTGGTCTCGGTATCGGCCTTACAGCTAGCCTTTGCTCATCTCAAAGCTGAGGCGACAGCCCGAGATGGATCTCTTCAAGGCCACTTTGATAGCGGATAATACTTCTATAGCAACGCCGCCCCACCATCACCGACTTCCATGACACTAGTATCCACACGATGGAAGAGCAAGACGTGAAAAAAATGGACCAGAAATGGAGTCATGTAGCTGTAAACGCATCGGATTAGAAGCACAAATCTGATCAAATAAAATATAATAAACAGCCGACTTCTGAGCTTTCTTCCCTTTTTTAAAAAAGTACGACTTTTCCCTACTCGATGTCCAAGGCGCAGCTTTTCGAGGGTCCGAGACAGACAGCTAACATGGCATCGACATCCGAGAAGCCGCCAACCACACCCGGCTCGTCGGCCCCGGATACCGGCGAGGAATCAGGCCCCGAGCAGTGTATGCCGCCCAACGACGACGCTCACCTCGACACCTGGCGGGGATGGGTGGTGGTCGCCGCCGCGTCAATGTCTCTCTTCATTTACATGGGCGTCGTATACAGCTGGGGCATATTGCAGGCGAAAATGGCCGACACCAAAGGCTACCCGCTGACGACGCTTACATTCGTCGGATCACTAGCCACGTCGTTCATGGTATCGCTGTGTATACTGGTGGGAAAACTGGTTAGGAAGTTTGGCTACAGGAGGACGGCCTTGGTGGGCGCCGTGTTTCTGGGACTGGGCGAGTTTCTGTCGAGTTGGGTCGTGGGCCATTTGTGGGCCTTGTTTATTACACATGGGATATTATTTGGTGTCGGAGGAGGTTTAACGATTCTGGTATGTTGGTTGTTTTTATATGAGGGCGAGTGTGCCTTTCTTACTAACAGCCTGCAAGCCTTGCACGACCGCGCCGCTGCAGTGGTTTTGCAGGTATCGTGGACTTGCGACGGGCATTGTCTTTGGTGGAGGGAGCCTTGGTGCTGCCGTTATGGGCGTTGCCGCCAACGAACTTGTCAACAAGGTTGGGATCGAGTGGACGTTTAGAATCCTGGGCTTTGTGCTGTGGGCGGTCTGTCTTCCGGCCGCGTACTGCATCAAGCAGCCCTTGCTGTCCAAGTCTGCCGTTCCGCAGCTCCAGTGGTACGCTAGATGCCGCGTTGAAAAACATGACTTCTACTTCATTCAACTAACAAGGTGGCCAGGTATCGGTGGCGGGAGCCCAAGTTCGTCCTTTTCATCCTCGGCGGAGCCATTGCATGCTTCCCTCTCTTCGTCCCGCCGTACTTTATTCCCATCTTCGCTCAATCAGTCGGCAGCTCCGGCTCAACAGCCATCGTTGCCCTTACGATATGGAATCTTGCATCGACGTTTGGTCGCGTGTTTGCCGGGTATTCTGCCGATGCATTCCTCGGACCACTCAACAGCCTCAATATTTCGCTCTTGTTCTGCGGCGTGAGTGCATTGGCAATTTGGCCGCTTGTGACAAACATGGGCCTGTTGGTTTTCTTCACCATCGTCAACGGCGTTGGCTGCGGCTCCTTTTTCAGTCTGTTCCCTCTGGCGGTGGCAACTACTTTTGGGGCTCCCAATACCATGGGCATTTTGCCCATTCTGTGGCAAGCCTGGGTTTTCGGCTATTTTCTGGTAAATACAAACCCGAATCATGAGCGAAGAGCCCATTTTTTTTCTGCGAGAATGCTAACATCGGCAATAGGGCACACCAATTGCTGCGAGATTGTACTCCCTGGCGGGAACTGGAACTGATGTCAGCCTCTACCGACCGGCTGCGTACTATGCCGGTGCTGCGTCTTTTGTCGGCATGCTCTTCATGGTTGCTATTCGTCTGATGAACTCGAAAAAAATTCTCACAAAAGTGTGAATTTTGCAAGGGAAGATAATGACTCTGATGACTTGACATGGACGCATTTGTTAGCGGTGACGAGAGCAGACATCATATAAGGAGCATTATTCGGCGTATTGGTTTCCACGTAGGAATAGTGATTTAAAAAAAGAAGAACTTACTCATTCAGGCGCCATTGGCATTGAATGCCCGGTTGATTGAAGATCTACCTGTTCAATTGCCGGCCACCATTGAGACCACGCCCCCTGCTCTTCCAGGTTGTTACTAACTTCGGCAAACAGCTGGTTCAACAAGGTATTAGTGTCGAGTTCATGTTCTGGAATCGCCCGCGGCGTGTTAGTAGACGTCTCCGGCGCCAAGGGCCGTTCTGCGCCGCGAATCTCCCGACTATGTTCGTCGGATCTATCCACAATGCGAAACTCGTGAACCGACTGATGAATCGTGCCAAAGTCTGCCCGACTCCGTCCTTGGTATCGTGTGCGGTCTTCCGTAGCCCGTTCATAGAGCACCGACGCATGATGTAACGTCTTGATCTGGAACTCCTCATGTTAGCGCCCCAAATGGCTATGGGTGTGTTGCGAGAGCCGTACCCATCCGTCTGCAATATTCCAGACATGTCGAAACTTTTCCAAATAGTCCAGACACATTTTGAGACAATCCTTTGCTCGCGGGCTGCGGTCAAGGTTCATGCGTGGATACTTGGACACGTAAAGATTGAGGTAGCCGGCTGAGAATGCACAAAACCCAGTAAAGGGCGTCATGAGATGCACGCCACACTCAGACGCCTCGTGCAACACGGTGGCAATGTGCTCTGCTGCGCCAAAGAGAAGTCGTGAGCTCTCGTTCCACCAGCCTTCCGGGGCGGGCGCTTCCAACATGGGTTGGTCCACGGGGCCACGCGGCTCCGACTCCGGTGTCGGCAGGAAGGGGAAGTATTCACGATGAAGCATGAGGGTGCTGCAGTGGTGTAAGTCCGGAAGACGTTTCGATGCCGTTTACCATTATAGGAGGAGACACGTACCTCACGTAGTACAGGAGGTTAAGGTAGACAAACGTCTCGCCAAACCCGAGCGTCATGTGGACGGCCACCGAGTTACCGGGATAGTGAAGCTTGCGATGCTGGCCTGCTCGCCAAGCCTCCAACTGACTTCGGGATTGTGACCACGGAGAACCCGGGACCCAAGGACAATTCTGCGGTGCACACATACCCGGTGCGCGGCGCCCGTCGTTGAAGATGAAGGTCATGACCTGCGCCCATATATCGAAGCCGCCTACCAGAATCTCGAAGCTCTGCGTCACATCGAGCACGCCCGTCGACTGGCCTGCCAGCGAGTGATGGCCGCCCACGGCCTGCGGCGGTGCGTCGGGCCCAAAGGCAAATTCCACAGCGCTCAGCGGCCGGGCAATCCTCATCTTTTCCATTTCCGACATGGGAAGCATGGGAGGCGTGTACGTGCCCGAGTTGACCATGCAGTCCATGATGAAGCACGCCCAGTAGGTTCTGGTTTCCACGGCCAGCGAAACAGAGTCATGCCGTCGCTCGGATGTCATGTCGAGCGGGTAGGGTGCTGCTCGCAAGCTGTGTAGTGCTTGCATTATGCGAATGGCAATTCCTGATTATCGTTTCAACGCCTGTGATACTTGAGGGAAGAAGAGACAAGAAGGGCAGTTACTCACCACAATACACCCATGCCTTGTGAAAGTCTCTGGTCCCCCATTCGTGAAGAGTGATGATCAACAAGGCTTGAACAATCTGCACTTTGGGTGGCTGCAAAATGAACTCGGACAGCACGTCCCTTGTATACAGAGCATAGTGCTCCCGCGACAACAGCTCATCGGCCCAAGAGGCGCTTTGCACGGATAACTGCGCCTTGGTCGCTGCCAAGACGGCACCGAGTAGAACCTTGCTTTCGGGCACGCGCTCCGCATGGAGCTCCGTGATGAAAGTGGGAAGGTGTAATATGGCAAGCTCCGGAAAGGTGTTGATGAAAAGATTGACGGCCTGAAGAATCACGCTGTTGGAAAGATTGTCAATGTGGGAGCTCACGACTTGCTTGGTGTAGTCAGACGGGGGCAACGGCTGCTGCCTCGCCTGGGCTCGATGCCGCGTGGGAGATTCGCTTTGAGTATGTTGGCGACGGGCGGCATCAGGAGAGGCGCGCGGCGCGGTGAGTATAGTGTCATCAATTTGTCGGGGATTTCGCGTTCCCCTTGCTGGGGCTCCAACATCTTTACGTCTCGCCTTGCTGCTACGTGGTGTTCTTGACACCGGTCGGGTTAGGACGCAATCTCTGTTTCCTAGCTTGCGACATCTTTGGCACGGCGCGGTTCCCTCGTGTATGCACTTGAGTTTGGATCGCCTGCATCTCACGCTGTTAAAGGAGCTGGTCTATCTGGGTTGATGAGATGCACTTGCCTGCATGCATCGCACGAGAGGCTGGATCGCATTGCTGGTCCGTCACGGGTCGGGTCTTGGATGCGGCGGAGCGTTGAGCCTCTGGGTTCGGGAATGGAGACGAAGGAAAAATCAAACCAGAGCCGATGACCTGGTTCCGAATGGGTACGGTCACAAATGCACATGAAGACCCACATTTCGCATTTCGGCTATATTTGAGCCTCTGTGTATAAACTAGCATAAATAATGTCAAGTGCCAAGACTCGTCTTTACTTTACTTGACCTCTCATGGAGAAGTACCCTTTCGGCTGGGGGTGCATCATGCAAAGATCAAGTCCTGGCCACTCTGTATGCATGGCTCAAGGACGGGCCGGGAGTTTATACTCTGACAAGCACAAAGGAGTAGGCGAAGACAGTAATCGTCTTTTCCCGGCTGTGAACAGTTTAATGCGACTTACTATCATGAAGTGGCTTGGAAGCCGGGCTATAAACAGAGGGCAAGCTATATCTTACGATTCATTGAACGAAATGAGACGTGGAATTTGTCTCAATTTTACGCTAGGGCTCGATTTACTTTCGTGGCATGAATATTATTTGCCCTTGATAGTGTGGTTATTCTTTAAAAGCATCCATGTAACAAGGCACGCATGCAAGGTTGCATTGCTCTTCGCAAGGCGGCAGACAAGCCAACGTGGCCTTTACTTATTCCAAGTCGTTGGGATCACTACAAATAGTAGCTCCTAGTTTCTGTAACACAGGCAGTGCTCTTCCATGCCCGTGGTTGTCGGAAAATTGTCATACTCGTTCATTTGTGCCTGGGTAGGCTGGGGGGACCTAAACACTGTCTGCACTAAGCCACTCGAGCATCGTCTGTGACAAGGGCAGGTCAACTGGGCTTGGAACATGAGGTTCAATTCTGATTTAATAATCGGCTTTAAGGTATCAAAGATCCTTGGTTTTCCAAGAGGCCTTGGGGGACTAGAGGTCTCTATATATACAAGAAGTCGGTAAGCTCTGGCGGCCTGAGGCAGCCCTTGCCAATGTCCGACTCCGGGGCTCTCGTGATACCTTTCTTTGTTGTTATGTAACCTTTGATATCCGATACCTTTGTCCAGGCCTTGGCCGTGTGATATCGTCGGTAATGTGGTGCCCGTTATTGTTAAATCCTGTGCCTGGCTTGACACGTCGATGTGGAAAAGCGCAATTTCCGAGTCACCGAATATGTAATGTGAGAAGTGAATGACGGCTGGTGGGTATGACTTGTTTCAAAAAGTCGAAACGGCGTGAACTGAATACTTGTTGTAGCGTCAGCCCTCGTTTCCCGAGTGCTTTTCGGACCTGCTGCAGCTGTGTCAAAGACAACTTGAGTCAGGAAGAAGGACAGTACAGGTTCCGAATTGTTGCTGCATTTTGCATCTTGGAGAGGCGGCTGCCTGGACAGTGCTTGCTTTTGGGGAGCAAAGAATTCATTCATTCATAATGATGGGCCAAGAAGACTATTTTCGGGTGTACAGAAGCTCTGTCACCTTTTTTTTACTGTTCATAATAAATACATGCCGAGTTCTCTTAGGGCACACGTCCATAATCATTATTAAACAACCTTCGAACCCCATCTAAACATGATGTCTACAAGCCGCGGACAAAGGCGGGCTCACGTGAATACTGAATCACAATGCCAAGTGTCTGAAACGAAGGAGCATCCGCGTTCCTTTGTTCGGCTTATGAATATGTGATCCTCGTGACGCATTTCAATTTTTTGTTTACCTTAGACAGAGGATGCCGATTCTTGCTCGGATGTAATGGTAATCATGACACTAAACTCGATCCCAATTACTTTCGCGACCTATCTAATAGTGTATGCACTTTGCCATATGAATGAGACAGTAGGGAATGGTATATTGAAGCCAGAGAAAACGAGACGTACGAGTTCTGAACATTTCTCGAACCTGCATCTACACATACGCCACACAAGGAGTCAGTGCGTCAAACGAAGAGTCTCTGCTCTAGTGCAGCACAACTTAGCTTTTTGCGTTAACATCAAGTACTTGTCCACTGTTCTGTCACAACCCTGAGCCCAAGTCTTTCCCTTCAAAGTGTTTGAACTACCTCTAGAGTTATCAATCTACCTTTGCTTACTAATGCGAGTGATTTGTATATGAAACGCGATTGAATTTTTCGAAGCTATTTTTTGAAAGCGCCTAACAATGGCTATAGATAGACTTGAAGGTTAATTCAACACCACAACCACAAGTAACAGGCTTAAAAAGGCAGTAATGCAATTTCCTGGAGTCAAAAACTCTCTAAATTTGTATGACTATTCAAGTACCTATGTAGGTTGATTGTTAATATTTGTAGGCGATTCGCGATACTATTGCTGGGGTGTTTAGTGATACCTGTGGGGCTGGCAAAATCTTATTGGAGCGGTCCATGCCGGGACCCAGTTTCCTAAAAGGGTAAGAATAGATCCGAAAGACGAAAGGAACTGCATCCTTGGACTTAAAGCGTCGTTGCAAATTTCTACCGATTTCGTGATATGAGCATTGAACCTCTATGAGAATTTTCAGAGAAGTGGGCTAGGATAGTCAGGCGCTCTAACCACTAAATACGCCGGAGATCTCACCAAGTCGCTATGGCCCTCGAGCATCTGCGTACACTTACTTGTGTCCGCACACTAGATCCGCATCGTATGACCAAATAAGCCTGAGACCGCCAGTTCCGAATTGATATGGTCAGCAGAACCTTCGTAGTTACAGGCATAGATCTCTGTGGGAGGAAGTGAAGGGTCGTATTAGCACTCGGATGGCGGATCGGCTCGTCGATATGCGTCCTAAGGCTGTGATAATAGGGTTTGGAGCAATAACCCAATTCATTTAATAACAGCCTTGGTATCAAAGGTCTTTGTTTTTCTGCCTCTGGGGACGAAGATGTCCTATTTATACAAAGCAGTGGTGAGCCTCGTTCCCCAAGATCTTGGATCGTAGCCCTTGTGTAACTATCGTCAGGTTGAATCGCTTTCTTGCATGATTTTCACGCCCTGGCTTTCCAGGCCTCCCCGGCAACTCCATCTCCACCATCTCCGGCTGCAACTCACATTACGATCTGTCGTCCGCCTATCTGGTCCGCTCCACAATTTCGACACGATCCATTGATATTCTTGTCACGCTAAGGATGTTAAGCGAGCATGTTCTGCATTCCACGCGCGTGGATGACGGTAGCAAGAAATCTGTTGCTGTATTGTACTACTTCGGGACGTAAAACCGCCCTTCTGTCGAAAATTTTTGTACCCGTTTTCCGCATATTTCTTTGTCCTCGCATTCCATGTCCAAGCTAAGTTTCTCTTATTGAACTCCAATTTGACGAGCACTCAACTTTACATCCAGTCATCACGCTATAATACTCTAAGAGATTTAACACCTAACAATACACCGAAGAACACTAAAGAATGCGACCGTTGACCCTGTCCCTTAAAAAATCGACAATATTGCGACAATATCGAGTCCTTTGACTTTTCAGAGCGAGCTATGTCAGGTTGAGTTTGGTTTGGCTGACGAGCCGGGCTGACATTCTCTTGATTGACGCCTACGGCGTCTGCCCTCTCCACACCCACTTCACACTGCATTTCAATACCTCCGGCCCGGCGCAGAAAATGTCCACACGGACGCTCTCCTTTCTTTGCACATTCGAAGGTCGTATCATCGATTAAATGATGGTCATGTAAATGGTCAAGAAGGGAAAAGTCTGGATGAATATCTGCAGGCGTCATTCCTTCAGAGAAGTGAGTAGCGATATGGTACATTCTCTGATGATAACATTCTCGTTTTACGCCTTTCTGATTTGCGTCAGATAAAGAACCAAGGCCGTCGCAGAAGCAGTAAATGCTGTAAACGGGGAAAGCACCCGTGTGGCTGATTGTCGATTATATGATCTATGCACACCCCTACGTCGCGGAGGGCAAATTACGCGTGGCAGCCGAAAAGAGCCTTAAACTCGCATGGTAATAAAGCCAGGATATCCTCAGGCGCCTTGGAAACTAGTCGTTTCACTGGCTTGGGGTTATGCTTTAGCGGATAAGCTGTAGACATGGGATGTACCGACGAATGCTCCAAAGCCAGTGTCGAAGCATGTTCGCGTCTTGCGCGCCCTGATTCCTGGGTGTGCTTTTGCGACTCACGGTGCAATCCCTGGGCTGGCATAGAAGAGTGACCATCACTTCTAGTATGGCCCGCTGGCTGCTGAATATCTTGCAGATCAATGCTTGCCTGAGTCCCGGGAACGGCCGTCTCATGGAAAGCAAGAGGCCTCACGGTGGTATTATGTTGGCTTCGCGTGGCCGATGGAAAGTAGATTTCCTGAAATTTACCCCTCGACTTAAGCGCCGTATCTTCATTAAGCTCTGTTAGGCAGTGTTCATAGCATCTCTTGATTCGTTGAACAGATTTAGCAAGCTTAGCCAATACGTGATAGGCAGCCATTACGTAGGCAAACCCGGACTTCGACACCCTGCTACTATATGACCAAGGAGTTCACGAGTAGTAGCCTCGAAAACATCTGATCCACAGTCCCCGTCCGCAAGAGGCCCATCAAGGTGAATTGAGAATGCCTCTTGGAACGATGTTGCCCGTGGTAGACGAGTGTACGACGGCATACCAAGTATAGATCCAGTCATTTGGCCGCCGGAGGCTGTGTGTGCGATAACTGGAACGCCATCTCAAGGGAGATCAATTCTAGCTGTAAGAAGGTCACGATGATCGCATCTGAGGAATGAAGAAATATTTGGGTCTCCGCGCTCAATAACTTCTACAAGGGCCCAGTCCTAGTCTACGAACCAGTCGAATAGGACGCCTAACTCGTCAGGACACTCCCATGGCGGCGTTGTAATTTTTCCTTAAAGATACATAAGCTGCTCCTTGGCAAATGGGGAGTTAATCGCCTAGATCGTGGAGAGGATGCATGATGTTGGTTGATTGGGGCGAATAGAGGGTGGAATTGGAATGCATTTCATCGTCCGATAAGTTATTATGATCAGACAAAGCTTCCGTGCTTTCCCTGCCTATGCTTGTAATAGAAGCTTCCACCATACCGTCGTACTCGGTTTCGCTACCGCTATTAATCTCAAAAACATCGTCCGATGTTGGAGTAGTTCAGTGTCAGTTATCAAATCTGTCGAAGAAGACGTGGCTAGGTGCAAGTTAGGACAAATGGCCACCTAATACTATGGCATTCGCAGTTGCAACGCGGGTTGATGGGTTGTGGTAGATATAGATGGGCATACCGACTGGCTCCAAGAGCTTTGAACGATCATAGAGAACTTCCACCGCCGTGGCTAGGTTGTCCTTTTGAACATTAATGCTCGCCTTTGTTTCCTGGCGTAAACCCAACTGTTCTAGCGGTCCTCCCCATCCAGGCTCTCGCGATGTGTGGGCAGTCTTGAATCCGGGGTGCTGCTCAAGTATGCCACTCTCCTTAATGACTTTCCGAGCCTCCTTCCGGTAGTAATCTTTCTCAGATATAAATAAAACCGTAGGAGATGCCGTTTTCTCTGTTCTCCCAATCATGTATACTGTTAAAGTGACCCAATCTTCACTTGACACAGATCCAAACCAACCGTCCAGGTGGCTTAATATCTGTGGCCTCAGCTCAGAGTAAAATCGATCTCGAGCGGAACCTTTAGCCGCCCAACAATGATTTGCGAAATTGATTGTGCCAATGTACCTTCCAATACAGTCTGGAGGTTGCTGCACATGCGGACGTGGACTGCCCCTGGCAATCGAAGTCTCCAAGAGTTGGCTGGTCATGACATCGGCGTGACGAAACGAGGCATCACTGAGGACCCTGAGAAAAGGAATTCTATGGTGGAGAACTGACCGCAGGTATGAATCAAATTTAAAAGGGCGAAAAGCCTGTCCAGATACATTTCAACCTCATTTGACCACCTGCAGACGATGGAGGCGCAGTCATGTAGGGTATCACGAATACCTAAGCCTAAAAAACAAGCCTGTAACGGTGACGAATGATTAATTGCGAGAAAAGACACTCTCACAATCCCCGGTCCGGTCGCCGAGGCTTATTCCACTGAAATTGCAGGTCGGCCATGCAAGGTATCTGCCCGGATTCCGTTCTCCCATATAGCAAAGAAAGGCGTGGCCCAGAGGAGAGGAGTGCCCAACATCCAATCTTGCGAATGTGTTATGCCAAAGCCGCCGTACGAAGGTCCACGGTACCTAGTATGCCATTAAGCAGATAAAGCAACGACAGTTCGGTACAGCAAGTGGCGTCTGTTGTGCGTATGCAACATATCCAGAACATTGCCAAGCATATGTTGCCGGATTGCGCTCGGGCACAGCTTCGTCGTTACTCTCGTTCCACAATGCCATGAAGCCTTGATTGACCAAGGCCGGCATGTACTGGTAAGAAACCATCAAGGTATATATGATATAGTGCGCCGGTTTGAAGACCTTACTTCCCGACACGAAATTGAAGAAGGCCTGATATCGAGGCTTTATACGCCCCATCGACATGACGAAGACGACGTATTAGACCGCACGATCGATCTCGCAGCCCGATTACATCTCATGGTCAATATTTCTGTTGACGAACCCGTGATTTCCGGACAAGTGCAGCTGGGATGGATATTTGGAATACTTAAAGAATATCTGAACCGCCACTTTAGCGAGCCCCAGGTGCTTGGAAATGACGGTATCAAACTAGAACAAATGTTCACAGCGGTGGATCTGGAGCACATTGCGGGAATAAGGATAAAGCCCACGGATAACTTGGCAGATCATCTACGGATGATTGATAAAGAGAACAAGGTTGTTGCGATATTCCACCATGCTGCTTTCTTGAAGCGGCAGACCAGGTGCGTCTAAGACAAGCTTTCGAAGGCTGTTGCTGACTGGGACAGTCACTTACATCCTGATGGTCCCCGGGAAGAAACACTACGAACATTGTGGCTTCTCTTCCCATAGCATGATAAGTAAACTTGAAATTGGTTAAGAAGGCACCCCAAATCATATTAAATCGACATGACATTACTGACATGTGACCTAATGCGACTTAACTATCGACAAATTAAGGGACTACACTTCTAGCATAACCGCTTAATTATCTCAAAGCAGGCTTTCGACCAGTCTTGGCCTGAAATAATATCACAGTGGTGGTTGGATCGGCGGAATGGCGTCCAATGGTAACCTTCTTAGTGGCTATTATTATCCTGTTCTTAACCATCTTCTTTGGCATGGTGCAGAGCGTTAAAGGGGCATTGCAAGTCTACAAGGCGTTTCATCCGTCGTAGTCCATCTTGACACAACCGGCTTCGCTAGTGATTGCCAGCTGGGGTGGGATCTCTGCGCTTAGATTCGGCTGCTGGAAATCGGCGACGTCAAACCTTTGCAGGTAACGATGAAACTCGAATTGCTCTTTAAACCAAAACTTTCTCCATCTACAGTCGACCCGCCAGCAATACCCAAGTCCGCTTTGGCAGGACGGAGGCAGTATTGCCAATTCTCGTCTGCATCTTAAGCTTTCATCTGCCTATTTATTCCACGTAATAGCTAATTTATTTACGTTTTGTCACGTTCTTAGAGTCACAGTTGGCTTGATTAAATGCTGTGGCACGCAGGTAGTTAGCCGCTCTCGATTCAACACCCAGGGGTAGCATCTATGTTCTACGATGAGCCTCACGGCTGGCCAAGGTAGAATGTACCGTTAGCTCACCATCTCCAAAACTAGTTGCTTGGGTTAGAAGACTTGCTCTTTATCGTAGAAAACATTAAAGGTAGGAGAGCTGTGACAATGATGTACCTACTTGAAATCGAAGATCCAAAAAAAAAAAAAAAATCTACTTTTACCCAGGTACCTATTTTTATACCTTGATTAGCACCGTTAAACTCTTACATGATCTCAACTAACTTTAGTAAACACATTTTTTAGGTTTCATTACATTACAACCAATTTTAAAAACCCCATTACGATACAGAATCAGGACAACTCGAAAAGGCGCCGGGGGCCTAATCAGGCTTAGAAACAACTCCACGTATTGTAGCGTTATCAACTCCGCCAGGGCTAGTGTTTTGCCAGATTTCTCTCAAAGACGCCCATCGTCCGCGTTGAGGGTGGTCATGTAACAAGGGTTCAGCCTCGCCGCCACATCGCACAATCTCGGCTTTACATCCTTGTTTTCTAGTATACCTAGGTAGCCAAGAAAAGAGCAATTTCGTCACCCTTGTCTCGTCTAAGAGCCCCAACTCCAAACTCCACACCGTGTGGCTGCTGCATGGATAGACCCAAGCTAAGAACGTCCCGAAAGTATAAGCCCCTTGAGTGAGTCGTTATTCAGAGGTCCAAAATGCCGTGTCAGTCTAACAGTAACCGCAGTCTGCGTGGTCAAGCGATCGAGGTTATGGTGGGATCCGATGCCCAAACGATGTTTAGTGGTTCACGGGCATTTCATATGCTCATCTTCAGACTTTTTTAAAGCTGTAACGAATAGTCACTGGGGGGAATCAATCAATCGGTCCGTTAACCTAGGCGAGGAAGTCCCAGAAGTGTTTGTACTGCTATTGGTTCCCTGGATACTAGATTAGTCTCAAAGTCAGCCCTCATATGACGTTCTGGGCAGCCGGGCAGCCGATCTTGTCGTCTCGACTACGTACCTACTTTGCAGACGGGGCAACCGGAACAAACTCCCTTCCACCAGGCCATATTTAGTATTTAGCGCCACTTCGATTCGTTGGTGACGAGCAGATCCTACTGGCTGAGAGCGCCGAATCGTCTCGCTAGGACGGACGCAGTTAATGTCGCACAGCGTCACAGCGTCAAAAACAGAACATTGAATGGATATCAACCACTAGTTGCGCTCATTGAAGCCAACTATGCAGCCACAACAAATACATCCATCTAGCATGGACCCTCCATTACGTGTCCCTGATCCAAGCTCTCTCTTTTGTCATGGGCCTTCCAGCTACACTACCGAAAGTGGAGAACTCTCCTGGTAGTTTATGCTCGCTATCTGGTATAATATACTATCACATCTCTCAAGACCTTAACGAGATCGACTCAGATACTATCAAATCTAGCTAACTATTAATTGCATCTTAAACCTCAAAGCCAAATCGCTCTTGACGAACCTTGGGTGGAAGGCTTAGGAATTCCGATCTAGTAATATCCCCTAATTTGTCAAGGTTAGGTTGAATTTTTTTAATCCTCGCCCGGAAATCGTCGACCCTCGTTTTATTCAGCCTATCCTCGTTTAGGTAAACTGCATCAGAGAAGAGGGCGTAGGTATCAGCATTCATTATGCTCTCATCCTTCCTGAGGTTCGTAGCTTTATGTAGGCCGTATGCTATATCCTGAGTATCCTTGATCCATTTTAAATGAGTAAATTCATGAATTACGGTGTGGATAATAGAGGATATTTCGTCAAAATCCGGAAACATAGGTTGGAAATAACCTCGCTTGCAAAACATCAAATTGGCTGGGTCTGAATCGCGGAATATAGAGGCAAAGACAGGGCGGCGGCATCGGTTAGGACTGCAAGTAATGTAAAGTCGTGTATTGTTGAGGCTACACAAGGTAGCGACTTTATCGAAGGTATTGGCGACAGAGTTCCTGGTTTCCTGGCTTGAGTCCTTGAAATAGCCCTCCATTAGCTCAGCTGAACCAGTCAAGGCAGCTTTCCGCGCCGCTGTAGCTAAAGACGCACAGCCAAGAATGCCTTCCTTTAGCACGCTCAGATAATCAGGAGGGCACTTATAGACTCTCTCCTCAAATGCTTCCGGCAGGGGGGGGGAAAAACTTAGGGTAGATTAATGCATTGTCTAACTTGTATCGAATAGAGCGGACTAGCTTCGTGCTTCCAGCCTCGGCGGTACGAAAGGTAGCATCGATCCAGAAAAGAGTGTTTTTGTTACCGCAAAACCCAGAGGCGTTACGAACATCGAGCAAGTCGATAGTTGTAGTAATGCTCCCCCCTGCTGGCATAAATTGGAACTCTGACTCATTTTTTGGGTCGGTACGTGGCCGGTCAAAGCTGTTCGTAATACCCACTCTGCAGCCTGCGCAATGAGTAAGTATTAATCACTTGTAATTACTGTAGGGAATGAAGGCATACTTCGCTCGAGAAAAACGCGCATTGATTCTAGGGGGTTACCATCAAGAACACTACCGGCTTTGAGGATATTAAAAGCCTTTGGGCTTTTATTCTCAATAGTTATATTAAGCTTGGTCCATGTATCCAACTCGGCTCGGACATTAAGGCTTTTAGGCCAGTCTTCCGGGACAGCAGGATGGGCAGCGGCAAGTGTTAGCGGTGCAATAATTGCTAGCAGCCTCATGTTTAATGGTAGAACCAGCACCGATTTGGCTGAAGTGGGCGATCAATAAGGCTATAAATGAGGAAATATTGAGAAGTGGGAGCTCAAGGCGATTTCAAGCTTAGTGCTAGCGTTGAAAGTATCTTGTTCCCTCATATACCACCAGGGCAAAGAAGGGCGTCTTTATAAGACAGTAAGCGTTCATACGCATGCAGACCATCTAGCGGGTATATTAACATTAAATTCATGCACATGCAGACCATCTACCGGGTATAGTAACATTAAACTTCGAAGGTTGTGGCGTGATAAAGCACGAGGTGGGCCGGTTTCTCCCACGATTAAGGGTGTAAGAAAATCCCCACCGCATTAGGTACGTATGCAGGGACGGGACGAACACCTGTTAATAATCAAGCGTATTATAGAAAAAAGACTCCCACAGAGCGTCCGACTAGTCACTAGTGCTTTTCGGTGGGACTTGGCTAGGTAGTGTCAATGCCAATTAAATTTCTTCCAGTTAATCGTTTATGCGTTTCTTGTAAACTAGCTGGTTTACGTGGCTGCTTCTTATCTTGTGTATTGTCTTTTATCTGCGATATTACCAAGGTGAATATAGACTCATGTAGCTACCGTGGTAAAGAACGTATAATAAAATGCTAGTAGTAACCTGTTTGAGTGAAAAGTTAGCTATTTTCCCTTATATTAGCATAAAATGATTAAATAAAAGTAAACAGCGCAAATAATATATTAGTTAGAACTACTTTTATATAGTATTTTCTATAACCTCATTACACTTACTAAGGTAGTTACTACGAGTAGTATATTATAGAGTTTTTATTTTGTATAACCAGTAATAACTTATAATAAACAAGGATTCAGTTTTGTAGCCTTAGTGCGGCATTTTTTTCCTATAAATTATTACATTCAATGCGTTGTAGATATGCTTGCTCGTATTATACGAGATAGGGGAATACGAGTTAATTTCGGTAAAGTGGACATTTATACCCACGAAGTACCGGACGCAGAGGCGTGGACCTTTTTTACCACGTTTTCAAGTTGTTAGGGTAGGCTGAGGGAAGTCTTTATATGCAATATAGTTAGTGATAACGAAGCCTAACGGCGACCTGTTTAGTAAACACTACTAAAGACACCTCTTACTTAGATACTTAGCATCTTTACGCGCGTGTATATTTAGATTAGGAAAAGCAGGAAGAAGCTCAGGTTAAGCTTAGAGAGAACTTAAGAACTTAAGAAGCTTGCTATCACTTAGTAAAGTAATAGATGATTAGCGCTTGAGTTACTGTGGCTAAAAGCAGCAATGTAATGCGTCTTGATCAACGTTCTGTTGCAAAACAGACATAGCCTGACTACAGGCTAATAGCATGCGACTATAATATTGATCGATAACTGAGAGCGCGATGTCTTGTGTGATATCCAATTATATCTGTTATCATAGTGGAGTCGTAGCGATAACACGTTTAAAGCCCAACAACAACAATGCCCAAAAAGGGCATCGCCGATATAGGACCTACCAGGTTACACAGACTGAACACATGACCCGCTGGGAGCCTTAGGCATAACTATTCCTTTCATGTATATATAGCGGCTACTAGTCCCTTTCTTTCCCTTTACAATCAAGGACATTTAATATCCAACAAGAGTATCTTTGAATAGAGTCATTACGCTCCAAGCCCTTGATACCAAGCCCTTGTCACATACCGTCCCAGGGTGACCTTTCTATAAAGCCGTAACTAGTAACCCTTACTCCGCTGGCCATCTCGCAATTTCCATCTCAGCCCTTCTCACGATCTCCATGCCTTTAACACAATGAGGCCTGGGAGTTTTTTCATTGTTTTGGCGTTATCCACGAACATTAAGGGAGCAGAACTGGATTCTGGACTATCGCACTCTCCGTTAGAACAGGACCAAAACATACGCCACTACTCTGCATATGACTCTGATTGCCTAAAAACTTGGAGATGTGGTCCTGAGAAGCAGTATTACTGCTCAAAAATCAGCGGTAAATGGCTTTGTCTCGTAAGCCACAGACTATACCATAATAACAGACCTGGCTTAACCATAACTATTACTTAGGGTACGAAATGTCCTAATTTTCCGTGTGGGAACGATTGGTTCCAGTGCAATAACGAATGCGGTTGTGATCCAGGTCCGCCGCTGAGGCGAGGACTAGCGGTAGACCATTTGGGGCACTGCTATGAACCTTGAGGATGGACACCCTCTTTGCAGGGTTTGGTGATGGAGATATATTGAAAATGCGGCAGTACTATCTTGCTTCGCATGGTTTCACTCTTTGACGTACGAGATCAAGTTGCAGAAACGGTTTCCCAGTTCTTGAGTCACCGTGCCCAATCACTGATCTAGATAGCATCAGGACTAAACACGAGTACGTATCCCATCATTCGATAAAGCGCATTGAAAGTCATCTCGCTTGTGGCTGTCACGCCTATTCTGTGGCAACAAATGGGATTACTCGCGATATTCGGCAACGTATTTGAAGCCCCGATATGGATATCAGCTTGAGTTCGTTGTTAGTCAAGACGACGATCATATACCAAGACGAGCGACATACTCGGCCATTTTCTTGCCAGCCCATGTCCTTCGCCCACTGTTGAACACGGGGAACTCGTAGGGTGACCTCTAAATAAGCTTCCCAAGCTCAATCCGCCTCTCAGGTGCAAACGTATCGGCGTCTTCGCTCCATACAAGTTTCCACCTATTCATTAACCAGGTGCACCACATTACTATCGTACGCTTGGGCAGGAAAGTGCCATTGGGTAGTGAAGTTGCTAGCTCGCACTGCCTGAGTTTGAAGGGTTGGGGGGGGTAGAGCTGTAGGGCTTTATAGAAGACTTTCGTCATGTATGGCAGCGCCGCAGGTCGAAGTGCAGACGATTCAAGCCTTGGGGAAGATGTCAAGATTCATAATTCATACTTTGGATAGATATCACAACGGACAGAACAGAGTCTCACCCCAGGGTCAGTCGTGGCCAGTGAATGATTGCCTATCAATACCGGAATGGTAAAGTATAAGAATAACTCGGCCTGCTATTAGTGCATTCATTATCACGCACGCAAAGAGAATTCTGTCTGCTCCCTCTACCTACCTAGGCAGTCTGCATACATCGATTGTACCAGCCCCTCCTGTTTGGGGGATGCTAGAAGATGCATTCGATCATAGCAGGGGTACGTATGTCTTGATTCGTGTAGGTCCAAGGGGTGTTACATGTACCAACCATATCGGACATATGTTTCTGATATCATGGCCGAGTATATCGACCTTGTACTTAGTCTGGCTGTATGCTTGAGGAGCTAATAGAATTTCCACTCGGTTCAAATGAAAACAATCGGTCCAAGCGTCTCACATTACGGTGTGCATCATGTCTAGTGTGGCTGACAGTCCAAGTCTATCTCGAGACTCTGCTAAATTATAGACTATTATTAGAAATTCAAAGGGATATTCTGAATTAAAAACCCTTAATATAGGTCTGCTATCATTCGTTTAGTATGACGGGGTTTGGGGGTTGATCCGCTTAACATATTTAGGTGCTATTCGACTACACTCGTTATCAACATGTCTGTTTTTCTTCTTCCTGTAGTTTTTAGCTTAGAATTACCCTCTTACATTTAGTCTTCAAATATGTTGGAGAAGAGGTAAGTAGCTATTAATAGTTCTATCATTCAAGACTGTCAGGGAAGGATAGTACACGAATGATAGCGACGTACCTGTTCAATGGCATTTCCCCCGAAACAGTGTAACCTATTCCGCTCAGCGATTAATTTGCTAGCTGTGGTTGGCAGAATATTAGTAGACTCATTTACTGTATTCAAGGCGTGCGTTCTGGAGACTAGGCAGAAGGTGTCACACGGTTACACGAGGGCTACGACCACGGGACCTAAGGCAAAGACCCTCACCGACCTCTTGTACTTATAGAGACCTTTGGTCCCTCGAGGCCTTGAGGAATACCAAGGATTCTTGATACCAAAGACTGTTATTAGATGAATAGAGCTATTGCTCCAAGCCCTCACAGAGCCCTTGTCACAACTATCGCAAGGTGTAAATCAAAACTTCCTGCAAAAGCCACTGAAAACAGAACCGGAATTGTTACAAGGCTGGTGTTCAGAGGATATTCCTCCTAACCATACAAAAACAGGCCCGAAACACTACCCTGCGAGACCTCAGGAATTTGGTGGTCAACATCGCATCCTTAGTTCAACAAGAACATACCAGCACAGGGTTTTCCAGAAGGCTCTGCTGCTCTCTCTCTCTCTCTGGAAAACGGACCCAGGCTTCAAAATTAGCGCTGTGCAGTCTCAGCCAAAGCCTGCACCGTACTTCTTAGCAACGTTACATCCGCGCCTTGAATTCTTTCAACCACGCCGTCCTTGGGTTTCTTTGTAGATGTGCTGTGCTTGTTACTTTGCACTACAACCGACGTGGGCTCTCCATCTTTAAAAAATAGAAAGGTCGGCATAGCGGTAATCTTGTAGTGCTTAGCAACACCTTTACAATGGTCAACGTTGACTTTGGCAAAAGCGAGCTGTCCCTTCGAAGCATATTCATCGGCCAGCTTTGAAAATTTTGGAGCGATGGCGCGGCAAGGAGGACACCAGTCGGCGTAAAAGTCGACAACGACATAAGTGGTAGATGATAAGAGAGACTTTAGCTCAGAAAGCTCGCTAATTTTACGAACGTTGCTAGACGTTTCTGGAATAGGCGAGCGGTCTTGTAAAAGAATCTATGAAGCGAATACCTGTCAGTGTACTGCATCTCGCGGAAAACGAGTGTTGGCAAAGTGATGAAAGAGCGGCAGATGCATTGTACGCTCTTCCATCGCTCTTCTCATCTGTGCATGCAGCCTATGGTGAGGCAGTAGATTAAAGCGACTTACGGGGCCGATTATAAGGATTATGACGACAGCCCAGATGATGTATTGTACTGTCTCCATATTTCAGTAGAGTAAAATAAGATGTGCTAGACTTGACGTTACGTTGGGAGATGGTGAGATGTTTGGAAAATACCCAACAATGGGCGTGGCGGTGTCGCGGCGTTTTAATTGCTGTGCCCGACAACAAAGGGACTGGTATCGGAATAAACATTATTCCGGAATTGATTGGGTGCGTGATTTAGTTGAAAACGGCCCAAGGCATCTTAAATCTTGTAAAAATACTGCTATAGTACAATTTGGACACGGCTGTACGGCCTCACGGTTTTGTTGATGCAAAGCTACCACACATATGTCGTATGGTACTCGGTGCTGGCCACAAAAATTTGCGAGGCGCGAAGGAATCGGGCCTGATTTGGTTAGTCAACTTGGACCCGATCCTTGTACTTGACGCTTGGTAAGTTGTGGAAATGTCCGCATGGTCCGAGCAATGGCTCAAGGAGGGCCATGGAGGTATTGCAAGCTCCGCCAAGGTGTCTGGGCAAGATATGTATGCCCCAGCGCATATAGCTAGATATCGTTGCTAGGGATTGTATCCAGCTCAATAATATAATACGAATCGAGAGTTATAATATGTGGGATGATGATATGCGCTAACGGTTTAGCGGGTGTATTGACAACTAACTAGGTGATTCTGGCGAGTGACCAGCGCTGGAGAAGGAAAAGAAAACAAAAGAATAAAAGAGCAACTGTGAGCTCGATTCCGTTAGTCTCGCTAGTTGCTGGAGTCTCTGGCCTGGCGGACCGGGACGAAAGGCGAGAGTGCAAGCGGAGCCGGTTACATATACCAGTTGATGACTTCAAGTAGACATATATGTCATCCCCAAGTCGGTTCTAACTCGTGAAGATATGCTATTTCGGTCCTCCCATGGCCGTTATCGAGCAGATACGAGGACACCGAATTAATCCCGGCTCCACAGAACACGGCCACAATTGTCCAGACCGCGCCGCAGTAATTGACTTGCATGCCGACAAGACATGGATCCTAGTAACGGGTTTACTAAGCGTACTTATGCAAAAGACCTCGCACCTGATACTTACGGGCATTTTGAAACACAGGTGCACGAATTGCGCCCAAGTTATCTGTTCCTTGCGCCTGCAGAACTATTTCGTGTGGCTATGGAGGCAGCCAGCGGTAGGTTTAATATTGATGTGTTATATTTGAGCTGACAAGGGGGAGGAAAAGCCAGCGTTGAGGGCCTGGAAAGTCGGGGGAGAAGAATACTTAATATGCTTCCTCCTCAACCAACATCTATTTCCGTACACCAGGCCGAATCACTTATTGCATAAAAACCTAGCTGCTGCTGTTGAGCTGTACTTGAGAAGCCCGTAAGCCAATTCTCGTCTTTCCACACACCACTATGATAACCCCTCATGCATTTAGTACGTGGCATCACTTCGGCTTCGTGTGTCTGGGACGTGTAGTGTTCCACATGTGTCTTCTGGGCTAACAGGCGGGGGCCGAGCAGCAGTGGAAAGGAGCCACAAGCCACGTCAAACTATTGCTATTTATCCTATTGATTCCTACACAGAAGAGCAGAGCAGTAGCACTGAGATCACAAGGTCGATCGGTACGATAAATAAGGCAGCGGTTAGGCACAATTCTCGTATCAGCTTACCTGCCATGGCCCTTGTGCAACCCACCCGCTGGGGATGAGGGATGGCACATTCTGGTCGCTGTTCAAGCCGTAGTCCTCCCACAGTGTCTGACGTTGCATCATTTCTGACAAGTCACGTTGTATATCAAAAGAAATGGTCAAATCGTCAAGCCCTGATCTTATACGCCGACCGCCAGCCGCAACGGACACCGGGATAAGCCTGCAGCCATCGGCGTCTAGCCCCCTCTGGTTTGGCATCCTGGATGACTTTCCCCCATCTTGAGTTGCTTCGTGGCGATCGGTCAATGGCATCAGGCAGCGGGTGTGTTGGCTCTTCAGAATTTGATGTGACGAGGCAACCAATCGCTATCGGCTATATTGCTCGGTGAGAGAGAGGTATGGTCCAGACCACTTGTATTCGCAGGAAAGGCTGCAAAGCGAACTGAGCGGCACCTGTGCTTCATTGCTATCGACTAGAAACCCAAAACTGACATGACTTCTCCCCGTCCGTCGGCTATTCCGGCAGTCACCACCTCGCCCCGGCAGAAGCAGCATAGATGCGCCGACTCACACAGATTCACCCCAATGACACGACTCCCGTCCAGGAGACCACTCGAGACCAGATCGATGCAGACTCGACCTCACACAGGGACCTACGTGGTGACGGTGAATTAAGACTCATTCACTCATTCGTGATGATAGTGATCCATCACCATTAACCCTAACCCTAACCCGGGGGAAAACACTTCTTGACACTTCGATGCTGGGTCCGAGTCCGTAACGCGACGACCTGCTTTTCCCCGTCTCATACTTCTCAGAGAGCCTCCCGGTCTCTTAGTTTACATTCATACGCCTTGCTCTATATATGTGTGATGACAGCGGGTTATTAGTTTCATTTTCGACCACTGTTTTACACCACTGCGTTATCTCTCTGGTAGTATTGCGTCTTATAATCCCGAATCCACGACCGACCCAACTACAGTGTGCAGAGATTGTGTCACCGTACTCTCAATACTCTGTTTGCAAGTGTAGTCCACGCAGCTTTCTGCTTACATTCGTCTAGCCCCTGTATGGAATACAGTGCAATTCTGGTCAGGGGATTTCTAAAAATTTATTAATTATCTTTCATAAACCAAGCCCAACAAAGTTTAGAACGCGGAACCGCAGGGGATAATCTCTGGTGCTGTAGGTTCACATCTATTTCTCCTCTGCGAGTATAATAAGTAATGCATCACTTACTAAAACGCATTTACATAAGACCATCCCTGTGGATAGCATGGGCCTCAAGGCGCTGAATAAGAGCGGACCGGTAAAGTTTGTTGAGGTTAAAGACAGCGATCCTGACAACCCAACATACGGAGCCAATCTGGGGGTATTCCATCAACTGCACTGTTTGGTACGTTTCGAAGAGTTGCTGCGCGATATGGAGGAAGTTGATACGGGAAACGCCAACCATACGATACATGACGGAATCTAGTGCGGCAGGCAACTTGGACTTTTGACAAGTTCGATCCGTCATGGGCCATGTATCCTCAGTCGTTGGTAGAGCCTCTTACTGCCAGAATGCATCTAGACCATTGTCTCGAGGAGCTTCGTATGGGTCTTATGTGCTATGCAGACATTAACCCCGTGCTCACTGAAAATGACAAAGGTGCCTCGCAAGGCAGACTTCAACGTTCATCGGAAGTGTCGGGACTTTGACAAGATTGCAGATTATGTACGACGGCATGGCGTGTCTTTGAAGCCGTTATAGGTCATTAAGACGCATCACTTGTGATGTAATGAAGCACCCTTTTCGCAGAGAATCAAGTAGTAAGCCAACGCGACATCACATCTGGTATGTGTTGGAATTTCACGGGGATTTGCGAGGGCCATAAATGAGGTGGATTAGCAATACCGTTCGCCACGTGTTGATTGTTTCACATCAATATTCTTGTCTAGCCTGAATTCTATGCCCAACGCCGACCAACTTGACAGCAGTTGCGAAAATTGAAATAGAAAGTGACAATATATCTCTTTACAATCCTAATACCTCTGCTGGGTTGGCAGCTGCAATTTCTTCATCATAATCGCCCCGGCGAATAATGCGCCCTTTCCCGAAGTTCACCTTCCATCCGCTCATTCATCTCTGCTCTAGCTGTAATTAAATGCAGCTCATATGTCAGCTACAAGAATGCAAGAGAACTGTTTCTCAACTCACCAAACAAAGTTGGCTCAACTAGGCTGCTCAATAGCAGCATAATAACAACGTAAGGGCGGGACAGCAGATTCATGTCTGTTGGTGGCCTAATAATACGAACAACGTGGAGCCTAACTGGAAGAAATATCTCTCGACTTGCTTGATATCTGCAAGAACTGGAGGGAATTGATGTCATATATGCTAGCAACCTGACCACCTAGAGTAGCATCCACGTAAAATGGAGTTACTGACATGGTGCGGCGGATGCGATGACACACAGTGGCCAGCGGGAGAGGGGGCAGTCCGCGGTGTCCTCCAATTTGCGTACACGACGGGAAAGGGAGTGTTCTTCCTGCAGGTGCTTCCCTGCTCGGGTTCGCGATGACTTCTTGTGCTGGTTGGGAAAGCTCGTGTTCTCGGTCGCGAACATGTACTTGACACGACTTGCAGCCAACGTGCTTGACTTTATGCAGCTTACTACACATGTACAGGAAGCCCACTGTCAAGGACTTAACGGAGACTCACCGGCCATTGAGTCAATGGCGTGGATGCTACAGTAATGACCCTCCACCACTTGCCCAGCTCGTTGATAGATGCCTGATCCGCTGTTACACAGGTTTCTCGTATCGGGAACCCGGCAGGCCCCTTGCCATTCCCCCAGCGTCCGGCCTACCAAGTCACAATGCCGACACAATCGTGGCTCACTGTTGAGGACTGACACCGTTGTCATTGCTACAATTTTCCGGTGGCATGTGAAACGTTTGAACCGCCCATACACAGCCTTGCCCACACTGGACCGCCTGAGCCTTTTCTTTCCCCAGTTGCAGATGTTAGCGTCTACTATTGATACGTCTTATTAAACCTAACCGAACGTCGTTGAAGAAGTTGACGTGGTTGTTGTGGAGCTCAACAGCTCCTAGGCTTCTCTGCTGGCTTCATCTTGACTACCCATCACACCACTGGCTCTTGTGTTATCTCACAGCAGAAATTGTTACCAATTTGACTAGTATTCACTCTGAAACAAGGGCAAGGAGGGACGAGTCAGTCGCCGTCATTCAGAGAAGACGTGTCTGATGTGGTGTTTGCAACTCCCCTCTTCTGGCCCTCGCAAATGCAATTCAACAGGGTGTTGGACTCTCATCGTTCCATTCGGTAAAATCTCTAGTGAAATTCTACAGTGATGTTCACCCTGTGTAAGCATTAACCTGAGATGATGCGCGGCAATGTCTTACGGGTCAGACTCAATTAGAGGACGTGAGAACAGACGCAAGTTCATTGTATAAAAAGTACTTCACTACCACAATGCCCCAGAAGATACCAGGTCGGATTCTACGTTTTAGATTCTCAATTGAGAATCACTAGTCAAAAGTTCGTGTGGTGGTCCAGTTCTCACGACTCTACCACGATCAAGTACCACGATGGTGTCAAAGTCGCGTATAGTATCAAGCCGATGAACAACAGAAAATACGGTGTGCTCTTTGAACTCGTCTTCGAGAGCTCGAACCATGACTTGCGCAGTGTGCGCGTCAACCGAGCTCATAGCTTCGTCCAGAATGACTATTCGCCCGACATGCTTCCGCAGGATGGCCCTAGCCAGGCAAACCAGTTGCTTTTGTCCGTGTGAGAGGGACAGGTCTTCAATGTCGGTGTCTAATCCACCATGCAAAGATATGGCGGCCCAAAGCTCCAGTTTATCCAATACCGAAATGGTGTACTCGTCCAAGACTTCTTCGCCGCCTCGTAATCTCCCGTCCTCGGGTTCAGTAACGAGATTGGATCGCAAGCTTCCTTCAAAGAGAACGGGTTCTTGCGGAACAGCTATAAGTTGAGATCGTAGCACTTCACGAGGCATCGCTGTAATATCAGTACCGTCCACTTCGATCGTACCCGAGTAATCTAGCAGTCGAAACAAGGTCGATACCAGGGTAGATTTTCCACTTCCGGTTTTGCCGCAGATAGCTACTTTTTCGCCAGCGTGAAAGCGCAGGGAGATATCTTCAAGTACGGGTGGCCCTTGTTGGGCCGTTGAATAGCTGGCCGTCACGTTTCGCAGTTCAACTTGACCATTTGGGGGCCAAGGCTTAGCGGGACGTCTTCCAGTCGCGTCATCATTCACCGTTTCTAATGGTGTCGTCATCTCGAAAGCTCGAAGGCGTGCAATGGCACCTAAAGATGTTTCTAGCGATGTCCACGACGAAATCAGATCAGCAAGGCCAGAGTTGAAGCCAATTACGTTGAGCATTGCAAGACCAATGCTTCCAGCGCTGGACGCTCCAGTGAAAACTGCCAGAGCGACAAGAATGACAGCGGAAGCCGCCACGAATAAATCTAGCACCAACGTGAGCCACCGCTGAATCGAGTACAATAGGTAATGCGGACGTTGCGATCGGTCTAGAAGATCTAATATCGAATCTTGCATTATAGTCCGCCATTTGAATGCCCTTATGGTTGGTAGGCCCTGGATGGTTTCAAGCAGTTGTTTTATGATGGGTGCCTTTGCTTGTAAATCCAGTAGTCGAAGTTGACGAGACGTGCAAAGATAAAATGTCTGAAGAGCGTACAGCGTAATTAATGCTACGGGTACGATGGCAGCAATGTACTTGGCGCCCATGAGGATAAGTATTGCGTCGCCAATACATCCCAGTAGTCCTATGTTGCCAAGTTAGATCCAGAAAACTAAAGAAAAGAAGCCGGTACATCCCTCACCCCCAACTGTTGTATACATTGCCATTGGCAAGTCTTTATCCACAAGCGACATGTCTTGAGTGAATCTGGTAACATATTAGTCCACAGAGCGGTTGCAAACGCAAATAGCCACATATACCTATTCATTATATCGCCAGAATCCATAGACACAAATAGCGATAACGGGGCTCTAGTCCATAATTTGGTCAACAAATAAACCATTAAATTCTTAGAATATACCATAGGATTGCACACCTTAATACCGTACTTAGTAAGGTCCAGTGCAGGACCTGTGCAGATTTTGGGATTATTTTGACGAACATAACCCTGCAACTCCTGTCAGATTTTCCGCTGATGACGAGGCGAAACTACCTACCAGCATTCAAATCCAATGAGAACGGGGCACATAGCTAGGAAGAAGGCATAAACGCCGAAATATTTGCCTGTATCAACATGGCTCCCAGAAGAGTTCGCCTCACCCCACCACTTCAGCCATATCTCTGCACAGACGCTTAGCAAAATGATATTATCATTGGAGCGAGAGAATTTCCAGTTACTTACGAGGAAAGACTTGGAAGAATTGCTGAAGAATTCCAATCGCCAGTCCAGTAATGCCAAGTGCCCAACCAATTGATCGAAAATAGTAGATATATAACGCTGGATCCCCAGACTTCCTCATCAAATCCTCCATTTCGTTTTCGTCAGCAACCGATGCAAGACCGTCAGTAGCTGCCGACTTGTAGTCGTCACCATCTGCACCTTTGACGTTTGAGGAGCGAGCATCCGTTGTTTTAGTCAATTGGCCATTGTCTATCAGCTGATGATAAGTGCCTTGAGCTTTAACTCGACCATTGTCTAGCATGACTATCTTGTCTGCATTCGGAAGAAAATTCACTAGGTTATTAGCAAACATTGTTAGTATAAGACGACTGTTATCTGCTCTCTACGTGAGGGGCTGATTGATCGCACAGTCATGAGTGGCAAGTATAACGGTAACTTTTCCTTGCTTAGCAAGCCCAGAGGAGCCGAAGACATGCGTCCAGACATAAGCGCGAGTTTCTGCATCGAGGCTGGAGAGGATGTCGTCAACAAAGACTATCCTTTTTCTGGAATATAAGGCGCGAGCCAGTGACTATACTTTCGTCAGCGTCCGCACGTTCCGTATAGCACAACATTCACCTACAACTCTGTGGCGTTGGCCTCCACTGAGCGTAATTCCATTACTTCCGATAGAAGACTGATCTCCGTTGGGCATCTGCGCAAAGTCCTTGTCCAGCGCACAGGCCCGAACAGCAGTCCTATACCATAGCTCATCAATCTCATCAGTGTTTGGACCAACAATATTCTCCTTGATGCTTCCGTGTGTGAGCCACGCTGACTGCGAACAGTACCCAGCTCCACTGATATGTCTAGAGACGAACCCAGTCGCGTGAAGTTCGCCGAGTAAGCCCAACAGAAGCATACTTTTGCCGGAGCCAACCTTGCCAGTAACAATCGTAAGAGAGGCCGGCTCGACATTCAGAGTAATTTCGTGTAGGATAGGTGCGTCTCCTTGTTTTGGTGCGAACGAAGCACCATCCGCCAGGGAAATAGATCTACCTGGTTCGTACAAGCTGCACTGCTCTGCTAGTTCAATATTCGTGCTATCTGCAGATGGTATCACGTCATGTCCCTCGCCAACGGACACCATGTTCCCGTCCGCATCATGGGTAGCCTCAAGAAACTCTTGAATTCTCTCAAAGCAGCCAAGGGAGCTCAGAAAAGAGGGCATCTCAGACAAAAGTCGGGAGAGTGGTGCGATGATCAGTCCCATGATGGAACGAGCGGTGAACACAGTTGCAATTGAGAGCCTCTGGTTGGTGCCACTTTTGGAGACGGCAATAGCGATGCCAAATGTGAGTATAGGAGCCAATGCGGACGGGGTATTGCCTGTACAATAGTAAGATTACGAAAATGTTGTTGAAAACATGGGAGGAAGCACCTAGAACGTTCATGTAGGTGATGAACAAGCGGAAAGATTTAGAGCTCTTGAGCTCTATAACTCTTAGAACTTGTATGTCAGCCAGCCACTTATTTGACATGCCAAGCATTTTGACCTCCTTGATAGATCTGATGACCTTTGACGTGGTTGACACTCGATTTTGTATAGCGTTGTTCCACGCTTTCATTGCCGGGCCAATGTATTTCGATAATTGGCTCATGGCCAGTGTGCAAACTGCTCACATAGTCAACGACAGTTTCATTCATCGTGATGAGTCAAGCTTTACCGATGACAGACACCGCTGGCCCGATGCACCCAGGGCCTAACTCGCGCTCCAAAAGGTATATGGCAAAGCCAATCTCAATTGGATTAGCCCACAGTTCGTGGAAGGCGTGGAATGATGCACAGATTGCGTTTACATCCGGGCCCGTGAGCGTAAGAACAGCTGGTCCAGAGGATTGAGTAGTCGTGCCAGTGAGAGTCAGGCTCTGGACAGATATGACAGAAATCAATGCGCCTCTAATCATAGTAATGGTGCGAAATAGCTGGTGTTGATAAAATCCCGTGGATAACTATGTTTCTCGTCAGCAGAAGGGTCACGAAGCCAGTAGGTGCAAACGTACAGCAGATCCGACAAATGTCAAACCTGTAGCGAGAACTAACGCCCATGCAACACCCGGCATGTGTCCTTGACGTTCTCCCTCAGAGGATGCATCTTGTACGAATAGAATGACTCTTTTCATGAGATATGGCTGTGCAAATTTGAAGCCTATCAATGCAATCCGAGGCAGAATGGTTAGTAAAAGAGGCCATTTCAGAGCTTTGAACACAGAAAATAAGAGGCGGTGGCGGTGGAGGTTGCCCCTTTCTCCTGACTGCCACGCAAGAACAAGTTTGCGCTCGAGAGTTCTTGAGCGAAGCTCTTCATCAGTGTCCCACAGACTATCAAGGGACAAAGTAGCCCGGAATCCCCGGATCAACAATGAGTTTAGCCACCAAAAGAACCCCCGATTTACTATACCGCTTGTGGCCTCTGGAGGGAGTTCCCTCCACGCGCCGCGAAGGCTACGCCTCTTACTCTGAAGTTCTAAGATGAGCAGTACGACTTTTGTCGCCAATGCGGCCGTGAAGAAGGCCGCAATTTGATGGGAAAACCCTTCTAACAGCCATAGCGTACGGCACTGGGCAATGTCAAATAGCGTCGAGAAGACCAAGTAAATAGAGATAATGCTCGATGGTCGAATGGACCGGTTGTGCTCTAGGTAACTTAAGCCGCATAAAGTCGCCCCATTAATGAATCCCAGCGAAGTTGCAGCAGTGGCAACGTGATTCGGATATGGACCACGATAATGAGCCCATGTAACAAGGAGCGCGAGCTGCAAAGTCGTATATGAAACGGAAACAACCTTGATCCGATTTAGAAAAAAATTAGCTCTGGTTGTGTGCTCTGGTCAAACGATGCCAGTGAATGGGAACGAGCAAGTTGGTCTCAGTGATAGCTCATACAAATTTGATGCCTAGTAGGAGATTTGCCTCAACCTTGCGGTTCTCGTAGTACAGTTGCACTATTCGCGGCGTTGCAAAAATCAGAAGCAATACACTTGGCGCTATGGCAAGAATGGCTTGATCAAAGAGAAGAGAGAAGTCAAAACGGTTGATGTCACAATCTGACGCAGCCGGCCACAAGACTGAATCGCAGACACGTCCATGTACAGCAGCAACGTGGGCGTCGGAGGCGTTTATATCCATCGTAAGCTAACACTCTGGAAAGATGAGCAGAGGCATTCGCTGCGGCTAGATTTCAGAGCCACAAGACGATGTTCGTCACTCGCGCCAAGGTCGTTCTGCTGTGGCCAAAGAAGTGAGGGAAGTCAAGATTCTGGATCGCCTGCAACTGCGGTCGAAGATGATTGTTGACTGCAGATGCACTAATTACCCAGGTAGGCAGGAGGTTATGCATGGGAGTCTTGCTATTGGTGGCAGTACAAAGCTGCGACCCACTTCTTTCCGCAAAGATACCCGCGTATGCGCTGATGGACTGACAATTGGAATAAGCACCGCGGGCTGAGGCGGAGTTTTGGTACCTGATTCTTTGAAGTGAGGGCAGGGCCGGAACGGGCATGGTAATTACCTAGGTAGTAGGTCTTGTTGCCCCAAGAGCAAACCAACTCATAATGCAACACCAGACGGAATTGGCAGTCAGCCGTATGCCCCACCTCTGCCGGAACGAATAAACGACCAAATTCTTACTTCGCTGGCCTCGGTTCGTTTAACACTGCGTCTCGTCTCAACAAGGGCTTGGCTGCCGAATTAAAAAGCGCTGATTCACCTGAAGCTTTGTATTCAGGCGTGACAGATCATCAGCTGCGCATCGTGATACCGAGACCGCCATATACCCGAGCAAGCTCCGGATATATGGGCGCACGATACCCTATAGTAACCAAATAATTTATGATCGATTCACAGTTTCACCTGTGCTTCGTTTATGTTGTTACTTTCTTGACACGTAACTGTGAAAAAAAGTAGCCTGTAATACACCCATTCTTCTAACAAGTGCGTATTTTAAGGTTAATCTTGCGCCAATAACAAATCCTGCAGCTACTACGGAAGCCGAATATTGCGCCTTCGTGTAAGCTCCTGAATCCCGCCCGGAAGGCATCACCTTTTGGTTTAGCCGCGGATTTTGGTAGAGCTTCCTTCACACCTGGCAGATCACACTCATTGGCCGCCTACAGAAACGACCATCGCAAAGCCCTCAACAGTTCCTTGACTTATGACAATAGTGATCCGCCATACCGAACTAGTTTATGAACAGCTAGTCATAGATACACTTGAATCACTAGTCTTCCACTTCGAACGGCGGTTGGAGTCATGGCAATATTTAGCTTCCGACCGGCATATTTACCTGGCAATGAAGCCTTTCAAAACCTTCAAATATGTGCGGATCAAGCTTTTTGTCACACGGACACACGGGGGCTACGATCAAGGGGCCTAGGGCAGAAGGCTCTCACCGCGGCTTGTATAAATTGAGCTTTTAGTCAACTAGGCCTTAAGGAAAACCAAGGACATTTAATATCAAACACTGAAATCAGATGAATTGAGCTATTGACTTCAAGCCTTCACTGACCCCTTGTCAGTGGTTCCAATAATAACACCGTATTGGCGGCTTATTTCCATGAATTTCGTGAGAGAATCAGCAGAACAGTTTGGCCCTACCAATGAAAGATGGGCCGCCATGTCATGTAAGGAACAGAAGTTGCACGACCTAAACAAAGAGTAATTATAGGGAGCTGGAGCTACCCTGGAAATATGGATTCCCGACACGGACAAGGTGCTTAAAGCCGCTGATAATGCCAAGTATCAGATGTAACAATAACCCAGGCTTTCCTATACCTGCTG
Source organism: Metarhizium acridum (assembly GCF_019434415.1). Lineage (NCBI taxonomy): Eukaryota > Fungi > Ascomycota > Sordariomycetes > Hypocreales > Clavicipitaceae > Metarhizium > Metarhizium acridum. The sequence continues at coordinate 1,095,611 of NW_027094030.1, read as the reverse complement.
CAACTAGCTCGCTATCAAACCATCCCAAGCAACGACACGTTTGAGTCCGTGATATAACTTTGCCGCCTTTGCTATTCTTGGGCTCCCCATTACTGCCTCGCTTATTGAATAAATTTGCATTCGGCGAAATTTTTAATATGAAGCGCAATTAGGACCGTTCATGTTGAGATGCGCCTTAGCACTTGGGTGTTCTAGGTATATAGCTATAAAAACGGAGCAGCGGAGTATCATTTTGATAGGTGTATCGGCTATTCCATCCCCAGGACTTCTACATTTCGGTGCATGAAGTTGAACTGGGCCACTACTTTGGCGAGTTCGTCGCTGCGAGCAAGGAAATAGGGGTAAGCCTATACCCTTCATGACGCTGTCGCGCGAGATCAACTCCACGTCTTCCTACCGCACAATTTTGGGTCACTATATTGTGCGATAACCTGCTCAGAAGCCTGTTGGCAGCTTTTATCTTGCCACTTTTCGCGGGGTTGGTGAATGTTTCTCTGCCCATATACCTTCCGTGCAGGAAACCATGGATGGGAAAGTAGATCCAAGAACATGGCGACATGCTTAGCAAAGGCCCAAGGAAAATGTGATTTAGCGAGTAAAAAACATGTTAAAAACATGTAATAAGATAGCACCTGCTACATTAAGACATGTCGAAATGACAATATGTCAAAAAGATGCTCCGAACTTCGTTCGAACCTGTGCACACATGCACCATAATGCCTTGGCGGGGCACGGCCTTAACCGCTCGGCCCAACTTGCATCAGCGTATATATTGCTTATATAAGCCGATGCTAGTAGTAATCACGACTCACGAGTCTGGAAGTTGTTGAATTCAGGTCAACGCCGGCACCGGCATCTCCAAAAAGGCCCGCCTGCCCGCAACCACTTTAAGCTCAAGTGCACCACCCACCATGACTTAGCGCAGCCATTCTTACCTGCATTACATATACATTGCTCCCGTTCGCCCGCCCGCCCGTTGGTGGCCTGTCACCATCTCTTCCCCCTCATTGTTGTCTCGCTGTCTGGTCTTGTTTTGCGTCGTTGCGTCGTTGCGTCGTTGCGTAATCACACTAGGTCTCTGTCCCCTCTTCCCCCAACGAAAACGACCCAACGGTATTCCTCACCAGTTTGCGCAGCGGCGTCGCGCGCCAGACTCTTGCGGTTTCCAATTCGCCCGGCCGCCTGACTGCGTATTCAATCGTCGAATCTATCAATCGGCCCCCCCATAGAATGCAACTTAGAAGAGCAGCTAGAGTTATTCTTGTAGGCGCTCCTGGCGTCGGCAAGGGCACCCAGAGCGAACGATTGTTGGGGCGATTCCCCCAGCTCGCCTCCATCAGCACCGGTGATTTGCTTCGCAGCAATGTCAAGAACAGGACGCCTCTCGGTAAGCAAGGCCTAGCATACTTCAAAACAACCCAAGCGCTCGCATTAACATGTGCACAGGCATCAAGGCCGAGAGCACCATCAAGGCCGGCGGCCTCGTCGCCGACGACTTGATGCTACGCCTCATATCCAGTGAGCTCCGGAACCGCGGCTGGCTGCAGAGCCACGGACCTCCCGAGGTCATGACGCTCTCGTCCGAGGCCACCACCGCCGCTGAGATGCGGACTCCCGACAGCATGGCATTCGGCGCCTTTGCCGCCGGCCGTCCGCTCTCGCCCGCGCAAGCCTCCGAGGACCCCAAGGCGTCCTTCATCCTCGACGGGTACCCCCGCAATGCCGCGCAAGCCAGCAGTCTCGAGGGCATCGTCCCCATCAACCTGGCGGTTTCGCTCAAAACCCCCTTCGAGGTCATCCTCGAGCGCATCGCCGGCCGCTGGGTCCACGAGCCCTCCGGCAGAGTCTACAACACCACCTTCAACGCCCCCAAGGTCCCCGGCCGCGACGACGTCACCGGCGAGCCCCTGACACAGCGGGCCGACGACACGGAGGAGGTATACCGCGCGCGGTTCCAAAAGTTCCAGGAAACCAGCGAGCCCCTGCTCGAACACTACGCTAAGAAGGGCGTCCTCGTCGAGGTCGAGGGCATGAGCAGCGACGAGATCAGCCCCAAGCTGTACGAAGTCTTTGAACAGCGCTTCGTCATGTAGACGCCCCCACTATATTCACCATGTATCAAAGCGGAGACGCCTATGAAGTTTTGCCCCCCCGAGTTGTTTTCTACTAGCTACGTTTAATGTTTGCGAGGCGAGGAATTGTGATCGCCAGTTTTCTATTTATTTTCTGAGCGGCGTAAGCGGGCTCCAAGTGCCCTGCTAGCCTACATGATGGGCAGTTTCATGTTGTATTTTCCTTCTTTTTTTTAGGCCCTGGCGGACGGAAACGATTTCTACGGTTTTGCAAGAGCTGCAGCCATACGGAGACGCAATGGTGGATGGGGAATTACCGAGGAAAACTAGCTCGGTTGGAGTATTGATCGGGCACCATGTACATACGAGTTGAATCTCGAATCAGACCTCGGGTCTTCCAGGAACTTTTGCCGGTTTGTGATGTGTTGCTCGCTTTCACATGATTCATGAAGTGACCCGGTTTTGCTCCACACATGCATGGCGGGAAAATCCGGGGATTGCTGTTCCCAACTTGGGGGTATCTTGTCAGAAGACACACTCTCTTCAGTTTGACACGCAGTGCCTAATTATACATATAAACACATGGCGCGTGGATATAATGTAGCTTGACAGAATGTCGAGCTTGGATATAGAGGCGGTTGCAAGCAGTTGTGTCAGCTACTGAAGTACTCAACTAATTCCACAACTACCCAGGTACCTACAAAAGACCCCATTTCGCCTAGAGCTAAATCATATATTCGTGCAGACTTTGAATCCTCGAAAAAATGACCTGAAATTGTTGGAAAAGAATTTATTGGCAGCCGCGACGCCGGTGAATTCGTTAATCTCGCCATTCGTCACCGCTGCGCATGCCGCTGGGCATATTACCCCCGTTGCTCCCCTTCGATGATCCAGCCGCGGGATGAGCCTCATCCTCGTCATCATCCAGAGCCTTTGCTAGCTCATCCGGATCGTGCATTTTGGCATCCGGATCAACATGGCCCCCATCCAAGCCCCCTTCCTCGCCGTCGTGGTGGCGGTCCGCATCGAATACACCCTCGTCCGCACTGACGGAGATGCCCCGTGCTCCCCAGCCGGGTCGAGCGGCCCGTCGAGCTCCGTTTCCTTCGCCGCCCAGTGCGGGAGTGCTCTCTTCATCATCGACGGATTCCACGTGCTTACCAAAGATACGGCGGAGCAACCAGCCGCGGCGCATGTCGTCTGCGTCGACGATGCCGCCGCCGCGAAGCTTGACGCGCTGCCGGGTGTAGTATACCCATGCGAAGTCGACGTAGAGCGCTGTCTGGATGATGCCGAAGATGACGGCTACTGCCTCGGGCTTTCGGCCGGTTGTGTCGAACTCGCGGACGAACCAGTTGAGGATGTACAGGGCCCTGTAGGACCCGAGGGCAAGGAGGTAGAAGGAGTTGATGACCGTTGGGACCGTGGTCTGCCGTAGGAGGAGAAGCTGGGGCAGAATACAGCCTGCTTCAAGAATCTCGGAAAACACCCACATCCACTGCATTGTACATGCTTTAGCAATCTCCATATGTGATAGCGCGCAGGGGATATGCACGAACCGTTATAAAACCCCACTGGTCGTAGAAAATCATCATCATGAAGGGCGACAGGACTGTAGCAGCGACAAGTACGCCTCCGCCTAGCTTCCAAGAGAGCTCACGCTCCCTCGAACGCGGGTACACCCACTGCATTATCCCGATGGTGTAAAAGGATGACGAAATGTAGACAATCTTGAACAGCAGGTTCCATAATATAGTTGTTCGAAAGATGTCGAGGTATCTGGTACAGAATACGAGGGCATACAGGACCTGTGTGATCAGGGAGACGCCTTCGGCGCTGCGGTTTGAGTGTATTGCGAATATGAGAATAACCTTTGATGCAAGATGGGATAAATCTCCCAAGATTCGAAAGACCTGGTGTGCATCAATCGCTCTGGTCAGTGCTTGCCGAGAGAGGGGTTAAGAAGGGCATGGGACAGGGTGGCGGCAAGCTAGCTTACGTTCCAATTCACCATGGCTGCGGCTTCGAGCGAGGTGCTCGTCGGATTAGTTGGACTCAATCAGCAGAAAGAGGAGGGGAGACAGCGACGGTAGGGTGGCCCGGATAATAGAAGAGCAGGCAAACTAGGGCGCAAGAACGTGTGAAGCAAGGTGACACGCAAGGTGTTGATGGTTTGAGGATGACTTGTCGTGTCGCAAGCTATCGAAGTGAGGACACCTGAGCTCGGGTTGTGACAGTTGATTGGGTTGAGCTGGTGGAGCTGCCTGGCCGCGAACGAAAGTACCGAGTGGACGATTGCGGCGACAGTTGGCATCTTGGCATCTTGACGTGGCTGGGAGGCGGCCCAGGCCGTACGGAGTACTTGGTACGTCTGGTAGCGTGCGCGGGTCTCCAGACGTCTTCAACTTATCTGGATACTTCGTGGCTGGCCAAGACGAGGCAATGCAAGCTTCGCACGTTCAAGAAAGTGTGTAAACGAAGAAGCCGTTCGTAGAATACTACTGCCATGCCCGCGCATCAATCAGCCACCCCACCTCCGGAGTAGGCAATCAATGTGTAACAAAGCTGTGTCGTCCTGCTACTCGATGACGCGGAGCATGATCGACAGCCGCCAGCCAGCTGGTTATCCGTGGAGAAGATGGGCAGCATGCAAACCCCCTTGACACACGGCACATGTCCTCCTTTGTTTCTTTCAATGTGGATGGCGTCGGTTCGTTAAAGTCGACATACTCTTTGATTTTCGCTTTCGAGGGATTGCTCTACTAAAGCTTCTCTTCCAGTGTCTGATGGGCCTGCTGTCTGATTCGTGCTACAAAGGCGGGCGGCATAGAACCTTGCGTCGTCGCGAGCACGATATTGGATGACGGCCATTTCTTCTTTGTAAAGGTCTACTACAGACGAGCATCGGAGACAATAACTGACACAAAGAAACGTCAACCATGCACTACGTGCGAGCGCTCGTATGGCTGGTCGTAGGCTTCACCACGGCTGCGCCTGTTCATGGCTTCGCCGATGGTCTCGCTGACCAGAAGGCCGTCTCGCATGGTGATCAATCCTTCCGCGGATCCAAATCCGACAGTAAGCAACCTCTCCAAACTTTCTATCGCCGGGCACATTGCCCAAGGGTGGCTAACCATACTCTAGCATCCGAAACGTAAGCAACACCCCAAGCAGGTCCATGTTGCATCTGCTTCCCAACCTGTTTACTCACCAACGCGCAGACATCATGACGCAGACTTCGCTTACGACTCACGATACACGAAGAAGTTGCTCGATAAAAGCGCTCATCGCGACGCCGCTCGCACCCTCATCCAGTCATACCTCATCACATGTCGCGAACTCCAGGTGCAAACTTGGCTTACGAACGGGAGTCTCTTAGGATGGTGGTGGGGAAAGAAGGTAGACAAAAACAATGTCAACCATTTCCCATTTCATCCCGCTGACACATTCCAGATGTTGCCATGGGAATACTCCAGCAATGTTCAAATTACCGAGTCTGATCTCCATTTCTTGGCGGCCTACCACAATGCATCCATTCACTTCTACAAACGGAAAGCCATGCCGAAAGGAAAGACCTTTCTGCTCGAAATAAGTCCAGATTTCATGAACAGGGCGCAAACAGGCGCTACGGATGTGATTGATGCTCGCTGGACTGATCTTGACAGTGGGCTGTATCTGAACATTACGGCAGTGCGATATAGTCCTGACCATCCGAGCGGCGAAGGGGTGCTTTATACAAAGAACGGCCAACAATTTCACGTAAGCGGAGCCGTAAATGTGCCAGGGACGGTCGAACGTTGACTAACGGCGAGTAGGACACCTTGTTGTACCCGTTGAGAGACACAACGTTCGAAGGAGTGCCGGTCAAAATCCCGTATCGGTATAAGGAACTGCTAGCTGAGAGATATGGTGAGGGGGCCTTGGAAAACACGCACTATAATGGGTAAGTTGATCAAAACCTCTTCCAATGGTTTCATCATCGCCGGGCTGATAATTGTAGACACAAGTTCGATAAGCCTGGGATGCAATGGGTAATGCAAGGATGAGTTACAAGGAAAAGCATGTAATGGCAGGCAGCATCGATCTGCCATAGTGTAGCGAAATTATAATGTTGCAGAGAAGAATGAATGAAGATTCCAAAAGGGATCAATGTTGAATGATAGTGATTAATTGGTGCATGGTTCTTCAGCATTGTGGGGTGCGAACCAAGATTAAAAACCCGGTGCCTGCAGACAAGCTTAAGCCGCCATGCCCCGCGACGTCACTGTCAATGGATCTGGACGCGTCTGACTCAACCACATTCGCGTCTGCGACCACCAAGCCCGATCATCGCCACAACCACGCACCATTGCGTGCGCTCACGATGGGTCCCGACAAACATTCACAGGCACGGTATACTATTTTTCACATGTAAAAACACATTTATACGTCTCCCGGAATGGCAACAGGTAAGCCTGCCGCAGCGCATTGCGGATCTTCATGACTACGTGGTGACCGAGCAAAACAGGAAGGGAGCGTCGCGAAGGGAAGCTCAACGAGCGGCTCCGTGGTGCCGGGTACGTAAATCATACTGAAATCCCGCCTGCAACATGTTCCAGCTGATACCTCTCCAGGCGAGCAAACATCGGCGACAACGATACGTTCAACCTCGACATCCCCAGCATCGCCACCGGACCAGCCGTCCAAAGTTCGAGCTCACCAGGCTCGCTACCCTCGCACCCCGCTGCTCAATCAAGTCTTCCAAGCAGGACAACTAGTAACGCACAGGACACCCGAGAGGAGACAGAATCGCCGTATCAGCCTGCCGGAGGCGCAGATGTTCCAGGCCCTCGCAGCTCAAGCGCACCGGTATCAGCACCGTCCGAACGCGATGACCCTGAACCGGATGAACCAGAGCCCGTGCAGCCCCCGTCAAGCGCCGGGTTTCGGGGAGCACCTCGAGTGGTCAGAAACATCACAGAAGAGATTACGGAAAGTCCAGCCGGAAAACCTGGGAGCGGTCACAGGCAGCGCATCAATGAAGCAGTCAACATCGGCGGGGCATCGACGGGACGCACACCGGACATAAGTGATGAGGACGACACACAAACGCAGCCATCATCGCCACTCGCAAACAAGAAACGGACGAGCAATGTCTCACGACCATCAATTCCAGCAGTGCCCGAAGAATCAGAAGAGGAGAGGGGGGAGGAACCAAGCAATGAAGGTCGCATTCGTCCACCACAACGACCGGAAATGGCGAGGAAGGAGGCGGTGGTCGTGGAAGAAGAGGAGGAGGAGGAGGAGGAGGAGCCTGAAGAATCAGATCACTCCGATGAAGAAGCTGTAGAGATTGACGATCGAAGGGCAGCTCAATCCATCGGTGCAAAGCGCCCTAGGCCTAACAAAACACGGTCTCCAGAACTAGGTTCGGAGGAATCCGAAGACAGTCAGCCCGAGGAACCGGTGCAAAAGAGGCACCGCAGAAGCCCAGCAACCCAGAGGCAGCCTGCGAAGCGACCCAAGCCACAGGCAAAGAAGAAACGCCATAGTTCAGGAAGTGATCGAGACGATGACGCAGCGATTGAAATTACTGTCCAACGATTTGTCAACAATTTTGCCCAAGCCGCTGATGACGAAGATGAACTACAGCAGGAGATTCCATTTGCAAACCGTGGTGGAGAGACAGTAGTAGATGTTTTCTCACAGGTCTGCGAAGAAGTGATTTCTTCGACTTTGGAAAACCTCCAGAAGATGTTGCGGTCTTCTGATGATTTGGGGAAGAAGAAGGAGCTGAGAGTCAAGATGCGTGCCATCGGGGCGTATCGGGAAGAGCTCAATTCTCGGCTGCTCCAACATGTGAGTACTCGCCATGTTGAATTTGACAGGCTGTTACTGACGAGATTCAAGGCTATTCATTTAAATCACTGGCATTCTTTACGGAGACGTCTTCGTCATGTTCAGAAGGAGAAGTTGGCACTTCGAGATGAAATTATTCGGTTAAAGGGAGAAAGGGAACAAGTGGCGCTTCGGATGGATGCTGTCCGTATCAAACATGAAGCTGACAGCAAAGAATCAACAGTGAGTTGTTGCGTTGCGACTTTGCATTGGTCATGGTCTAATATTTGGTTTTTTTTTCTTAGTCTCGTTTAAATGCGTCCTCTCTCATGCACGACATCGATTTGGCGGTCGAACAAGGTCGAGAAGCCCCAGAACTATCTCGCAAGGCAGAGAAGGAAGCCGATCTGGGCAATCTCGACCTGGTCCTGGCTCAAATATCAGACCAAGTTAGCTCAACGAGCTCAACTGGCGGCCTGCTTCGACAAGTACAAGATTTCAACGCGTTTCTGGAACGAGCAGCCGCAGCACTTGAATCAGGATGAAATCGGTATTTTCAGTTGAAAGAATCTACTTTTCTGACGCTCCACCAAACATGCCATCACAGCCTTCCGCGCCACGGCTTATTGAATCTTGGCCTTGCTGAAGTCCATCTCCGGGTGCTGCTCCTGGAACTTCTTCAAGATGTCCATCTTCTTCTGCTCATCTGACGAAGGCAGCCCCTGTTCCTTCTGACGCTGGTCATACATCATCTTCTCAACCATGCCCCTCGTCTCGCCGTCGAGGTCAGACAGTTTCGAAGAATCAGGCTGGATCTTGGTGACGTCAATGGTAGGGGCAGAAGTGACAACGTGCGCCCACCACTCCATCTTGTTAACCTTGTCGAGGTGGATTTCGACCGTCTTGGTACCGTCGGCGTTTGTGGATAGGGTCCATGTCGAGTCGTCGACGTGAATAGCATGGGGGAGATCGCCCTATGGCAGATCAGTATTCTAAAACTCTTTGCAGTGGATATCCTCTTCTGGACATCGAGCTTGGAGACCTAAACGACTATCTTAGGACCGTTTAATGTACCTTAATGACGGGCTCTTGGCCCTTGATACCCGCAGCCAAACTCTGCTTTTGAATGTCGATGACGAGATCTTTCGACTTCATGTTCCCGGGAACTGTGAAAGTGACGTCGAGTTCGGCAATAGTTTGTTGCCATTTGTAGGGCAAGGCAGCTTGCTCTTCGGCCTCTTTGGCACGGGCAGCTGCCTCTTCAACTGGAGACGGATCTGACGTGTTTGGTCAGCTCAACTTGGATGACGTAAGGGTATATGTCAAGTTTTAAGTGTATGTGATGTAAAAACATCAGGGATAATCACCTTTAACGTCAGCCATTTTCTGTGCTCCCTCAAAAAAAACGTGTTTAGAGCAATGCGCGTTGCGTAGAAGAAGTCAAGTTCGATGTGGGATGAAGTGGCGTGCCCTTTAAAGCGTTGCGATGGCGGGGCAGTAGCTGTCCAGCAAACCCCTACCGCGAGCAGGGGGTGGCGACCGCCGTCATTGGCTGACAAACCTGGCGAGCTAAGACAGAGCTCCCTTCAGCTACAACTTCGCGCACCCGTCATCCCAGATCCGCTGCCCACCATTGAATCACCGGCATCATCGCGCACCTCGCGCTCGGAGGCTTCTATCTCAAGCTCTCAAGCCTCCCGACCACGCCAACATGACGCGAAACGGCACCAGCACCGTCTCAGCGCGCCATGGCGCATCAACTGGCCTTGGTGCCCCCAACGACGAGGACGAGACATGTCCCGTGTGCAAAACGACGCGGTACTTCAACCGGGACATGGAATTCCTCATCAACCCAGAGTGCTACCACCGAATGTGCAAAACGTGTGTCGAGCGAATCTTCAAAGACGGGCCCAACCAATGTCCCTACGCCACATGCCACAAGACCCTCCGGCTACGTGGTTTCAAATCCGCCTTCTTCGCCGACCTGACCGTGGAGCGGGAGGTCGATATCCGCCGCCGCGTAGCCCAGGTATTCAACAAGGTCGAGGATGACTTTGAATCACTCGACTCGTACAACAAGTACCTAGAATACGTGGAAGACCTGACCTTCAAGCTCGTCAATGGCACGCCCGAGGCCAAAGGCGAAGCAGAAGGCGAGCTGGCCGCGTGGGAAGCGCAGCACAAGGCCGAGATCGAGCGCAACAAGAAACTCGCGCGCGAGTCGGACGAGGCGCGGAAAAAGCGGCTCGCGGCCGAACAAGACGCCGCCAGACAACGGCGCCTGCAGGACCTGCAGCAAGAAGCCGAGGACAAGGCCAGCGCCGCGCGGTTCCGCGAAGAAATGCTCGACTCGCTGCAGAGCGCGGAAGTGGGACACGCCACCGAGACAATGGACAAGATCATGCTCAAGAAGCGAGGGCAGCAGAAGAGGGATTCGGCGAGGGACGCTCTGTCCAGCGCCGCGGGGGGGCTGTCGATTCGCGGGCTGCGGGACAAGACTCGTGGTGCGGCAGAGGACAACAAGCCGTATGATCCGTTTGGGGGCCTGAATCTGGCCCCGACCAGAGTTGATTTGGGACACGACAGGTTACAAGAGTACCACAGCGAGTGGATAGACGTGATGCGCTCCAAGAGCGAGTATCTTGTCGGCGGGTACAGTGCCGACGAGTACATCTCGAGGGCTCTATACGAGTCGTTTTCGGGGCTGGGCGTGTTTATCGCAGAGGACAAGGCAGACAGGGCAGTTGCTACGGCCGTCGCCAGCGAGGCTGCTGTTGCCGGTGGGAAGATGGATACCGACGATGTGTTTTAGAGGACTACGAACCATGCGGGGGGGCTTTTTCTTTCCGGCAGGCGTGAAATGGCGTTTTGGTTGGGTCGGGCTGGCAAAAGGCGTTTTTCGAACACGATGGCTTCACGCCATTCACGACTACAGTCTGTTGCAAAAGATAGACTTGGCTATCATGGGGCATGCACTCATGCAATACAGTGTATAATAGCGTACTCCGTCGAGAGTGCCATATATTGCCACACATTTTGTTCCTCCTTCCACCCCCGTGAGCATGTACTAATTCTATCAAGAACGCGGTGGAAGCAACATTATTTCTGACAACTGCCTAATTGATACAACTTGCCTATTTACTCGACAACATGACAGCCACTACGCTATGAAAATCCGTGCCTCCTCTGTCCCCTATCCAACAACGCCTCGCTGATGCGAATACCAGAATACCTAAGAATAGTCCACGGGGAAGAAGAGCAAATTCGACGATACTGCCAAGGGAAAAAACAGTTGGAACTTGAAAGAGTTAAAAAAAAAAAAAAAAAAGAGGTAGAGTCAAAGAATGCGAATTATTGCTGCCAGGGCGTTTGCTGCGCAGGACGAGGGAATACAGGGACAGTGGGGAGTTGATCCAGCCCACCGCCGATACTGGTCTGGTTATGCTGCCACCCCATGCCGGTATTGTGGTTGACGAACGCACCGTGGCGGAAGGGGTTCGTGGTACCTGTGGGTTGGGGACCGAGAGGACCTGGATTTAGAGACTGGTCTGGAGACTGGACTTGTTGCGGTTGTTGTTGCATTTTAGCAAAGGGGTTGGTTCCAGTGGGTTGGGCCTGGATAGGCATTGCGGACTGGAAAGGGGATGTGCTCTGTGGAGGAGACCGAGCAAATGGGTTCGTAGACTGGCGTTGCACTTGGGGTGTTGGACCGGATGAGGAAAATGGCGATGAGTTGACTGGCATGCTGGCCAGTGGCATCATTGATTGCCTGAACGGGTTGGTCGTGGCTGTGGGTGTTGGCTGAAGGGGATTTGGCTGACCGGCTTGCAAGGATTGGGGTTGCTGCTGCTGCTGCTGCTGCTGTTGTTGTTGTCCGTACTGGAAGCCTTGGTTTGGGTTGAGGAATGTGGCCTCTAGATTCTGGGGGATTGGCCCAAGTGCACCGGGTTGAAAGTTTGGCTGCGGTGTGAAGCCTCCGAATCCAGCGCCAGTGAAGTTGGGTTGCAGAGATTGAGGCTGTTGCGGTTGTTGCGGCTGTTGCTGCGGCATGAATCCACCCATATTCTGTTGCTGTTGGAACATGTTGTTGGGTACAAAACCAGTTTGCTGCGGCACAAAGCCGTTTTGAGGGAATGGCATACCCGCGGGCTGCGGCTGGAAGGGGGCTGCAGCAGGCATGATGCCAGTTGGCTGCGGGTTGACCTGCAAAGTTGTCTGCTTTTGCTCAATTGAGTCGAAGAAGTCGATAAGGTCAGGATCCGGGCCCTTGTTGGCTTGTGGCTTGCTGTCGGCATTGGCATCCGGAACAGAAGGGAAGGGGTTATTCAGATTTGGCGAAGATGGCCCGGTAGGTGACTTGGGGAAATCAATCTTGGCCGCTTTAGAAGACACCCCCGTTTTCTTTGCATCCTGCTCAGCCAGATACTGTCGTCGGTGAACCTCAAAATCAGGATCCTTGAGATAATCCTCTAGCTGACGAGCCAAGGTGACTGGGGCGTGCTTGAGCTTGGGGACTTCGACTCTCGTATGGTGTTCATGAATGCGAGCAGCACTGAGATACTGCACAACATAGTCGGTCACTCGCGTGAATGTGCGATAAATTTCCAAAGCTCTCTGGGCATCCGTCTTGGACATCTCAAAGAAGTGTCCTGCATGAAAATATGTGAGCAGGGGTCTTGAGACAATTCGATTTGTTTGTCGGCCCGACGAACCTAATACGTTTATGAGACCCTGATTGAGCACTTGGAACAACGACAACAGGTCCAAGACCAACAACCGGAAGATTGCAATCGTGATTTCATTTTCAGGCTCGGTTTCGAGGACCTAGGCGCAGTTATTAGCAGAGATTAGTGTTGGCGGGCAAATTCGACGTGACATTTGCTCACATCACACTTGACTAGAGCTAACAATTGGTTCTGGACGATCTCAGTCTCACGGAGCAGACCCTTATCAACAGCTAATTTCTCCAGTCGTGAATCATTTTCGCGGACCCAGTCGATCTTGGTGTCGCGAAATGCCCGCGCTCGCTCTGTCAAATAGTTTGCATAATGCCGAATGTTCCGACCTTGAGTTTGAGCTGGAGCGCCAACTTGTCAGCCCAATTCACACTCGGTCTTACTCACGAATGACCAACCATCGGCAAAATGCCCCACGGCTAAAAGGTTACGATGCTTGGCGAGGAACGATAGAGTCGCATTCTGTGAGCCCTCTCGGATCATAATATGCGTGGTGAGCAAGCTCTTGAGCACCACTGTCCATGTTGAGTCGCGCAACCGGTATTGTAATGAACGAAAGACTTCGCCTACGCCAGCGTCGCCCGAGTGCGTGGCCACGAGGATGTGTTCGATATACTTCGTCTTGGGCGGCGCATTCTACAGGTCGCATTGGTCAGCATGGAATGGACTGGTGGTCCTATCGTCTAGTAGCTCGGGTGTCGAGGTGGTCTTGGGGGGGAGGGGTGGTTGGATTTGGGACGCAATTCGCTCGTACTTTGATCTTGGTTGCGCCCTTGACGGACTTTTCGAAAGAGCCCGACATAGTGCAAGTTCTTGTCACCCTATTATTTTCAGGTGAAGTTCCTCGCCACGAAACAAGAGTGAAAAATAAAAATAAAAACAAAAATGCTGATGGCACAGGTGGATGGCGAAAGGAAAAGAATTACGGCTGGATGCACAGGATGAGGTCGGGCTTGGTCTGGCTGCAATGGATCTCGGGTGGAGCGAACTCGCACGGCGGCATGGGATGGACTGGGCTGGGGTCGATGAAGCCGAGTGGGGCCATCCAGACTTGTCCACGCAAAATCTGAAGGCTACGTACTTAATACGGCGTGATGCCCGCAGACCAGTCGAATTGCAGCTGACGGGATACATGTTCAAGCACATAATAAACTGCAATTGCATTGGTGCGACAGGTCGGGCCCCTGAGATGCCGATTCGTCTGCACACAAACTGCTCCAGTAGTCGGGTGCCATACGGTTCACCATCTTGCCCAACCAAACAAAGATGCAAATTGATTCTCAAGACATGCTGTATTACTACGAATGGTTATTCCAGTTCTTAATCAAAACACTGTTGCAGAACTACTGCGAGTTTGTGAACCACGGTAATGCGCATCTTGGCGATGGTTCAAAAGCTGTGGTGATCAACGGCCACTTGGCCGCCAGTCGGATTAAACCAAGCATTTGCCACATCGAGAGCATACAGACTACGCATGTTCATCAACTGACACACATAAAAAGAAAAGAAAAACAACTTCTGTCAAAAATCAATCGCCAAATCATGCGTCCAGCACCCCCGGTATTCCGAACAAAAGAGTAGAAAACACTTCCATTCATAATAAATCAGAGCTGTTTTTCATCGCGTCCGAGATGTAACAAGGTCGGTGTGCCGAACGCCCATTTCAAAATACCAATTCAAGCCTCACCAGCAAACCACTTAAGCCCCTAAGGGAGAGTTTGAAGGGTCAGAAGAAAGGCATCTGCATCATATTACGCACGCTGTTCTCATCATCTGCAAGACATTGTCAGCACGGTAGTCTGCTTGGTCAGACCTGGGAATAGTCGGTGTACATACACTTATTTGAATGGAAGGGTTCATAAGGAGAAAGAAAAAAAGATAAAAGAGTGTCTGGTGGATGGCGCCGAAATTTAAAGCGGTTGTGGGTCGGTGGGGTCTCGGCGGATTTTCCTGGCAGAACGGATGACGCTGCAGGTTTGGCTGGAGCTTCGAGCTCACCAAGTTCACCATCATCTGATTGTCAGAGTCAAATTGCACCTTGGCTGTGGCTGCACCGCAGCGTCAATTCTGACAATAATGTCCCAGCTGGGTCGCTGCTGGGCTGTATCACGCCGCGGTGCTTGCAATCGCTCCATACTGGCACTAACTTCTCGCAATGGCGCTTTGAGATTCTATGCGCATCAGTCCGCTGCGGCTGGCCCAAGGGCAGGACACCTCAACAAGGAAGAATTGCTTAAGACTTGGAACCAGTGTAGGCTGAGATTTGGTCTATACATTTGTATATATACTAAATGTTCTGATAGTTCGAGGTTCCAATTCATTAACAAAAACCGATCCCGACGTCATAAGAGGATTTCTCGGAAAGCGACGCAATGTCGGAAAGCACCTGTCATTCGCGGACCTCACCACATCTTGGGGTGAAGTGATACAAATATGCTCCCTTGCCAATGGTGGACAAGAAGCCCACGAGAAATTCCGGCAAGTTCCCGCATTTGCGCCAGTCGTCGTCCACACACAACCAGAGCCGCCGGCACAATCAGCTGGAGAAGAGCAGAATAGTTCCTCGTCTAAGCGAACCCTATATCTGAAGGATATTCGATCATTAAACACGGTTCCAAAAGATCTTATTGTCACGTCTGATGTTCAATTCCCCCAAACAAAACGACACCTGCAAATTCGATTCCACCCTGAGCTCCAAGCCAGACTAAAATTCAGATCTTGGCTAAAGAGTCAGTTAAATCAGAGCTTGTTGGAAAAGCGCTTCACAGATGTTGAGACGCCTACCCTTTTCAAATCTACGTCCGAGGGTGCTCGTGAGTTCTTGGTCCCGACAAGACAAAGAGGTACTGCATATTCACTCAGTCAGAGCCCTCAGCAATACAAACAGGTCCTGATGGCGAGCGGTATTGGTCGGTACATGCAATGGGCAAGGTGCTACCGAGATGAGGATTTACGGACAGATAGACAGCCAGAGTTCTCTCAGGTACGTCCCGCTAATTATCTGCATCATGTGGAAGGCTATGCTCACAAAGGGCTAGCTCGATATGGAATGGGCATTTGCTGGATCCGCCAAAGTTCAGGCCGATATAAATGATATCCTGCTGGCTGCATTGTCACGACTCCGACCAGCTAGAAGTTACAGCGATATCCGTGGGGAGAGAATACCCATCTTATCAGATATACTCAATGAGCCCGCACCGACCGACGGACCGCCTGCTCACAAGTTCACAACCCTCACCTTCGCCGAGAGTATCGCCGCATATGGCTCCGACAAGCCAGACTTGCGAATTCCCAACAAAGTACGCCTAAATTATTACTGTCCATCAAATCTGTCAAGCTAATATGTTGCAGATACATGCGTTAGAAGATACCGAGCCTTATCGCGACTTTATCAGCATGATTACACATCTTTCCGATCCTCTTATTGAAGCATTCACCTTTCCACTGAAAGACTGTTCACCATCCGACGCCCGTAAATTTGTCATTAAATTTATGGACAATCTCCCACCCGCATTAGCCAACAACCCCGATGGCAAACCACAAATACTCATTCATGACTCCCGACAACCCTTGTGTGGCTTCTCCTCTCTAGGTTTCGAGTATGAAAGCGTCCTGGACAAACTCTCCCAAGGCCAAGGAATCAATGATGGCGATTTGGTGGTTTTCCAAGCCCGCGAAAAGCCCCCGGGTCAATACTGCCTGGGATCCACCAAAATCGGCGACATACGAAAAGCCCTCTGGACAGGTCTGGTGGAGGAAGGCTACATGGAAAAACCAAAGCTTGGAGATCCCGAGTCACTGCAATTTGTATGGGTCACGGAATTCCCCATGTTCAAGCCCGTTGAAGAAGGGGAACCCGGCCAGGGTGGCGCGGCTGGAATTTCCGCAGCCCATCATCCATTTACGGCACCACTGTCAGAGAAGGACCTCGAAATCCTCTTCACCGATCCATTGCAAGCTCGGAGTGCCGCCTATGACCTCGTTCTAAACGGTATCGAGATTGGGGGTGGAAGCGAGCGTATTCACGTCGCAGACGTTCAGGAATTCATCATGCGGGACGTCCTAAAAATGACTGATCAACGAATCAAGGACTTTTCACATCTGTTTGACGCCCTGAGGGCAGGATGTCCTCCTCACGCTGGCTTCGCGCTTGGGTTCGATAGACTTGTTGCGCTGCTTACAGATACGTCGACCGTTCGGGATGTTATTGCTTTTCCTAAGACCATGAAAGGTGAAGATCCGTTTGTGCGGTCACCAAGTAAGCTGAATAATGAACAGCTTGCTCCATATGGGCTACAACTGATGTCAAAGTCGAAATGATCTGCACTTTTCTGGTCGCTAGTCGCCACGGACCGGGCAGGATCAGGCTTCAGTTTAATGGAGCCTCTGTACAAACATGTATCACATATTGTAATATAGACTCATAGACTTGGCGCGGAGAATCCATGTCCAGGATGGTATATTTAGCTTACCAAACAGCAAGCACTCGAACACGATGCTTTATTGTCCTCCCTCGTCATACGATTCCTCATCCCCTCATAAACGCTTCGTACTTTCACTGTACGCGATATGGAATTTTCCAGCGTTCTTTTGCCGTCAACTCTCGTGATTGCTAGGGTTGCTTACGAGTAAAGTCCGGCGGCCACTGATATGTTGCGAGGAAGCGTAGGGTCGATGGTTCGCTGGGACACTGAGTCGTGATCTCACAGGATATCATCGCCATTACTGTCTCAAAGCTCTAGTCTTTTATCAAAATACTCATACCAATTTTTTTTCTTAAAAAAAAAAATACTCCTCCAGAATTTAGGGTATTCAAGCCTGCTGTCCAACTTGAAAGAACATGGGACACATACCAGGGCGAGTGGGTCTAACCGCCGAGGGACAAGGAGCGACCCACGCGCCGCCACCACATGAAGGCTCACCGCCAAAAATCTTGGAGAATTCTGCCACACTCTGAACTTCATCAGGCTGATGCTGTTCGCAAGCAAGTACACCCTTCACCACTCCACCAAGGCTTGATAGTTCATTTCTCCCGGAAAACCCTCCATTACAAGAGACCCTTTTTCGCAGTAACCATGTCATCTATGCGCAACGCCGTGGCGCGGCGTCCGCACCGTGAGCGTGCGCAGCCGCTGGAGCGTCGCCGACTGGGCTTGCTCGAAAAGCACAAGGTAAGAAGACGATGCGTAAACACCCCACGAAGACGAACTAATTGGCATTTTCTAACCTCAAGCAGGATTACTCTCTCCGAGCCAAGGATTTCAACAAGAAAAAGGCCCAGCTGAAATCGCTGCGACAAAAGGCCGCTGATCGAAACGAAGATGAATTTTACTTTGGCATGATGTCCCGCAAGGGCGTCGGATCCAAACTCAAGGACGGCAAGAGCTGGACAGGCAAACTGGAGGGCGATCGTGGCAACAGGGCAATGGACATCGATACTGTGCGGCTGCTCAAGACCCAGGACATGGGGTATATCCGGACGATGCGGCAGGTGGTTGTCAAGGAAATTGCGAGACTAGAACAACAAGTCGTCTTGACAAGAGGCCTGGACCGTCTTGACGACGAAGACGACGAGGAAGATGATGTGGGCTCCAGCGACGACGAGACGACGCCCTTGCCAGCGAAACTCAAGGCAGCGAGAAAGATTGTCTTCATGGATGACGAGGAGGAGCGAGAGGCTACCATGCTGGATAAGTTGGAGGCGGAGCAACATGACGACGACGACGACGAAGAAGAAGAAGGTGGAAATCCCGCCGCGGCAGATGAGGAAGGGGACGACGAAGACTCCGAGCGGGCCAAGTCGTTGCGGAGACTGAAGAGACAGCTTGAAAATGCCAAGAAGCAGCTCAAGGCTTTCAATGATGCCGAGGCACATCTTGATGTGCAGCGCGCCAAGATGGCCAAGACGGCGACATCTGGAGGGAACACGAGGAGAGGGAGGAAAATCATGGTTCGCGCGAGGAAGCGTTAGAGCAGTTGAAACATGTCGGCTTGTGGTAACGATGGCATCTACCGGCGTTTTGGGGTGTTCTTTACAATCACGAAATATACTTGATTCCTTAATACCCTGCGTAGGTCATCTCATCAACATATCGCAGTCCAAGACGGGACAGTCACGTCAGCAGAAAAAAAGAAGCGCACGTTCACCGTGGTACATATCCGACGTGTCTCATTATTATAATCATCGCACATGGCTACGTTAATATTTCGACCCCACACACGAATACAAACACTTGAAGACGCCCCCAACGGCCTTGAACAGCGCAGTCAAGACCCATATAGCCAGCTTGAACACGCCCCTTGCCACCTTTACCACGACGCGTATCAAAAACGGCGGCTTATCCCCCGAGGACCGACGCCCGTGCCGCCCCTTGCCCAGGCTGTCATTTTGGCTTTCCACGTCAATTTCAAACGCCTCCATCTTGCCCTTGTTCTTCCTCTCGTCCCTCCGTATACTCAACTTGCTCAGTCTCCCCGAGCTGCGCCTCGCGCCAAGAGCAGCCGCCGGCGGCGGCAGCGGCGGGGGTTCAAAGGTTTCCATCGGCGTCGGCGAGTTCCTGTCCTCGCCGGCAGCGACCAGCAGCAGGGCCGCGACGACGACGTCCAGGATGTAGAAGGAGTCGATCTGGGCGGCGACGCCCGTGTCCAGCTCGATCCAGCCGCCGCCCGTGCCGTCCCTCGTCAGCTTGGCGAGGTGCCGGGGCGACTCGTCGTGCTCAAGGGTGTACTCGACGCGCGAGTAGGCCGGGTTTCGCTCGACAGCGACGCAGAACGGCCTGGCCAGCGCATTGTGCACGAGAAAGTGCGTCGCCGTGTCCTCGTCCCAGACCAGCCGGGCGCACTCGTTCTCGGCGGCCGCGACGGACGCGGCGTCGTCCGCCTTCTCGACGGCCATTCGTGCGGCCGCCGTCGGCATGAGGAGCGCCACGAGCCCGTCGTTGGGCGGGTGCTTGCGGGACTCCTCTTCCAGGGTCGAGCTGAGTGCTCCGTAGCAGTGTTTTGCGTCAGACCGGCTGCCGCTGCTTCCCGGGGCCCCGGGGGAGTTGCCGGCGTCTGGCTTCGGCGCCTTTAGCGGTTTCGCCGGGTCGTGCCGCGTGAGGCTGATGTAGGCCGCGGCGGACGTGGGATCCAGCCGGAGGCTCCAAAACGGCTGTGAGGACCGGGACGACAGCGTGTACACGGGCGCGTCTTTCTGCTGCGACAGCTTCAGGCAGAAGACCCGAGACTCGGAAGCAGACGCCTTCCACCCGTTGGCTACTTTCCACAGGTTTTTGAGGTCGTCTGTCGTGCAGGGCGTGGGGGTCTCCGGCGGCGGCTGCGTCTGTATCCTCAGTGGCCATCGGCCCCTTGCTGCAGGTCGTCGGGGGCTCGACGGCTGACTGCGACTCGGAGCGCTCTGTATCCCTGGTGATTCCGGCTCCTCGTAGACGGATTGCCTGCTGATGACGGCGCGGGGGATGTGAGCGGGACCCATTTGCGTCGGCGCGTACTCCTGCTCGTTGAGCGAGACATCCGGGTTGTATGTCGGGAAGATGGACCTCAGCGGCTGCGAGGCAGAAGCCGGCGAGGGCTGGTCATGGAGAGGGTGCTTAGCAATGGAGTTCCTGGACCGTCCGCTGTTGCTGCGAACGAGGGTGTTGGCTTCCGAGAAGGCGGTTTCCGTCCGGCCGGGCACGTCGTGTGCATTCCGGGGCTGTTGGACGGCAGCCGTGCCGGCAGTGGTCTCTAGGCCGTGGTGCCGCGTAGGGGTCTCAGAGTGCGGTGTGTCGCTGCTCAACGGCCAGTTGGAGGGTGTTGCTGCCGGCGCGGGCTCAAATTGCACAGGTGGTGAATATGATTGATGCCCAGGCGCCTGGGGGTGCTGATCTGGTGTAGCCACCCTCTGGACCTGGGGCGTTTGCGGCCTCCTCTCCTGGGATTCCGACCGCCGCCCACGGTGAGCCTGGAGACTTCGAGATGTCGGCGGTGGTTTGGAGGCGTTGGGGCTGGGAAACAGGGAGAAGCCGGCTGGCTGGGATTGCTGCGGCGAAGGCATGACTGCTATATATATCGTTGGTATCTAGCCCCCAGTGCAGAAGTTCCGGATAACAAGAAACCAGCAGCGACCTGGGGTATCACAAGGTTGAAAAAAAAAGAAAGAAAGAAAAAAGAAAAAAAACTATAAGCCAGCTTCGGCTTACTGCATCGTGTCCCGCCGGATATGGCCAGTACCAGCTCGAAACAAGACGGGACAATCGTCACGCCTCTGAAGAATGAAGCCGAGGCAGCACAGGAAAGTGCAAAACAAAAGAACGGAGGAGCAAAAAAATGGAGGCGGTGATAACATATAGTGTCGCACGGCATGCCATCTCCTATCCATGTCAAGCCTCAAGGCTATCTACGGCAGTGGGGCCCCCGAAAGGGCTGCAGTGCCTGCATTCTGCTGGTCTGGCGCCATTTTTGCTCTTTGGCGCCCTGTTGCAGTAGTATTTCCTGCAGGATGCTGGGCGGACGCAAGGCACGCGGAGGGGGATTTACGCGCCGCGTTGAAGAATCGTCATGTCACTGGTTGGGATGAGAATGTCGTGTGTTATGCGGTGACGGGGGGAACTATATTTGGACATGCAGCCAATGGTGTCGGATATCACATTGCGTCAAAGCGGGGTGGAAGATGCGTCTAAGCGCCGAGCTGCGCAGGCGGCCGACCTGGGCTGTATTATTGGCCGGCATGGCATCTCATATTGAGTGGGCGCTTGTGGGAGGATTGGACATGGGAAGTACTAGTGTGGTGATTGAGAGTCAGCATAGTGTGCGAAACAGGGAAACGAATAGCGGAAAACGGCTTTGTCCTGCCATGACCGCTCCAGAGATGTCGATCTGCTGTAACATGTCAACCCGTCAGAGTAACTCCCGTGGCCCATGAAGCGTTAAGCTTATAGCCACAGGTTGCACGCATTGAACTTCTCACAGCACTGCTTAACTAAGTATTATTTAATACAAACTACAAGATATATTAAGTTCTTATTTCATCATCCAGCCAAAGGTCCCGCAAGCTCTGCATCAGGTTTGTACCTATCCTGCTGGATGCTTTGAACTTTCGTGGCATGTTGTGAAGTTGGTTGCGGCAATAGGTAGCTCGAAACTTTTCTGTTGATGAATCTCACAACCAACTTTTTCATATCAAAGGTCCCCTGGTCTCTTCCAAGGTTTTGAGGGGTCCAGAGCCTTGTTCACACAAGGCAGCAGCTGGAAGCCTGGGGCCTCGACTAGGTCTCGAGCTCTTATGTAACTATCTTCAGGTTCAACGGACGGTCCGTGCCGCAATGCTACGTGACTTCTGCCTAAACATCGAGCGGGCGGGGAAAGACAAGTGCCTGGATATATTTATGTCCTATAATATCCCCTCTATTCCAATGCTCCCACGCCGCATCTTAATTCTCCTGAACTAGTCACCTTATTTAAAGAGGGGTTTACATTCTCATCAGCCTTGGAACATTTGTTTCTGACTAGCAATCAGCTTGTCAATTCGTCACGGTACGCTCTCAGAACTCTAGTGGGTAAGCGGAGTCTTGATGTCCATTTTGCACTCAATAATCTTGGCGGCGTGTGTGAATCTCACTCTCCCGGAGTACTCCTCCTCTTATTCCTAGCAATGGCTTCCTCCTCAAGCCGATCAGCTTCTCGGGCGTGGCCAAAATCTTTTGGCTATCTTTGCCAGGAGTCAATGCGAAAAAATCTATCTAGAAGGACAAGAGAAGAGTGGCTTACATGCCTTGGAATTGTCGACGTAAACAGAAAGAGGATTGAGCAGAACATGCCACCATTTACTTATGCAACGATTATGTATGAGTCTCCTTTATTGACTAACAGAGCTCCTCTCCAGCTGACCAATTCAATAGCACCGGCCTCCACATGAGTCCTTCTGACCCGAGCCCTCATATAACGCTTGCTGTGGCAACGAGTGAGATGCAGATATAAAGGCAGCATTATATCATGCACAGTCGAGCCACCAGCGAAGTAACTCAGGAAGCATCTTTCGTTGGAGGCGAAGCCTTTTCCACACCTCATGAAGATGGCAGACAACTCCGAGCCTCTTACAAGAGGCTCGCCCATGCTCGAACATCCCTTATGCCAGATGAGGACGAAGGCAAACCCTTCCCCGTCGGCCAAGTGGTCGGTTCAGATGGCATCAAGCGTTGGTACGTTCCCAACAAACATGGGAAGACACTGTATATCGAATCCGACTTTTACACAGTGGGCGAGGGTTCGTCAGCGCACATGCAACTCTTGCACCCAGAGTTAAACAAGCCAGTCTAAGCATTAAAAATTATAAGTAAGTAATTATAATAATAAGTATACTTATAAAAAGAGCGTAAAAAACTCTCTCTTTTATAGCTAATTATAGACTAATATTTATATATTATTATAATAATTAATGCTACTCTAAGTATAATAACTTTAAACTCCTTAGGCCCCGCTGGGGTTACTCTAATGATGTGATAATCTTATTCTTGTGCGATTATTGTGGGACCGGGTCGTTATTGTAACGGGCCTCCCCGCAACCCCAGTAGTAAATTAGGTGGGGCGTCGTGGCTTGGCGACAGCTTCCGCCGCGACTGACCGCCTTGGTCATATAGGATCATCGGAGGCTGTACGCTTCTCTGCCAGTTTTTTAATTGTTCACTTCTTCACCTCGTCACATCTTACTTCCTACTTCTAAGCAATGACTTCCCACGTGGTCATTAAAGGCCTTTATATAGGCAACAAGCCTGTCATTATGAAGAGGTTTCTATACCACCAATACAAGCAGTTCACAGATGGTACCCAATGCTGGAGAGACAACTACATTCTTGAGCGATGGGCGGATTCTGAACGGCCCGTGGTGTACTATGGACAGGATCTGAACGGATACAGGCTGTTGAAGAGGTTGGGCGATTGGTGCTGGCTGGCCAGAAATACCAATAATGAGTATGTGTGTTTCTTCGCCCAGGACCGCAGAGGAGGCTAACCACCGGCGCCAGCGAGCTCTTGACCATCAAGTTCCTGGGGCGGAGCGAAACTCGGCAAGTCAAACGAGAATTAGCCATCAACCAATTTCTACGTTCGCGATGCCCCCAAAGTCGCCACGTGTGCACCATCAAAGACAGCTTTGTCATACCGCACCACCTGGCAAAAGTTAACCCCCAATACCGGGACGTCAGCTTTGACGTCATCGCCTACCCGCCGACTGGGACAGATCTTCAAGTGATACATACTTCGTCGGTCCGCAGCATCTCGCCACTCCCTTTAAGCCTGAAAAGGAGAGTGCAATGCATCAAGGACATTGTTCGAGGGGTGGCCGAACTCCACAGCCTAGGTATCGTGCATGCAGGTAATTCGACAGAGAGGAATTCCTTGAAGAAAGAGTTTAACAAAACACAGATATCCATCCAGGCAATGTTGCACTACCACCGCCTGCAGATGCAGACATCGAGGCGTTCCTTGAAGAGCCACATGTAGAACATTGGTTGGAACGTGAGGATGGAGCTCCAACACCTGACTGCCTCCCCAAATCCGTCATCAAGCCAGAGGACTTGGGCTTCGGTAACGGGACATGCAGAGTCTTGGATTTTGGATACTCGTTCCGGCCACAGAGAAGGTGCCGTCTACAAGGCGGACAGCTTCTCACATGGCGCGGTAAAGGCCATCGAGTTTGAAACGAGCGAAACGACAGCCCAGCCCTTCAAGGTGGACAGTTGGTACATGGGCCAATTGGTATGTACACTCGACATATAACGCCGTCACATATTGCCTGACACTTACTAGATCTATTACATCTTGACAAATGGATGTAATTTATGGATCCCCGTCCCTCAAATCTCAAGTCACATTTCCGAAACTGTATGGCTGTGTTGGAGACTGGAGTGGATCAATTTTTTAACAAGTTGCCAGGCAGACATCGGCGCCATTTCCAGCCCATAATTCGTCAGCTTATGCACGGTGAGCCTAACCGTCGTCTTTCTGTTGAAGATGTTGCGGCTAGAATGGAGTCGTTTTGACTTGGGCTGAGCCTTCCCATAAGGAATTCAGCTTAGCTCTCTTTCTTGACGTTCATTTATACAATGTACTAACTTCCCAACTATTATCACCAGGGGAACCATGGTTCTGAACAATCTCAGTCTAATCACGGACACAAGAATATATTGATCTGCTGTACACATGTCATCTTATGCACAATTATAAAGCGTGCAGCCGCGCTCAACTACCGCGAGTGGCCCCAAATGCCGCATAAAGGGGCAGCAAACTCATGGCCATGTCTCACGCGCATCGACTTCTCAGAAGTACGACTAAATATACAGCGAAGCACAATCTGACAAGAAACAGCAGCACTATATGAAAGTAGCAATACGAAACGTGCTACGAACAAAAGAAAACGTCATTCCACCGCAATCTGTAAGAGAATACAAGCAATGTACTAAAGAAGCAATGCCAAGTTGCCACTAAGAAACAAAGCATCTCAAATAATCCTTTTCTAGGCGTCGCCATTGATCACTGCACGATTGCCTGTTCAAATGCAGTCGGTCTCGTAGCCGTGCTCGTGGCCCTTGCAGTCCTATACGAATGGCAAGTCAAATCAAGTATGAAATACCAGCCAAAGCTGACAAACAAGAACCTACCTCGGAAATACGTCCACCAAGCCGTCTCAAGGCCTCGTTTGCTCGGCCATCGTTGGACTGTACTAGATGTGTAGAAGCGACATGATAATGTCCTTGGGCGCAACGCTCCTGCGTCAAGAGATGCTCCATTTCGGTTTCAGCCTCGGTCTGTATAACTGGCTTTTGCGTCGTCCTTTTACTAGAGGGGCGTACCTTTTCCCAAATACTATTCACGCCGTCTAATCCACCGTGTCGTGTTAGTTGACGCCTTGCTACTCGTTCCCTCGTACGGCTTACATATGTGATCATACGGGGTGGCCCTTGCCGTCGAGGCAAAGAAGATGGAGAGCATGCCTGCGCCTTGTTGGTCGTGCGGCAGGCGAGGCGAATGGGAATAGAAAAATGAACCGTCTGCGAATGCTACCAGACTCAGATGCTCTTATATTCCTTTTGAGTCATCCCTGCTTACCTGCGTCTTGCTGTTCCTGCTTTACTTTTTGTCCTCTCCAGTCCAAAAGAAATCTGCAACTCAATTTCATTCATGTCCAGTTTTTTCTTAGTGCGTATGTTCATCTCGCGTGACCCAAGGACCCGAAACACCCTCTTCGCTGCCCGATCAAGGCACAAGCAGAGTTTATCGTGTTTCAAGGGCTGGATCGGATTTCCCCTGCTCCACGAATTGTCTCGGACAGATCTCCTGGCACCCGAGATGATGCGCGACTCGAGGGCTTGCGGCGTATTGACAGGTCCTGACGTAATGCGGCTGCCGGGCCGTGCCGACCCGGGCCCTCTTGTGGCACGACGCCTGCAATGACGGGCCACTTACCCTACGCCGTATTTGGCGTCAAGTCGATATCTCCTTCGCCCCGTCTTTATTCAGAGCTGTTGAGTACTGCCAAGCAACACAACACACCCTCGGCCAGCTTGAAGGCAAGGGGCTTCTATTACAACGAGAGCAGCTTGACGATGCAAAATCCACCGCGACGCATACATGCAGCTTCGGTGAAAAGAGGGCACCAACTGTCACTGGGGAGTCGCACAGCCTATGCCCAAGTTTTTTTCCAGTAGTGATTTCTATTTCTGACATGCGACAGCTTCCGCAACCCTGGTCCTGCCGCCAAACTGTCGTGACTCCTCCTCGTCCATCTTATCGTACAAGATTTTGTCTTTGTCTAGTATACATTACCCAACCCCGGTACCAAAAGAGTCGGCACTGAAAAACGAGGTCAAGCGATCCCATATCCCAAGCTCCAAACTAGAAAGAAACAACAACGCCAGAAACCATGCCAATATGCCTCGAAAAGGTTGCAACCGCCCGCTCTACTCCTCGGCCTCTGTCATCTCGCGGCTTGCCGTTGCCTTTGGATTGGAACAAAAGCAGGCCAAAGGGGAATTGTCATCTGCTGCCATCAGGACCACGCGGCCTGTCCTTGGCCGCCATCCCGCCCACTCTCTCCGCCTGTCCCAGCTTCTCCAGCTCGCGCTGCTTGGACGCCCGCACCTCCTCCGGGAGCCCCCACCACTCGCGGATAAACTCCTCCTGGGCCACGGCCATCTTGGCCTTGCGCTCGCGCTGCCGGTGCCGCTCCATCCGCATGGCGAACCACTCCTCGCGCGCGGCGTCGTGCTCCTCCGGCGTGGCATGGAGCTTCATGCAGTTGTTCATGACGCGGTGCTCGGCCCGGCAGGCAAACGACACGGTGAAGGTACGGCCGAGGGCGCACGCGGCAAAGGCTAAATCCCGAGTCAATCAGTATCAGTTTCCCCCGTTTCTTCGCAAAAGTTGTCATTTCAGCCAAAGCCCCCCCCAGCTCCTCCAACGCCAAGACTACAAGCACGCACCTTTGATCTCTTCGGCACACTGTTTGCGAACCCGGGCGTAGAAAATGTCCCGTACTTGCGACTCCTGCGAAGCCGACAGCGGCAAGGGGTTTCTCGACGGCACGCCGGGGCGTTTGTCCGGAGCGTCGGGCTTGTCGGTGGCCATGGTCGTCATTTCGCTGGGAAACCCAGAGGAAGCAAAAGGGGAGTTTCAATGGTAGCTCTTTGACGCAGGGCGCGACCCTCGTCCCCGCGATGAGAAAAGCCGGCTGAGTCCAGGTCCTGGTGAAAATGGAAGCCCCGGGGGATTGGCAATGGGAGCCTGCCAGAGCGCAGACAGTCGACGTGGCCGGGCGAAATTGTGGAATTGCGCAAAGTTGGCTGACAAGCTCGATGAATCAGGCAATAGTTACACTATCGAGCCGGCTCCACCGAGAGGCTGGCAGAATCCATGACACCGCCTTCCTATTACGAACACCGACTTACACCAGTTCGAGGCTGGTTGAGGACAAGCACGTTCTGAAAACTTGCTTTATCTCGCGTGACAGCAGATGGGGCGGGATTTGTTAGAAAGATGTAATAATAGAGATGAAATAGGTATTTCCATGGTGGTTAGGTGGGGTGCTGTTGTGAGATGCAACATATCGCTATATACCGCACTCGAAAATATTGCGGGGGATAATTATATGATCATTCATTGAAAAACATGGTATATAAAAAAAGACGCAAAAAACCCAATCCCACAGGTGCCTCAGCCCCCCGCCGTTATCATTTACACCAACTAAACAGGCCTCTTTGCCCGGAAACGGCGCCAATAGACTCGCTGCCGCAACTCGTCCAAATCACACACCCCGAACCTGAACCTCATTATTAAAAGGACAAGAATGCCATGGCAACCTCTATACATCTCAGCCATCTACCCAACTACTGCGGATGCGGTCGCGGTTGGTGGTAATATTGCTGCTCCTGCTGAGGAGGCGGCGAGCTCGTCACCGGAGACGGAGAGTACGCCTGCTGGGGCAGCGGCGTGCCCGACAACTCGCTGCCCTGCTGGACATGCTGCTGGTACGAAGGGTACTGCTGGTTGTACTGCGCATACTGCTGCGCGTCCTGGGGAGGCTGGTACGGCGGCTGCTGCTGGTACGGGCTCTGAGCGGGCTGGTACGGCGCCGGCGCCGGGTTCTGGCTCAGAGGAGACTGCTGGTGTTCGCCCGTCTGCTGGGGCCGAATGGGCTGCTGGTACGGCTGGTGCTCCTGCTGCTGCTGCGGCCGCATCACGGAAGCACCCTGCTCAGCCTTGGGCTCCATCTGGTAGTTGTTGCCGCCGCCGGAGCCGCCTGCGATGGGGAAGCGGCCCTCCTTGCGGCCGCGAAGGAACATGACAATGGTCCACACAAACGTGGCGATGAACAAGAGCCTTTGCAGTCAGCATCCCGCGACCCCGGAGGGCTGACGGGCGGAAGAACTCACCACAGGAGGGCGCCCAGCCCGGCAATGGAACTCATCATGGCGCCGCCGCTCTTGAACAGAATGTCCCTCCGCTCCAGCTGGCGCTTGCTGAAGCACGTCTTGCTGCCGATGATGCTGCCGTCGTCAACGCACCCGGTGACCTGGACGTTGAATTTAAACGTGGCTCGCCGGGCGGCCACGGCGGCAAACGTAGCCAGCCACATGACGACGAGGAAGCCGTCGAGGACGGTCACGGCCAGGACGTGGTACGCCGCCTGCCACGCGGCTATCTTTTCCGTAAAGACGGCGTAAAAGAGAATACACCAGGTGAGGACGGCCTGCGAACGGGCTGGTGGTTAGATGTGCGCTTCCTTTTTCCCGGTCGTGTCATGTCACGGGGGAAACTTACAGTAGCGACAGACAGCCCAAACTCGTCCAGGTACAAGTCGTGCATCAAAGCACCCGCCAGGCCGAGAATTATGAGCGAAATGAGGAACTGGAATCCGCGGACGATAATCATCCATACCGGCGTCTCGAGGACGTGGCTCGCTGGCGTTTGGTGGACTTGCTCCATTGCGAGCGGAAACCGTGAGTAGTGCGACAAGAGTACTATTCAGCAAATGCTGTTTTCGTGTCAGTACCAGAGTCCAATTTCAAGGATGGGCGTTGAGAGAAATTCAGCGTACGCAGACTCTCAGCCCAAGTGGCGTCCCTGTCCACGACTTATATGACCTCGTTCGTCCGCGCCCCAATCTCCCATTGTCAAGATGGTCCCAGACCACCCCCCGGTTCGTTTTTGAGCCTCACCAGCATACCGCTTTGTTGCTGGCGCCTGGAAGAATCTGCCCGCTCAGGCAGCACGCCCAACGTCCGGGAAAACCAATATCGTTCAGCCCTGACATGGCTGCCATGGCCGCAAAAAGGATGCGAGGAAGCAAGCCCATATCACTAGTTTGCCTCAGCCGCACCGCGCGCAAATTTTGGGGGGATGTGAGTGGATGCCGAGCACGAGGCTGGCCCGTGCCGAAGCAGGCGTTATATTGGGCTATTTGTGTGCTTTTTTTACGACGCGCCGTTCTCTGCTTGGGCACGGGGAGCTTTTCGCACAAGTCAAGGTGAGGGCGTTTGGGCTTTGCGTGCCGCGAGTCCATAACACGGCCAACGAGAAGAGTTTATCGCGCCACGCGGAAACTGATCACGGAAAGGCGGGTCTTTTTGCCTTGGGTGATTTTTTTTTTTTTCACCTCGCTGGATTCTCAACACGAAATGGGCTGGGAGGGCTCTTGAGGTCCCTTGCTGGATTTTACGGATCCGTGTCACTGTCACTTCAGCTTCGGCCAATGCTTTGATGAGGAAATGAGAACAATCATGGCAAGAAATGGACACGGTTAAGATGGCGGATCTCTTTCCGCGGCGCCTGGTTCTAGTGCTGACGGGGACCCTGTTTCCAGCTCGCCTGCCGAAATGCAGCAGAGTACAAGTGTGCTCAAGTGCTGGCAGATTTGAGTCTCGAAACCCTGGTCCGACCAAGCTGAGCTCAATGCTGGGTCCGCAATTGGAGTGTTTGCGAGCTGCCGCTTGCTTTTCTCGCTCTCGTCATGTCACCGCCTACGCCGCATCCCTCTCCGGTAGTACAGAGTATGTCAGAGACATTCTCGACCCCCGTTTTCTCCCCTTTCCCCCTTTCCGCCTAGCATCCTGAGCCGGTTGGGCGAACCATCCATGGGCTGTTGGGCTGACTCGGTAGTGGGCTGAGATGCAGGGCATCACCAGCCCCAAGCTATCCTTGCTTTGCTCACCTTTTTTCCATTTCTAAATCGTCTCAATCTTCTCATTAGGACCGGCAATCAGAATCTTGATGACCTCGCCCTCCTTGACCTTCTTAAACGCCTCTTCGGCCCGATCAAACGGCACGACCTCGGTGACGAGCTTCTTGACGTCGACCTTGCCGCTGGCGACGAGGTCGACGGCGAGCTCGTAGTCGCCAGGGCCGTAGCGGAAGGACCCGCGCGCGGTAACCTCCTTGAGACACATGGCCATGATGGGGAAGTCGACGTCGGCCCTGCCCATGCCGCCCTGGACGTAGGTGCCGCCGGCGCGGACGGCGTGCAGGCCCGTCCGGATGGAGGCCTCGGCGCCGCTGGCGTCGATGACGGCGTCGGCGCCCCTCGGGAGGCCGGCCAGCTCCCGGATGGCTCGGGCGCCGTCCTCGGGCGCGGCCCCCCGCGAGAGGTGGGCGTGCGTCGAGGCGAAGCGGCGCGCAAAGTCGAGCTTGGACTGGACAATGTCGACGCTGACGACCTTGGAGGCGCCGTAGGCGCGGGCGACGGCGGCGCACAGCAGGCCGACGGGGCCGGCGCCCATGACGACGACGGACTGGCCCGGCCGGACGCGCGCCTGCTTGACCATGTGGACGGCGACGGCGAGCGGCTCGACGAGGGCGCCCTCCCGCAGCGACACCGAGTCCGGCAGCTTGTAGCAGAGGTCGGCGGGCGACGCCCACAGCCCCGTCAGCGTGCCGTGGTGCGGCGGCGTGGCGGCAAACACCATCCCGTCGCAGAGGTTGTACTTGCCGGCGCGGCAGTCGGCGCAGCGCCGGCAGGCGTAGCCCGGCTCGATGGCGACGCGGTCGCCGGGCCCGAGGTGCGTCACTTGGCTGCCAGCCTCGACGACGGTGCCCGCCGACTCGTGGCCCAGCACCATGGGCTCCTTGACGACAAAGTGGCCGATGGCGCCGTGGCTCCAGTAGTGCACGTCGGAGCCGCAGATGCCCGTGTAGTTGACGGCGACGATGACGTCGTGCGGTGACGTGAGCGTTGGCTTGGGCCGCTCCGCGTACGTGACCTGGTAGGGTTTGTTGAGGATGAAGGAGAGGTTCTGGGTTGCAGAGGGGCTTGCGGTCAGTTGGGCTTCCGTGACGGGGGGACGGCGGCTTTTCTTACGCTGATTTCATCCCGATTCAATGTCTGCGCGGCCATGGTGACGGAAGTTGGCGCTCTGAATGACGGCGTGCTTGGAGATGAAGCGTGAACGCGGGTTTGGTGTTGCAACAAAAAAAAAGTGGTGGTTGCGTCACGATGAGGGTGCTTGGACCCCGACACCCGAGTTTGCGGGGTAAAAGGAACGACAGTGGGAAGCGACAAGCAGGAATCGCCAATCGACACTGCGGACGCACAGACTACCGCCAGAAGCAAGGGATAATCTCGAAAAGAGGAGAATCAAGTAAAAAAAGAAAAGAGAAGAAAAAGTCCGGACAAGTTTCTGAATAAATAGGCCTCTCGGGTCACGATGCGATGATGCCCCGACGTGGGCTCCCCACAGATCCGGGGCAGGGGGGCCCGACGGAGATGGTCCCTTCAACCACTTATCCGGCCCAATGAGGTGCCGTGTCCACTGTCCACCTGTCGATGATTCAGTTGACCCGTGGTGGACTCCGTCGGGGAGTTCGGAGGCGCGGCCGGGGTGAAGCGGGCAGCCGTTCCAAGTCAATCGCAGTGTACGTACAACCAGTGGCTACTAGGTATTTTGTTTAATACGTCTTTATATAAGAATAAGTTCATCTGTGGCTGCTGGTGGTTTTTTTTTTTTGTTTATTTTTGTCCACTGCCGGCAGGTATAGCCAAGATAAGCTTGGTATGTACGGAGTAACCGCCGGTTAAATGCCACCAGACCCAACATTGGCCAGCCGAGAGGCATCGGCAGATGAATGCTTGGAATAATGCCTTTACGATTAATGCCTTTGCCCGCGCTCACCAGTGAAAAATGCCCAACGCAGCCCAGCGGTGCCACCAAGCCAGCGCCACGTGAGACGACAGTCTCCCCGGAATCCCACCCACGAACCGTGACTGGTCCGCTCATGGTGGCAAAAAGTATCTGAGCCAGGTCACATGCCACATTGTTTCGCAGGGCCATGGCAGGAAAAAAAAAACAGGTTCGTGAGTCTCGTCATTCATCCGACCTAGCTAGGAGTCGTCATAACACAGTCATATAATAATACATGGCTCCCATGGCCCTCCGTCTCTCCCGCAAAGGCCCCTTTATCGCAAATAGTGCTGCTCCTGGGCACTGATAGAATGCCTCCGCCACTTGCTGTCCTGGGGATACTTGTGCTCAATGGTCGGCGGGCCAAGATACTGGCTCAGCACCGACGGCGGCGAGTGCGCGGCATCGAGCACGTCGGGCTTGGCCGGGGGGCTGGCGCTCGTCGAGCTGCACGTCGGTTAGCGTAAGCCCGTCTGCTGTTCATCGTTGAGCTGGGCATCTTGTACCTGGGGGGAGACGATGCCGAGCCCTTGGTTTGGACTCGCGGCGAGGACTGGATCTCGCGGGGCGCGGAGCCGGACGCGGCCTCGGGGTGGGCGAGCGGGATCGCCGGCCGGTTGTCGTTGCCCAGAGTCTCCCTGAGCTTGCCCATGAGCTTGGAGGTCATTTTCGGTATTGTGATGGTGGACTTGTGTGGTGTTTATATAGATTTATACAGACGGCGTGGGGAACGTGGTGAGATGACTTATACCGGGGGGGAGGGTTGCCCACGTCTCAGGACACGCGGGCAGCCTCGTCACGTCTTATATACCCCAGACAGTTGGGATGGCTCCCGGACTCCGGGGGGCGCAGTCCCAAGCTCTATCGTGATAGCTATCCCAATCTGGCCAATGCCTGGGTGGCGTACAACTTGGGGGGTCTGTAATGACTTGCTCGCCCACTTTTTCCTCAGCGTTGCGACAAAGCCTCGACTCCTAGCCAAGGCGGGGAGTGCAGCTAGACGTTGTGTTGCCTATCCTTTTCTTTTCTTTACCTTTCGTTATTCAATATTCAAGATGCAAGTCCTCCAAGGGTGGAGCGTTGTCGCTCTCCCCTGTAGCCTCGCCCTCTCTCGATTGCACGCCGTTTCCATCGTGGGCTTGATGCAGTTCATTGATGCAGGTCTCGTGTGACCCTCCCCCGTTGTCCCGGCCTGCCGATGCTCCAGGCATGCTGTACCGACCGTGCCATCCGGCCACTCTAAACATAAGGTTTGCCCGAATCTGGCGACTACGCCTCGCTGCGCGGGGCCCGTATGTCTTGTCTGAGCAAACGGTAAGCTTGTTTTTGCCCGATGCTGTCACATCGTCGGTATCAAAATGTGGCAATTGTCCATTCCTCGCTCCTCGCCGCTTTTGGCGTAGCCATCGTGGCTCTGTTCGGGATAGCATGTGCAGGCCATGACAGGAACTTTTTGTTGTTTCTCTTGGTCCTTCTCCGCCCCGACGGCTCCTCTGAGCGTTTTCAAGCTCTCGTTTCTTCCGTATCCTGCTCTCGTCGGCACTTGCACCAGATGGACAGGGGGGTGCTTGGGCTCAAGATGCCAGGCGTCATGGGGGCGCGCCGCAAGCTGACGTACCGCAGGTCTTGGCGCGATGAGTCGATTCCGCGATAGACGAGGCCGTGGCATGTGGTTTTCGGGGTCTTGGCGATTCGTGATCTGTCTCATTCCCCGTTTACGTGTGGGCTTCTCCTGTTAGCCGAGGCGACAATCAGGGGTCCAAGTTTGTCTCTTTTTCCAGTGTTTTTGAGTTTTTCAAAAGCCTCCGACGAGCGCCTAGGCATCCGGGGAAGAGGGGGGGGGCCTTCGTCTAAGTCCAGGTGGCTTCTTTGGCACAGCGGTTCTGTTGAATCTGCCGAGTGAGCGGGTTTCAACTGCCCCTTGCATAGGATGTACAAGCATGCTCTTGTCTAGTATTCCGTTGAATGAATCGAAATATCTTGATAGAACAGAGGTATAGAGAATGAAAACAAAAGGGCACATCACGGCAGCTTTCAAACCCCCGACGCATACATATCCGCCGGAATGTGCCGAGCGTACAAGACGCAGATTGAGCTTCATCGGTAACAAAAAAAAAAAAAAGAAAAAAAAAAGAAAAAAAGAAAAAAAAAAGGCAGGGGCATACATCCAGAGTGGCTTATTTGATGTGCATTAGCATTCTACTTTGTCCGATTTCTCCCTTTTTCGTTTGTCAGCTGCATGTAATTGGGACCAGCTCCTGGCCCCATGCCTGCAGGACCTCGGCATGGCGCCATCTTCATTAAGAATCAATTGATGCTATCCCCGGGGGGGAACAAAGGATCGGTCGCACGGAGTATGGACATGCCTATCTACATTCGACCTCCTGTGTTTGTGGTCGGCATGCATACGGTGGATAGTCTGTAGCACAGCATTGCGCGTAGACACGGATAAGACCGCAGCGCCGTTTCCGCTGCAGAGCCATCTTTATGCCGAAATAGCCTAGTTAAGTGGTTGCTGGAAAGTCACTGGTATCTAGAGCCCGCGCCCTGAACTATTCCACGCGCTGCCATTCTCAGCCACGGGGTTGATGTATGCACCCTACCAATCCACGATTTTAGGCTCGCTGTCACAGGCACCTCCAAGGGTACTAATTCGACGCGTGTCAAATTTAGTCCCCCTCGGCTCTAATGCTCCATGCCGTTTCGGTGACGCCCAGGGTTGAGCCTTCCCGTCACCACGATACACTCAGGGCCTCGGCGAACCCTCCTGTCCCTCAGAGTCGTTGCCGCAAATACCATCCATCATCACACGACACAGTTCCTGTCCGGGCGGGATCACCGCAGCGATACGCAGCCCTGCTGCCACCCCGATACCCCGATCTCGGCCACCCGCGGTAGCCGCGGGCCACCCATTATGAGAAGTAGCGCAGAGTTGCCGTCTCATATCATTTGCTCACCACCAAAACAACCTGCAGGACGTAGGACGGGGACTGGCCGGCGAACGACGTCATGGCTGGGCCTCCTTCCGGCGATTCAACTATTCCCTCTTGGGAACCCAAAGAGTCTCCAGATTGTGAGTTATATCACGGAAAAAAAAAAAAAGAAGAAGAAGGAGAAGAAGGACTCGTATCAAACATTTTAGTTCCTAGGCATACTCTTCCATCTCTCCCCTCGCGGCTTCAATCTTCTCCTCCGGCACGGGTGTAGTCAGACCCAGGGTAGCCGCGATACTGAACAGCCTCATCTTTTCTTCGTGGGCGGCCGTGTCTCCAAATGCGACATCCATATCTTCGAGACTCTTGCCCTTGGTTTCCGGGATAAAAAAGTACGTGAACGCCAGGGCTATGAGGCAGAAGCACGCAAAGAAGATGTATGTCCCCCACTTGATGTTGTCCAGCATGTCCGGCGTCACGAGGCCGATGATGAAGTTGCACATCCACGTGGCGCTGGTCGTAATCGCCATGGCCTTGGACCGGCTGCCGAGGTTGAAAATTTCAGACGGCAGGACCCAGCCGATGGGCGCAAAGGAATACGAAAAGTTAATGTCGTAGATGTAGATGAATGCGATGCCCGTCCAGGCAGCCGCCTTGTGCGACTGGAGATTGGAGCCGTGCGCGCCGACGATGGCGCCGACAATGACGAGAGACACAAACGTCCCAAAGGCACCGCACATGAGCAGAAGTCGTCTGCCCACCTTGTCAATGAGGAACACGGCCGGCAGAGTGGACAATGTGTTGACGATGCCGTAGACGCCCGTTGCCAGCAGTGAGGTGGTATTCCCCGACAGTCCCAATTGCCCGAATATGGTGGGCGCGTAGTAAATCAACGCGTTGCAGCCCATGAATTGTTGAAGAAACATGGTCCCGGAGCCTACGAGCAGTCGCTTCAAGTTTGGCCATGTGGAAACGAGGGATGCATATTGTGATAGGTAGAGAGAAACACCACGCTGGCCGGGGAACTTGTCCCGTGCCACGGATTCGTCAAAAAGAACTTCTGCCTTGATTGCCAGATATTCCTCACGTAGGGTATCTGAATCCGGGTGGACGCGTCGGAGCTGGCCCAGCGCACCGAGTGCCTTCTCTTCGCTCTTGCGCATGAGGTAGAACCGAGGCGATTCCGGGAAGAAGATCATGCCCGCGCCCAAGATTAAAGCAGGCGCGATTTGCAGCGCAAACGGAACTCTCCACGCTGCTCCGCTTTGACCGGTACAGCCGTTTGGGCCGACGTCGTGTCTGGGGTCGAATTCGCGGTTCGACTCGGCGCCACCCGTGTAAGGGATATCAGGAGCACATCGTGTCCCGCCAATGTACTGCGTGACGTATTCCAGCCAGTAACTGACAAGAATGCCAAGCGTGATGCTCACTGTAGACGCTCCATCAGCGTTTCACGACGAAATTTCTCGAGAAAGCTGTCGTTGTACTTACACTGCTGGAGAACGACCAAGGTCCCTCGAATACCTGGAGTTGAAACTTCCGACATGTACATGGGCACAATCATGGTCAACATGCCTATTGAAAATCCTGCAATTGCACGACCTGTCCAAAAGGGCAGTCAGTATCACAACATCCACAAGACGACGAACCAATCATTCTCACCTGCAAACAGAACGCCAATTGATCGAGCACCAGCTTGGAGACCCGACCCCAAGACAAAGACGACTACGGCCGCCAGCATTGATCCCTTGCGGCCAAACCGGTCGGCAATCGGACCGTTGACCAATGACCCCAGCCAAGCGGCAAGCAAAAGCGTCGACACGAACCAGCCCTTAAATCCACTGTCAAGATATACTCGCGGGAATTCTGCGCCAAAAGATTCCATTTTCAGAACCCCAGAAACTACGCCTTGGTCATAGCCGAAGAGAAAACCTCCCAACGAGGCGAACTAAGTCGATAATCAGTCAAGGAATCGCAAAAGAAATTCTTGAGAAGAGAAGAGAAGAGAAGCACTTACAGCAGACAAACCAAAAATGTACGGATTGTCGCGCAATTGGCGCCAGACACCGTCCGAGGTGCTTGTGTCAACGAGCCGAGACATTACGGGCACGAGCAGTAGTCTCCGTGATGCGCGCCACGTGTTCTGGGGTATTTCCCAGGAAAAAAACGAGAGCGATGATACCACGCGGTGGGGACTCTATATTCAAATGTGTCACCCCAGTAGTCGGCCACGAAGGATCTGGACGTCACTTGCCCCAAACGGGGTAATGCAGCTAGAATGAGCGAGGAACAGGGACTCTGCGGGGAAGTTCGGACAAGTCTATTCCGGCCCAGTAAAGCAGCAAAATCGTGATCGGGGCATTTGTGCCCCAGATGAACTTCAACGACCTAGTGGAGAATGTGTAGTTGAACCCCACGCATCTTCAACACAGAATCATCTATATCGGCGAGTGCTGTGTCGGGCGTTTGCAATCCGACAGACGTGAGGGCAACAGTAGTCGAAGTGGCAAAGGCGGTCGATCACGGCCGGCTAAATGGGGACGTGCTGTGCTACACGCCTTGGCCGAAATCAGTCCATCCCAACGAATTGAAAACATGCGCAGGGTCCATTGGCCAGGAGGAAAAGTCCAGCTCGTCCTGATACAACAACTCGTCGCCAATGAGGGGGCTGGTGGTCTGTTCTGGCTGCGGCGGCACAATCAGGCCAAGGATGTCGGCACACCGAGAAGCAAGGGAGTTGCTCGTCAACATTGTCCGAAAGGTGTGGTTCGCTGTATTGACGTCTGCTTGCCATGCCGCGGTTTCGGGAGATTCCAAATCCCCTAAAATTGCGAGAGCACTGATCAATGACGCATGAAACAAAAAGTATCTGCCCACTTGATTAGCGCACGACACTCCTTTTTTGTGTGTGTGTGATTTGCTGTAAAGTTTAATACTTACGTGGCATACCAGTTGATTAATCGAGTCATTGGTGTCTGCGTGAGAAACTGACTTATTGACACGATTGTCGAGTTGGCTGCCTGGACAGCCAAGTCCCTGCACCTATTATCGGGGTCTGTTGACGCGGTCACAAGATTGTCTCGCTTCCTTTTCATGGCGCGGCTCAAAACAATCTGTCTGAACAGAATGATTCTCAAATTCCATATGCGCCACCACAATCGAGACCTGGCGAATAGGTAAGAAGGCTCTAAACTGACAGGGTCCCGGGTCATCTTGAAATATGCAGGCAGGGTCTCGCACCACGTCTCAAGGGAGTGGTTCAGCCGCAAGGCCTCCTCCGGGGATATTCCAGAAGTCGCAAGGAGCCTGTTGGAAATGTGATTTGAATGAAGGTGGAAGTCGCTTTGGAACTTCATACCAGAATACCTGGTTGGTTGGATGGACTCCTCTGGCAGGTCCACGGTCCGGGGAGTCAATTGCTACGACTTGTTAGCTTCCAGCATAGCCTCGTCAACGAGTTCTCTATAACCCACTTCATCATGAATGTTAAGAACATGTTTCACATCCATGGCTTCGCCTTCGGGGAGAAGAATCGGCCTGCCAAAGGTGGTTGATGCGCCACTGTCAAAGAGAAACAGCCCCCACCAAACGCGGCGCCTTATTTCTCTCTGGAGAAGGCTAATGTTCCAGTCTGGTAACTCACGATGCAGCCCTAGACTAAGAGCCATGCGAGTCGCCAAGCCGAGAAAGTTTCCTCCTGTATTTGGCTTGTTCCGTTTTTGACTCAAGTTGGACAGCAACAGCAAAGCTTGCACCAGGGTCAGGTTTGCGCTTTCGAACAACGACTCATCTTCACGGAACGAAAGAGCGCGGTGGTACAGATACTCATCAACTTCACTTTCCTCATTGTCGAGGCACCACGCTCCCAGGGCCAAAACAGTATGGAGTAGCATTTGCCAAGATTGCCGGTTCGGCCGAGAAATGAGTTGGTGATACTGGGCCATGAAAGTTGCTTCGTGAATAAAGGGGTATGAAACATGGTACACGGAGAAGTAGGCATCAAGAAGCTGGTTCGCCATGTGGCCAGAGTCGAGCGATTGTTGAATATGCGATGACGACGTTGGCGACGGCTCGAGGTGTCGGGGCGAAGATGTTGCAGGCTGGAGAGGGTCCGAGACGGCTCGTCTACCAGCAATCCAAGACAATAAGGCCCGGAGGAAGTACACTCCAGCAGTAGATCCTACGCAGACATATGAGCTTCCGAGGGCATCTGTTTTCTTTTTCTTTCCACCGCAAAACCACTCACCTAAATACCCTGTGCCAGTGGGCTCCACGGCCAAAGCCGCCATGCCGTCCACCAAATCATTCGCCTCTTCTTGCCAGTCAAATCCATCCGCTTGCTCAGGGACAGCCTCCGATATCGACTCCTGCGCAGGCTGCTCCTGGCTACTTGAGCCGAGTCCGGTATTACTGTGCTGGCGGTGATCCGACGGGAACGCGGGCGTCTTAACCTGCGCCGGCGGCGTAGCCGGAGAGCTGGTGGCAATAGCAGCGAGTGCCTCATCAACATCCAAATCGGGCAGTTTCTGTGCCACCAGTTTCTCCAAATAGTTGAGCCGTCTTTCCACAGAAGTGAGGTACCTAGGGGATACTGTCAAAAAAAATCACCAAGGTGTCGGGTATCGTGTCTGTGAGACCTACTGCCTGGTGAGTGGCGACCGTACCACTTTTCCACTGTAATGGCATTGTCTGCGGTTTTGAACGCAAGCCGTGCACGCCGGGCGATCTTTGGAACACTTTGAGACGCCTTAGCTACTCCGTTGCTTGCCAATGTGGCAGAGGCAGCAAAGTCTCATACGTACCTTCAACTTCTTGATCCGACAGACGTCGCACTTTGGAAGGGGGTCAGTCATGTGAGAGAGACATGAGGGCGTCTGGGCCAAACTCACTGCCAGATTGCTGCCAGAAGCGGAGCTCGAATCCATCTAGAAGACAATTCATGAATTCCCCAGCGCTTCACGCTTTCGATGAGATGCGCTTCAACGGGATTCGCGGCGAGGTTGTGGTGGCGGTACATAAAATGATAGTAGGTCGCACTAACTCATCCGATGAAAGCTCCACTTTAATTCATATCCCATAGGCTAACCCTGACACCTAACCTTAACCCTTACATTAACCACTAACCCTAACCGCTAAACTACTGGGGGAATACCTAATATCATCAATTGATGTCTTCACGTCCCTCGAGGTTGTGAGATGGCCACATCGGGATGCAGCGGGGCGGTTTGAAGAACCCATCACGTGGGACAAAATTACGCAGCGAGAAAGCCAAGCAAAGCAGTAGCAGCGCATAAGTCTAAATAGTGTATTTTTTTTCACGCAGAGGCATTAGCACGGCCATGAATGCCATATATCTGCGTAGGTGTATTTATCTATTAAGCATCTGGAGACGCCCGGATGAAAGCCATGCCTGGAATAAGCACATACAAACCACTCACCAACTCCTCCCACGACCCTGAGCCTCGTCACAAAAAACGAACGCAAGAGATTCCTCCTAACGCTAATCAACCAACCACTACTCGTGCCACGCCCCACATTAGGTTGTTCAGCTAGCAAAGCCCTCACCACCTAAGGTGGTGCTTAACACCAAGGCGGGCCACTTAGTAAGCCAGGCTAATTTTTGACCTAATAACTTAATTAACCTCTTCGCGTATAATGTATACCCTTTTCGTCCTAAATTTCTAGTGAATTTAGTATAAAAGTTTAATGCTATTTACGTGTCTCTTTTATAGCTTTAAAAAACGCCTTTTTAGTTAAGTTATAGTATTTTTTTTTAATAGCCTTAATAACCTAATAAGCTTAATGAACGTTATTATTAGTTTTTTGCTTAATTATTTTACGGCTATTAGTAATAAAAAGTATACCGCTAGATTATAGTAAGCGATTTTTTATAGCTTTACGTTTTTATAATAATAATTAAGCTGCTTTAATACGCTTAAGGTCTCTTTTTATTTATATAAGCTTAATAGTTATAATAAGAGACCCACGAATAAATCTACTAATATTATATGTAAATTCTAGGTTAAGAGATATATTATACTCTAATATATCCCCTAACTTATTAGTAACCTTATTTATTTGCCTAAGGGTTATAGGGGTCTTAAAATCAAAAGATTTATAATATAAGGCTAGTGGTAGTAAGAGCGTGTAAATAGCCTCTTAATCTTTAAGGGCTTAAATAATTAGTTATAGGTTATAAGGTGAAATTCCCGTTTTTTAAAAAGCTAATAAAATAGTAGAGGTCTTAAAAGCCTTTTTTCATATATCTTAAATATAGCTAAGAATTTAATCTTTATAATATTTATAAGGCTATTATAAACTATAATATCTAATACCTGTGTATAATAATACTTTAATAGCTAAAATACTATAATATTAAGAGGTTAAAGGATATATATAAGGTTTAGAGGCATTATAAAGGGAATTATCTTGTGTTTTTCGCAGTATTTAATGAATTTAAATGTGTAATATAATCCGTAGCTATTTAGGTGTTAGGATAAACCTAGGATATAAGACGATTAGGTAAGGAATTAGGAAAGAACTCTATTCTTAGGTCTTTTAATAATATAAGATTAAAACTTATTTAAATTATCTAGTATTTAAATTAATTCTTTTATACTTATTTATTAAGAGTTCTAGCCTTAATTTATACTTGCTTCTCACGTAATAATACTTATAGGATTTAAACTAGAATTAATAGGGATT
Source organism: Metarhizium acridum (assembly GCF_019434415.1). Classification (NCBI taxonomy): domain Eukaryota; kingdom Fungi; phylum Ascomycota; class Sordariomycetes; order Hypocreales; family Clavicipitaceae; genus Metarhizium; species Metarhizium acridum. The sequence continues at coordinate 1,053,702 of NW_027094030.1, read as the reverse complement.
TATACCCTATTTTAGTATATAAGCAAACCTAATTTAGTCTCTCTTTATAGGTAACTTCTTATATGTAATATCTAATTTAATCCCTCTTTATAGGTAACTTTATATACGCGTTATAATTATTCCCCCCTTTTAGTATAATTATCCCTAATTATTATTAATATAAGTAAGCTTTAAAGGTGTATTATTCTTATTAAAACCTAATAAAAAAAAGAGTAATAATACTATCCCCTTTAAGTTCTTATAGTTTTATTCTTATTCTTATATTCTAAGATACTATTTTAAGGTCTTATACCTTTATTTTATTAGGTTATAATTATTACTCTTAGTCGCTTAATTATAACGTTTACTCTACTAATACGTGTTATTTTTACTCGTTTTCGTTTTTAATAGAGCTCTTAATTAAGGTTTAGTATTTTTTAAAGAAGAGCTTTATAGGTTCTTTTTTTTATTTTAATAAGTGTAATTACCTTAAAAGTTAACTTATAGATTTAAGGTAAAGGTAATTATAAGTCTATTATAGTATAAATTTTTAGTCTTATCCCTTATTTTTTTCTTTCTTATTTTAGCCTTATCTCTCTTCTCTTTCTTCTTTTAATAGCTTTATTTCTTATTATTTAAGTATAAATTCTTTTTCTAGCTTTTATATATTTTACATTCTTATTATACTTAATTACTACCTAATATTTACGCTTATAATTCGTATACTTTTCTTAGCTTATAAATTATAATAATACTTATTAGGCTTAAATTTTAAATATATACTTGATATAATACTTTATTTATATTTTCCCCTAGTATAATAAAGCGTTAACGTTATAAGTTATATTTTTAACTTAAAGTTATATTAATATTATAATTAATTAATCGTTTTATTATTAGGTTAATAATAGTTTATTTAAGTATATTAAATTAAAATATATTTTATTATAATTAATAAAACTTTAACGCGAATTATAGGTATATATTTATTAATTTTAACCCGTTTTTAGCTTAAATCTTATTATTAATATTATTATTAGGTTTCTTATATTAACTCTTATTACTTTTAGTTACATTTTATTTTACCCTTTTAATTATTATATTTAAATACAGCTATTTTAATTCGTATAATATAATATACTATTAAGGGCCTTCTTATAATATCTTAACTTAGCTTTCTTTGCGCTCTTTTTTATCTTCTCTAATACGTACTTTTACATTTAACTTTTATTTTAAATTATAGCTAATTTAAGTATAAGTTATATTCTTATACCCTTATACTTAAAAAAGCGCGTTTAATTTAACGGTAATACGTATTAATATTCCCCGCTTATTTTATAAGTATATGTTTTTTAATAAGGTGAATTTAATCTAGTATTAAATTACCTTTTTAAATAATTCTATTAAATAAGGTAAGTAGTTTATTATTATTCTCTTAAGTTTTAATTTTAACGTGATTTTTTAAAGAACGTTATAATTATTATAAATATTATATTATTCTTAAAGCTATTAATTATTATACTTATAGTTTTATTAAATTAAACTTTAACTTATAACCCCTTTAAAACTCTAATTAAATATAAGGCCTTAAAGGGAGATATTATTAAAGTGTTTAATATTAAATTAAAATAGATTTTCACTTAAAAGACTTTACGTTAACTTAACTTTACGCCTATTAACGTTATTACTTAAGCTTAAGTAATTTAAATAATAAGAGGTAAGTTTAGCTTACCTTATAAGAGTAATAGCGTAACGTTAAAGATTTAAGCTTACGTTAAAGCTTAATAAAAAGATTTTAACGTATATAATAATAATTGATAATACTACTATTATATAACCTAATACTTAAGCGAGTATTTACTTAAAATTAATTCTAATTTTAACTTTACTCTCTTAATTAAGATTAAGCTACGTTATATTCGCTTTATTAAGAGGGTTAAGAATAATTATAATTATTATACCTCTTAAGAAAATCTTTATATTCGCGTAAGTATTAGATTTAATTTCTTTTTAATTTTATTACTAATTAAAGATAAATATTACGTGGCCTTATAACTAGGGATTTATTTAACTTAATTTAAGTTTTAAAGTTTATTTAGGTTACCTTTTTAAAGAAATAACTTATAGGTAATTTTAATTATAATTATAATATTTATATAAAGATTTTTACTCTTTTACTTTAGCTTATATTTAAGTTTCTATTAACTTAAAAGGCTTATTAAAGTAATTATAGCTTATCTTTAAGTAATAAGTTACGTAATATTATAGGTAATTCTTAGGTTTACACTTTCTTAGAATTATTTTTAACTTAAATTATAGAGTCTTCTTATTTATATAAAGAAAACTAATAAAATTAGGTTTAAATTAAAAAAGTAGTTTTTACTTTTAGCTAATATTATACGTATAAGATTTAAATTTAATTTCTTTAGGATTTTCTTATTAATCTTTCTTATTTTAAAGTGTTAAGCGTTATTTTAAATATACCCTTAAGCGTATTTCTTATCTTCTTTTTAAGAATATTTATTATTACTCTTAATATATTACTTTAATAAATTTTTATAATAGCCTATTTTTATACTTAAAAAGGTTTAAAGGTACTAAAAAGGCTTAATAGGTTATAAAAACGTTTTTAATTAAGCTAAGATAAGATAATATTATTAAGGGTTTTAAGAAGAAAAAGGCTTATAAGAGCGCTAGTTTTAATATTAAGGCTTAATTATTTAATACTTAATTTCTTTATTTTAGGTTTAATATAGCCTAAAATATTTAGCTTATTTTAAAGAGAGATAAGCTTTAATACTATACTTCTTACTTATATTATTTAATTAGTTTAATTAACATTTATTTCTTATACTTTTTTAAGTTAACCTCTCTTTTAAGATTCTTATATAATTTCGTTTCTTTTTATAATTAAAAGTAACGTAATATAATTACATATAATATTAGATGTATTTATAAGGTCTTTACTATTAAGCTATTAATTATACTTATATAATTATTCCTTTTACTTTATAAGATAATATAATTAGGCTCTCTTTTAAATATAATTTTTAATGCTTTTTACCTCTTATTTATTCTTATTATCTTTTAGCTTTAATATTAAAAGTGTTTTTAACTTATTTATAGTACCCTTATACTAGTACTACTATTCTAATAAGCTTACGTAAAAGATATTATAAAGTTTCTTATATTAGGTTAAAAGTATTAAATAATATACTTATTATTTAACTTAATTAAGGATTTAAAAAGAGCTAATATACTTTAAAATTAATTTATTTTTTTTATACTTAAATCTTATATTTTTAATTTAAAGTAATATTAGACTTTTATTTTAGAATTATATTAGTTTATATTTATTATTATAGTATTTTACCTAAAATATTATTACTTACTTTTAATATTCTTTTATTTTTTATCTTACTTAAAGCATTTTTTTAACTTAATTTCTTACTTTTAATACCCTCTCTCTCGTAATATTATTCTTAATATTATAATATATATAAGGCTTAAACCCTATTAAAAGTTAATTTAATAAGGTATTAGTTATTAAATTAATAGTATTATTACACGTAAATTATATTATAGGTAATAAAAGTAGCTAATATAATTAGTTCTTTATTATAAAAGCTTAAAGATAATATTCTAGTATTTAATTAACGCGTTTCGTTTATTCGTTTATTTAAGGGTAATACGCGGTAAAGAGTTATCTTTAAATCTTTACTAGATAATATAAATTTAATTAAAAATAACTAGTAAATAAAGATCCTTTATTAAATATAATTTTAATAAAGATACTATAAGTATATTTAACCTATTTATAGAATAATATTACTAGTTTATTAATTATAATTATATTTAATACTAGGTAAAATAATAAGTACTTTATATAATAGTCTATTATTACTAGAATAATATTAACGTTTTATTTATAATACTAGGTCTTTAATAATTCTATTATAAAGTCTATTAATAATTTAGCTTATAAGCCTTAAGAAATTAATAGTAACTTTAGTTTACTATAAGGCTAATACCTTTATACTATAATTCTTTAATATATTATATAAGACTTCACGTAATCTTTTATATTTACATTTATATATATTTAATAAAACTTTCTATTTAATAGCTTAATTATTCTTTTTATATTAAAGTGCTTAATTAACGGGTTATTATAATATAACTTAAGTAATTCTTAAATAATAGCCTTATTTAACGAAACCTATACACGTTATTAATATATTAAGATTCTTTAATTATTTAAGTGTTATTTATTAGCTAAATCTTAACTAAAATAAATTCTTATATATTTAGCTTTTATTTAAGAATCTCTTTTTTATGTATTTAAGATTATATCTCTTAAAGGCATATTTATATTTATTTTATAAGAGTCTTCTCGTTTTATAATATCTTAGATTTTCTCTTAAAGTAAGAGTAATTATAACCTATCTCTTAGTTTTAAGTTAAATTAATAGCTTAAAAAAGGTAAATCCCCTTATAAAGGTATCTTATTACACTTACTAGATTCTATAAAGACTTATAGACTTTCTTTTAATAAAGGCTTTTTATTATATCTCTTTTAATTAAGTGCTTTATTTAAAAATAATAAATTATATTTTTATACTTAAATAAATCTAATAAGCGCTTTATTTACTTACGTTATCTTTACATGAATTTCTTTAAGAATTATAAGATCTTTACGCGATTTCTTCGCGTAATTTAGCTATTTTAATAGTATATTAGTAAGGTTTCTTTTCCTTACTTAATACTTAATTATAAAGTTAAAAGGGGTTAAGTATAAATACTATTAGAATTATCTTCTATTTAATTACTTATTACTTATAAACGTTTATAGATTATAATCAGAGCTCTTACGAATATAGTAAATACAAGTGTATTGTGTATTGTATTTTGTATTGTATTGTATTTTCGTGTATTGTATTTAAATACATTACATTACATTAGTAAAATACCTATAAATGTATTTTAAGGAAAAAAGACCCTTGTTTTTTTAACTTAAAATTATAAGGCTAATTATAAAGGTTATAAGGAAAAATTTTATATCATTTAAAAGAGCTAAATCAGCTCTTTAAAATGCACCACTTTTCACTATTATAAGTTACTACATTAAGAAGTTATAAGCAATTGAAACATCGCCCCGCTTTACTTACTTTTTATTTTAAGACATAACTTTAAAGCTTAATATCTCGCTTAATATCCACATTTTAAGGTTAATTTTTAAAGATTTAAAGTCACGTGATTTTTAGCTTTATTTTAATATATAATATGCTTATATAAGCATTTATTTATAATATTGAATATTTTATAGCCTTATAATACATTTATAGGTATTCTAATCTTGTAATGTATTGTAATATATTACATTACAATACAATACAATACAGTATAGTAAAAAATACAAAAAATACAATACATTTAGAGGTCTAATTATAATAGTCTATTAAGACCTTAATCAGCTCTATTATACCGTTTATATAATATTACTAATATTTAAATGCGTCTTTAATTACTAATATCTTCTAATTAAGCGTGCTATAATAGGTCTTTATATCTTATAATTTTTACGATTAAAAGGTAATAAAATACTATTTTTTATCGTCTTTAAATTATAATAAAATTGCTATAATTATAAAGATTAATATATTCGTTTTAATTTAGGTTTACTAATTAGAATTAAAATACTATAATAATAAGGCTTTTATAAAGGCGTTCTTTAAGGTGTAAAACGCTTTTATTTCCTTTTAATTAAGTTTTACACTTCTTAGTTTTCGCCTATTTTTACTCCCTTTTAATAAAGCTATTAATAGGGCTATTATATAGAAGTATACTTTAATAAAGCGTTAATAAAAGTTATAAAACCTTAAGAATACTTATATATTATAGTAACTTTTAAGTTTTAGTTAAGATATAATAGTTTTAATTTAAGTGGAATTTATAGAGATTTCTTTTATTAATAAGATAAACCCTAGAAATTTCACTTAAGATTAAAAGAATTTACACTTAAATAATTTAACGTATAACCTTATATTTCTTATTTATTTTAATACTTATACTAGGTGTTTTTTATATTTCTTTTTTATCTTAAAGAATACTAAGATATTATTAAGGTATATAATGTAAATAATATTATTTAAGCCTTATAGCGCTTAATTTATATAACTTTAAAATGTAATAGGTGTATTAATTAATTTAAAAGGTATTATTAAGTATTTAAAATACTCGTATTATATTTAAAAAGCGGTTTTTTATTTATTCTCTTTCTTAATTTTAATCTAATAATAAGCTTTCTTAATATTTAGTTTTAAGAATACCTTAGCTTCTTATATTTAGTCTAGTATCTTAGTAATTAAAGGAAGTAAATATTAGTTCTTAATATTAACTTTATTTAATTCTTAATAGTTTACGTAAAGGTAAAGCGTTCTATTCTTTTTTAATATAAATAAGATTAATACCTTTATTAGGTTTTTAAAGTATTAAATTTAGCTTACCTTTAGGTTTTTATTTAAATAATCTTATAATATTACTAGCTTCTTTAATAAAAGTAGGTATATAGGTTTATATAAAGGTAATTCTTTTTTTACTAGGTTAATTATATAATTAATTAGGTGGTATAATAATAGTTCTTTTATCTTCTTATCTTTAAAAACGTTAGTATATTCCCGTAATATTAGTAGTAAAGGTATTACTTTTAGAAAGAGTTTAATACTATTTTCTTATAATAATATTACCTCTTTTACTTTAAATATAATAAAAACGTATACGTAATTTTATGCTTTTCTTTTAAACTTATATATTGGAATTACCTTATATTTGCTTTTCTTTATATTATATTATTATTATTATAACCTTACGTTTATAGTAATATTCTCGTTCTTAAGAGCTAGCATTTTAAGTAAGAGAAGATTCTCACTTATATCTAGTATTATATAATAGATTTAAGTAAACTTTCTTCGTTTCCCTCGTAAATTTATAAGAGCTAAGAGTACCTTCTATTATAGGCTTAAGCTAGTAGCTTAGGCTTAAGCTAGACCCGTTACGGAGGTAGCTTAAACCTAACTTAAATAATTTACGGGTTAGGTAAGTGTTATAAACGACACTATATAAGACACGAGACGAGACTATATTAGCTAGGATAGGTATAACCCGTAGGTATAAGAAGAAGGTAAGGGCACGTAACTAGCCACGTGACCTAAGAGGCGATTAAAGAGGTTAATATTTAAATATATTAATTAAAGAGAATTAAATTAACTAAATCTTAAGCTAATTAATTAAGGTTTAAAGAGATTAATAGTTAAGTAAATTAATTTAAGACTATAATAAAGAGATAAATAAGTACTTAAGAAGAAGGTATTCTTATAATTAAATAATTTAAATCTCTATTAATTAATTTAAGTAATAATTTTACTATTAAAAGTTATACTCTTAATAGCCTTATTATAATATTACTTAAAAAGCTACTTTATAGCATTTAATTAACTTACTTTTTAAGAAATAAATCTATTATACCTTAAAACCTAAGCTATTATTATATTTTAATTAATTTTATTTAATAAGTTACCTTAAAACTTTAAGTAATAATAACTTCTAAGATATTTACTTTAAGCGAAAAGACTATTAACCTTAAGAAGATAATAAAGTATCTTTATAATAAAATTATTAAGTTTAAGAAGTAAAATTAATAGCTTTTTAACTAATAGAATAATCTCTACGAAAAACTTAAGGTATAAGAAGAGAAACTTATAATAGTTTAAAATCTTACACTTATATTCTTTAATAATAATAATAATATACTAAAATTCCTTAAGCTTAAATTATATAATAGCTATAAGGGTAATATAAGAAACTTTCTTATATAAGCTTAAACTTACCTTTAAGTTAATAAGAAAATCTATATAATACCTAAGTTATAAATTCTTTATATTAATAACCTTTTAACTAGAAAAGTAATAAAATAGTAGAAATTAACCCTTTACGTATATCTTAAATATAATACTAAAGCTAAAGTAAAAGTTATTTATATCTTCTTTAATTATAAAACCTTTAAAGAATAACTTCTTATTACATTTAAAAACTTTAATAAGCATAAAAAAGCTATATAATAGCTTACTTAACTTAAGTAAACCGAATTTATAGCTTACTATACTAGAGAGTTTAAACGTATTATAGTAAAACTTAACTAGAATATTAAACCTAAAATAAAAGTCTTTTATTAAGAACTTAAAGAAGAAGTAAAGAATAATATTTATTAAGAAGATTATCTTAAGTTATTTAATAACTTTATTAAAATAGTTATTAAGATAAATAACCGTTTATATAAGTAATATTACGAAAAAAGTTATAGGAAATTTAAATTATATATTAGGTTTAATAAATCTAATAATAGTAAGCTACGCTAAATATTAATAGTATACGAGTATTACACTTAGAGCATTAATAAAAAAACTATACTACATGTAGTTTTTTAGTATAGTTTTTAGTATAGTGTAGTTTTTATAGTTTTAGTGTAGTTTAACTATACTACAATTACATTTATAGTGTAATGTGTAATTATAGAGAGAAATTTTTAATTATAAATATAACGTTAATTATAAGACTTATAAGGTTATAATTATTATACCTTAATAGAGCTAATTTAGCTTTTTATAATGCACTAATTTTTATACGTATAGCTTATAAATTAAGCGAGTTATAATAGGTTAAATCTTAGCTAAAAATTAAGATCCACTTTTTTTAAATAAGAGACTAAAAGCTTAATATCTCGCTTAATATCCACATTTTAAGGTTAGTTTTTAAAGATTTAAAATCACGTGATTTTTAGCTTTATTTTAATATATAATATGCTTATATAAGCTTTTTTTTAGTAAAACTTTTTTATAATAAAATTTAAAAATAAAAAAGTTAAGTAAGAAATACAAAATCTATTATAATATAAGAAATAATATATATAAAAAGAAAGTATAAAATATTATTTTATATGAAAAATTTTAAGGTATTTAAATATATTATTTATAACTTTAATATATTTCTTATAACTTTAATATTTAATATTTTATATTTGAGTTATAGGGTAATATTATAAATATTATTATTTTATAAGATATTTATATATAAATAATAGAAATTTTTAAATTTATTACATTAAATATATTTTACTTATAATAATAATATAAAATAATACTTGCTTACTTAATATAATTCCCTTATAATTCCCTTTTATTTTATTTTTATTTTATTTTTATTAGTTTTTTAATCCCTGTTTTTAGCTTATTTAAGCTAGCTAATCCCTGCTTACTAATATTAATATTAGTAAGCAAATGTAGCTCTATTTTAGCTTACTAATTATATTAGCTAATAATAGCTTATAAATTAATTAACACTACACATTACACTAATTTTTAAAATGTAATGTAGTGTAGTAAAACTACACTACACTATACTACACTAAAATTCACTAAAAACTATAAAACTACACTACTTTTAATGCTTTAATTACACTAAACCTATAGAACTTAACGCTATAAATAAGGAAAAGGGAAAGACTTATTATAATTATAGTAAGACTAAATACTTTATAAATAAATGTAAAGCCTTAAAAAAGCTATAAAAGCTAATCTCTGAAGGTAAGAAGCTTTATATTATAAATTAAGAAGACTTACCTACGCGAAATCTTAGTATAATAAGTAATAAAGAAAACTATACGTTAATAAATAATACTAGTTTAAATAAAGATTAGAAATTTAAAATTTAACTAATACCTAATAATTTTTAGGAATATTAAACGCTTTTACTAAAAAGTAAACCTTTACTAGAACTAATCTAGAAAAAAGAAAATTATTTAACTAAGAAAGATAAATTTAAAGTTAAATATAGACTTCTTAATTAAACCTTTTATTATAATAATAATTATTACACGTACCTTAATAATAAGTAAGGTAGTAAATAGTTTCTACGAGAATAAAAGGGAAAGAGAATAACCCTTATAATATAATTAAAATTATAATAAACTAATTCTAAGATATTAAACGGAAAATTATATTATATTAAGAATAACGTATATATTACTTAAATTATAACCTTATAATATAGGGATAAAGGGAACTATATAACTATAAGTAACTCGCTTAGCTTAAGTTTAATTAATATAAATAGTAGGTTAAATAATTACTAAGAAAGCTTTAATAATACGTTAGAAGATAACTATTAATAATAGTACCTAGAATAACGCGTTAAAGAATAATATAAGAATAGGATTAATAAATTAAAAAACAATAACTATTATTACAATTAAAACTAATTCCTTAATAGAGATCTAATAGGTCTTTATATACTATAAATATTAATAGTATAGTATACCTTATAATTAATATAACTATAATAGAATAAAAGATTTAAGTAATAATTAATAGTAGAGTTTAAGGAAATTTTATCTTATTAAATCTTATTAATAGATTATAATTACCTTAAATACCTAAAGATAAGCCCTATTAACTTATAATTATAGAAGAAACTACGGTAAAGTATAGCTAAGAAGTAATTAATATAAAAGTAACGTAACTTCTCGTTAATATATAAGGTATAAAATACTAGGTTATATTAAATATTATAATAATCTTAAAATATAATATTATATTAAAGATACCCTAATTATAAGCGAGTAATCTATAAGTTAATTAAAGAACTAATTAACTTTAATAGAATTTACTAGAATACAATTATAAAGCTAAAAGTAGCTTATAAAAGGCACCTTATTTAAACTATAATAAGCCTTTAGAAATATATGTAATTACTAGAGAGTTAAAAGCTAAGATAATAGAGATTCTTAAGGAATACTTAAAGTAAAATAAGCTATTTAATAAAGAGCTAAAAATAAGACTATTAAAGTATTTACACTAAGACTATAAGATTAAACTCTAGCTTAATATTAAACTAACGTTTAATAAGATTTATTCTTAGAACCTTAAGTAAGATAAGGCGCTTAAGAAGTATTTAAAGAATATATTATAAAAGGGATATATAAGACTATTAAAGTCTTTAATAGAATATTTAATTCTATAAATATTAAAGAAGAATGGGAAACTATAATTATATATTAATTACTAACACTTAAATAAGATTATAATTAAGAATTAATACCTATTACCGCTTATAATAAAAATTAAAGATAAAGTTAAAAAAGTTAAATAGTTTACTACACTTAACTTAAAAGAAGCTTATAACTTTATACGAATAAAAGAAAGCTATAAGTAAATAATAGTATTTTAAATTAATAGAGAATACTATAAATATCTAGTAATACCTTTTAGGCTTACTAACATACTAATAACCTTTTAAAGAATAATTAATATAATCTTATGAAAATAACTAAAAGTATTTATAGTTATATACCTTAATAATATTCTTATTTATTTAAATACCCTTAAGAAATATAAATAATATATATATAAGGTACTATAAACTTTATAAAATAATAAACTCTTAGTTAAAGCCTTAAAATACTAGTTCTACTAGAATACTATACACTTTTTAAGATATATACTTATATATAAAGAAATATAAATAAGCTTAAATAAGATTAAAACTATTAAGAAATAGCTTATATTAAAGAACCTAAAGAAAGTTAAAGAATTTATAATATTTATAAACTTTTACTATAAGTTCTTAAGCGAATATAAAGACATTTTATAACCTCTTATAAACCTAATAAAGAAAGAAATTAGCTTTTAATAGAATGAATTAAAAGCTATAGTATTTTAAAAAATAAAAGATTTAATTACGTTAAAACCTATATTAAAAGCACTTAATTAAAATAAACCTTATAAGCTTAAAATAAACGCCTCAAACTTTATATTAAGCGAATAGCTTAAATAATAAGATAATTAAGAAAGATTACACTTAATTATATTCTTCTTAAAGAAACTTTATAAACTTAAACTTAATTATAGAATTTATAATAAAGAACTTATAGCTATTATTAAGTGCTTTAAAGAATAAAGATATTATCTTATAAAAGTAAAGCATTAAATTAAGGTTTATATTAATTATAAGAATCTTATATCGTTTTTAACTATAAAGAATTTAAATAAACGATAGATTAAATAGTATAAAACCCTTATAAATTATAACTTTAAGATTATATATTATAAAGAATTTAAAAATAAAAGAGCTAATACGCTTAGCCAAAAAGAGAATTTAAAATTAAATAAGTAAGTAAGTAATATATTCTTATTACGCGCTATTAAGGGTAAGAACCTTATATTAGGTATTTAAGAAGTTAATATAACCTAATAAGTTAAGCTAAATAAAATATAAATGTAATAAATTACATTATATATTAAGAATAATAGTTACTTAAATAATTAAAAAACGAAAACGTATTTATTTAAGAAAGGTAAAACCTTCTTATATAATAAATAATAGTATATTCCTAGTATACTTTAAGAATAGCTTATTAAAGAAATATATAAATACCTATTACACGAATATTAGGGTATAAGGAAGATAATTAATAGATTATAAAGATTATATAACTTTTTAAAAAGTAGAAAAATAGTATAAGAAGTTATTAAGAAATGTAATACGTATAATAAAGTAAAATTAGCGTGATACGTATTATATAAAGAATTACAACTAATATTACTACCTAAAAGAGTATAGTAAACTATTATAATAGACTTTATTATTAAACTATTAAAGTTAAAAGAACCTATAATAAAAGTAGCTTATAATAGTATTCTAGTTATTATAAATAAACTTATAAAATACGCCTATTATATTCTATATAAGAAATTAAGTAATACTAAGAACTTAATATATATATTCTTTAAAATAGTTATTATATAATATAAATTACTAATAAAGCTTATATTAAATCGTAATAAATTATTCACCTTAAACTTTTAAAAATACCTTATAAAAACTATAAAAATTAAATAAAGCTTATTAATAGTATTTCATTTATAATTAAATAAATAAATAAAAATCTTAAATTAAATACTCGAATAATATCTATAAAGCTATATTAACTACTAATAGAATAATTAAGTAGAATAATTACTATTAGTATAATAGGCTTATAATAGCTCTAAGATTAATAATATAAAAATATTACTATTTAAGGTAAATTACGGATTTAACCCTATTATTAAGATATATATAATATAGAATATAAACGCGCTAGTAGCTATAACGTATATAGTAATTATAATAGAAATATAAAAACACTTATAATAGAAATAAATATTTTTATAGAATTAAATAAAATACTACGTCAATAAAAAGAGATTACTAGCGCTAATCCTAAAGAAGGGATATAAAGTATACCTTATTCGTAAAAATATTAAAACTAAGTAACCTAATAATAAACTTAACTAAAAGAAGATTAAACTATTCCTTATTAAACGGAAAATCTTAAATATTAACTATAAACTATTATTACTAAATAGAATAAGAATCCACTTTATATTTTATATATTACTATTAGAGAAAGCATTAAATAAATTTATAATTACTATAAATATTATAATAAAAGATACTAATAAATATAAAGTTAAATAAATACTTAAAGTATAAGAAGATATAAAAAATCGTTATTACCTTATTAAATAAAAGGGATATTTAAACTTTAAAAACACTTAAAAACTAGCTAAAAATCTTATGAATTACTTAATATTACTTAAATAGTTTTATTTCTAAGAAACGTATTTTGATTAATCTCTTAAGTATTATCTAATAACTTAATATTAAATTTAGTATTTAAGAAATAAACTAAAATAAGATTTAAATTCTTAAAAGAAGTAAAAAGAACCCTTATAGTCTTTTAAAGCTATTTTACTTTCTTACGTTTCACACGTTTTAACTCTTTAATATTATTAATACTACGCGTAATTACACGTATTATTTTCTTAAACTATAATTTCTTTTATTTTCGTAAATATAAGACCTTTTAATTCTTAGTTAAAGCACGCTTCTTAGCTTCTTTAAGCTCCCTCTTAAGCTTATAATATTAATTTATAATACTATAAAGTTATTAAAAGGTTACCCTTATAATATTATAATTCCCTTACTTATTTACTATATACTTTATATAATAACTCAAATTAAAAATAAAGGCTTTATATTAAGAAAATCCCATATAAGCGTAGTAAGTATAAGCCTTTATAAGAGATAAAAACGAATTATTAATTATTATAAAAAGAAGGTTATTTTAATAAAGAAAAGAAGTAAATAAAGCTTTAAACTACTATTTTAAGATATAATTAATTAATATAATAGTATATAATAATAAAAGAAAGAAAACGTATAACACTTAAGCTAGCTTATTTTAATAGCCTTAAGAATAAGACTAATAAAGAAGGGGAATAATATTATAAATAATACTATATAAGATATAAAACGAGACTATACTAGCTAGAATAGGTATAACTTATAGGTATAAGAAGAAGGTAAGAGCATATAACTAGCTACGTAACCTAAGAGGCGATTAAAGAGGTTAATATTTAAATATATTAATTAAAAAGAATTAAACTAACCGAACTTTAAGCTAGTTAATTAAGGTTTAAAGAGATTAATAATTAAGTAAATTAATTTAAAACTATAATAAAAAGATAAATAAGTACTTAAGAAGAAGGTATTCCTATAATTAAATAATTTAAATCTCTATTAATTAATTTAAGTAATAGTTTTACTATTAAGAGTTATACTCTTAATAGTCTTATTATAATACTACTTAAAAAGCTACTTTATAGTATTTAACCTAACTTACTTTCTAAGAAATAAACCTACTATACCTTAGAACTTAAGCTATTATTTATTATAAATATTACTATACGAGACGCGAAAAGCTAGGCTATACTAGTAAGGGTAGGTATAGCTGCTAACTAATAAGGACATTAAGTTACGTGATAGCTTATTAAATTATATAGATAATTTAACGAGATAGAATTATTAGGATTATTAGGCGATTTAAATAATTTAGGTCTATAATAGAGAGATAAACAAATACTTAAGGAGAAGGTATTCCTATAGTTAGATAATTTAAATCTCTATTACTTAATTTAAGTAATAGTTTTACTATTAAGAGTTATACTCTTAACGGCCTTATTATAATACTACTTAAAAGCTACTTTATAGCATTTAACCTAACTTACTTTCTAAGAAATAAACCTATTATACCTTAAAATCTAAGCTACCATTACATTTTAATTAATCCTATTTAGTAAGTTACCTTAAAACTTTAAGTAGTAATAACTTCTAAGATATTTACTTTAAGCGGAAAGACTATTAACCTTAAGGAGATAATAAAGTACCTTTATAATAAGATTACTAAGCTTAAGAAGTAGAATTAATAGCTTCTTAACTAATAGAATAATCTTTACGAGAAACTTAAAGCATAAGAAGAGAAACTTATAATAGTTTAAAATCTTACACTTATATTCTTTATTAATAATAATAATATACTAAAATTCCCTAAGCTTAAATTATATAATAGTTATAAGAGTAATGTAAGGAACTTTCTTATATAAGCCTAAGCTTACCTACGAGTTAATAAAAAAATTTATATAATACTTAAGTTATAGATTCTTTATATTAGTAACCTCTTAACTAGGAAAGTAATGGAATAGTAGGAGTTAACTCTTCACGTATATCTTAAGCACGACGCTAAAGCTAAAGTGGAAGTTATTTATATCTTCTTTAATTATAAAACCTTTAAAGAATAACTTCTTATTATATTTAAAAACCCTAATAAGTATAAAGAAGCTATATAATAGCTTACTTAACTTAAGTAGACCGGATTTACAGCTTATTACGCTAGGGAGTTTAAACGTATTATAGTAAAACTTAACTAGAATACTAAACCTAAAATAAAAGTCTTTTATTAAGGACTTAAAGAAGAAGTAAAGGATAATATTTATTAAGAAGATCGTCTTAAGTTATTTAATAACTTTATTAAAATAGTTATTAAGGTAAATAACCGTTTATATAAGTAATATTACGAAAAAAGTTACAGGAAATTTAAATTATATACTAGGTTTAATAAACCTAATAGTAGTAAGCTACGTTAAATATTAATAATATACGGGTATTACGCTAGACTTATAGAACTTAACGCCGTAAATAAGGAAAAGGGGAAGACTTATTATAATTATAGTAAGACTAGACACTTTACGAATAAATGTAAAGCTCTAAAGAAGCTATAAAAGCTAATTCCTAAAGGCAGGAAGCTTTATACCGTAAACTAAGAAGACTTACCCACGCGAAATCTTAGTATAATAAGTAATAAAGGAAGCTCTACGTTAATAAATAATATTAGTTTAAATAAAAATTAGGAATTTAAAACCTAACTAATACCTAATAACTTTTAGGAATACTAGATACCCTTACTAAAAAGTAAACCTTTACTAGAATAGATCTAAGAAGAAGAGAATTATTTAACTAAGAAAGATAAACTTAAAATTAAATATAAACTCCTTAATTAAACCTTTTATTATAATAATAATTACTATATACACCTTAGTAATAAGTAAGGTAATGGATAGTTTCTACGAGAATAAAAGGGAAGAAGAATAACCCTTATAATACAACTAAAATTATAATAAACCGATTTAAAGATATTAAACGAAAAGTTATACTATACTAAGAATAACGTATATACTACCTAAGCTATAACCCTATAATATAAGAAGAAAGGGAACTATATAACTACGAGTAACTTGCTTAGCTTAAGTTTAATTAATATAAATAGTAAATTAAGCGATTACTAAGAAAGCTCTAATAATACGTTAAAAGATAACCGCTAATAATAGCGCTTAGAATAACGCGCTAAAGAATAATATAAGAATAGGATTAATAAATTAGGAAATAATAGCTATTATTATAATTAAAACCAATTCCTTAACAGAGATCTAATAGGTCTCTATATACTATAAATATTAGTAGCATAGTATACCTTATAATTAATATAACTATAATAGGATAAAGGATTTAGGTAATAATTAATAGTAAAGTATAAGGAAATTTTATCTCGCTAAATCTCGTTAATAAATTATAATTACCTTAAACACCTAAAGACAAGCTCTATTAACTTATAACTATAGAAGAAACTACGGTAAAGTATAGTTAAGGAGTAGTTAATATAAAAGTTATGTAGCTTTTAGTTAATATATAAGGCATAAAACATTAAGTTATACTAGATATTATAGTAATCTTAAAAGACGATATTATATTAGGGATACCCTAGTTATAAGTAAGTAATTTATAAGTTAATTAGAGAACCGGTTAACTTTAATAGGATTTACTAGAATACGGTTATAAAGCTAAGAGCAGCCTATAAAGGGCACCTTATTTAAACTATAATAGGCCTCTAGAAATATATGTAATTGCTAGAGAGCTAAAAGCTAAGATAATAAAGATTTCTAAGGAATACTTAAAGTATAGTAAGCTATTTAACGGAGAGCTAGAAATAGAACTATTAAAGCATTCACGCTAGGACCACGAGATTAAACTTTAACCTAGTATTAAACTAACGTTTAATAAGATTTATTCTTAGAACCTTAAGTAAGATAAGGCGCTTAAGGAGTATTTAAAGAATATATTATAAAAGGGATATATAAGACTATTAAAGTCCCTAGTAAAATACCTAATTTTATAGGTATTAAAGAAGAACGGGAAACTATAATTATATATTAATTACTAATACTTGAATAAAATTATAATTAAGAATTAATACTTATTACTGCTTATAACGGAAATTAAAGATAAAGTTAGAAAAGCTAAATAGTTTACTACACTTAACTTAAAAGAAGCCTATAACCTTATACGAATAAAAGAAGGCTATAAGTAGATAATAGCATTTTAAACTAGTAGAGGACATTACGAATATTTAATAATGCCTTTTAGGCTTACTAATACACTAGTAACCTTTTAAAGAATAATTAATATAATCTTACGAAAATAACTAGGAGTGTTTATAGTTATATATCTTAATAATATTCTCATTTATTTAAATACCCTTAAGGAATATAAATAATATATATATAAGGTACTATAAACTTTATAGGATAATAAACTCTTAGTTAAAGCCTTAAAATATTAGTTCTACTAGAACACTATACACTTTTTAGGGTACGTGCTTATATATAAAGAAATATAAATAAGCCTAAATAAGATTAAAACTATTAAGAAATAGCCTATACTAAAGAATTTAAAAGAAGTTAAAGGATTTATAGTATTTATAAACTTTTACCGTAAGTTCTTAAGCGAATATAAAGATATTTTATAACCTCTTATAAACCTAATAAAGAAAGAAGTTAGCTTTTAATAGAATAAACTAAAAGCTATAGTATTCTAGAAGATAAAAGATTTAGTTACGTTAAAACTTATATTAAAAGCATTTAATTAAGATAAACCTTATAAGCTTAAAACGAACGCCTTAAACTTTATACTAAGCGGATAGCTTAAATAACGAGATAATTAAGGAAGATTACACCTAGTTATATTCTTCTTAAAGAAACTCTACGAACCTAAACTTAATTATAGAATCCACGATAAAGAACTTATAGCTATTATTAAGTGCTTTAAAGAATAAAGACACTATCTTATAGAAGTAAAGCATTAAATTAAGGTTTATACTAACTATAAGAATCTTATATTATTCTTAATTATAAAGAATTTAAATAAACGATAGATTAAATAATATAAAACCCTTACGAATTATAACTTTAAAATTATATATTATAAAGGATTTAAAAACGAAAGAGTAAATGCGCTTAATTAAAGAGAGAACTTAAAATCAAATAAGCAAGTAAGTAATACACCCTTACTACGCGCTATTAAGAATAGGAACCTTATACTAGGTACCTAAGAAATTAATATAACCTAGTAAGTTAAGCTAAATAAAATATAGATATATTAGATTATATTATACATTAATAATAACAGCTATTTAAATAATTAAGAAACGAAAACGTATTTATTTAAGAAAGGTAAGACCTTCTTATATAATAAATAATAGTATATTTCTAGTACACTTTAAGAATAGCTTATTAAGAAAATATACGAGCACTTATTACACGAATATTAAGGTGTAAGGAAAACGATTAATAGGCTAAGAAGATTATATAACTTCCTAAAAAGCAGAAA
This sequence comes from Metarhizium acridum, assembly GCF_019434415.1. Lineage (NCBI taxonomy): Eukaryota > Fungi > Ascomycota > Sordariomycetes > Hypocreales > Clavicipitaceae > Metarhizium > Metarhizium acridum. The sequence continues at coordinate 1,034,568 of NW_027094030.1, read as the reverse complement.
AATAGTATAAGAAGTTATTAAGAAATATAACACGTGTAATAAAGCAAAATTAGCGCGACACGCACTATACGGAGAATTACAACTAATATTATTACCTAAAAGAGTATAGTAAACTATTATAATAGACTTTATTATTAAACTATTAAAGTTAAAAGAACCTATAATAAAAGTAGCTTATAATAGCATTCTAGTTATTATAAATAAACTTATAAAATACGCCTATTATATTCTATATAAGGAATTAAGTAATACTAAGAACTTAGCGTATATATTCTTTAAAATAGTTGTTATATAATATAGATTACTAATAAAGCTTATATTAAATCGCGATAAATTATTCACCTTAAACTTTTAAAAATGCCTTATAAAAACTATAAAGATTAAATAAAGCTTATTAACGGTATTCCACCTATAATTAAATAAATAGATAGAAATCTTAAACTAAATACTTGAATAATATCTGTAAAGCTATATTAACTACTAATAGAATAATTAGGTAGAATAGCTATTACTAGTATAATAGGCTTATAATAGCTCTAAGATTAATAATATAAAGATATTACTATTTAGGGTAAATTACGGATTTAACCCTATTATTAAAATACATGTAATACAAAATATAAACGCGCTAGTAGCTATAACGTATATAGTAATTATAATAGAAATATAAAAACACTTATAATAGGAATAGATATTTTTATAAAACCAAATAAAATACTACGCGAATAGAAAGAGATTATTAGCGCTAATTTTAAAGGAGAGATATAAAGTATATCTTATTCGTAAAAACATTAAAATAAAGCGACCTAGTAATAAACTTAACTAAAAGAAGATTAGACTATTCCTTATTAAACGAAAAATCTTAAATATTAATTATAAACTATTATTACTAAATAAAATAAGAATCTATCTTATATTTCATATATTACTATTAGAGAAAGCACTAGATAAATCTATAATTACTATAAATATTATAATAAAAGATACTAATAAATACGAAGTTAAACGAATACTTAAAGCACGGGAAGATATAAAGAATTATTATTATCTCATTAAATAAAAGGGATATTTAAACTCTAAAAACACCTAAGAACTAGCTAAAAATCTTACGAATTACTTAACATTACTTAAATAGTTTTATTTCTAAGAAACGTATTTTAATTAATCTCTTAAGTACCATTTAATAACTTAATATTAAATTTAATATCTAAGAAATAAATTAAAGTAAAATTTAAATTCTTAAAAGGAGTAAAAAGAACCCTTATAGCCTTTTAAAGCTATTTCGCTTTCTCACGTTTTACACGTTTTAACTCTTTAACGTTATTAATACCACGCGTAATCGCACGTATTATTTTCTTAAACTATAATTTCTTTTATTTTTATAAGTAACGTACCTTAACGCTTACCTTTTTAAGTTCTTTCTTAGTAGCTTTTAACTTAAACTTAACTTTCTAGTATTAGGTACTAATATAACGTAATTACTATAAGGTAAGAGGATTTATATTATAATAAGACCTATTTAAACGAATGCACTTATAATAACGGGACGAGTCTACGTTAAATGCCTTATAATTCTAAAGGCCTTAATCTCGGTAAAAGGAATAAGTAAGTATATTAATTAAATTCCCAATTATTAACTTAAGAAGAGCGTTTTACTTGTTTATCTTACAAGAAGGTTTACGGGATTAAATAAAAGGTCTTAAGACACGATTAGCTAATATAATAATACACGAGGAGAATAAAGAAGGGAAAATTACCTAAGCCCTTAGCCGGCCTATTTTAATAGCTTTAAGAATAAGACTAATAAAGGAGAGGTATTATATTACAAACGTTATTATACGAGACGTGGGAAGCTAGGCCGTACTAGTAAGGGTAGGTATAGCTATTAACTAATAAGGATATTAAGTTACGTAATAGCTTATTAGATTATATAAATAATTTAACGAGACAAGATTATTAGAATTATTAGGCGATTTAAATAATTTAGGTCTATAATAAAGAGATAAATAAATACTTAAGGAGGAGGTATTCCTATAATTAAATAATTTAAATCTCTATTAATTAATTTAAGTAATAGTTTTATTATTAAGAGTTATACTCTTAACGGCCTTATTATAATACTACTTAAAAGCTACTTTATAGCATTTAACCTAACTTACTTTTTAAGAAATAAACCTACTATACCTTAAAACCTAAGCTACTATTACACTATTATAATAAGAATATAAAAAGGGGTAAGAAAAGGGAAACCTTTCTTTCTCTTTCTCTTTTTTCTTAAGTTTATTCTTACTTTTTAAAGACGTATACTTATAATAGTATAATATAGTTAATTCTTAATAAAGAATAAACTTTATTATAAATAAACTTAATAAAGTAATATTTAATATAAAATAAAATCTACTTATACTTAACGCTTTTATACTAGGTAAAAGCACTTTATTTAACTTTATAACGCTATAAAAGATTATAAATACCTAGGTTAAAAGACTCTATTAACTCTTTAAATAATACTATAACCTATAAAACTAAGTAATATAAGCTATACCTATTATAAGAATACCTATTAATAATAATACTTTAATAAAACGAAAATTAATTTTAATAAAAACCTCTTTTAATAGTAATAAGAACATATTTAAGGCTTAAAAGAAGCTTATAATATATAAGTTAATTAAAGATATATAATTTATTAATAGCTCTTATAATTAATAGGTTTTTATTTACTAGAACCTTTTTAATAAAGTTAAGAGTTATATAGCTTTATTTTTTAAACTAGGTAAGGTAAAGGGTTATAACCTATTTTAGTTCCTAAAATATCTATTATTTATATATTTAAACCCTTATTAAAAGAAAATTATACTTATTAAGTTAAATTAAATATAATAGTACTAGAATAAGTTATTTATAGACTTTTTCGTTTAATTTAAGAATAAGCTTACGCTTATTAAAGGAATATTATAAGCTAGTTTTATTAAGCTTATAAAACTATAAGCTTTATAAAACTATAATAAGCCTTAAATAAGCGTATATAAAAAGAAATTATAAGCAAGAAAATATTACGCTTTAAGTATAATATAATAGTAGCTTAGCTTTATAGTATAACTATTAATATTAAATTCTTATAGCTAAAAAAGAAGTTCTAGAATAAGTAAAATAAAGAGATTACCTTTAAAATAAAATAATTAATAAATAAAGATACGTTAATAATAAATATAATAAAGATAAGGTTTTAGGTTAAATCTAAGAAAAGCGTAAGTTAAGATTATCTTAAGGGTAATTAAAAGAAGAGAGCTTATTAGGTTTTAAAGGAGATAATTAATTAATAAAAGAAGAAAAGAAAGTGTATTTATTACGAATTAATAGGGTATTATATAGCTAAATATACCCTTTTACTTATATAATAGCTATAAACGTTTAATATAAGAGGCGCTATAATAAAAGATATAATTAATAGCTTAAATAAGAATAATAAGTAATTAAAAATAATACGCTCTTATAATAAGTCTCTTAATAAAAGCGCTATAACGTAATAATAGTTATAAAATAAGAAGTGTTTTATTTAAGAAATAAAAGTTAAAGGAAATTAAGTTAAGAATAAATATATTACCTCTCTTAATTCCCGCGTTAATTAACTTCTTAAAGTTTATAAACGCTTAAGTAAATATAAGCTATAGTTATTATGTAATAAGCGAAAAGTTTATATAATATATAAGCTTTAAGTAGGTCTTATTAAGGTAATAATAATAAATATATATAATAATAAAGACCAAAGCTCTTACAAATATAGTAAATACAAGTGTATTGTGTATTATATTTTATATTGTATTGTATTTTCGTGTATTGTATTTAAATACATTACATTACATAACTAAAGTACCTATAAATGTATTATAAGTAAAAAAAACCCCTGTTTTCTTAAACTAAAGATTATAAGGCTAATTATAAGGGTTATAAGGGAAAATTTTATATCATTAAAAAGAGCTAAATTAGCTCTTTAAAATGCTCCACTTTTTCTTACTATAAGTTATTATCTTAAAAAGTTATAAGCAATTGAAAATTCGCCCCGCTTTACTTACTTTTTATTTTAAGACATAACTTTAAAGCTTAATATCTCGCTTAATATCCACATTTTAAGGTTAATTTTTAAAGATCTAAAATCACGTGATTTTTAGCTTTATTTTAATATATAATATGCTTATATAAGCATTTATTTATAATATTAGATATTTTATAGCCTTATAATACATTTATAGGTATTCGTATCCTATAATGTATTGTAATATATTATAATACAATACAATATAATACAGTATAGTAAAAACTACAAAAAATACAATACATTTAGAGGTCTAATAAAGACTAAGTAGCGTAAAGTAATATAATAAAAGTTATACTTTATAATCTCTTACTTAATATAGTTTATAATAAATATAAATAGCTAGAAATCCCTAGTAATAGCTTACGTAATACTAGGTTTTACCTAGAACGTAATATTAGAGATACCTTAAATAATACGCTATAATATATACGTGTAATTAACTAAAAGAGAGCTTATAATAAGCGTTATAAGTAACCTAATAATTAAGAGATTTAATAATTAAGTGATATAAAACCCTATAATAATAGTATTAGAGTTAATATTTACGGGACTTATTTAATAGGCTTAAAGAAAGAAGAAAAAGTATTATCTTATAGCTATAAGCTTACGTGAAATAATAATAGTCTTACGTATATACGAAGTTAAGGTAAATTAAAAGCGGGAATTAGCGTTATAGCTTCTTAATAAGTTATAGAATCTTTAAAACCTATTTAACTAAGAAAAAGTAAATAAACTTGTCTTATATTAAAGGCAATTAAACTATTATATATAATTAAAGAAGCGTTTAAACGAATTTAACCCTAAGTTATTATAAGCGTTACTTTATAATATACTATGTAAACACCTATTAAAGATTAGGAAATAAGTTATAAACCTAATAAATAAGGGCTAGATTCGCGCGAGTTCCTTATTAATAGCGGCCTTAATTTTACTTATAAAGAAGCCTAGTAGAGGCTAGCAGAGCTAGAGCTCTTACGAATATAATAAATACAAGTGTATTATGTATTATATTTTGTATTATATTGTATTTTCGTGTATTATATTTAAATACATTACATTACATTAGTAAAATACCTATAAATGTATTTTAAGGAAAAAAGACCCTTGTTTTTTTAACTTAAAATTATAAGGCTAATTATAAAGGTTATAAGGAAAAATTTTATATCATTTAAAAGAGCTAAATCAGCTCTTTAAAATGCACCACTTTTCACTATTATAAGTTACTACATTAAGAAGTTATAAGCAATTGAAACATCGCCCCGCTTTACTTACTTTTTATTTTAAGACATAACTTTAAAGCTTAATATCTCGCTTAATATCCACATTTTAAGGTTAATTTTTAAAGATTCAAAATCACGTGATTTTTAGCTTTATTTTAATATATAATATGCTTATATAAGCATTTATTTATAATATTAAATATTTTATAGCCTTATAATACATTTATAGGTATTCTAATCTTGTAATGTATTGTAATATATTACATTACAATACAATACAATATAGTATAGTAAAAAATACAAAAAATACAATACATTTAGAGGTCTGAGCAGAGCATTGGAAGTAGTGTAGTTTTATAGTTTTGTAGTTTTTGTAGTTTCGAATATAAAAAATTATATTAAATCTAATAAAATACTTATAGAATTATAAGTTTTATAAATAACTAGCATAAATCCAAAATTATAAGCTTATAATAAAAAAAGTGGGTCCTTATACACTATTATAAGCTTAAAACTTCAAAAACTACAAAATGTAGTTTTTATAGTGTAGTGTAGTGTAGTGTGTTTTTAGAAAATTACATAATCTAGTTTTTAAGCTTATAATAAGCTAGAAGAACCCACTTTTTTATGTAAGCTAATTAGTTATAATATTAGCTAATTTATGTATTTATTATTATAATTCAAGTATTTTATTAGCTTTATTATTAATTATTTAAGCTTTTTTGAAAATTGAAAATGTAGTTTTCTTATTAATACTCTAGAGGCTAGTAATTCTATGTTAATTATCGTGCCTTAAATAAAGTTATAAAGTAAAACTATTACTTACTCCTATTAGTTAAGGAAATACTAAAATCCCTTTTTAAGGTTAGGTGGTTTATAAAGCTAAACGTACGTTTAATATTTTATAAGCTTTAAGTTACTTTAAGAGAGAAGTATTTAATAGCGTTTTAAATTAAGTTTAAGTTATTTAAGTAGCTAGTATACTCGTTTAAGCTAATAGGCGCTCTTATAACGTTTTAACGTTATATTAATAGTACTTTAAGAAAAATATTAAGAGATTTTATAATAGCTTATTTAAATAATATTTTAATTTACTTAAGTAGCTTATAAAAAGATTATATATAAAAAGTACGCGAGATATTAATAAGACTTTACGTAATAGGGTTATATTTAAATATTAAGAAATACGCTTTTTACGTGTAAAAGGTAAAATATCTTAGGTTTATTATTTACGCGAGTAAAGAGATTTATTTTAACTTAAAGAAGATAAAGGTAATATATAATTAAAAACCTCTTATACGTTAAAGAGAGGTCTAGGAATTTTTAGGGTTTATAAACTTTTATTAGAACTTTATATTAAATTTCTTATCTCTTATAAGCTTACTCTTAAAGTTACTTAAAAAAGGCGTTTAATTTAAGTAATTTAAGGAGTATAATATTACCTTTAAGTCTTTAAAAAAAGCGTTTATATTATACCTAGTTTTAAAGTAATAGAATTTTATAAAGAAAACGATTATAAAGGTAAACTACTTAATTAATACTCTTAGAAAATACCTATTATAATTTAATAATAGGGTTCTTTACTTAATAGTATACTACTTTATAAGGCTTATAGCTTTAAAAAGAAATTATACTATTTATAATAAGAAACTCTTAACTATTATCTCTTACTTAAAAGCTTAATTAATAGAACTTTAAAGTATTACGTAATTATTTATTATTCTTATAAATTATAAAAACCTAAAATACTTTATCTTATTAAAGAAAATATTAAAGAGATAAGCGTATTAAGTAAAAACACTTTCTTTATTTAACTTTAACCTTTATTATAAACCTAAGATATAAGCGTAACGCTTTAACGTACTCTTTTAAAGAGACTAGAATTAAAATACCTTTCTATTATACTTTAATAGTATTATTTAGCTAATAAATATATTACTTATATTACTAGGTAACCTAGCTTTAACTATTAATAATAAAGAAAAGGCTAATAAAACTATTAATCCCCTACTAAGAATAAAAATATTTAATAACTATTATCTTTAAAGCTTATAAAATTAAGGTTAGTATAAGAATAGAGTAATAATATATTAAATTAAAGTTATTTAAGAGAATACCTAGATTTTTCTTAAGAAGGTAAATATACGGGAATAAATTATAAATTATACTCTTTTTATATACGAAACGCTACTATTTTAAGGTTATATTTAGGCCTTAAAGTAAAAGCTACTTATAATAACACTTATATAACGCGTATATAACTTCTTAATAGTAGGTTACCTTAAAAAAATAGTATCTTTAAGTTACTTTAATAAAACTATTATTAAAAAGAGATATTTTAAGACGTTACGTGGTTTATACGTAACTATTACTATTATAAGGGATATAAGAGTAGGTAGCTCTAGTAAAGACTTTTATAGTTAATTTTAATTATAAATAAATACTAGTTATAAATCTTAATTAACTTTATAATAGACCTCTTTACCTATAAGAAGAGAGACGTTAAATACCTAATAGTTATTATAGATTAATTATTTAAGTATGTATAGTTAAAGGCTATAATATTAATAGGGGCTAAAGTATACGTAAAACGTTTTAAGTAATATTAATAATGGTTTTATAAATTCTTAAAATAAATTATTATAAATTATAAGTTAAATTAGCTTAATAAATTTTAAATAACGCTTTATAAACTTATAGGAATAACCTAGCTTCTCTTTATAAAGTATTACTTATAAATAAATAATAGTATAAAACGCGCGAATTAAAAGGTATAAGTAATTCTTTAAGTTATAATCTTATTTAAGTAATTTAATTAAATAAAATATCTTATAGCTTATTAATTAGCCTTAAATAACTAGAACTTAATTATAATTAAAATAAGCTTAAATAAAGCCTTATATAAATTTAATATAGCATAATTTAAAAGCTATTTTATATATAGAAATTAAAGACCTTAATAAAGAGAAGAGTAATAGTATTTATTAATTACTTATAAGAAGAAATAAACTTAACTTAAGCTATAATTATATTTACCTAATAACGTACTTAAAACTTAATAAGTAAATAATAGCGCTTAATAAAGAAGTTTAAAATTAAAGATAATATTTAATTAAACCTATAAAATATTAAAATAAATTAATTAAGTAAAAAGTTAAATTAAGTTATAATAAAATATAAGGTTATAAACGTACTAATATTACTTATAATAAAGCTAAACGTTTTAAGTAATATTTACCTAATATTTTACGTTAATCTCCTAAAACGTGTAACTTATAATCTACTTTTATTTTAAGAGCTATAAGACTTTAAGTTAAGCTTTAAGTTAACGTGAATAAATAATAAGATAAGCGGTTAATTAGTAAAAGAATTTAAGGTAAAGGAAATTCTTATAATAAAGAACGTATTAAAAAGAGATAAGAAATAAAAAGCTTACGTAAAATAAATAAATTATATATAATTAACTTAAGAGCTATTAAAAAACGTATAAGAGATAATAGTATTAAAGCGTTTTAAAAACTAATAGGGGAACGTAAGGTAAAATAATAGCCTTATATTACCTTTACGTTACACTTAAACTACTATAATTATAATAGTACTTATATATAAAAAAAAAAAGAATAATAAGGGCTTATAATAGGTTAGAATAAAGGTAATAGAAATAGTAATATAGTTTAAGAGCCTTAAATCGTATAAGTAAAGGGACTATAAGGGGCTAGTAAATTTTTTTTGGATTAATTAATTATAAATATTATAATTAAAGAATATAAAAAAAAACACCTTATTTAACAGGTAATTAACGTAATTAAAAGAGCTAATACGCGGCTAGCTTAAAAATAAAACGTTTACGTAAAGTAGCGTTTAAATTACTAAAAACTAATAATAATAAAGGGAAATAATTCTTATTAGTTAAAATATAAGATAAAATAAACTATTAATAAGAAGTAATAGAGACTTTTATTAAAGTAAAAAGAAGTAGTATTAAAAGAAAGCTATTAAAGTTCTTAGCTTTAAATTAAGTAAATAAAAAGAGGCTTAAATTAAATAGGTTAATAGAATTAATATACTTAATAGGTAAGTAAACCTTTAATAAGAGGCGCGCGAATTAAAATTAAGCTAAAAGCTTAAAGTAGTATTAATAGGAGTAAAACTATTAGTATTAGTACTATTAACACGTAATAAGAAACCTTAATAGAATTATATACTATAAGTATAAGAGCTAGTCTTATAAGAGAAAAAGCTATAAGATAAAGCTAGGTTAAAGGCATTTTAGAAATAATTAAAAGCCTTTCTCTTATACTTATTCTTACTTTTATTTATTAATAGAAAATTATTAAAATACTAGTTTTAATTAATATTAAACCCTTTCCCCTTAAAGGAATATTATAGCTTTTAAATAAGCGTAATTAGCTATTTAATTATAAAAGGTAAAGGTATATTTAAGCGAGAGGTAAAGGTAGCTAGCTATTAAGTTATAAAAGGTAAGAGCGTAATTAAGCGGGAAATAAGAGCAGTTAATAGCGTAATAAAACTAATAAAAGAAAGATTCTTAATTAAAATAAGCTTATTAGAATTATTAAGGGATTATTTAAGAAGCTAATAATAAGTAATAAGGTTAAGAAAAATAAAAGGAAATCCTAATAGAGTAATACTAAAGGCGTAAATAAAACGCTAATTATAGCTAATAAGAGATAAGCTAATAAATTTAATTACCCTTTTAAGATAAGCTATTTATATAATACGTTCTTTATAATTAATACGCTAATTATTAATAAGCTAATTAAGGGCTTAAGTAATACTAGCTTAATTACGGTAAAAATCTACGATTATTACTTAATAACTAGAATTCTAGTAAATAATAGCGCTCTTATAATAAATAATAGGCGTAAGGAATATACTAAGAATAATAGCCTATTAGATTATAAATAGTAAGTTTTAGTTAAACTTAATAAGGGAGTTAATTATTTAAATTAAATTAAAATTAACGTAAATATAAGTAAGTATAGACCGGAATTTTTTTGCTATAAAAAAGAACTCGTGTAAGAACTTAGCTTAAAAAGCCTTAACGTTAGCGCTCTTCTTAATAGCCTTAATAGTAATATAATTATTACAGGTAATAATACGCTTAACTTTCTTTTACTAACGGTAAAGCTTAGGATTTACTACGTAAATATACGACTTTTAGACGTATCGTTAATAAGTATTATAGTAAGGTTAGTATACTATTAGAGTATTAGAAGTAGTGTAGTTTTATAGTTTTTAGTGAATTTTAGTGTAGTGTAGTGTAGTGTAGTTTTACTATACTATATTACATTTTAAAAATTAGTGTAATATATAGTGTTAATTAATTTATAAGCTATTATTAGCTAATATAATTAATAAGCTAAAATAGGGCTAAATTTGCTTACTAATATTAGTATTAGTAAGTAGGGATTAGCTAGCTTAGATAAGCTAAAAACAGGGATTAAAAAACTAATAAAAATATAAAAATAAGAGAAAGTATAAGAGAAATTTAAGGGATTTATATATTAGGTAAGTAGGTATTATTTTATATTATAATTATAATTAAAATTTACTTAATTTAATAAAGGAAAAAAATCCTATCATTTATATATAAATATTTTATAAAAAAAGAGATTTAACTTATTACCCTATAACTTAAATATAAAAATATTAAATATAAATTTATATAAAATATAAATTTAAATAACTCTTTATATAGTTAACTTTAAATATTACTTTTTAAACTTTTGTAAAGCTAAAATTTCACTCTTTTATATAAAATAAAAAATAATAATAAAAAAAACCCTTTTAATATTAAATTAAGTATTAGAATCATAAATATTTTCCTTCTTCTCTTCTTCTTTTATATTCTTACTAATATCTATATAATTAAACTTAAAAATATCCCTATTTTTATTACAATTAGTTAAAACTTTATTTTAATCTTCTTCTTTCTCTTCTTCTTCTTTTTCTTTTAAATTTCCACTAGAATATAAAAATAAATTATAATATCTCTTATTTTCCACCCTTTTATTCTTATTTTTAACCTAGTTTTTTAATAATAAAATAATTCGAATATTTTCATGTAATAAAGCAGTTCTTCGCTTAGTAATAATATTAGTTCCCTGATTAAAATTCCCTTTTATAGCTTCTAAAGTAGCTGGAATAGCTAAATATTTTCGAGCTATTATAGAAAGAATTAGGAAAGATTTAGTGGAATTAGCCTACCAAATAAATATATCTTACTATTAAAAGTTAGCTTATAATTATAAATGTATAAATAATATTATAAAGATAAAAAATACTATATCTTCTTTAAAATTAAGCTTTAAATAACTAAAAATCTCATTTTTTTTAGTTTTTTTAATAGCTTTAGTTTTTTACTTTGGAAATAAGTTATTAAATAAGCTAGGTTAAAGCTTAGTATTATTATAAGAAGCTAAATTAGCTGGTTATTATAAATTAACTTTAATTTAAGTATTATTTGTATTTTTAGTTGATTTTTTAGAATTAAAAGAAATTTCTTTTAATTCTATATAAGAAATTGCTTTATTTTTAGGGTCTTTTATATATTCTTAATAAGTTCTATTATATAATTAGTTAATAGTTATTAAGGGATTTAAAATATATAATAACTTACTCTTTATATTCGGCTTTTAAGTCTTTTAATAGTTGATTAATAGTAATAGAATTAATACTTAATTGATTTTTAATTGATTATAAATTAAGCCTAGGGTCTAATATAATAGCAAATAAATAAGGCTTTTAAAAATTATAATTACTATTAATATTCTTAAGAAAATAGTAATTTAATTTATGTAAGCCTTTTTTTAAAGCTAAAATAAAGACCTTAGTTAATAGATTATAAGTATTTAACTATAAAATAATTAGTAATTTAGAATAAAATTATAAAATTATAAAACTTACATTTTTAAGCTAACTTTTTTGATCTTTTAATATATCTTAAAGTAAAGTATAAATTCTTATTAGAAAAAAATATATTAAACTTATAGTATTATAAGATTAGCTTTATAATTATATTATAGGCTAATTAAAAATCTCTAAAATACTTATTAAAGTATTTAAATTAGCCTATTCTTACGTAGTTAAGCTAGCATCTTTAAAAGCTATTAAATTCGTTTTTTTTGTAATATTTTAATAGGTTCTGCTAATAAAATAGCTGTGTAAAGCATTTTATAGGTTAAATTCTATCTTATTACGTTTACTAATATAAGTAAAGTTAGTTATTATAACTTATTAATATTAATAATAATATTTATAAGCTTTTAAAGCTTTAAATAATATTTATAATATAGAATTAATAACTTACCTAATAGTATTTTTATAAGATTACTATTTCTAGTAATAAATCCTTTATCTTTAGCTTCTTTTAAAGCTTTTAACTATTATAAATAAAGTTATTGGTTATTTTTAATAAGAATAGCTATTCTTTTAACTTTTCTAATAATTCCTATTTTATAATTAGCTTAAATTATATAAAATAAGTAATATAATAAATACCTAGAGTTAAATTATTAAATTTTATTCTTTTTTTAGCAGATAAATCGTTGAATTCTTTGGTAGAATAATGTAAAAATTCGCTATTTATATAATCTTTGATATTTTCGGTATTTATTATTTCGTTAATAAATATAAATATTATATCTTTAGCTACTATATTTAAAATATAGGCTATACATTAAATATTTAAAGGCTTTTTATGCCTTTTAAAATATAAGTTTAAAAAAGAAGATAAAAAGGTATTATTATTAGAACTATTATCTCTAGTAAAGCTATAATTAAAAAGTTAGTAAATTAATATTATTTTATATATAATTATTAATAATAAACTACTAACCTTATAATTTTTTTAGGGTTTATATTATATTTAGTTAATAATTCATTAAAAATTAAATTAATTAAATGGCTGGTATAGCTAGTAGGTAAATATTTAAATCCTAAATATATAATTAGCTTTTAAATTATAATAATAATAATAATAATAATAATAATATAAATATACTTACTAATTAAATAATATTCTAAGTTAAATTAGGGGTTTAACCAATTAGCTATAGCCCCTAAATATAATTTAGAATTAATAAAAGTCTAAATATTAAGTTAAATAAATATAAAACCTATTTTATTAACTTAATTTTAAATTTTATTTATTATATTATTTTTTATATTTAAATGTAATATTTTCATGTGAGATATAAGGCCTTTATAATGAAAAAAGCTAATATTATAACTAAAATAACTTAATATTAGTATAATATATGAGTTATATATTAATATAATAATATAAACTTACTTGTAATAATAACTTAAAAGCTTTTTAAAGCTTTTACTAGTTATAATAGCAAAAGATAGGTTATTTTAAAGCATAAATTTAAGAGCTAATATAAGAGTAGTATCCTTAGAAAATCTATTACTACTACTAGTAATAGTATTATTTCTAGGTTTTTTATTGCTTCTTAAAAAGCTAGAAAACTTAGATTCGGTTAAAAAGTTAAAAATTAAAGGTAATTCTGTAATAGCAGGGACTATTTATAAGTATATTAGTAAATCATAAATTTATAATATTATAAATATATAAATCAATGATATAATAAGATATAAAATAATAATATAATAAGATATAAAATAATAATATAATAAGATATAAAATAATAATATAATAAGATATAAAATAATAATATAATAAGATATAAAATAATAAAAGAAGTAACTTACTAGTTATTTTATCGTTTTCTTCGGCTTTTAATACTATAATAGTAGAATGTTTTTTCCTATAATATACTAAACTATTAGAGGACTAAAAACGGCTAGCTAGGCAGGTAAAAGTAAAGTTATAGCTTAGCTAACTGTAAAAAAAGGTGATTTCTCGTGGTTTTTTTAAATTAACTACTAAAACCTTATAAGAAAAAAGGTTATGTTAAATAATATATAATTTTATGCGAAATTAATAGCTCTTATTATTTATATAGTCTTTTTTAGTTAAAGTTTACTAAGAAAAGCTTAAATTATTCGTAATAATAAGAGGTGTAATTCTAAGAGGATTTTAATCTATTATAAAGGTAGGTTTTAAATAATAGAAAGTTTTTATAAGATAGCCTAAATTTAAGGCTATTTAATAATAGAAAAAGTTTAAATAAAAGTTAAGTATTTATAGAGTTATAAGGGTAAGAAGATTAATGTAAAAAAGAAAGGTTTTAAACTTTAAAGCAAGAGAATACAGTTAATATATAGAATAAATTTAAAATATAAACGGTTTTAGAAACCTTAGAATTTAGGCATTTTTTTAATGCTTAAATTACCCCTTAAACATATATATTCGTGTGGAAAATAATAGAATAGTTTTACGAGAAAATACAATTATAGTGAAATAGTTAAAAAAGCCGGTGTGCTTATAATGTATCAAAGGCGTTATATTATGTGATAATATGCTGTTTTATCACTTAAAACATGCATATATAGCTTACAGGAAATCTTTATATCTTAAAACTTTAACCGAATATAACTCCTAGAATACTAGACTTATAATTATATAACTAGTATTAAATTAAAGGGCTTTTTAAGGGCTATTAATTAGTTATAAGCTTATAAATTTTAATTAAGTATTCGTAGAGATACTAGGAAATAGAAATTATAGCGTTTTTTATTAAAGTAGGGTAAAACGCTATAGCGTTTTACCCTAGTTAACTTACCCTATTAAATACCGCGGCTATTATCTTTATAATTAATGGGTGAAATTAAGTGGGGTTAATATTTGTAGATAGCTAAGATTATAAGCTTTAAAATGATACTACTCTTATTTTTAAACTCCTTTTTTTCATAAAGTTATAATAGTTTTAATATATAGAATAAAAAAAAACTTAAGAATAAAGTTTTTAATATTTATATTAATCTTTATATATATAGGATTAATTATATTAAATATATATTTAAGCTTATAAAATACTTTATAATATATAAATTAATAATATATATAATTTTACTTTAATATAAATAATATATATTAATTAAATTAAAAAACATATATAATTATATATAAAATAATTTATATAAATTTTATTAAATATATATTAGATAAAGTTATACGTTTTATATTAATAAGCTATTAAGATAACTTATATAAAATATAAAAATACTTATTACTTATTTTTATAGATTTATTTTAATTAAATAAAATATAAATAAAAACTAAAAATATTTTAAAATATTATTTACATATAATTAAAGTAAAAAAAAATATATTTTAAATTTTTATATTAATTACATATATTATATATATATAAATAACATTTAAAAAGCATTTATTTCTTATTAAATACTTAAAATAAATCAAGTTAATATCTTTATTTTTAGAATTCTTTAAACTTTAATATCTTACTTATAAATTAACTTATAAAGGATATTTTTATAGCATTATAATGAGCTAAAATTATAGTATTTTTTGGTTATTTTTATAAGCTTATAAGTCTACTTTTAAAGCCCTTATAATTACACATTACACTATAAATATAGTTATAGTGTAGTTAAACTACACTAAAACTATAAAAACTATACTACACTAAAACTACACTAAAAAACTACATGTAGTGTAGTCTTTTTGTTAATGCTCTGTATACTATACTAGGACTAAAGGCGCATTTATAATAACTAGTATTTAAAAGTTAATTTTAACATTACGTATAAGGGTTAATAAGCTCCTTACTATTAGAAATATTATTCTTACTAGAGTTACCTTCCACGATAAAGTCGCTTAAATAGCGCTTGAAGCGCGGGGTAAAAGGGGGTAAGAGAGCGCTAATAATACTAGTTATATTATTATTTTTCTTTTTTTAAACTAACGCGAGAATAAAGGGATTAATTTAAAAGCTTAACGAATAGATTTTATAGGAAAACGCGTGTAATAAGGTTTAAAATTATTCTAAGAAAGAGGTAAAAATAAGGGGTTATAAAGAATAAAAAGAAAATACTATAAGAGATTTATTTTATACTTAACCTACCTTACCCCTATAAAGAAATAAAAATAAATAAATATAAGAGGTAAAAAAGAGGTATAACACGCTTTACATAGCTATTAGCTAGGTATTAAGAGAGCCTAAGTAAGTGAAAGGGTATATTATAGGCTTAAGCTAGTAGCTTAAGCCTAAGCTAAACCTATTATAAAGGTAGCTTAAACCTAACTTAAATAATCTATAGGTTAGGTAGGGATATAAAGGGAGGTAAAAAGGGGGAAACCTTTCTTTCTCTTTCTCTTTCTTCTTAAGTTTATTCTTACTTTCTAAAAACGTATACTTATAGTAGTATAGTATAGCTAGTCCTTAACACCTCCTATACTCCTAGCTTTTATAAATAGATATTACTAGGTACCTTAAGGCTTAATAGAATCTTATTTAAGCGGTGTAATCTTATACGCTATATTAAGGTAATACTAATTAAGTCCGCTTTAGCTCTAGTATTTAAGGTTACTTTAATTAGAGCTCTTATAAATATAGTAAATACAAGTGTATTGTGTATTGTATTTTGTATTGTATTGTATTTTCGTGTATTGTATTTAAATACAATACATTACATTTAAAAAATACCTATAAATGTATTTTAAGTGAAAAAGACCCTTGTTTTTTTAACTTGGATTTATAAGGATAATTATAAGGGTTATAAGGGAAAATTTTATATCATTGAAAAGAGCTAAATTAGCTCTTTAAAATGCCCCACTTTTTATTACTATAAGTTATTATCTTAAAAAGTTATAAGCAATTGAAAATTCGCCCCGCTTTACTTACTTTTTATTTTAAGACATAACTTTAAAGCTTAATATCTCGCTTAATATCCACATTTTAAGGTTAATTTTTAAAGATTTAAAACCACGTGATTTTTAGCTTTATTTTAATATATAATATGCTTATACAAGCATTTATTTCTATTATTAGATATTTTATAGCCTTATAATACATTTATAGGTATTCTTATCTTGTAATGTATTATAATATATTACAATACAATACATTATAATACAGTATAGAAAAAATACAAAAAATAAAATACATTTAAAGGTCTAAAGTCTTTAATAAGTATTAATTTTTATCCTTAAATTATAGCCTATATTATAAGGCTAGCTTTTACCTAAATATAGTCTTTATTAATTATAAATTAGGTATTATTTATAATTAATTCTCTTTTTTTATAATATTCTTCTTATTTTCTCTCTTTTTATCTTAAGTTTTTATATTATTAATCTTTTCTCTCTTAAGGTATTTATTTTAAAGATATTTATTACTATTATACTTTTAGTAGGTAAAATTCTTTTTCTCTTTATTATTAGCTTTCTTTTTATCTTTATTTTAAGATAAGTTTTAGTATGAAAAACGCTTTTAATTAGGTTTTAAGAACCTTTTTTAATTACTTTCTCTTTTAAGAGAAGAGTCTCTAGAGTTTCTTTAAGGCGCCTTAAAGAGCCTCTTATTTAAGTTCTTATTTTAAGGCTACTTATTATTTCGCTTACCTTTTATATTATTTTAAAAACGAGTAATAAGAGCTATAATTTCCTTTTAAGTTTTTAGTATACTTAATACATGTATTTTAATATAATTTTAAAGGTAAGAGTAAAGTTTTATAAAGAAGCTAAGTGCTTATTATACCTTTAAGATATAAGGGAAGTGCTTTTTTAATAAGTTTAAGTATACGTGAAAGTCTTAAAGAGATTAATCTTCCCTTTAACGTATATCTTTTAATTATTATACTATAATTACATTTTAATTAATAGAATTTTAAATAAGATTTAAGGTTTATACTTTAAATTTTTTTAATTAATATTTACGTTTAAATTACGCGCCTTTACTTTCTTAATATATTAGTTTTATTAAAAATAACATTTATTTTCTATTTACGTAATTATATATAAGATTTAAAAGTAATTCTTCTTAAACTTTCTTAAGATACCCTTAAAAGTATATTAAAGGTTATTTAATTAATTATCTCTTTTTCTTTAGTTTATATTAAGGGATAACTTAAAGAGATTCTTAATTTAAATCTTTAAACCTTAATCTTCTTTTAAGAAGAAGAAGTCTTATTATTTTAAGAACCTTCTCTTATTATTTAAGAATAAGTCTTAAAGTAACTCTTACTCTTAAGCTTTAAGTTCTTAAATTCACTTAAGTTTACGTAAGTACTTCTTTAATTACGCCTCTTATACGATTATAATAGAGTATTTAATAAGAGTTAAAAGGGTAAATAATTTACGCGTAAGGGATATAATAAGTATTTCTTCTTTTAATATATTATTATATAACGTATAGCTTTATTCTTAAGTTCTTATTATCTTTTTAAAGGTAATTATATAAAGAAGTTTTTAGAATTTTTAAAATAAACCTAAGATATAAGATAATTAGGTAAGAAATTAAGAAAGAACTTTATTCTTAAATCTCTTAATAATATAAGATTAAAACTTATTTAAATTATTTAATATTTAAACTAATTCTTTTATACTTATTTATTAAGGGTTTTAGCCTTAATTTATACTCGCTTTTCACGTAATAATACTTATAGGATTTAAACTAGAATTAATAGGGATTTATACCCTATTTTAGTATATAAGCGGACCCGATTCGGTCCCTCTTTACAGGTAACTCCCTATACGTGGTGCCTAATTCGGTCCCTCTTTATAGGTGACTCTATGTGCGCGTTACACTAGGATTAAAAGGTAATAATTGCTAATAGGCTTTAAAAACTCGTTAAAATACTATATTTAAGCGAAGCTAATCTCGTTATTAGAATAACCTAATAACGAGACTATAATCTTTATATTTACTTTAAGTTCCTCTAATTTATACTAAGATTACATGTGTTTTTACCTTAAAAGAATAAGAAAGGTAAAAATAAAAAGGCTGGTAATAGAGACCCCTTCTATTATTATTACTAACTCGTAATTTTTAGGCATTACGAAAAGATGTGCCCTTTTTCGCTTTATAATAATAAGCTTATATTTTTTAATATTAATATAAAAGCCGGTTTTATTTATATTTTAAATATTATAAGAAGGGATTTTATACTTCTTAATAATAGCTTTTAAGGTGTTAAAATAAGTAAGAACCCTTTTAGTATCTTTTAAGGCCTTTTAATTTATATTAAGCTTTCTTTAAAGGTATTTATTATATTTATACCGCTTAATAAAGCGAGTAGTTTAAAGCTTTTTAAGAGGCTTAAGTAGGGCTATTAGTAATAACCTCTCTTTTAAAATGTAATTTATAATATTCGTAATAAATTTAACTTATATAGCGAAATTCGTATTATTAAGGCGATTAATATAATTATATAAAGTAACTTCTTCTTCTCTTAAAAGCCTTATATTAGCTGCTAGATAGCCTTTCCTAGTAATAACACCGTTAATTCGTCGTTAAAGCTTACTGTAAGGCACGTTAAATTTTTAGGCTATAGCGCGAAGTTTTACACCTAGATTTTCGTTAATAAATTAAAGAGCCTTAATAACACGTAATTTCACTTCGCTTTTTATGTTTTAGACACTTATTACAGCCATTTTCGCGGGTAAACGCGTCATAAATTAGAAAGTGGCCCGGCTTACTAAGTAGCCCGCCTTAGTGTTAAGCACCACCTTAGGTGGTAAGGGCTTTGCTAGCTGAACAACCTAATGTGGGGCGTGGCACGAGTACCCCGAGAAAAACCTAGCCCCGGAAAAAAAATCACAACCAGATAAAAAATCGGATGATACAAGCAAATGTGGAAATCTCATGACACCTGAGGGATTCGAACCCTCGCCTATTACTAGACCGCGAATGAGCTTAGTCGAACGAGTCGACTAACCTGAACACGGCGCCTTAGACCACTCGGCCAAAGTGCCTTGGATGCTTTGCTTGTGGGTCGACGGCCTCGTTAACCATCCCAAGAACGTATCCTGTCGAGCCATTTGCCATTTTGAATGAATTTGCTGGGTACGGGGAGATCGACGCTGCTGATGGATGACGATGATGCACTAGCCTGGAAGTGGTTGTTGCTATGAGAAAATTCCCCACCGCTTTCCACCAATTTCCTCATTGGGTACTTACACAGAGTGTGTGCAGGATACAGGGTAGAACGACGATGGAATTATACCCGCCCGTCAATTCGGATACAATCTCGGTATTCTACGCGGGCTTTTTTCTCTAGGGTATTACCCAAGACGGCATGGTAGCTTGTATAGACTACTTCTCGCTCTCTCAGAGCTGTAGCCGAGAAGGGGAATTGAGACGAGAGATGCGATGCCAGGTCCAGCTACAGATCCATAATCGGGTGAAGATAAAAGATGCGGCGACGGCCAGTCAAGACACATGGAACAAGTTTACTTTTTGCCGTGAATTTATTCATCTTATACCCAGACGCTAGCTACAAACAATGTTCTGCAGCAAGCACAACGGCCCCTTCCCAACCGAGGCCGGCAAAACCCTCACATCCGTCTACGCCGACGACCAGTCCACGACGGGCGCCCTCCTCCAGTCCATCATCGAGCGCGATGGCGCCGTCATAGTCAAGGGCCTCGTGCCGCAAGAGCTCTGCGAACGCGTCAGGCGGGACCTCAAGCTCCAGTTCGACTCGGACCGCGTCGACGAGTCCGGCTTCTTCCCGACAACTACGAAGCGAGCCCACGGCATCCTGGCGTACTCGGACGCAACGGCAGAGCTGCTCGTGAACCCGCTGTTCCAGTCCGTCGCCAGCGGCATGCTGACGAGCAGGTATACCTACTGGGAGGGTCAGGGAAAGAAGAGCGTCTCGGCCAAGCCGCAGATTGCCAGCATCGTCGGATTCCGCGTCGAGCCTGGAGGGACGCAGCAGGCCCTGCATCGAGACGATTCCGACTACCACACTCGGAACTGCGACATGCCCGTCATGCTGGGCTGCGTGACTGTAAGCAAAAATAACAAACCCCCCGGATCTCAGTTCGCTCTGTGTGGGCAGGCCTGACCGTTGTTACGTTACAGGCCTTGACAAAGACAACCAGGGAAAACGGGGCGACCATTGTCATCCCCAAGAGTCACTTGTGGGGGCCGGACAGGATGCCCCTCAACGAAGAAGCCATCCCCGCGGAGCTCGAGGTAGGCGATGCGACAATTTTCGTGGGAAATGTGTATCATGCCGGTGGGGCAAACGTGACCAAGTAAGAATTTTTTTGTGTTCCAAGACCCTTTCTTTAGCACGGTCATCTGCCGTGGGTTCTGTCGTGGCTGACCTAGTCATTGCGTCTTTGAAACAGGAATGATGCGCGCGAAACCATCGGCATGTTTCTGTGCAAGGGCACCCTCCGCCAGGAAGAAAACTCATACCTCGAAGTGCCGCCCGAGTTGGCCAAGAAGAGAGGCTTCTCGCCCCGGGTTTTGCGACTGCTGGGATACGGCATTGCCCCGCCGGCGCTTGGACTGTACAAATATCAGGATCCGATGAGGGTTATTTTCGGCGTGGAAGATGAGGAAACGGTGAAGAAGTAAAGCGTGTCGGTGATCGGAAGGACGTTGCTCCCCCCTTTATAGAAGAAATGAAAAAAAAAAAAGCATCGTACCATCAAGTGTTTTGTGCATTTCACACAGGAAGGACCTGGTCTCCTTTTTCTTGGAATTGCTGAGCCAGCGGTCGCCAGTCTGGATTTGTGCCGCCCCAAAACACGCTCAAAAAGTTGAGAATGTCGGCGTGGTTCTTAAAGCCCGTCGTCTTGGTGATATCCGTTAGCAAATTGGTGACGGCTTGCTGCTTCCCAACGTCGTCGTGGCATTCGGCACCGGCAATGAAGGCAGGCCAGGGTAGGTTGTGGGCGCATGGCGTGGGATCCTCCAAGGCGTCAAGCTGCTCGAAGAGCCTTTCCACCGATGCCTTCCAATCCAGGTTGCCGTCATGTGCGTATCCCAAGCAGCGGTAAGAATACAAAACAGCCGTATGGTGATAAATGTCGACGAGCCGTACAAAGTCGCGCCGGACAATGGCCGGTTCAATTCTTAGTTTGCCCGCGGCGAGGAGCGTGGCGCCTCGCGCCTGTTCGAACTGGCACCGAATAAGCGTTGCGTCGGGGGAGTTGCCCGGCGCCAAGCCATTACAAGTAGCGTCTAGACCGAAGGCGGCGCGACGAGACAGAAGCGTGACAAAGTGTAGCAGAGAGAGGTATTGCGAGAAGAGACCATGTTCGGTGCCAGGCGGGGGGAGTACGGTCTCGTGGATGTCTTGGAGGTTGAAGGAAGTGGTAGATGCCAGCACATCGTAGATGGAGAGTTGGGTGCGGAGAAAGCGGAAGAGGTCTCTGTTGCTCGCTTCCTTGGTGGTAAAGACGTTGACTAGAGCCCTCGCGGCGCGTTTGTGTCCCTCGGCCGCGGCAACCTGCGAATTGGTCATTTCGTAGCACGAAATCATTAGAATGGAGGCCAAAATCCACTCGGCCTCGGCAATGTCGGTGCCAGTATTCAGCTCAGAACCGTCGGCCAGCCGCTCCGTCATGTTCTGGACATGGCGATTAATCAGGCCGAGACAAGCGTCCCTGGCAGCCTCGGGAAAGCGAGGCATGCCCAAAGAAAAGGTGCTCGCGCCGTGATGGGCGGCGATGGCAGCAACAGCGTATCGCACGGCCGGCGTGCTCGTGGCTAGGGGCAGCACACGTCGTCGGTAGTCGTTTTCCTCCGAGTCAAACCACACCATCAGCCCTGCCAGATTCTTGTCGTAGTAGTCGATGAATTCGGGCGACGAGCTGCGCAGGGTAAGATCCAGCGGCATGGACAAGCACACAGACGGCGAGCCGGCATGGCGCTGAACCTCATCAACCCCGTCAACCTCGTCCTTTGACGCCGTCGCAGACACATGGTGCGGCGTCGGCTGCGGTGTATTCGTCAAGTCGCCGCCCTGGGGCAGCGGAATCATCTTGCCCTTCAACCTGCCTCGCACAGCAACGCCGCCTGCCCAACGCAGCCGCTGACCGTAGCCGGGACACTCGAGTCCACGCTTCACGCATTTCTGGCAAAATGGCCGTGCCAAATCGCATCGGATGCGACGTTTGGTGCAGGTACCGCAACCCTCTGATTGGTGGTTCCGGTGAGCATGTTGGCCTTGACATCGAAAGGCAAAGACAAAAATATAAAAAAGAGGTCGAAAGACTTACTTTCAGGAGCGGCATTGGGGTCCCTCGACACCATTAGGGCGGTGAGACAGACATGTAAGCCGATCGATGTGCACACCCGGGCTCAGACCATGTCTGAGAAAAAGAAACGCTGGCAATCGGTGGCATCACAGCTGGTTTTAAAGAGCTCCGAAAGGGTTGCCGCATTGTGAAGCAGCCGTCGGGGAGGTTTCAGATGCGGCGGTTCCATGAGTGGCGACGGGAGGCGGCAAAAACCCTTGGCATGGCCCGATTTTGGGTTTGGCCTTAATATTGCGGTGAGAAAAAAAGACACCACACTTGGGATTTTCTCGACGTTGCATCACGAACTCGTCAACATGATACCTGCAGCCGCCGACCGACGTCTCCCAAAGAACCTCGTCCATGTGCTTCATCTCCGTCCGCTGTGCAACTTCAAAAAGATGAGACGTCCCATTTTGTTAAGTGCTGCATTTAGCACACTTGCTGCCGTACTGGAAAACAGGCTCGACACATGACGCATGTCACGCAATCAATTACCCGCCTGCTCATCTCATTCTCCTCTCCCACCCAACACATACTGAACAAGCAGCAGCGTTCGTGAATCATCAAACAATGTAGCTCACCCCGCGAATAGACTGCACACTCAACCGCCCCCAATGATACATACCATCGTGCGCAATCAACCCGCTCCTGCTGCGGCTCTTTCGACCATGCTCTCTCTGCATCTCCGGCAATTCATCCTACGTTTGTACTTGCCTGCTGCTCGCGGAGGTGCATCGTAGATGTCTCCCGCTTGGCAGCTTCCTCACCAAGCCGTCAACACCAAGCGTGCTTCAAAACAACAGAGGAGCCAAAAAACAAAAAAAAGAAAGACAATGTCTACGGAAGAGACTGCAGATCCTCTCTTTTGGCTGCTCCAGCTGGAAGCCCTGCTCTGTGAACGCTTCAGAGAGCTCGGGCATCAATATGCGCAGATTCGGGAGGAGATTGTCACCCATGTGGCAAATGTGATTGCGGACTCGGCTGAGCAGGACGAATGGGACGCCTGCAAGTTTACTTGGCTGATGCTCAGGGAATGGCAGGACAACGGTAAGTTGCCTCAAGCTAGGGGGGTTGAAGCCTGGCTGATGACAAAGTCAAACAGCTCTCACCGACAAGGTATTCGCTGAAGAGCCGGCACCGCAGCACGTTTACCGCATAGACGTGGCCAGGATCGAATCTCTTCGCTACCTGCCCAAAGAGAGCAGCCTCCGCCCGTGGGATCACGCCTGTCTCTGCGCGGGGGAACTATGCAACACCATTCGCCTTTCCGCCGACATGCCCGTCGTGCTGTTTAAAGATGTCCTCGCGCAGAAACGGATACAGCGTCCTATCGGACATGCGCCCCGGGATGCCGCCCTAATTGGCAACGGGAGCCAGTCGGGTGCCGCGGAAATTCCTTTGGTCGACGGCGATTTTCTCTGTTGGGCCGACTATTTGGATCGGCTGGAATGCGAGCTGGTCAGGGCACGACAGGCTATTACGGCGGTCAAAAGGCAGAATCTCGAACTGGCGAGTAAATTGTCTGAGACGCAAAATGAATTGAGCGGAGCCCGAAAATCCATGGGTTTATGACCAACCTCTGAGCGCAAGAGTATTTGGCAGACTGGGTTAGAGAGGCTCGGTGCTTTGCTACTCTTATATTTGTTTTGTTTCTTGTCAGCGTTAGTTCAAACAGGACTTGAAAGCGATAGGCAAAGCCAGGTAGACTATAGGGTTAAAGAATAAAAGAGTTTGTGTATTACAAAAAAGCTACGAATCTTGCCAGCATGTAATAACACAGTCCCCAAGCTCCCGTCTAGTAACACATCGCATCCATATCTAACCCGCCATGTGATGGAGTTGATTCATAATGATCTCATTAATTTATTATCAGAGCTAAATATCAAGTTATATACACCCCGCATTCTCGTAGCATCATAGCAACATAAGAAACATGCAGTACAGTTCATGGGCCGCTTCCCAATCTCTTACAGTTTTTTTTGCTCTCTCAAAGAAGAGGAAAAAAAGGGCCAGTCAAGTGAGAGAATTTCCAGCAAAATCAAAAGACATCTAATGCAACCGCTCCTTAATGTACACCGTTGCCGCCAGCCCAGCGCAGCACCTCGTGCTCATCTCATGCCTGCACCATGAACACTTGACTGCCGTCGACAAGGCGGACGCATACCCGTACTTGTCGACGGGGCTCAGAACACTCTCTGGGTTAGCCATGGCCTCGTACAAATTACTCGGCATGTCGTGGTAGTACTTGCAGTTGCAGCACTCGACAAACACCTTGGCAACGGGCTCCCTGTCGAGCGTGCTCAGCAGGGGAGTGGATTTATGGCGCAGAGAGCGGCCGACAATGTCCGGGACAGAAGGCGGGTTCTTTTCGATTGCGGCCGAGTCAGAGTCGGAGTCGGGGAGGACAAAAGACACTGGTGGTCCGAGGCGTTGCTTGTGTGCGCGCTGCGTGGGGACCGTTAGTGGCTGTCGGCGCGCTTCCTCGAGGTATGTTGCTGGAGAAGCAGCATTTTGAGACGGCGAACCGGGCTGATTACACTTGGACTGAAGCCTGAGGGGCCTTTCCTTTAATGGTAGGGGGATACTTGCGTCTGTGGTAAGTGTAGATTGGGAGTTTGATCGTCGACGGAGACGAGGAGGTTGGACAGCGATGTCATTGTATACGTCGAGCACTTTTTCAGCGACTGCTTGGATGTGATCCATTTCGTCTTCTGAATTATCCGTGCTATGGAGAGGATACGTGGTGGTTGGTGGTGCAGGCAGTGATTTTTCTTTGCTGCGTTCCAGCTCCAGGGGTTCGTTTTTGCTAGGCTCCAGAGGCATGCTCTTCTCAGACTGCGGTCGTGAAGTAGCCGGCGTGCTGAGGATGGAAGTGGAGTGAAAGTCTTCGGAGCCAGAGTCCTCGGACGAACTGCCCAGGAGATGGAAGCCGGGTGAGGGTATATACGTGGCCGACTGGCTAATGGACACCGGGGCTTCGATGGCATGATCCTTAGCCGTGTCCTTGAAATGGAATTCATCTCCGCGTAGTGGAAAGGATCGCCGAGGCGGAGAGTCTTGGACAGGAGACGGCTGCGAGCTGCTGCTGTGCTTGGGAGACGGCAATGGCGGTATCGATCCGTCCAGACTCAATGTCGAGTTTCTCTTGGAGCTTCGCCTCGGTGGTTCGGGGGGAGGCGAGGACGGAGCCGTGTCAAAAGTATCGCCCGTTGAGCAGGACGAAATGGACACATTATTACTGTGGTCCAATTTCGGCTTCTTCTCCAGCATCTTCTCTCGTGGCGGCGGACTAGCAGGAAACACGACATGCATCGGCTTTTGGGGGGATGCGCTCGTTGGCCTCGTTGGGTCAAAAAGCAGTGCATCCCTTGGCTCGGAAGTCGTTTGCTTCAAGTCTGCAGCAACTGCACCAGTCCCGTTCAGATGAGCGTCATTGTCCAAACCCATGCTTGACCCTGGCCGAGACAGAGTCTTCAGACCAACTTTGGCACGCCACTTGTCGATCGTGTTAAGATCAGGGACGGCAGGTGCCGTTGGTGAAACAAGCGACATGGTCTTATGATGGTATGTGGTTTTGCCTCTGGTGATGGGCGGGTATCGACGCTGGTTTCCGCCATCGGCGCCAGCTCTATGTGGTGGTGGTGGCGACTTTAGTGGTGCAGACCATCTATCAGTCTGTTTTCCTTTACGAAGAGCAGGGTGAATATTCGATTCATCTTCTACGGCTTGGTGATCGAGAGCCTGTTGCGTAGTGGCATTTCTTTGCATCTCAAGTTTTATACCGCCGATAAAGCTCGAGTCTGCGCCATGATCTACCGATGAACGGCGAAACTCAAAGGGGGCTCTGAGGAGAGATACAAACGATCCTGAGCGGCTCCTAGCCTTTCGGGGAGGTCTACCGGCGTTATTGACTGCCGTGGAGCTATCTGCTCGCTCCCGTCGACGGCCCCGATTTGCATCAACATCGGACGCAGAGGCATGCTGCATTGAGCAGAGCGAGTGCGCAGGCGGCTGCTTGACCAGCTTTCTCGTCTTTACGTTTCTCGACTCCTCCCTCTCCCTCCGCTCCGTCTTCTTCTCTGTCTTGCGTCTCTCATACGCCTCCCAACTCGGCGAGTGGCAAGGCGCAGGTGCCGACTCGGTAGGAGGGAACTCAAACGAAACGACCTTGGGATACTTGTCGCTGGGCGTAGGGACAATGGTGGAATCCTCATCCCTGGGCGAGTAGTCTCTACCCTGGCCCGCGAGTAAGTCTGATCGGCTCATGGTGATGGGTGCGCCAGTATTGATGACAAGAGGGGGTAGTTGTGGAGGCAAAGAAGGTTCACGAGGCGGCATATTGCTTTTTGGCCGATTCCTCTGCGCGTTTCCTTCTGTACGACGAGTGAGAATGCCCGGGCGAGTAGGGGAGGCGTTCTTGATAACCGTTGTGGTGGCGGGTTGAGAAATTGCGTTTGACGGCGCGGACGGTTGTGAATGTGGGTGAAGGCGATCAAACTGTGAACAGTAATAAGCCTTGTCAGTCAGGATTCAGAACATGGGCCGTACAGAGGCCCGAGTGCGTGATGAAAGCTGCACAGAAGTGGAATCGAAAGAGCGAGAGAAGAAAAAGAAGAAACTGCAGAAGTACAGATGCACGGCAGACTCTGAATGTGCAGCAGGTCCTTACCATATATTGCTTTTCGAGATCCAACATGCGTTGTAGGCTGCTGGAGCGGCCCGACGGATTGTTGGAGTCGGACATTGCCGCAACTCAAAAAGTGAGGGCGAAGTGGTTGGGCTGGCAGACCAGTAGACGCTAATAGCTGGCCGACAGCTGCCAGCTGTAGCCTGTGGGTGCGGGAGCTTGCCAAAGAATGAACTCCCCCAGCGGGCTTGGGCGACCAAGGCTCGAATGATGATGCGATGAATGCGCCGGTTGAAATGGCTGGCCAGCATCAGCTTTTGTTATTTTTCCTCCTTTGTTTTGTTCTGGTCCGTTGCGCCGTTCTTCAGTTGCAACGTACGAAACACACCCAAGGGGGCTGGCTTCTTTGTCTCCAGAGAGTGGTGGCGCGATGCGGGCAACGGACAAAAATACAGTCGCTGGTCGAGACGAGTGCGATCTTGTCGATCAGGGGCAGGTTTGTCGTTGAAAGAGAGTACACAAATTCTTGACCTTGGATGCTATTGGTACTGCGCGAGTCGCAGAACAGGCAGCGTACTGGAAAGCGTGAAGAGTCGAGTTCGTTGATAGTTGAGCGGGTGATTAGATATTATGTTGTGCGAGTAGATCACGATAAACGTAGCAAACCCTCAAAAACTTAAAAGGGAACGACTGGGTCGAGCTAGGAAACATCGACAATATGTATCCATAGACCAAAAAAAAAAAAAAAAAAAAAAAAAAAAAAAAAAAAAAAAAAAAAAAAATCACAATCCCAGCTGAACAACTGACAGGACCAGGTCACACCAGACATGCAGAGGTGCAGTAGAGATCCGGGTCGATTACGGCCTGAATACGAGGGAGGGGCTTGGCCGAGGGTGGTGTGGCCCACGCCGGTTGGGCCAGACAACAGAGTCAAGGTTGAATGTTGGACATGAGACAATAAGCGAGGTGGTACGGAACTGAGAACGATTGCCGTGAGTTGAATGGCATCGGACCATTTCTTTTTGTGTCATGACACAAGAACCAAGATGCACGGACGGCCAGACATGACAGCTGTGCAGGAGCTGCGGATACTAGTCTGGTGCTACTTGCAGCACCTGTTGTTCTCTCGAGATTGTCAAGTTGCTTAAAACGCCGGGTTGAATGGTTCCAAACGCCCGGTTCGCCCTGGTTCCATCTTGATTCACTGGAACGCTGACCTGATACCCAGGCGTCTGACGTAGGAACACGGTGCAGCCGCGTACACAAAGCCACAATTGCAGGATGTGAGGCGGCAAAGTCGAGCGCGCCATTCGACTCGGCACGACAATACAGCAGCATCTCATGCTTTTCTTCCTCAAGCCTGAGCACGCAAACATTGAAGCGGAGCCTTCATCCTCAGCTGCTCCAGCACCACGGCACACCGCCAATTCGGCTCATGTTCCCGTAGGTGGTGCCGGCGGTGGCGTCTTTACACTGGCGGCCCGTCCAAAGAACTAGTTGGCGCTTGGTGTTGGCGCTGGACACGAAGTTGTCATGCACATGTGCGGTTTCATGATGGCGGCCAGCAAAATACGAATTGTGGCGGGGCTTTGGCAGTTGGCGGTCTTCAAGTGGTCGAGCCTGGCTGGTGGTGCTCGGCAACTTTGCTCGATGCCCCGCCAGCCCAGCCCCACTCTTCGTCTCCTGCCTCCCATGCCCTCCTGCCGCCTGCCCCCGGCCACCGCCCACCTTCCCCCCTCTTCCCCCGGGCTCGTCCACCCCGGCTCTCTCAATCGGATGCTCTGCATGGCCTCATCCATCCCAGGCTCTGTCCCGCATGGCTGTGTCTGTAAATAGACCCGGTAAACGTAGTATCCTTGCCGCGGGTACCCCGTAAGTGCGTGGTGTTTCCGGCGCTCCTGTTCAACAAGTTCTTTGCATTTGCGACTTTTCTCGAATATACTTGGTACTATAACCAGCTGTAGCTTACAATAAGTGGGTGCACAGGCAAGGCTGCTGGAATCATGCTCAGTCTGGACGGTTATTCTTGGCATGGTCTTTTGTCCACGGGAGGCTGGACCCTCGTCACGTGGCCACCCTGGAAAATCAAGTCGCTATGCCTTCGGCGGCCAGATAACCGACCCGGATTTATCCCTACATTTACCGGCTTTCAAGTCCCACGAAAACCTGCAAATTCCACAGATAGTTCGACCTCGCTCGACCTCCGCCACCCTCTGCCTTCTTTGGCACGGCTGTTATGTCATTACCGCCGCGACGGTTTTTCGATGGGCGTAGAGGCTGTATGCTCGGCAAGTGCCGCGGAGGCCAGAGCAGCACCCCAGCCCTATCCCTACATTTGCTGCCCTCTGGATCCCAATAACTCCCGCAAGCTCTACAGACAGCTTCGCCTGTCTCGCGCTGTGCTGTCGTCTGCCCACCTTCGCACTGGATTCGGCCAGTTTCATCGCTACACGTTTTGAACGGCCGGAGCAGCGCCCCGGCCGTATCCCCGCATTTGCCTTCGTCTGGGTACCAGTTAGAGCCGCAAATACCACAGACAGCCTGTCCTGTCTGGAGATCTGCTGCCGTCTGCCCACCTCCACACTCGGCGCTGTCATCATTGCGACACGTTGATTCAGAAGGCGGCTCTCGTGGCCAGAGGATTGCCCCCGTCTTGTCCTGACACTGACCATCTCGAGGGTCCCAGCTCAGCCCGCAGACGCTACAGGCAGCACGTCCTATCTCAAGCTCTGCTGCCTTTGGCATCTCCACCTCCATTGCCTTCGTACGGACGTCGGTACAAGCATTCTTCAGTTTCATCCTCAGCTGCTGTTGGTCCGGCAGGGTCCCCTCAACGCGTTCGCAGATGCGGAGAACGTCGTTGACGCCAATCAACCGCATCTTATTTCTCTTCCCGTATGACAGGAGCTGCAGGTCTTGCGGCCGCATCCTCGGGCCCACCAGTATCCAAAAGACCTGCTTAAAGAAGTTGATCAGCGCTGCCTCGCTGTCATTACCGCTGATGTCGTTCCGTCGCGGCCCTCCAATGTACTCTGGAATCCGTTAATACTATCATCAAGCTCCTTCACAGCCCACCCAATCGGGTGATCCCACTCTCGCAGCTGGTTCAGCACATTGCGTAAATATCGTGCCAGAATATTAAATCCCACCAATGTCTGCCCATTGAGAGAAGCGTGTGGCTCCGTCGGTTTCCTTTCCTGCTGGCCAAGCTGCTTGATGCAGTTGTCCTTGCCGGTACACAGCGCATCAATCATGTCGTCTAGACTTTTGCTCACAGGCAGTGCCTTGAATTGCTTCCAAGTGTCCTCGTCCCAAGCTGTAGATAGTCGAGGGAAGCCAGCGAGCTGTGGTGCTTCGCCACTACCTCCTAGCTTTTGCAGCTTGTCCTGAGTTTTCTTTCCAACTTGAGGGTTAGAAAAGTCATGCTCATATGTGACTTCCCACCAGCCTTCAATCTGCTCAAATGGAACAAAACCAATAGCTGCTCGTTTTGCGCGGGGTATGGCGAATATTTTCCAAGAGATCTGTTCACATCAACCATCCTTTTATCAGCGTGAATCTTGTAGACATGGCCCTTCTCGCCTGGATCTTCGTCATTGACAGCGAACGTAAGTGATGTTGCAGGGTCAGCGCTCGTCGAGACATAACGTGTAAATTGAGCACTGTCTCCTGCCGCATGACGAAACAGGCTACTACCGTCTTCCAATTCTTTCCATGACAGTGTATCACCTGAGATTATTCTCTGCATACCTCGCGAGTAGAAGCCCCCATCCTTTTGAACTTGTTCTGGGGTTCTCTGTATCTCGCCGCGGTAGACATGTTCCGGAAATTCGTCATCAAACCCACCAGATTCAGCGTCCATCCCGCGACGGTCAAGTCTCGGTTCGATGTTGCGTCCCGGCTCCAAGTGGCTGTGACAGAAGCCAAGGAGCAGCAGCAGCGTGGTTATCGGGACCCAGAGACTCGCCTTCATCATGAAAGAATGCTCCAAGAAATGACTATCACAACAGGGCGCGGTGGCGCTGGTAAAAATGCCCAAGTTTGAAAGTGCCTCTTTGCTTTTGTAATGTAAAGTTGCAAAAGGCAGCGTAGCCATCGCCAGCATTATCTGGTGTACTAATATAGTTACTACATAAAGTCAGGGGCGTACCTGTGCCACGCCGTCACTTTTTTTCGTACCCATCTTGAAGGATGTAGGCAAAGGAGGAACTCAAAAAGCGGGGACATGGCACGAATACTCCGGGGATGCTTGAACAACTACTAGGGTGTGATCCGTTATCGAGGTCAAAAACCAATGACTATATACATTGATGCTTATGCGGAGTATCTCCCGTGCGCTCCTGTCGACGGGGGGAGACATTCTCTACCCTGCCAGGTTACACCGTCACACGCCTCCATTGCTATAGCTAATCCTACACTTGAGTGCCGGGCTGACGCACGAAGAGTGAAATATTGGAGTCTATTCATCTGACGGTACGAGGGCACGAGCAAGGTCGAGTGCGACTTGGATAAAGCGGTTGTTCACAAGGAGAGTAAGAGCTACTATGAGCAGTTGTCACATCCTCTCTATAATCCTAGACAACGGAAGAATAAGTGAATATGATTGAAATCAAATATTACGTGGACTATAGGTGGATCTACTAAATAAGACTCTTGATACGCTTTCGAGTCCCTAGTGCTAATACGACGATACACGATGTTGACCAATAATGCCCACCCTACTATAACCTTAAGGTAATTAGATTATCAAGAGTCGCTGAATTTGGCACTAGTAGCATGGGTGAAGCGCAGAGGAACCCTGCTCCAGAGAAGGTGTAATGTCATAGTTAGCTTAGACGACGTGATAAATGCCTGTTAAAAATGCTATTAGCCTGAAGGCTGTGGCGTATCCTGCTCAGGTTATACAAGACCGCTCAGAGCTTCTAGAACTCCTCCTCGCGGCCTGTATCGTCCACATCCTCTCATCCATCACCATAGCCTGCCTCAGCTATGTGGGGAGTAATTTAAATCATGACACCGGAATCACATGACGGCTTTATGACATCATTTCTGGCTTTGGCGCAATAGCGCAGACAAGGCAAATAGGGATAGACCGGCGAACAGTATTACGAAAGCCCTTTTCGTTGCCTCGTTTGAGGTAGATAGTGAGACTAAAAATAGTGAAGCTGAAAAAAAAAAAAGACTTATTAAACGTGTTAAGAGAAGGCAGGGTGTTACCCAAAAGAAGAAGGGTCCCAGGAAATAGAATAGGGGGGGAAACAAAGAAAGGACGAGAGGCAGTAGGCTGCTGTCATAGGAACCCCATCTATGTGAAACCATGAGGCCTTTATAAGGTGAACTGGTATATTTTCTCGCGAAGCGGTCAGGATAGTTCAATAGTTTAGCCTAGCACGTCCTGCGCCCTGACAAGGGACCTGAGCGGCTGAAGTTGCTGGACGGAAAATACACACACATATACACATGGCCTCGCATCCAGAGCTACATGAAACAACACCACAAAGTGACGACGTTGAACAAATATGCGATTGCGCATCTACTTGACCATAGCTTCCAGATCAGCCCAGCCCTGCATTATTTCCTCATCACGACCACAAACACGCCCCAATTCTACACGTAGTAGGCCGATGTTGGCTCTCAGTTGGTACTCAAAGTCAGTCGTTGAAGCACGTCGTCTCCTCGATTACTACAGTTACCGCGTACATTTTGTACTTTGATTGATCTCTTTGCCTATGCTCCTTCACGCCTAGAGTAGTGTTGAGGGAAGGATTTATTTGTTACGCTGACAGTGCAGTTAGTTCCCTTCACTTTCATTCACTACAGGCAAAATACCTTGCAAGAAGACCTTGAATCTGATGGCAAAGAGAAGACTTGACGCCATTCACTTCCGGGATAGTAAATTGTATTTCAATCAAGGCCCAATGTCAATGTCTGCCGCCTTAAGCCTTCTTGATCCTCCTACTCTTGGCACTCTCGCAAGCCAGTAAATGGCATAGATGACAAGCAAATTAAAGACGACATAAACCATCATGTACCCCACAGCACTCCAATGCTGTCCTGGCTTCATCCCCAGCTGCAGCAACAGACGATTAGTCTCGTCAACGGGGAAGTACTGGCAGTTCGTCGTATGGTCTGGATTCTTTAGCGTCCCTCCTGCACGACGCATGAACGGTCCCAGATACTCGCCACGTGTATCATTACGGACGGCTCCCGGAGGGGGTTTGATATGGACGAGTTCTACATCAGAGCACGCGATATGCGTATTGGCCAGAGCGGCCTGAGTCATCCCGTTGATCAGGTATGTCAGCGGAGAGGCTCGGTAGACGAATACCCAGAAACGCGGGAGGTCATCAGGAGCAACCAGAACGCTAGAAAATGTCAAGCAACATATGGAAGGAGCCTGCACTCTCAAGCCCCATCTCAATGTTTTTATATGTTCTCAAATACTTCTTTGGGCTTCCTGAGCACGTCGTGTCCGTCTACCGCGCCGACGACTCCGGTCCTTTCCCTACGCCATATGTGGGCGGCAATGTTCGGCCCCAAGACCGTGTCGACCACATCACGCACCATGGCTTCCTACGCGCCCTGAGCGGTCCCGGTCTGTTGCCGACGACCCGGCGATACATGAGCGCATTATCAGCCAGGGTGGAGGAGAGAAGCTTCTCAAGAGAGTGGACCGAGGTCGCAGATTTGTCCACTTTCTTCCAAGATGTAGCTGGTTCTTCCCTTGTTGAATGCATATACGGTCCAACGATGCTCCGGCTCAACCCGAATTTTGTGCAACATCTTTGGGGCTTTGATGCCAGCGTTCCGTGGCTTGCTAGAGGACTGCCGTCATTCATCAGTCCATTGACACATGAGCCCCGTCAAAATTGCGTTAACCAGCTGAAACGCTGGTATGAATACGCCAGGGAGCAATTTGACGAGCCGAGCATTAGTCCTGATGGAGATGGAGATCCATACTGGGGGTCGAATCTTACGAGGTATCGACAGGACAAGCTATTAGCAGTCAAGAACCACGACGACGACGCCCTTGCGAGAATGGATCTTGGGTTGGCATGGGGGTAAGCTCTTTCTCCTTTGACATTGAAATGATTGCGCCGCGGCGTCTTACTATGTCGACTAATTGCATTCCCATTAGTGCTGTCGGAAACACTGTTCCCTGCGCCATGCTCTGTGTCTTTCACATCTTCAAGGAGCCTGTCCTCCTTGAGCGCGTCTGTAACGAGGTCGAGGGCTCTTTCGGTCACCAACGCTTGGCAGAAATAAGTCCTAACAAGCTTACTAGAGTGCCACTGCTTTCTTCTGTCTATGCTGAGGCTCTCCGTCTCTGCGTCAAGACGTACTTCATGGTCAGCTCGCCACATGTGGATGTCCACTTGGGCCGATGGAAGCTTCCCAAGGGTCGTATCGGCCTCATGAATGCAGGTCTATCGCACATGGATGATGCATTCTGGAACTCGCGCGATGGCGAGCACCCAGTCGCTTCATTTTGGGCTGATAGGTTTATAATTGACCCAGCAGACCCCCAGAGTGGTCCTGTGGCAGCCCATGTGCGTGAGTCTGCCGACTGGGCGGGACCGAGGCGGATGGATGATGGGCAGGGAGGCATGAGCAAAAATGCATTTTTCTCTCTGGATGGGACAGAGGGGTCCTGGTTTCCTTATGGAGGTAAGTGTTTCCATCACGAGGTTGGTAATTCTGTTAAACACTCTCGACTAGCACTCTTTTCAGGTGGTCACTCAATCTGCCCAGGACGCTTTCTGGCTAAGCGTGTAATCCTGTTTACCTGTGCTCTGCTAGTTAGAGATTATGATATCGAAATCTTCACTGAGATGAATACGTGGACGTTTTGGCTTGGCGTGGGAGGGCTGAAGTCTGCTGTTCCATTTTGAATTAGAGCGAGAAGCGCACGATGATGTTTATTACTGGTCTTTCCGTATAGGAAGATGAAGGCCCTTTTCTGATGCTATATAGGCAAAAATGCTATTCATATCCATCTTACTTCGCTTTCGCACCCGATTTGCACCTCATACCACCCAACGCTTTCGCTGTTAGAGGAAAATGTCTCTGAAGTGCTGGTATACGCTCGATTTGGGGCCGCCTCATGGAAGCTTTTGCCTCTAAACTCTGTATTGCCCATTGGTCCGCGTAAGGCTCTCGATAGGGGGCTTCAACTGCCGATGTTTGTGGCCGGAGCGAGGTCGGCTGTATTTGTCTGCCGCGGTGTACCTCCAGCACCAGAACAAGACGACATTGAATCCTACCTCGTGGAGAAAGTAGTCTGGCAAGTAACTGATTGGCCAAGTTCCAGTAGGCGGCCTACCTGTCGCCTGCTCTTCTGGGTCGCTATCAGGCCGCAAGATCGCGCTGCTCAAAAGTTACATGTCACGTTATTGATAAAAAAACGACTTATAAAGAGTGCTCCACGAATGGTCATGGTCAAATAGGTGGCACAAAAGCACCACGTCCCGTAGAAGACTTGGAAACGGCGACCTTGCTGTTGCGGTGTATAGAACGCCATAAAGAAAAATGCAAGTTCGTGTCGCTACCAGCATACCTGGAGGCACTACTTTTATCCCTGCCTTACTTGCGCCTGCGGTGTAGACGAATTGTAGACCGAGCCATGCGCGCATATCATGATACTACAAAGTGGCAAGAGTTGTTTACGGCTTTCTATGGTTCCTAAGATTAGCCTTCTTAAAAGGATTATTCCCCAGCGTGATCTTATACCTTGTTGAACCCTTTTCTTTGGATGTTATTTGGCCTTTGACCGTTACCTTCTGAGCTCTTTATTTTGCACTGAGCCTTCTCTTACAAGACGTGTTATGCTTGTCTGAATAGTCTCGCCACTCATTTTCAACCTGATGGACAGGATTCACAGGAATTCTTGCTCGCCTTCCATGCCCTATTCAACCAACAGTCAAGTGTCATAATTGTCATTAACGATATATAACGCCTCGCCTAGGATGGATCAAGTTCCCCCTGGTCTAGATATCGACTTGTGCATGTTCCCTGCGGGGACGCCACCCAATGGTACCATGACCAACTTTGAAAACCCAGACTCTGGCCCCGGCACTGATCTCGATATGCGACATCATGACTATCGGGGCTGTTCTTTTCACAACATGTAGACTATTCGCAAGAAGGCGCAAACTTGGGTGGAGTGATTGTGAGTAAGCCTGGGGCTCGCATCCCAACATCCAAGGCGCAAACGGCAACTTCATAACAAAGTTGACTAACCTGGGTGGGTTTTGTCGCCATTGCACTCATCTTGTCGCTTGCACATACTGGGCTTATGCTCGCTCAGACCAAGCTCGCTCGCCATCAATGGGACGTCAGAGCCTGTTGGTAGGACGGCACATACACCAAGGCAAGTTTCGCAAAGAGAGTATCCTCGGCGAGGTTGTTGCGGCACTGAAGTCTCTGGGTGTCGAGTCACTTGGTGCCGAGGTTGACAAACTGAAGGCTATTCCCACTGCGGGATTTTGTTGATGACGGAGCATTCTTGAGGCAACTCCAAGCCTTACAGTTCATACGGAGTAGTTGAAATGAAGTTGTTTGGTATTTCCTGTTGGCTGCAGTGGAGGACTTTGATTAGGTATATTGGAGTCACGTAGCCTATGAAAAAAACTAGTTTCTGATCGGCTATGTCGCCTTATTGGTAACCCCGTTCTAGCTAGAGCAAGGTATGTAGCTAATTGTCAACGGGAAACCGCTATTCATTAGTATCGCCGAGAAGACTTATAAAGGTTCAGGTCACGGCCTTATTGGAACCGTCATTCTTAATATAGGTAAATCCCTCATTGAATGACTTGGAGCCTCTAGCTAGATATCCACAAAAAGACTCTAATCGACCAAGCTAGACAGATTCAATCCAAGGATAATTCCATTATTCAATCGATCCGTGGCTGCTAAACCGGGGCCTTAATCCATCCCAGCCCTCATTTTTAATCTCGCCAACCCGCCTCCCCTCACAATCACAAGGTCGGTTTATAAAAAACATGCTCCCTCAGTAGCTCATGCACCGCATTTCTCGCATTAGTCGAGCCCGATAACCACTTAACCGTACGTAGGCAGCGTTGTATTCGACTTGCAATTTATAATGGACTCAAGTAAAAATTCCCGGCCCATATCACATAATGCTCTCTGATCTCGGCTTTGCCTTTTCCTTGCTTACCTTTTTTCGTCCACCCCTCCTTTGGGCGTCATTTGCTGTTGAAGATGGCTGGCTGACGCGACCATTGTAGACTGCTCGGCATGCCCGCCCTGTTCGTTACTATCGCTCTTGACGTTGCTAGACGCCGGCGCTGCGGACGACGGGTGCGAGATATCCTTCCGAAGCGGATGCTCAGTCCCCGTCTCGACCGCGCCGATGTTGGATGCTCGGTGTGCTTGGGAGAGGGCAAAATCGCCGGAATCGAAATACTTTCTTCCCTATCGCAAAAACACACGTAAGAAAAAAAACATTAGCTTCTGAGCAGCCGGGCGGTGATGTTGGGCAATGTCAAAGATGACGCCCGAAAGGCCTGACCTGCAGCTGGTGGTGAAGAAGGCGTGGTTTGCTTCGTTCTATTCCGTACAGGCGCTTGACGGCCTGCTGCTCTTGATTGGGAAAGTTCCTCTTTTCCTGGTGGGAGCTTTCCATCGCGCCTGAGTTGCCGATGCCACGCCTGGGAAGCGATGAATGTTTTTTGGAGGAAAGGCTAGGTCGGGGTATAATATAACTGAATGGGCAGAGGATGTGCCTTCACGTGGGAAATCGCCACGATTCCCTTCGTCGCAGCGCGCCATTACACCCATTCGACATGGACATGCTCGCGTATCCAATCACAACACATGATAGTGGTGGTCGCAAGGCAGCTATGATTGGTCCTGGGTTTTCCACGTTGGCATCCCGAAGGGATAATGGTGGTGTCGCGGCGTATTGCCATGTCCGTGGCGTGTGCCAGTGATGAATTTTCCTTGTCCACTGAACGTCCAAGGTGCTTCCTGGTGAACAAACGCCCAGGGTATTGCGTTGCGACATGCGCAATGATACCTTTGTCAGGGTCAGGGTTAGGGTCAGCCAACTTCCTTGACAGAAGGCGTCATATCACAATCGCGACCTATTCGCACTCGACACCGCAGTGCCGGTTGAGATGGGCCAACAGCTGAAATCAATTCAAGTAAAAATAATTAGTAAAATTTTTCAATAGTTTTAAATAGATTTTTAAAAGTTGAAATGCGGCGCTTTGCTGCGCCAATAGACCTCCGTCGTCTGCGAGTCATCAAACTGATCAAAGGCACAAACTGGGGTCTTTGGTCGGCTAAATTCCGATGGGCGAATGCCTCCAAGGATGACAGGTTCGCACTATTTGTTCTGCACTTTTTCCCGTGCGTCGTCTTGAGGAGTCAAGGGAAGTGGATGTCGGACTCTGTTCACTGGACGTCTGTCGCGGCCAGGACAAAATACGGCTCAATTGGAAAATGCCCTCATTGCATGGCTGAATACAGCTTACAGGGTACTGGAGCGAGCGGCATCGACCGGATCTGGCAAGACCTTGGGAGCGCGGATGACCCGAGGCATGCGTGCTGCACCGAGATGGTTTCGGACAGGTACAAGGCTCAAAGGGAAGCAGGGAGGATTGTGGAACTTTTTGGACCGATATAGCCTCAAGAGAAGGGAATATGCAGGCACATGGGTTCGTTCTT
This sequence comes from Metarhizium acridum, assembly GCF_019434415.1. Classification (NCBI taxonomy): domain Eukaryota; kingdom Fungi; phylum Ascomycota; class Sordariomycetes; order Hypocreales; family Clavicipitaceae; genus Metarhizium; species Metarhizium acridum. The sequence goes on along the minus strand of NW_027094030.1, from coordinate 994,774 downwards.
GACTCCGTGTCACCTCGAGGGTAAATCAGGGCGTTTCTTTGCAAGGTGGTGCTGGAGCACCGCACGAGCTTTTACGAAACACATTACCGTAGCTCGTGTCTTTTGAGGAAATTGGTTTAACGTATTGGTGGATCGGCGTATGCAAATTCAGAATTAATTGGCCAAGGATGTACTTATTTGGACAAACTCAAATTGAGAAGAAATGCTGCACCGTGCTCTTAGTATACTTTTTCAGTATCTTGAGACAAAATATGCATCTCCGGTCCTGTGGTGCACAAGAAATCAAACTATTCGAAATATGTGAGAGGTTCTGTTTTTGTCCCAGAGAAAAGCCGAGCTGGTGATTGCTGTGCCTTCATCTGAAAACTGGCTACATTGTGCACCCTCACAAGATTTTGACTAGTTGCGGTGACTAGGTTTCCCAACCTGAATATCAGCCTTGGCACAAGCCTCCATCTTTCTGATCCCGTCAGTCCCCAGGAGCGGCATGACCGCATGCAAACAAACGCCTCGCTTTGGTAATTCCTACTTGACACAATAGAAATGAAAAAAAAAAAAAAAAATAATCATACCTCCGTACATTGACAGCATCAATTCGTAATATCAAATGACCGGCTGGCCCACTCAAGTCAGGGAGCTCCTGTACGAAGCCACATCTGCACATCTCGGACTAATATGCGTCCACAACTCATCCTGCTCAGTGTAATCATGGAGTCCATTGCCCAGGGCGTCGCCTTCGACAGCTGTACAGATTAGTGTCCGCCAAAGCCTTCGACACCATGCTTTGAATCTCTTTGAAAACTCGTTGGGAATCCTGAGTCTCACTGCCACCCACTTGTAATCCGGGGCGTGGTCCTCTCTCAGCGCCTCCTCAGGCTCACTCGGTGCCGGCGCCGACAGCAACAGATCCTCGTCGAGCCAAGTCTTGTGTTTGATGTGCCCGGGCGGCAGAGTGAGGCTGAGAAACTCCAACGAAGTCGCGATAGTAAGGGAACAAGCCCTCAGTGGGTTCACCATTGACTTCATGAAGAACGACATCCAATGGGGGTATAACACAGCAAAGTCGGTCATGGCAAGATGCGTGGAGCCCACAATGGTGAGCATCCAGCACAGAGTCTTGGATTCACGCGCTTCTTGGCAAAACCCGACGACTCGTTCGAAATTCTCCTTCCAGTGCATGAATGCCTCTGACGATATGGCAATGATGGGCTTGACTACAATGTTATCGGGGCCGTCGCCTCGAGCAGGAGTTCCTTGACCCCACGCGTCGAGAATGACGCCTTGGCCCAGCCATGGGAGAGACTGGTCCCGACAGAGTTGGATCGTGGTTGCTCCTCCAAACGAGTGGCCCATGGCGGTGACCTTGTCGAGAAACATGCTCCCTTTCCAGCTGTCCCAAGTTATCCCCGTGAGTCCCCTGGAGCTGGAGCCGATATTGCCCTTCTTCCGCAAGTTGAGGCGCGCGACGTCGTCCCCCCTGCCGTTGTTTATGAGCGAGAGCACATGGTATGCCTCCTTGATCTCTTGCAGCCTGAGCTCGATCTGGGCGTTTCGGAGGTGGCTGTCTACGCCGCGAGGGTTGTGTGGAGAGGTATCCTGGGCATTGTCTTTTGGTAAAATGTAGTCCATGATGTAGTACGGGTTCACGCCGCGCTTCTTCTGACCTTCAACCTTTTTGTTCTTGGCCCCGGACCCGTGCTCCTCGTCGTTTCCGGACACGATTTCCGCTGTTGAAGACTCAATCTCCGTTGCGCTGACATTCTCAGGCAGGTTCACTAGCGTCCTCGCGCCGCTTCCGTCCCTATGCTCGACCGCGACCACGACGAAGCCGAAACTAGCCAGTTCGCCACATATTGTGCTGTAGCACAGCCTCGAGCCTCCCAACCCATGGCTAAATATGATGACGGGAAACGTAGGTTTATCGTCTTTTCCACCGTCCTCTTTGTCGGAAGCCATATCTTCCTTGGAACTATTTTTCGCCCAGTAGTCTGCCAGCTTGGCGTTTCGAAACGCAGGCAGCTTTGTAAAAAGCGACGTACAAGCCAGATATCCCGTGACGGGTGCCGCCGGGATATTGAGAAACTTTGCGTATCCCTTTGAAGTGGCAATTCTAGGCGCAGGCATCCAATTGACGCGCCGGAGGTTGTGTGCACCATCCGAGGCTTCGATGGTTTCCCTCACGTCACATGGGTAGTATATACCCATAAGCACGGTGTCCAGACGCAGCACTGGTTTCCCCCCGCGTTTCAAATTAGATATGGGACGTGGGTTCCGGGCCGGAACCTCGACGTCCATGTAGCCGACGTTGTACGGGCCATTGTAGTTGGGCAGACGGTGGAGGAATCTTTCCCGCAGCGTCTTGCGTGGGATCACTGCGGACCGTCCGGAGGTCTCAGTAGGCGTCGCTGTCAAGTGAACCATGGTGAGGCTTCTGACTATATCACTGGAGAAAACTGAATAAACATTTCATGTATCGACAGAGGGTTTTGGTCTTGCTTGCAAAGAATCTGGAGTCTTGGTCATTTTGAGGGAGGGCTGTCGGGAGGCAGGGATCTGGGACTTATAGGGCTGATCGTGGGCACTGATGGGAAGGAGCGAGAATTTGTGACGTCAACATTTGGCTGCGCGACTCGGTTTGAGGGAAGCCACGCATGCATCGGCGCACGCTTTGCATCGTCGATGAGATCGGGCCATTGATTACTTGGGACTCATGGCGTTTGCCTTGCCGTTAGGATGATGCATGTGTAGCAACTGAGCCGGGCCACAGATTCCTTACTGCTTACTCTTGGAGCCGAGTGATGTTGAGCCAACCAATTCACTTGGTCACTGAAAACGTTGAAATCTGGGCGCGTCAACGGTTTATTTGGCCACGCAAAGTGAAGTGGGTTTTCAAGACTCCCAGCCATTGGCTGTGCTTTAAGCTCCCTATCGAAGTCACGCGTCGAGGTACTTGCAGCTCTTATTCTACTACTCTGTAGCTATTTTCGTATAACAGAAATTTGAGTATAATCCCATGGAATATAGCTTACTACCATTTTTTTTTTCTATGATTCAATAAATGCAAGTATTAGTACCTCAGGTAGGTAGTGGATGCAAATCCAAATGAATAAGCGACCCTCCAAAAAAAAAAAAGCTGACTAACCCAACAAACCAAGGTGGGCGAGAGTCATAGCGCGCCAATATTTTTCCGGCAGGGCAAATCGCCGTCCCCACTCACGTGAGCCTCGCCTCCCACACACAACCATTTGCCAAATTCCGCAAAAACTCATTCGCCTCTTCTCCGCCGACCGACTCCCTCATCCACAGCATCGCCAAACACCATCCATCATCATGGGTAAAGTTCACGGATCTCTCGCCCGTGCCGGTGCGTCCTCGCCCCCTCGACCCGATCAATAACGTCGCACGGCGAACTTAGACTAATCATCTCGCAGGCAAGGTCAAGTCTCAGACCCCCAAAGTACGAACCCACCGATGCTGTGCCTGCCGGCGAAACACACCCCCCTCCCCCCCGACCACGATCACGAACGACGATGACTGACTATTTTTTTTTCTCCCTGCTGCGTTTAGGTTGAGCCCCAGGAGAAGGCCAAGGTCCCCAAGGGCCGTGCTCTCAAGCGCCTCAAGTACATCCGACGATTCGTCAACGTCACCCTCACTGGTGGCAAGAGAAAGGTGAGGACCGAAAAACGCTCAGCCACGGCATCTGGAGAGGGGAGGAAGCGCTGATCATGGTGGCTTAGATGAACCCCAACCCCGGCTCGTAAGGATATACCGACAGGAGAGGGGATGAAGTGAACGTCAAAAAATGTACAGGGTGGAACGCCGTTTCCTCATGGTTATTTTGAGAAGAAAAATCGGCGGGACGGAATATGGGTCGATCAGGAAGCTGAGCACCTCTGCATGTGACGACTGGGTGCGACGAAGCGCGGCGACTTTTCTCGGGCGTCTTGGTGTCGTTCGTCAATAAAGAAAACATTCATCCGCAGTTTGCCTCATAATCAGTGACCATGTGATGTCAAAACGACCCCGATGCGACCTTTGATGAGGAAAATGATCATTGACTTCGTCGGACGAAAATCACCGGCTAGCAGTCTGCATTCTATCCGTCCTGTGCCACAACCAATTTAGCATCCCCTTTCAACCAGATATCAAAGAATACAGGTATACATATATACAAGCCATCATCAACACCTAGAACGTAGAATCACCTAGGTCTCGTAATACTGTTCCTTTCATAAACATGCCGCCCTTCTGGTCCGGCGTTCAGAAATCACAATCACGTGACCTATACCGAGCTTCTGCCCCACGTCAATAGTCAACCCGTAGCTTCATTGCAAGGGCCGCACATCCCTCTCTGGCGCTCTAAAGACACCATCTCTTCCCGCGTCGTTCGCCGAATTCCAAACCGAAATCATGGCCGACGTAGACATGGACGTCGACCGACCTGCGTCGCCCCCGGCACGCAACGAATCCGAAATGCAAACCCACACCAAAGCCACGGCTGTCCGATCCATCGAAGGCTGGATCATCATCGTCACAAACGTCCATGAAGAGGCTGATGAGGAGGCGATACAAGACAAATTCGGCGACTTTGGAGAGATCAAGAACTTGCACCTGAACTTGGACCGGAGAAGCGGCTACGTCAAGGTACGTGCTGCCTACTTGAAAAATGCAGGAGAGCGGGAATGGCTAAACCTGGTGTAGGGCTACGCATTGATCGAGTACGCCACCTTGGAAGAAGCGCGGGCTGCGATTGACGGTGCGCACGAGACCAAGTTGCTGGACCAGACCATCGCGGTGGACTTTGCCTTTGTGAGACCGCCGCCTGGCAAGGGCGGTAGGGGAGGCAGGGCGGGCGGTGGCAGCGGCGCTGGCGGGCGAAGACAACGAAGCCGTAGTAGGAGTCCGGCTGCAAAGGACGAATGAAGCGGCAAGGGTGGATGGGCGTGAGGGAAAACGCGGGATATAAAAGCCATGAAGCCGATGTTTTGATCTAGGCGGGATCAAGAGACGTCGGCACATGTACTCGATAATAATAAGGTATGTTAAGCTTCGAGGCGGTGCATGAATGACGCCTGGCTAACCTACAATAGAATGGAACATTGGCGCAGGAAACAGACATGGTCGCCATGTTTCTGACAGGAGGGCTAATCTTGTACCCCGTCTGGGGATTTTTGTTTTTGCATAGTTGGGCGACTGGGCTTGAGAACAATGTCGCTATGTAGACATATGCAAAACTGAATTTGTCCCTCAATTGTCCAACCTTTGTTTTTTCGGTCAAAATTTCTTTGGGGCCATATTGAAAGACTCAAGCATGGCTACCATGGGAAAATCGCTGAATGGTTCAGTTTGTTTCTATATCAGTATAATGTCCACTGACTTCTTTGCGACGTCAAACATCATTTCCCCATTCATTACACCGTGCACATAACACTCGCCCACTAGACAATAATGTGCTTCTCTTTCAGTGGGACGGATCACAAATGGGACATCGCATCCATGGATGATAACTACGACATCGCTCTCCTGTGTCGACAGTGGCATTAATCCAATCAAGCGATCCTCCGTGAAACATAGCGAATGCTTGTTAGCGACAAGGCTAATTGAAGACGCGTAAGCAGCACAATCTTCTGGTAGGCCGGTTGTGGATCCTGCAGTGGCGACGCCCATGTGTACGAGGAGGTCCAACGTTGCTACTGGGTACGCATGTGTGCATATGTAGTATGCTAATGCAAGAAGCACCGGTACTAATAGCAAGACGTGTATCCAGCGGAATATGGGCAGAAGAACCATGAACACTACAGCCGGTTCAACTGCAATGTACTGCATCCATGCCAGGCCGCTCAAGACGACCACCTGAGCGATAACGGGCAAATATCGAATTCCGATGACCATCAAAGGTATTGCCATTAGACAACCCACAAGAAGTAGAACAACAGCCTTGGAAAACAAAACTTGGTCATGTTTTTTCATGTTCTCATATTGTAAAGCGAATTCCGGTGGCGCTGGTTCGCCCAGCATGGTTCGATTGGCGACCATTGTTCGCCAGAAAGCTTCAATCATTGGTTCCCCTGTGTCGTAGACGTTTCCAAGCCTCAAGACCATAGATTCGTACATGCTCACAGGGAGGAGTAATTTGCCCGGCAGCACAACCTTTACATGGCTGACTGGTGTGGCACGAACGTGTAGCAGACCCTGCTTAACATCACCGCCGAATATCACACTAGTGCCTCCAGCAGCGTTGTAAAGTTTTCGAGGGAGATTATTTAGGGTTTCTGTATTCGTGTTCGTGCTGCTCCCCTGCCTCTCTCTAGTGTCATTTGCGTTGGCTATTGTGCCCTGAGTCCCTCTGGAAACAGTGGCTGTATTCTGCGCATTGCTTGAAGCTACGGCTGTCGAAGGTGGCGCAAGTCCCTCTTTATCTTCCTGGCTTCTGTCGTGTGTTGTTTCTTCGTTGGATATTAGGGCAAAACGAGTAAATCCAGGGTCTGAATCTTGCGAATACCGCACTGATGTCCAATTTGGCACCCAAGATGGCCAGTCCCGTGGATAGATATTGTTTGATGTAATGCCAGCAGTCGAGAGGATTAGCGGGAGATGCCCATTGTTGATAAATGTAGCCGCGAATTGCGTCGAAACAATCGCGAGGCTTTGTTCCGCTGAGTATATGGGTTTGTACCCGGCCGCATCTTCGGCTAGACCGAGAAGGGCATATAGTCGGTCAATAGGCTGGGTTGCCCGGAAATTACTTGTTCGATGTAGGAGATCCAGTAGGCTATGTCTTTGAAAAGGGAAGGTTTGTCCTGCGGCACGGTCCGATAACCATTTATTTCGTGTGAACTTTTCGAAGCCTTTAATGGAGCTTAAATCTTTCCGAATGGACAATCCGGAAGGATCAGACGGCACGCCTTTGTCAAGATTGAACACCATGTAAGGTCCTGACATGTAACCTTGGGCGCGCATACGCAAATCAGTGACAAGGTGCAGAGATCTAGCCCCTTCGTGAGCTTCCCTGTAGTCATCCAGTCTCCTGGTCGTGAACAAATCTTTCGAGTAACCATGGAACATGAGCTGTCGATTGGAAATATATGCCTTAGATGCCAGCCAGAGCTTATGCCAATCTATTTGCAGGTCACCACAGATGACGCATACATCTGTGGCATATACAAACTCTTGTATGATCCAGACCCGACGGAACCAAGGTCGTCGGAAGAACGCACGCAGCGCAGGCCAACTCTTGTCTTCGACTGGGGGGAGTACAAACCCGCTTTGCTTCGCAAGACCAACTCCTATCTCGCCGTGAGGATGTACAGAGTCATCCAGATGCTCAGAGTAGTCGGCTATTGAAGACAAGAGCTCCAGAGCCGCGGGAACGTTGTCAGCTTCATCGCCTAGGTAGACTTGCACACAAGCTGCAATGCGATATATGTCAGGCATAAGTTGGATTTGTTCTCCCTTCTCCGTGTTCGATTCCGAGGTAATCTGATTGATGCAAATCGCATCTGCCCACAAAACTCGAGCCTCGTTGGGCAATGCCAATCGGCGAAGAATTGTGTGAAGCGTAGACGTAATTTTTATCGCGGCCTCCTCGCCGTTGTCGCCGCGAATAACGACTTGAAATGGGGTTCTGGTGTCACCTCCCCAATGATAGGAGATTGCATCGTATGAAAGAGAATGCTCCAAGTAACCGTCGCCAGCCTCGGAGAGTTGGTATTTTGGGTTTGTTAGCCGGTGATGGATGATCTTTCCGGAGAGGAGCCGTTGAGAATTTTGAGTAGCATCCAGCCGCAACAGACGGATCTCACCAGGTTGAAGTGCCTCATATTGGTAATCTCTCATCTTGATCGCAGACGGAGTTGACGGGCTGCAGTATTTGGACCTGACTGAAACAAAGGACGTACGTTTCTGCTCCAATAAGACACATGGCTGAGGACGACCCTCCCAAGTGTTAGTGTCTGATCATGCAATATAAAGGTTTTACCCTGGCTGACCTGGAGGATCAGCATCGTGCAGGGTTTGCCTCATGACCGTGAGCCGCATCTAATAATTGCCTGATTGGGAGGCCTCGGCGGGCAGATTCCACCATGACAGAAGTGAGCTGCCTGTTTGATGCGGCTGAGTTGAACAAGGGGGCCTTGGCACGGCGAAATCCCAGCCCCATGCTGTGAAACGATAATTCGGCCGTCGGAGAAATCTGTTGCTCGTAGGCTGTAGCTGAAGTTGGGCGTTTGCCCTTGGCAAAGAAAACTCGCTTGATATAGCGCATATGTTGGTGCGTGCTGCCGCGTCGTCAGCCGATCCATGGACTCGGACTTCATGATCAGCGCGCTGGGTAGCAAATGTATGAAATGGCGAGGCAATGACCTGCTTTGGTGCCGTCAAAGGTGTCAAGTTGGAACATATCAGTTTGACATTGATCGGTTGGAGCCTAATGACGCCTAGAAGTTGGATATCCGACCCAGACCACGGAACCAACTCGCCGAGGAAGCCACGAAGCCCCACCCAGCTTGCTTGCTCCTTCCCCACGTAATACCGTCCCATCTCCCTTCAACGTACGTTCTGCAGGTCCGCCTTGACACAGAGTTGCATTGGCATTCTCCCAAACCATCTCAATTACACCCGACGCTGATTCACAGCCATGGGCATTGCGCCGTCGCAGTAAATGATCCCGCAAGTCTATTGCTTCGAATGCCCCTGATGGCGTCTCTGATATACCGCCACCGCCGCCATCATGTATAATCGCGAGTCCAAGATCATGCGCAAGCTCCTCGGCAAGGCGGCGCCCGACTCTGCGACTGGTGACTTGGCTTCAATCACCGGCACGACCACACCTATTCCGACCTCGTTCCGCCCGTCCAAGTCGCAAAATGCCGTATATGATGCGGGAGCCCCGATATCGTGCTTTGACGTTTCTGCTGATCGCCGCGCCGTCGTGCTGGGAGGGGCGCATATTCTCAAGACCATCCTTCTGGACGATCTGACAGCCTCTAGCTTCAAATTTAACGACGGCATCGATGTACGCACCGCAATCACTACGAGACAGTCGACTGTGTCTCGGCAGAATGTTGTGGCCGATCAGCTCAATATACGCGACGTGAAATGGCACGGCAATTCTCACATATACACTGCGTGTGCAAGCGGCAAAGTCTTCTCATACGATCTGACGCGATTTAGTGCGGGCGACAATGAACCCCTGGAATACATCTTGACCCAAGAGGACTCACGGCAGATGAACACCTTGGACATAAGCCCTCACCTAAAGACCTGGTTATTGACTGGTGGACAGGATGGAACTGCGCGCGTCTTTGATTGCAGCAACACCACTCCGGCGAGACACGGTCTCAGCTTTAGGCAACGCTTTGCACCACTCAGATGCATCGATCCGATCAGAAAAGTTAGATGGTCTCCTGCCAACGGCCACGAGATGGCTTGCTGTACGGAAAGCGGCGTCATCATGAAGTGGGACGTGCGACAACCCTCACGCCCCGTTCTTAGAATCAATGCACATGAGAAATCGTGCTCAGATATTGCATGGCACCATGACGGCATTCACTTGATTAGTGCCGGAATGGACACAAAGATTCACACTTGGGACTTGGGCAACACGGCGGACAAGAGACAGAAGCCGAAATGGACCATATCAACACCTGCACCAGTGGCTGCTGTAGCCTGGCGCCCGGGGCTTTGGTCGGCGAGTGCCCATGCCAGGCGAGTTGCGCAGATTGCTGTGACCTATGATGAAACTAGCAGTCGAAGATATGGCACATCAGCAGTACACATTTGGGACTTGGCGAGGCCATCCATGCCGTATAAAGAAATCGAGAGGTTCGAAACATCTCCATCAGCTCTGGCGTGGCAGGACCAGGATATGCTATGGACTGTTGGCCAGGATGGGACCTTCAACCAATGCGACGTGGCATTTGCTCCCAAGGTCATTGATCGCCAATCGACTTCGGCCATGGCATTTTCTCCAAGAGGAGATCTGCTCATGTTTCTTGATGAGCGTCCGCTATCACATCGACCACGGCTTCCAGTGGTACACCAATCTGATGCTATGCATCGCGCCACATACAGCTCCAGCCCCAGCAACCAGGGCCTAAGCATAAGCCGAAGCGATTCTGAAGATGATGTAATAGGAACCTTTCTTGGATCACGGCGCAGGATCCTCCGAAACAGGAGACCCAGTGGAAGAGGTACCATTCCCTTAAGCACCACCCCGCCTTCCGGCGGAGCACCATTTGCAGACGATAACAAGCAGAATATGGGTCTGGAACAATCTATCAATATGACTGGAATCTTCAGGTCTCAGCAAGCCATGTCTTTTGGACCTATTCCTGCAGCGAAGCCTGTGCACATATATCACTTTTTATCTAATACGTACCTGGAGACGCTCAAACGAGAACTTCCATACTCTGATGGTGGCAAGCCATTAGTAGAGAGAGTGGGCATCATCATGGAACAGTATGCGAAAGCTGCTGAAGTAGCGAACTTGTACCGTCTGGCACAGACATGGCGAATCTTAGCATATGCCATGAATCTTCTCCTCAAACGCAGGGCACAATACCATTTTGAGGTTCGAGTTGGGCAGTTCCAGAAAGTTCAAGTTGACGATGTCATAAAAGGCGCAGATAAGTTAAAAGCCTCGGAAATGTATGCCAATGGGGAAGATACTCCTAGACGACCGTCAGCACAAAGAAGCAGCATCGACGGCCGGTTCCACTCTATCCGGTCATTGCTCGCGGAAGAGATTGAAAGCACATCGAATGTACCAACACCTGTGGCAAGGCCAGCTGATAGTGCCACGAACACTGCCAGTCCCGGTCATGACGATGCCGTACATCAGCATGGCAAACGATTGTCACCCATTGTCGAACCAGAGTCGCTCACTATCGGGCCTGCTGCTCATGGGTCCTTTAGAGAGTCCCAAAGTCCCCGGCAACGTCATGACTCGGAACCTATATCAGTGGGGAGTGAGCAAACCGATGATTCGGCAACTTCATGCACCGAGGGCTATGACTTTTATGATACAGAGGTGTTAGCAAAGGCGATCGATGTTCCCGTACCAAGGAGAAAGAACAGCTCTAGAGGAGTGCCTTATCGCGGTAGGAACGTCAGGCAGGATTCAGACGAAAGCTTTGGCCAGATGTTCTCCATCTCAAATGGAACTAAGAGATCTGGGAGGATGGGATCTAGTGGCGATGCATTTGCCAAGCCGCTCAACCGGGAACAGTCTGACCAGGGGAGAGAAAGCGGTGCCTCGAGTGCAGACTCCCCAGCCATGGCAAATACGCTAGCGGGGAGGAACGGCCGGTCTCCACGCTCGAATGACTCCCAAGAGGAAGTTTTCATGATTTCACAGACGACAAAGACTGAGGATAGCCATGCATCTCAACCATCCTTTACTTCACAGGACACCGATGGGATGGGTCTAGGGGAATCGCCTCTCAATTCGGTGCCGGAGATCAGAACCAGCCGATCAGTCAGCCCCAAGAAGGAGTCCATATCACCTCGGCACGACCCCCGGCCTCACGTCGTCGAAACAGATTATCTCCCATGGAGCAATGATCCGCCCTACCCTCATCCCGTAAACGCCCACAACTCCAAAGCGAGCCCGGCTTCAATCTCGCCTCTCAACCCCTGCAATTTGTTGCTCAGCGCGTTGGACTTTGAATCCAAAACATCGGCCCTGAATGCCTCAGCAATGATCCTGTTGCTAAGACCGCTCGTGCCCACTCCTGTCATCGACAGCCACAGGGCCAGCGCCATCCTTCGCCAGCACCACCTGCGACTGATGCGAATGGGCCTCTTTGTCGAGGCAGCTCTGCTACGGAACCTGTGCATACAGGGATGGCCGGACGGCCTGCCAGACTGGGGAGACAACTACGTATCCATCTTTGGCGGTGCCCAACAAGGCGTCAAGGTGGGCTTATTCTGCTCGTCGTGCCGCAAACCCCGAGAAGTCGACCCCTCGGCCGGCCAAGACGCAGTGTGGACATGCGAACGATGCCGAAGTGTCATGGCGCCATGCCCGGTGTGCGGCCACCGCGAAGCAGAGCGGCCATCCTTCATCCCATCGGAGACGAGGCCCTCTGCCTCGGACGTCGAATCCGAAACGTGGCTGTCAGAATGGTGGTACTGCCCGGGCTGCGCACACGGCGGCCACGCCTCCTGCCTGCAGCTATGGCACGGCGCGTCAGAGCCCGTCGCCGCCGCAGATCCATCCGCCAAGTACAGCGACGGGTGCTGTCCCTCGGACGGCTGCGGCCACGCCTGCCTGCCCGGCAAATACCGCGGCGAGACAACGACAGCCCGGTCAGACGAGCTCGGTCGCGCGGCGGTGGATTCGTCCCGCGTAAGAGATGGCCCCGCGAGCCGCGGCGGCAGCAGGCGATCGAGTCCCGGCGCGCCGTATGACCGCAGTGTAAAGAGCGACATGAACGATGTGCCGCAGAGCAAGGCCGTTGGCACTGGCGCGAGAGGCCCTGAACAAGGGCAGCGGGGGCATCCTGAGTTCGAGCCCGGGGAGGTCAAGCGGCGCGGGAGACAGGGAGCGAAGGAAGAGTGTAAAGTTTGCAAGGACAGATCGTTGATTGTTGTTTTTTTTTCTTTTGGCGTTTACAATACCCCCGGTTCTCATAGAGCGGACCCATGTATTTATCCTGGGTGCTCGACGGCAGGATACTTGATGCTTTGGCGCAGAGCAAGGTTGTAGAAATTACGATGATTATACTTATGACATGATGCCTATCTGTTGACTATCGTATAAACATGATGGCGCCCTTCATCCCCTGAAGCTACGTTGCTGCGTTCCCGTTCGGCCCAAGCTCCCCTCTTCAACACCACACATCCCATCACGCACATTCAGGGGATGATGCGAGAGTAGCAATCAAGTCTGCACTATACAGCGGGACACTTGGATTAAGAGATGTAGTGTTCATCTAAAACAAGGTGTAGACTTGCACGGCAGGGATACAAGCGAGGACAAGTGGACGACCAACGTAAAAACTGGGATGTTACAAAGTGCCGCCAGTCTGACAACCAGGACACGGTCGCGAGGTCAAACGAAACCGCTCCCAGCCACGCCTCGCCGCATCGTACACGGGCTATGCAACATTCTCCCTCAGCCCCTTGGTGCGCAAGGTAAACCTCGCGTCGTCCCCAAACGGCAACAGGCCGACACCACTGTCCGCTCCCCAGCCGCCGTCCCCGTCGCCATTCGCCTGTGCGGCCGCGTTGCGCAGCGCCTCGCCGTGCTGGTTCGCAATCTCGCTGTCTGCGCTTCCCCTCCTGCTGCCGCCGGCACTGCTGCTGCTTTCGGCGTCGGCCACGGCGCCCATGCGGCCTTTCAACCTGCCCGCCCACAGACCGCGCACGCCGCCCTTTTTGCGCTCGGGAACCTCGTCTGTTCCGGCGCTGCACACGTAGAGGAGGTACTTTAGATTAGGGAGCGAGTGCCGGATGTCGACGACCTTGAGGCCCTGAGACGCGCAGAGGGCCTCGATGTTCTTGTTGAGCAGGAACCAGCCGTATTCGAAGCGCCACTGGGCGATTGTCGAGCCGCCCCGGGGCAGGTAGAGGGGGAATTCGCGCCGCTGGGGCTGCCGCTCGGGGATGTGGGAGATGTCGTCTCTGGCGTAGGACCGCGAGCCGCAGGCTGACAGGGGGTATGGCAGCGGGCAGGATAGGTAAAACTGCAAATGGCGCGTGAGCATCGCGACGAGGCCTAGCGCTGCGGAGAGCACGTCCTCGTTGATTGCCCTGGCCGTGGCGGCGTCGTATGTCGAGTTGGGCAGTGGCAGGTTGCAGATTTGAAAGGACAACGGAGGCGCGTTTGGGATCGGGGTGATGGGGAAAATGTCTGACAGCTCCGAGCATATCCTCCGCCTCTGGCCGCGAATTTGCTGCTCCGTCTTGTGCAGCAGCGCAATGGAAGCGGCCAGCTTCTCCTTGTTGTTGGCAATGTCTTTTTCTGCCGCCGCCTGGGCGTCCCTGCCTGTTGAAATGGCTTCCCTCCTGCTGCGCAGTGACTCCAACAGCTCGTCCCGTCGTTTTCGGGCCGTCTTGTTTGCTCGCTGCTGTGTGGCAACGAACTTGTCGGCAAGGGATACTTCTTCATCGGCAGCAGGGGTCGGGTCGCTCGGGGATTTTTCGAGGATTTGGTTGATTTGCTGGGTGATTCTGTGCTGGGTGTCGATGGCATCTTGTATGGAGCTTTCGAGGTTAGCGAGCTTCATGAGTGCGTTGTACGAAGAAGTCGCGGCTGCCGGGGGAGCATGTTTCGGGTCGGCCGTCTTGGTCGGGAAATCGAGCGAGTATACGCCGTCCTCGAGGTGTAGTATTATGGCATTGGGGGGGAATTGACGGTCTATTAATGTGCTGATAAAGTTGAGTCGTCGTAAATCTATGAATTCTTGGAGGAGAAAGACCCATGTCTGCTGGGGCCGCTTTGCCCAGACGCGGATGCTGACGGTGCATGATCTCGAAACAAGGGGTCCGTCGGCCGAGAGATCGAAGAATTGGAAGTTGAAGTTCTACAGAAAGAGTTAGGCGCGTGGCGGACAAGACAGCAGGGCGTGCTGGAGCGTGATATCGTACCGCGGATTGATTGCGGACTTCGCTAATGTAGATGGGCTCCTCGCACTCGGCCACATGCAGCGAGAAGAAGGCGTCTCCCACCGAGGCTTGCACCAGACTCTCCAGCCTCTTCTGGCGCGTCGAGGGATTCGCATGCGAAAGACTCAAGCTCGTCCTACGAGGTTGGGCGGGCGGCCTCCTCTTCTCAGCGCGCAGGCCATCCCGCCGCAGGCTATCGGACGAGCGAGACGTGTGCAGGTGTGCGGCCTCGCGCAGCATGCCGAGCTTGCTGGGGCTCCCGAGTATGGCTGCATCGTCGGCGGAGTGCGAGGTGGCCAGGGCAAAGGTCAGGTTTCGCAACGAGAGACCTTTGAGATGGCGGAGCTTGCGGTTCTGGGGGAGCAGGCGAGGCCGGCGGGGCTCGGAGAGCGTCGACATGATGCTCGCATGCTGGCGCAATCTCCGCGCTGTCGATGGCTCATGCCTGGTGGGACGGGGGTGAGGCCACGCGCTTGTGATGGACGTCGCGGGTTTGGCTCGAGGTTGCGCGTGCCGCCACGTATTCACGAGACATGTGGGCTGTTTGGTGTTGCCATTGGCAGCTGGCTTTACATCGAGTCGATTTGACGTTGGCGCCACATGCACACGCCACTCTTCACTCGCCACAGGGATATGTCATTCATGGTCTTTTCTTGATAATACGGCCAGCGTTTTCTTATTCCATCTAAAATCGCAACTCTAACGACTCCAATGAACATGTAATCGACATGGTTTTGACCATGGAGTTCAATGTCGCACTCAACGATTCGACTTCTATCCTTGCTCAGAATCCCCTTTCCCTTGCCTCCGCAAAAGCCGTCAAGCGCCTAATCCTCTTCTGTCTTCTCTGCCTCTTCCGTCCCGTCGTCTTTACCTCCTCTGTCTCCTCTGCCTCCTGTGTCTTCTCTGCCTCCTCTGCATGACGGATAAGTGTTTTTTCCGCCTCTTGGAGACCGTATCCAATTTCGGACACGCTCCACTGCAAGGGCTCCCAGTGTGCTTGATCGAATTGCTTCTGCTGCTCTTTGAGTTTCTTCTGCATCCAAGACAAGGCTCCGTGTAAGGCCGAGACAATCTTGTGTTGGTCCTTTAAACTGCCATCTCCCTGGATCAAGTCGTCCAGAGGGAGGCCACCATGCTTCTTAAGGTTCAAGAATAGTTTGGCAACCCCACACTCATCAAGTAAGTTTGAGAGAGCTGGAAAAAGCGCCGGCTCCGCATACAGCTTTACGGCGACCACGAGGTTTGGATGGACAGGATCGTAACCAGCGGACTTGTTTTTCTCGCGCGTCTAGGTTCCATCGGCAATTAGCCTGAATCTCGCGAGCTATTTAATGTTGGCTGTCGGCTGTCGGCTTATACATACCTCTGGCTGTGCATCTGGATTCAGCTGAAATCCCAAGCGCTGATTGGTGTCGTAACATCGGATGCCCTTCGAGTGATGTGCGAAGTTGTCATACGACTGCGCAATGGAACCGACGTCTTTTATTCCTAGCTTGGTCTCCTCCTGAAATTCTCTCTCGCTAGTCTGACCATGATTCTCACCCGTGTCCAAGTGTCCTCCTGGCACCGCCAGTGTTCCTGCAAGTCATCACGTTAGTCTAGTTTATCACATTTGTTGATAGCCCACGCAGCGAAACTGTAGATAAATGGTACAAGGTGCTAAGTGTCTGCGGTGACTTACCAGCTCCGTGGCTCCCCATGCGAGGACCGACTATAATGAACCCAGTCTTCGGGTTCACTACGAGAGTAGACACGCCTGTTCGAGTGTGCTTGAAGTCTGGATGCACTTCGTATTTGGTCAGATCGGCCGTTTTCTTGTCCTTCATTTCCCTTCTCTTTCCATCCTCGACGAGGATTCGACTAGCCTGCTTATCATGGAGCGCACGCAGCTCATTACCGCTCAAAGCCAGTCTAGCAGGCTCGAAAGGCTTGTTGAAGCACATGGTTGATGATGGTTGGCAAATAATTGCAAGGATAATGAGCCTGGCACTTGAAAATTCTAGCCAGGGCAAAAAGGCTCCTTATATGGTTGGCTGGAGCGAACACGGCCTCTTCGTGTCACACAAACCCAAGAAAATCAAGCCGTGAACAAGGGCGGCTCCATGTGTCTGATCCAACGCCCACATGTGCACTGCTGTTTGTACTCTGACACTGCCCCCAGACAAGTCGACAAACAGGACTGAAGCTCCAACGACCAATTCTCAGAGAAAGGGCCTCCATTCACTGTCACGTGGACATCTGACGAGTGGGCAACTGTCGTACAACGGTTGAGCCATGCTTGGCGCAACAACACTACGAACGAGGTTGGGTGCCTGGGTTGCCCTGTATCCAACTTCTGTTCATCGAATGATTTCTGCTCTTGAATATTCACTGGGCCTGAGTGCTGTCAAGTTTCAATAGTCGATCGCCGTTGACGCCCGGCTTCCTGAACGCCCAGATGTGCGCCTTGGACTCAGCCTCGTCCAACAAAGAAAAGTCGCCCACCACTTACACAAAACCTGAGGCCGCCAAAACAAAGACCAAAAATACAAGTCCCAAACTTTACTTGAACAGCCTCTAATCCTGGAGAATCTCAAAACACCTTTGCGCACAAGCCGTCCCATCAGTTCAGAACCGGCAGACGACGACATATCACTCTATGACATGTCCACCATGACTACTTCTTTGGCATTCTCAGCCACCATGCACATCAACGGGCACACGTCTTACAGCTCCTTGCAGCTCCCGAACACAAATCAAACAGTAGCCCTTTCAGCCGCCTTTTCTACCACGGTAGCTGGACGAGTTTCTTGATTCTGAGTCTGCCTGCAGGTCATAGCGATGTCCGCTGACACGAACCTCGGAAGCGAAACCTGGCCGTTCCAACGAGCAATGTTGCACGACAGCGTTTTGATGCCCACTCTTGAGCTGCGAATGCGAGTGGCGTATGATTTCTATCACACCGAGCTTCTGCAAAAGCTTGCCTCTCGAGCAAGAGCCAAGATCTTGTGCTGTATGCGTCTGGAAATCTTCTGAGGGTAATCACAACAGTGCTATGTACAAATTTTGTGGTTTTCATAGCTGAGGCATCCACTGGCTGTTCTCACGGATGGCTCAAACACGATTTCAACAGACCCATATTTGCTTCACCTGTCGCTGAGATGCGTATTGAATAATAATGGAATATTTACGTAATATATAACAAAGGGCACCATGCTCTAATTGAACAGCAACTCTACCCCTTATAATCCGTTGGCAATATAAATAACTTATCTAGATACTTCCAGGCCCATGTAAGACCGATGAGAAAGACATAAGCCCATCTCCAGGCATCTTGCTACTTTAACCTAAGACAATTATCGGTAAACGCTCAGCAAATGTAAGCTAATCATATGCAAATACATTGTAGGTACTGTAGCGGTTGCAGCGGCCTTGTTTACCCTAGCTACAGGCTTTATATTCACGATTTACTATAGCTAACTTTCCACAGCTTCCATTTTTCCAGCTAAACTTCCTCATCTCCTCGATCTCGCCGCTTCCCCTACCCTCGGTCGACGCATCATTGGATTCAGGGTCTTGTAGCTGCTGCAGCTACCCATAGACAGTCAATCAGATTACATCGTGGAGCCGTTAAAAAGAGGTGCTGTGGCAGACGGTACGACGAACGATGAGGCAAGTACGTTCAGGCCAAGGTGTTGTAAATACAACAGCAATTTACACAGCGGAAAGTTCCGTTGTTGGGGAGGCTTTTGGAGGCCTCAATTGAACGAATTTAATGATATTGGTGATTGACGAAGATCTCTGTTGAATACACTGAAAACCCTGAAATTAACTTGGCCCCTTTTATACGCTGGAAGAGCCCCTGAAGACCCCTGCTGAAACCCCCAATCCGAGCCCTAATTTGAGTCCTAGAAAAAGCAACCATCATGACCAACAGCCTCCAAATATCACCAGCTTTTTGACCCCAGCCAACACAAGGACCACGCGGCCTACTCAGACATGTTCGCCTCACAGGCTATGCCTGTAGATTCGTTTTAAAAGGCCAATTATCACTTGACACTACCACAGGCTGTGACGGGAAGCTCATTGATGGTGTTTAGTATTGTATCCATCTATCCTATTATTGAATCGCGACTGGCAAGGCCCAGCTCACCATACCTGACGAACTGTCACTCTTATCTCGTAATTCTTATCTTGACTTCCAAGTCAAAAATATCTGATGAGAGACAAATAATCATAAAATAGTGCACAATTATAAAAGTAAAGCAATTAGTTCATTTATATATTTGCAAAGCATATTTGATAGTAAATTTAGCAAGAGATTCCTAGCATCTTAAACTTATTTGAACGTATATAACAACGCTTTACATAGTTCCGAGGTGCCTTCAGCCGGGAGGACTCCAACACGAGTGAGCTGTTCCTTGATTTCCGTCGGACTCAATAGGTAACAAAGACAATACTCGAGCGGCAAGTAATGTGTCCTGTTTCCGCACACAAAAACTGGAGGAATAGGGGGAACTCGATACGAATGTCCTTCAATCGTCTGTTGAAGAAGGCTTCCAGCTTCCAGTTTCTGACCTAGTTTGGCGCACGTCGCACATAAGTGTCTCAATGCCCTTATCGAATCGCGATTCTTACACCCATATGCTTCCAGTCGTTTCTCTAATACCTGACGCAGAAGTTTCTCCGCTTCTTGTATTTCATCCAAGTGGTAGAGAGAAAGGCCCAGGCTTTCCATTGCTAATAGCGTGAGGTCATATTCGATTCCCCGTGTTCCCTTTGCCATTTTCAAAGCCCGCAGCCCAATCGCCTTCGCCTCTTTAAACTCATTTAAACGATTATGTGTATCACATAGGGATACCATTATCCGTATCCCAATTGGACAATGCTTATCGATACCCTGATTCTTGTACAAGTCCAGGGCCTCAAGGAGAAGTCTCTTCGCTTCATGAAGGTAAAGCTCTCTCTCCGCAGAAGCGTGAACCTTGAGATCGAGGTAATCCGCCACGCCAGCAGCAAAATTATAACAATGAGAAAGAATGAGCTGACTCTGTAATGATAGTGCAAATGAGTCTTGTATAGTTATTTTTTGACCATGCACAGGAGACATTAGCTTTTGTTCCTCCTTTCGACGATCAGAGGTTAGAATCTCATTACTTATTTTCGACAACGAAACTCTCTTTCCCCCCAACTTATGTATTTCGTGATAATACGAAAATATCATCGGAATCCTTAGCTGTTGCTCCGCCCCTCGCCGAACGAGATGGTCATCGTCTAGAACATGAATGCTTAGCGCCCATGCACAACGTGCCATGGTCTTCGCTTCTTCCATCTTGTCTGCCGAAATATATGCTTTGGCTATGTCCGTCATTGTCTCCAGCGTATCCAAGTCGAGGTAACCTAACTCTGTCACCCTATTTTCGAGCAACTTTGGCGTATTTTTGAGGACTGCCTCGGCGTGACAGCAGCTCCACAAGTAGACGCGCTCTTCTTCAGGACCTTCGGCTGCTTCTGTCACTAATTTGAGAGCTTCGGCGATATACTTGACAGTCTCCTTGTGGGAATCTAGCCATGCTTTGGTAGATAGCTGTACCAATCGATGCATCTCAAAGCTCTCCCCGAACTTGTTTTCGGTGAGCAATTGAAACGACCTCAGTGGCCCTAAGTCTTTGATGAAGTCTATCCCAGGCTTTTTACCCCTTGAAAAACATGAGTATGAAATTCTTTGCCTGTCTAGAAAACATAACCGTGATAAAAGCTCTGCCGAACGAGGCTCGCGATGCTTTAGCAAATCAAACGAGAGATTGAAACTTTTAATAACTGAGTGTGGGACGTGGCTGTACCGTCGTTGGTCATGTAAGTCATCGCTCAATAGCTTGATAGACTCCTCTTCACTACTCGTTAGGAGTCTGAGGTAGTCTGCCATACTAATTCCGTTCTCTAGAATAAATGCAATAGCTTGGGTAATTGCTGAAGGCAAGTATTCCAGGTTCTTTAAAAGCGGAAGCAGTACAGTCTCGTCCATGTTTTCCTGTAGTTTTGTCTGAAACAATTCTGTGGCCTCTTCAACGGTCATTCCCTCAACATCGACAACGAGACTCTGACAGAGTCTCCGGCCAGCACGCGCGTCTTGAGTCGTGACGAGCACGGAGCAATGTTTGGTGTAAGGAATATAATCAGCTAGTACTAGTTGATGGGTTACAAGGTCAGCTTGTCTGCTACAGTAGGTCGGCAACGAAGCTAACGACTCCTAGATTTTGACATGACGGTAGGAAGTGGGACTAAGGAAACCAAGCTGTACCTTGACGAGAAGACTGCCCTGATACAATCACCTCTTGCGGCGAGACAAGAAGCTCGGCATCGTCATTGCTGTCTATTATCAAAAGCCAGAGGACATTCTCTCGCTCTTTAAGCGACTGTAGCAACCAGGTAAAGTATCTCATAAGCCTTGCTATCGTTTTTTATGGGGATCTTTAAGACGTGGGCGATATCTCGATAGGATTGTATGAAACTCGTAACACTGCTAGCAATGACCCAGAATATCCGGGTTTTCGGGGCGCTTTTCTCCACGCGATTAGCATATTCGATCGCTATCTGCGTTTTTCTACAAAAGAGTCAGAGAAGCTCTGGACATACTGCGTCGCACAGAAGAGGGATATACTAACCCGACTCCGCTACGACCGACTATAGCCAGTCGACTGTGCACCGAGCGTCGCAGCAACTTCCTTTCAAGCTTTTCGAGAATGTCTTTCCTCCCGACAAAGTCCGGGTCTTCGCAGAAAGGTACGGTTGAGCATTGAGTATCAGAGGCTTCATTTTCAGTGTCTAGACCTTGTTAGTCCAGATGAAAAACTAACTTGACGACATTTGACATGTACTAACCAGGCCTTGCATCTATTCGTTTATGCGACGTTGTTGTATTTATAATGTCCGTCGCAGGTATAACCGATAGCAGCTCTTTTGCACATGCTGCTGCTGTCCCCGCCGCATACGCCTGCCACAGCTTATTCTTGTGCGAGTCCGCGTAGTCACAAATACCGCGGATCACAAGACACGGGGCGTTGTTCATCAAACCCGCCGCCTCCATTTCAAAGCAGAGTACCCCGCCGAGACCCCGGCTTACGCGATCTCTTATCACCGCATCTCTCATAACCTTGTCGCCGGATGCTATTGTGCCGTAGTGGATCACAAACTGGGAAGTCTTGCGTGGCGCCCTTTTCACCACCCGCTCTTGGCTGCATGACTTGCAAGTCTGGCCCTCTTCCCCAACGTGCGTGTACTCTGCTTCATAGAGAGTATCAGCCCAATCAATGTCGCGTCCAAATACCGGAAGGCGATGAAGCTTGGTAATATACTCCACAGAACGGATCTTTTGTCGAAAGTAATTAGATTGAAGCTTCGCGACGGCGCTTAAGAGGGCCTTGGGTGGAGAAGCAAGGGAGCCAGTACGCACAAAGCCGCCCGGCTTTTCTTTGCCGAAATCGTACTGAACTACTCCACCATAATTTTGAGCTGGCTGGCTGATAACGACGTCGCCGAGCCGGATATCGTTGCGCACGCTGGGAACCCCTCCTCCAACGCCAACCAGCAAAATGAAACGAATCTCTCTGAATGAAGCCATCATCTGGGTCACAAGGGCAGCTGCTGACACGTTGCCGGTCTGTCCGGCCGGCAAGCATGCGATCACAACGTTATGCTTGTCAAACGTGCCAAATGCATATGAATTGCCGTCATTTGGATCCAGGCTGGGTTCTGTGTGTTCCTCGTCCAATAGTTCCTGTGCTGCTGCATACTCTATCGGGAGAGCACACACCCATCCTACTGTGTACTCTTTCGGGGGAGGAAGTTGGAAACGACGTTCCATCATGGCACGGCACTGCTTTCGCTCAACGGCTGGGCCGGCAGGGCAGTTGATGAAAATATAGACGTAGCCTTCTCTTCGGCGAAAATATCTCTGGGAGGTCTCTTCGAAGCTAGTTCAAAATAGATGCTGTTTTGTATCCTTGCGTTAGCACGGTCGATGCATCTTGTTTACGAGGCGGTTGTTGCAGGTGGGAACACAATCGAGCGCCTGGATTTCGAATCTGCGCTAGCCGCAGCGAGCCTGACGGCTCAAAATATTTTGTGCAAAAGGTGATGTACTGGCTCAATATTGCAGTTAGATAGAGCAGGATGGGGAGTGATGTAGTAAGTCCCCTCGTTGACGGAAATGATCAAAAGGACCTCTGGACCTCTGGCCTCGATGCCCAAGGACAGCCACCCATCAGGCAGCAAAAAGATAGGAAAGAAGCCTCATTAGATTCAGGACGGCACAAATGCCTAAAAATATCCCTTGCTATAGGAACAAGGCTTGGAAAGGGAACGCCGCACGACGTACTGAGGGGCTAGAACTTACACAACACGCCCAGCCAGTCTCCCTCCTCGCTCCTCCCACCTCATGTCATAATTTACGAGTTGGAACGCAGTTTAAGCCTTTTACTATCGATTCCGACGCAGTCTGGAGCGATGCCGTGATCTTGGCCAAATTTTGATCCAACACTACTACTGAAGTTTCATCCTGCCAACGCATCAGGATAGTCTCCGCCTATGATCGGACCGGCCCGCGGGACCCACCAGCCGGCCCGAGCCATATGCACGCACAACAGGCTGTGCAGCCTTCATGCCCCGGTCTGGCAGCCGCGAAACCCTTTGTGGGAGGTCCAGAAAGTCGGCTTCCGAAACACGTTTACTCCACATTGACCTCTAAAATAGTAGCATGCAATTTATGTCCACTGATGAAGAGAAAAATACACAATTAAAGGAATTGAATAATCCAGGCTTGAATTTCCAGCTCTCACCTTGCTGGTGAAGTGTTGGGCTTGTCGTGATGATGGGGAGGGGGCAACAAGCCGTGAAACCTACTAGCACCGACGTGGAGCTTGAACGGCGCGGTGTGACACGAAACAGTCCTCTATTTTAGGTTTGAATGTGACAAGTCACAGAAATTCAACAAAATTGACTTAGCTGCGTAAAGCGGGCGTATGGTGGTGAGTGGCAACATTGTACGACCCAGCGTTGGGCAGAAATTGTACCATGTTTCCCTTGTTTGTCTCAGGAAAGTCATGTTTCACCAACAGTTGTCTGAACTAGTTGCTACGGCAAGCAATTCTTTCTGACGCCTGTAAACTTCATGTTTATCCTTAGCCGTGAGTTTGAAATGCGCCAGCGGTGTTTGTGGGCCACTATCATTGTTTTTCGAGGGTTCGATCCCAATTCCAGCTTGGTAATTGCTGCTCTACATTTTCTACGTCTTTATTGACCCCGGGGATAAGGCTCGTGACCTTACTCCACCCTTAATGACTTCTTCGCAAATCTGTTTCGTCCTGGTGAGTCGTACGGGCAAGTCAGTGAAATGCAGTGTCACTATCAGCGCCTGAGGTGGTCTTGAATTATGGCCTGTTGCCGCGTTCTTTAATTGGTGGTGAAGGACCGAGAATTAAAGAACGCCCACTCTCGAAGAGGCTCACGTGTCGCAGCTGACATGCATAATCCGAGAGCTTCCAGCAGGCCGCCTTGGGTAGCCCAAGAAAAGGCATTTTACATGGCAAGCTTTGGCAGGATCCAAGCTTACATTGCATGACTGAGTACTTGCGTAGTTTATAACCAATCAGTTGGCTGAGTCTAGGCTCTATTTGAAGATGCAATATGGCGGGCAATCGCGGTGACAGAGGCCAGAGAAAGAGAGCCAAGATGTGCATACTTATAAGCTGGACATCGGGGACATTCGCGGAGGGCAGCTATTGCTGGATCTTTTTGCTCCATGACTCAGTAGCTAAACACGACATACCACTCTGACAGCTTGTACAACAAGGCCGTTTTGCTTGCAGTTGCTAAGCAAGAGATGTTTTGGCGGAGATGTTTGGCGTCAACTGTCAGATATGTGGTCTTTAGTGCATGGATCTCGAAAAGGTAGTAAGCCAGTCAAAACTAAACCAACTTTAATATTCGCGTACCGCTTCACATCTGATGCCTCTACTTTGCGTACGTTAGTGAGCGTGATTGTTCCGATTTCCTGAAAGGCCTCGACAGGCTGGTTGGTCAAATAGACTAGTTCTGTATACGAGGGATATGGAAACATCATTCTGATTGTACTACCTAGTCATTGATACCCTTCCATCGTATACTCGCTCCACAACAAACTAGTTCCGCATGTCGAAATCAGCTGCTGACCGCACGCCCTCTTCTTTTATAAACATGCCGGGCGGAGCATGAGTTTCATCATATAACCAATACAGGCGGTCAATAGCTCCCCCCTGACTAGTAGATCCAAACCTGACCCTGTAAGACTTCTACAGGA
This sequence comes from Metarhizium acridum, assembly GCF_019434415.1. Classification (NCBI taxonomy): domain Eukaryota; kingdom Fungi; phylum Ascomycota; class Sordariomycetes; order Hypocreales; family Clavicipitaceae; genus Metarhizium; species Metarhizium acridum. The sequence continues at coordinate 969,843 of NW_027094030.1, read as the reverse complement.
CGCGTCTGAAATCTCCCGCGCCTCGCAGTCATGTCATGAGGTTCGTTCCACACGAAAACATCGTGGTGAAGGTGTCGAAGATGATAAGTTTCGCTAGGCCTGCCTTGAAAACACATCCTCATCGTTTCGTTGCTGTCGACGGTGACGTCTATGTGGAAGCTCTTGGATTTATGCCAGAATCTGCCTACATACTCCTTCAATAGTCGCGGATTTGTTCCCTTTTCCCGCGATTGCTGCAGCTTCTCCTCAATCTCATCGGCCAGTTTTGCACCTCTAGCCGCCGAGACTGTCGCCAACTGCACAAAATCAATATCGCTGCGCGGCGATCCCGAGAGCAAGGTGTGCACCAGCATTTGCGGCACCCAGTCACAGGCATCACACAAGGCTGTTGAATTCTGCAAAGCAAATACAGCTGTCTCGGTCTCTGGAAGCAGGTACACAGCCGACGTGAAACCCTGCATGCTTCCTCCGTGATAAACCACGAGTCGAAATGAAAGCCCACGGCCAATCACAGGCATAGCAGGGACAAGATGCTTGTTATAGTTGAAGGACCCAAGAGGTGAAGGAAGTTCTGTGCGAGCCCATCCTAGTGCGTAGGATTCTTCGCGCATTGAGCGCATGGGAAGCTGATTATGCAGGCTCCAGATTGTAGGCAGCTGCTTAAAGGGCGAGCCGGGCGTGCTCGTACGCTGGTGATTAAACTGGTCATTTGCGGCATACATTAGATTTTTGAAGAAGCGCGAAAGATCATTCGTACAACTACGCACTCCTCCAGCGGCAGCCATTATAGTCTTGTCGGAGATGGTAGGAATAGGAACCTCGACTGGTGTGCCGTCTAGGAGAGGAAAGTAAGCCTTGGCTGCGTTTGGATCCTTTGACAACTCATCATCCAGAGAAGTGCGTGTCATGCCTAGCGGTCCATCAATAATTCGCCCAACAGCCTCGAATGCAAAATTGGAATAAAGAAAGTCGGCACGGAAAGCTCGAACTGTTGGCTGAGAGATGCATCGAGCGCCTCGGACTTGGACAGAAGAATATCGCCGGCACACTGCAACCAAAGGGCATCTGCTCGAGCCACGCCGATCTTGTGGGACAATAGATCAATCAGAGTGATTTCGCATCCTCTGCCGTCAAATGCGTGGGCCAGCTCTGGCAAGATGTGAGATACTGGCGCCTTCCAGTCAAGAGTTCCATCCTGTACCAAGATACCTACCAGAGCCGACACCATCGCTTTCGTCATTGATCCAATAAAGTAAATTGTGTCTCCATCTGGGAGCTTACCATCTTTCACGCTGGCATGTCCAAAGTGGTGGGAGTAGACTTCAGCCCCAAGGTGAAGGACACTGACTGAGAGTCCTGGAGCGCCGGCAATGCGGCATATTCTCGAGATGAGGTCTTCTTGGGCTTCTAAATTGCACCTGAGATCTGTGATCTCAGTATTGCGCTCCATTGCCGGTTGTGGAAGTAGAGATGACCGTATTAATCTTGAAGGTGAATGGATCAGATGGGATTGCAAAGCTTTGGGTGATTCACATACCTGTGGGGTATGTGAGGAGAAGCAAAGGAAATATTCCGCCGCTCTTCGATTGCCCATTATCTTACCACAGGTGCTTGTGTAAAAGCAATGTGCCATGCCTTCTTATCTACCTGGTGCCTGTGCAGATCCTACGAGTCTTGTTGGACAAAGAGAGCACTGACTTCTTGTCCCGCCCCCTGGTCGGCCAAAGAGATGCCATTCTCTGTACAATGTTCGCTAGGGACTTGAAAAAAAAAAGACGTAAGTCTTCTAGTTAAAAAGCCACAAACTGCTTTTCAAAGCTTGAGTACATCAATTCTGAACGATACCTAGATGTCAGGAATTATACTAACTGCATGACTCTATACTAGAGTTTAGATTTTTGGCAATAATTTCTCCTTGTACTGTTCTGCTAACAGAGTATGCGTTACATGCCGTATCGCTTTAAAAGCTCATAATATGGGATGCTGTCGTGTTCCAGCGTGGGTTTCAAACATTAAGCTTCATCCAATACGAAATGCGTCACCAGGAATCTCCATTCTCTTATTAACGCAGCAGGAATGGCTGCATACATGTGCTTCAGTGGCTGGTATTTCCGACCGCGGTGAAAGTTTTTTACATTGAAATTATTCGTAATGCCTGATCTCTGGTGTTACATTTCCCCGACGGCTAAAGAGCGGAATCATCCTTGGTATTCGATCTATCCAGCTAGGAACCTGGGCTATTTGTACAGGTATCCAGATAGACCCCATATTGAATGACTTAAGCACATTTCTAAATATCTATCAAAGGGTCTAAATTTGTAGCTAGATGGATTGAATGCCAAGGATGATTCCACTCTTCAGCCGTCAAAGCCGAGGTTGGTTGGAAGATCACGGTTGACTCTGTCGTGTAGATATGTAGCCAGTCGTGGGTTAAAATTCTCTGTTGCTCCCCTCATAGCGGATGTCCTATTCTGATATTGGGTAGTCTGCTGGTTGATTCCAACTGGAAAGACCCATCATGTGACAAGGGCTCAGTAGAAGTAGAAGGCTTGGAGTCAATGGCTCAATTTAGCTCATAGCAGTCTTTGTTATCAAAGGTCCCTAGCTTTCTGCAGCCCCTTTGCACTAAAGGGTCTCATTTGTACAAAGCAACGGTGAGCCTTATTCCCCAAGGTCTCGTGATGGTAGCCCCCATCTAACTATCAAGTTGAAAGGCCGGTCCGTGATGTTGTGTAGCACCCGTGTGGCACTACTAGACTGAGCAAACTAGTCCTGTAAGACTTTTCATGTCATGACTCTCAGATTTTGGCATAGATCTATCGAAATGTAAGTTCCCCGCAGCCTAGTGTAAGCCTGAAAATAGTTTCTCTCACCACTTCCATTAGCATGGCGTTTCGGCTGAATTCACCTAGGAAGGACAGAAAGTCTTTGATCCGACATATCCAACAATTCCGAAGCTAGCTAGCATAGGTAAGACAAGGCATTCCCCGATTCTTTGTTGGCTTAATGACTTCATAGAGTCGGTTCCTACGAACAAGAACGCCCCAGAGTTCAATTGCCAGCATGATGCCGACCACTCCGTGAGAGGTTATGCTTAAAAGCTTGAACAAGGATCAATGAAATGGCAATTCCTGACTACTGTATGAGATACATCTGTTAAGAGTCCTGCCATCTAGATATAGCAGTGTACGCAACCAATTCATCGTGATAGAGCCTGGGAAAAATGTCTTTTGCGTATTCTTTCCAGTCCGAATTCGCAGGGCGCTGGAAGAACTTGACATAATCCCAGTACTCCGGATACCACCCACCGTCCTCCCAGTCTACCAGCCCCGTAATTTTGCCGTCTTGGACCAAGATATTTCTGGGAGCAAGATCGCAGTGCGAGAGAACGACACGGTGATCGGTCCGCAAGTGGAGAGAAAACGCCTCCCGGATCATCTCAGGTGTAGTTTTGACAAGACTCGATAGTAGGAAATTATTAAACGATTCTTCATCGCGACAAGGGGGGTGGTGATACGTTTTGAGAACTCTAGTATCCCGAATTTCCGTGCCATCACAAGCGCCGATGAGCTCACTCGGCGGGGAAATCGATCGCATCTGCTCCAAAATTTCGCGGAGCTGGCGGGAAATGTCTTTCTTCTCCTCTACCGACATGGTTGACCACAGCTTGTCAAGGGACTCGCCTTGAATATAGTCCATGTGTATTTCGCTTTTGCCGTCGGGAAGAGTTTTAGCCTGGTGGGCATGGGGAACTGGGATGCCTGCGTTCCTGGCCACTCTCATTGCCTCGGCCTCGCCGAGGGCCAGACGTTTCCCAGACTTGACGACAATGCCGTCAGAGCGGCGGATAACCTTGCGGTGGAACAATTGGTGTAGTACCACAGCATCTAATTCGCATATAAAGTTAGTTGACGGCAACTATGATCAAACTAAAGGTCTTGCGGCCAACCCAACCTGGTTCATGCTCCTCATCGGACTCAGATTCGTCGGAAGATCTTCCTTGTCCATTCGCTATTCTTCTCTCCCTGAGTTTGGTACTGTAAAGGGACTCTCCTGGCTGTTTTCCGCGTGAGCGCGACACAGCATATGTGGCCGTATTCGGGCCGTGGTCACTCTGCATATTGACTGTACAGGACAAATCAAGTGGCACGCAAAACAACAGGTTCCTATGGCAAGTTAGTTTCGATGCACCATGGTAGAGAATGCAGATGAGGGACAATACAATAGCGCTGTAATGAAACAGGTGCGTTGGTTGCAGAAAAATTATCGTGAGGGGGTTTGCACGTGCCAAGGCGGTGTACAACCCGTAACTGCATGATTCGTCCAAAGACAACCGAGTAAGCATATCGCCGAGTGAGCCCGGTAGGTTCAAGAAGTCAGACCGTGTATCTAAGAGGCTCAATGAAGCATGCAAGATTCAGTGTCATTTGTTCAATTATATAAAAAGCGTTAATTCCCTACATATATAGATTCAAGCACCTCGCTCGCAGGTTTGAGTATGCCGGTCATATTATATATAAGGCTTGTAAAACAAAGCTCGGTTCTACCTAACAATCTTAAACCGTCAAATGCAAGAGTAAACCCCCGTCAGTTTCAGAGACGCCGCCCCTAGCAAACCTATCCATATCGGAGATGCGTCCGCGTCCTATCATCGGCAACTTGTACAACACCTTGGATCCGGAGACTTTTGGAGCAAATAGAACAATTGCAGTCGTTTCGCTTATAGATGCCCGTTATAGGAAATAGGGTCCGTCAATTCAAGCGTACTTCCTAGGCTGACTATCTCTATATTCGACGTCTAGATTGCTCTACCATAGATCCGAAGCCATTTATAAGCTTTATCTGCGACTTGATCAAAGAACTACTATTCTAGTACTAGCAGAGATAATAGCGAGTTTACTAATAACCACTCTTATAGTCCTACTAGCAATATGTAAGCGTGCTCATTCACTGTAGAGGAGCTGTCTCCCATTCTGCTTCTATCACCTTAGCCTGTTATATGCAGAAGCGTCATCTAAGCTTTGACGAGGTCCTAGCCGAAGTAAAGGAGAAACCTAGGTTCGGCCAACCCTACATTTTACAGGCCAACTACACATCCAGGGATCAGGAGACAGTAGGCTATCGAGTTTGGCGGAATATCAGAAAGGTTCTGAAGTAAGAGGTTCAACATTATCAATAATAAGAGGCCATCTTTATTAAAATCTATGTCTAACAAGCCACATACCTATCAATATACAAAATCTCCAACGTGTTTAAACCAATAACCGTGACGTTATAAGCATATATCTCTCAGCCACGAGGTAATACAATCCTCTGCAGAAAACTGCCAGAGGCTCACCCGAATCCACCCCTTCCTCTCCCTTCGCCCAAGCACCTACTCGCCATCAGGCACGCTCACAGCCAAAGCACAAGTCGCCCCAGCATCGACCGTCAAAACCGTCCCCGTAATCCACCTCGCCTCACCACCGGCCAAAAACCTCACGGACCCAGCGCAATCCCACGCATTCCCCTCCGTCTGCAACAGGCTCCTCCTCCTCCTCGCCTCCCTCACCTCCGCCGACATCCCCCCCTCGGCAGCATACACCATGGGCGTAAACAGCATCCCTGAAAAGTCAGCGCAAAACTCTCCCAGAGATGGAGAGCAAGATCCTCACCAGGACAAACGCAATTCACCCTCACCCCATCCTTGGCATGATGCGCCGCCATGGCCCTCGTCATATTCACGACGGCGCCCTTGCTCGTCGGATACAACAAACTAGGCGTGCCGCCGCGCAGGCCCGCCACCGACCCGAGATTGACAATGCTCCCGCGGACGCCAGCCTCGGGCTCGTTCTCCCGCATCGCAGGAACGGCATACTTGGCCATGAGCATCATGCTCGTGACGTTGACCTCGAGGCCCCGCGCCCACTGCGGGACATCCACGTCGACCGCCGTGCCCGGGGGCCCCAGGACCCCGACGTTATTCACCAGGATGTCCACCCTCCTAAAGACACGCAGCGCCGCGTCCACGACCCGGGCGCACTCCTCGGCGGAGGAGACGTTCGCCTCGACCGCCAGGGCGGAAGCCCCCTCGTTCTCGGCGAGGACCAGCTCCGCCGTCCGCTGGGCGAGGGCTTCCTCGCGGTCGACGCAGACAATCGTGGCCCCGTCCTCGGCCAGCAGGAGGGCGATGGCGACCTTGCCTCTGAGGCTGCGTGACGGGCGGGGCGGGTCGACGGCCGACATGATTTTTTTTGGTTCGGAAATGTACTGACTTTCTTCCTTTCTAGGTAAATACACGGACGCACGCAGCTTGATTTATGGTGTGGTTCTACGGCTAGACTAACCAAATATTGGAGTTTGAGCCTGGGAAGAATAATGTTGTGCCCAGTCGATGCCTCGGCAAGTGGTGGGCTACCCTAGGGCCATTGGTCGAAAGCTACACTCCTCTTCGTCAGATTCAAACATGCAGAGTATTGCAGTTTAAGAGACGAGAATCCCGTTAGCAATTATATTGTGCCCGGTCCCATCGTTGAAACCAATAAACGAGTCGAGGTTTTTGATACACGTTCACGCTTTGCTGGTGTAAGTAGATGGCCAAGTGGGCACTACCTTGCGACAACACTTCAGAAGTTGGTTGCCAAGCTTCGCTGGGTATAACTCTATTCCCTAGGTAATTAGGTAGCTGATACACGGAATGTCCTGATGCGCTGGGCCTTGCTACCATCTAACCTTTGCCTGAGTCAAATTGCAGTTTATCGGCCCTTGTCAAGAAACAGCCAGATGCCAATATAGAGATGTCTCTACTCATATACGCCACTAACCTGAAAAAAACACAAAGGAAATATAAGGGGAAAAAATCGAGTTAAACAATTCGTGAAACTGCCTCGGATGGCATGTCCTTCTTCCGCCGTATGCTGCCAAAGCGCCGCTTAAGACCCCCGCTCACCTTGTTGCCGGTAGAGTGGGCTCGGCGCAAGTCTCCATCTGGGTTGTTCTTATACGTGACGCCGCTGGACGAGCCCTCCGCAGAATGCTGACTGACGCTACGCTGGTGACTTGCCGCCCACCTGGAGAATCTGTTGGTGCCAGGTTCCATCTCGAATGCATCGGCCTCGCTCAAGTGACATCGATGGCGTCTTCCCTTCTTGAGGTCGCGCTCCAGCGTGAAGGATGGTTCACCCTTGCCTTTTAGATCGTCTGGGTGGTATTGCTACGCACAATGTTAGCTCTTTGCTCGCTCATCAATTGAGGAATCCGACTGACAATACCATCCCATCGCTTGTACGCGCCACCCTCGGCATCAGGCTCTCGCATCAGATCGGCACCTTCTTCATAGTCCATGATTCGGCCCCTCATGTCTGGCAGGCCGCTGGGGATGGAGGCGGTGCCTTGGAGGGGAACGTGTTTTATCAATGAATCCATGATGTGCTCTCGGGGTGTGGCACGGATGGCCTCCATGTTGGAGTCTTGAACAGCGGCGACTGGTGAGTACTTTTTGTTGAGGTTACGGCTACGCAGAGTCGCATCGTAGGGACCGCCATGATGGTAGGCGCCACCAATTGTGTCGAGGGCGTCAATTGTGTCCGTGTCTGAGATGCGCTTGCGATGGCGATGAGGGCGCTCCGCGGCCCTTGCCTCGCGTTTAATCATGTCAAGTGGACGGTGAGACATGTCTCCAGGAAATCGCTCAGCAAGGCGACCCTCTGAACTGGGGTTATTATTATTGTTATTAGAGTCGGTAGAATTGCTGGCGTTCTGGCGGATTCGACGGGCTTTGTCAAGCTGGTTGCGCGGATACACCGGATAGGACTCACGGCCCCACGTGGTCGATGAGGTATTGGCGGAAAGGCTGGCGTAGCGCTGGTGACGCGGGGGTGGAGAGTGAGTGTTGTTATTGCAGAGGTTGTTGTCGTCGTCGCCGGTGGTGCCGGTGCTGTTGCGATGCGATGGAGATGCAGGAGGGGTGACGACGGAAGGAGGTGTCAAGGCAGCGGTAGAAGTAGATTCAGACGAAGCTCGTGTCGATTGCCGGGAGCCGTTTCGATGGCTGAAGAGGTGGAACGACTCGTTGGAATGGCTTGACTGATATGACGTCGCAAACGGGCTGGACTGAGAGACGTCGAAGCTGCGATGAGTGGGGCTGGCTGAAGATGGAGGGGTGGGATATGGTTGATGAGGCGTAGCGCTGGGCGAGGGCCAGTACGCCGGGATGCCTTGTAAGCCTTTCAGAGGGCCAAAGCTTTGACTTGTTCTCGTTCTTTTTCTTGGCCGCGGGGGGAGGCGATGGTGATGCGGCAGACGCAGTAGACGCAGCAGAGGTAGCAGAGGTAGCGGCAGCAGCTTGGGCTTCGAGCCTCTCCTTGGCTGCAGTTATGTATGGATTGACGTGAGAGCTGCCCAGGCCGGTCTCTTGGCTGGGTTCAGGAGCTGTCAAGGGTTCCAGAAGGTATTTATGCGCCTGTCGTTGTCGCTAACGTCAGCATATACGGGCAAGAATCAAGAAAAAGATGGTGAAGATGGCAGTGTGATGCATAATGACAGAAATGAAGACTTTGGAAATGAGCTGATAGACCAGTGACATGTCAAGTGTGTCCAACCCACGATTGGCCGTGTACGTAAGCGAGCACTGCTTTTGGAAGCAAAGAGAATGTCAAGTGCGGTGACGGACACGTCGACACATGATTGCCAAGAACCCCCACAGGGCAACCCTTGCGTCGTTTCGTCCCTTCAAGGACGATTCTCGTCTGTCTGTTTCGCTGGTGACGCAACCCAGTGTGCAGGGTCCAATCCGTCGTCCATCGGTCCCATGTGACAGATCCATGATGCAACATGCATCAACCTTGGGACGTTGACTAATCCCGGGCTCTGCGCCATGGCTTAGCATTACGACCACGGCACCCATCATCATGGCGAACCCGGGTGGGTCACCGTCAGTGACGCGACGTGCCAACTAGAGACTCATTCTACCAGAACAACATCTCTCGGACTGACGACACTCTCTCTGAGGCACTCGCCACAGAGTCGGGGCCAGCATCTCCCCAGCGGTAGGTAGGCCCTTGTGTGCGCAGCCAACGACGACGAAATTAAAACTGACCCATTGCTTGTCATAGTAAGGCCCGTACTCGTCCGTCTCCTTGCGAGCCCTGGAATCTCGTTCTTTCCTGCCCCCTTTGCGGAGCAGGGTCTGGATTCCCATGTTGCCGGCTCGATGGTCAAGTGGGAAGGGAGCTCTGACTATCTTTCGGATGCTCGAGCGTGTTGCTGGTTTTGGTAGTCGAAACGAAGCGCTTTGTCGGCAGTTCAGGTCAGTGAACAAGTAGAAAAGGCGCCAACTGAACTGGCCGTAACGCACATAGCAAGAGAAAAGGCGACAAATGAATAGCGGAAAGGAATCCAAACACCAGTCTCCTTTTATTACTATCCGACAGCACACGGCCATGAACTGCTAGCCTCCATCCACAAAACTTACTCGCCGGCCATGTCCAAGCCAAGCGTCAAAATTCCCTAGGCACAGACACATCAAAGTTGCTCGTGCCAGCTACCTTTACCACCACCAACGCCTCCACCAAACCATGTTGGAAGGAGAGTATAGACGGAGGGTCCATGTGCATGCGGAGGCGGTACCGGCGGTGGCATGGTGGCAGAGCGGCATGGCGCCGAGCGGAACTTTGGTGACATGCTGTGGAGAAACAGCCGCAATCTTCAGCCAGAACACTGGACGATGGGGATTTGGAACATGGCCTCCTCCCATTGTTTATGGGAGAATGTTCAAAACCACTCGGACACAGAAGCATCACGAGGAATCTTCCCTTTCCAAAACCGTCTCGCCAAAACTCCCATCTACAACCTCACAGACCCCTCGACACCTACCCCCGGACGTCCCCGCCACAAAGCTACGCAAGCGCGGGGAACACCAATATCAAGGTCAGGTGAGACATGACAAGCGCCCATTCAAGGGTTACCAAGGGTGACAGCGGGACGCCGAACCCTTGCCAAGCCAAAGTCTCATGGATATTTCCGCGCTAAATTCACACTCTAGTCATTTAAAGTGTAGCCAACAAGACTTGCCGTTGAATATGGCGGTGACCAGATCTGGCCCAGTGTATTTAGCGTCCAAGGTACCACGGGAGGAATACAACCCAACCATGAGACTTCAGACAAGCAATTTTATCGGGCACTGCGTCACCCGCCAGTGGCCGCGATAGACGCAGGCGCGGCGCAGCCAAGTTCATTTATGAACCATGGCTTGCGTGCAGAGGGAAACGCAAATCCAGCCATGATAAGTAACGGGCCGAGATTAAAAAACAAATCAGAAAGCCTAATTCGGGTGGAATTTGATGTTGAGTCCTATTTACACTTTTTTTACGTTGGGCGGAGGATGAAGGTCTGGTAGACTTGGTTCAAAATTGGTCTTGGTTCTTGTGCCCATGTGGTAGCCCTAAGCGACATAAGGCTGTTCTTCTCAACCTACGTACTCCTTTATAACATTGAAGCTTAAGGACATGATTTTGCCATCGTGCCTGGCGCTATTGGTGCCCACTCAGTTCATTGTCTAGCCAACACTGTCGAGCATCGCAAGCTGGTAGGCTAAAAGGGCATGGCCAGATTTCCGAAGCCGTCATCACCATTCACGAGAAACACTGCTGCATGTCAGTGTGAACTTAATTTGTCGCGTGTATGGCGTAGCGCATGTGATTTTGTTTTGGTATTCATTTTAGTTTATTTTATTTTGCAGGAGACTTTTAGCGCACATGTCCAAGACCTTAATGCCGAGGGACTGATGACGTGCCCTATACAATAGATGGAGAATTTCCCCCCTCCTCGTCGATAATGCGGCGTGTTGGATGATATATGTGGCTTTACACTCTGTATGGAGTTATGGGGTTGCCTTTTCGAGCGAGGCGCTCCCCAGGATCAGGGCTATTCTGCAGGAAACTACACATAATGATAAGGAGGCTTTTGGTAGAGCCCTTGTACACTAAGCTCTTGAATTACCCCGAAGATCTATAAAAGAGCCCTGAACTTCTAGCTAGATAGATTGAATAATACGGACAGGTCCATTTAACGTTCGTAACGGCCACTGCGCGATAGGACAACGACCAGCCCGATGTGAAATGGCAATGTAGGCACGTGCCTTACAATTACCTACCTAGGTAGGTATGTAACGCAATGATGGTATTTGTATGTTTGTGTGCGTATTAGTCTTGGGCTCCAGCTTACTCCTAATAAAATTTAACATGTAAGAAATATGACCTGGCCTTTGAAAGAATAGACATAACACGCAGCTAAGCTCCAAGAGTCGAATCTCCTCTCTGAAATATTGACTACTGTCCGAATTTCCTTTCTTTAGCTTGATATAGCATGAGCATTGTGTGTTACCCTTCATAATGCCACCTACTTAGGTACGCAGGATCCCGGCGTCGATCGCCATTTATTTTAAAGACATACAAATGAAAATATCAATTGCAGCTTCCATTGAACAAAAATCTTTGCCGAGACCAAAGGGACTATATCTGGTTGATTTGTACTCCGTATGTTCATCTTGTCATTGACTCCTTGTCTTGGTAGAGGTACCCACCCAACCACCCACCCGCAGTTCAACTGGTCTAGACATGCTCCACCCACATAATACGCGAACAAACGACCAACTCTGCTTCGACACAAATGAGGAGTTCATCAACACACTGCCAGCCTTGCCTTGCGCCTTGAGCAGTCTGATTCCAGTCCAGCAATGTATGCACAACATCATTAGGCGCAACCCTCTACAGGGCCACGTTCAGCAAACAAGCACGCCGTTGACGGCGGTGGACCTGCAACCAGGGCCAGCATTCATCGGTGATGGGCCTGGTCGAATACTCATCGTCCTCCGACGATGAAGCTCCAGCACCGCCAAAGAAGCGCCTAAAGGGGCAAGACCATGTCTCGGACTCCAAGATGCCCCCGCTCCCCGAAGCTTTCCATGACCTGTATGCGTCCACAGTCCGGCAAAGTGTGGAAGACGACCCGAGCCTGCATCAGGGGCGGAAGAGGCTCAATCCTCATGTGGCCGGCAACTGGCCCACGCATCTTTACATCGAATGTGCGCCTCTTCTCAGACAAACGAACTGTAGGTTGCGTGTATGCTGACTGCGTGGAAAGGGCATCCGACTGAAGTGCAGCACGACACGCTCGATGCGCTCATCAAAAGAGCCCAGCAAGACTTGGGAGACGACATCCAGCTTCACACCTTTCTCAACAGCGATCTTGGCACAGACTTGCCTCTGCACATTAGCCTCTCGCGACCGCTCAGCCTACTTACGTCCACCAAGGACGAGTATCTTTCCAAAGTCAAGCACAGCATTCGCAGTTGCGGGACGGGCGTGTTCTCAGTGAAGCCCGCCGGGTTGGCGTGGTACAAATCCCCAGACTCGGATCGGACATTTTTCGTCCTACGCATTGCTTCCGCGAACGCCACTCATGATTCCAAGCATCTGCGGGCGTCGACCAATCCGGAGCTCATGATGCTACTGACGAGGTGCAACACGGTAGCAGCGCATTTTGATCAGCCTCCTCTTTATCAACAGTCACAAGGGGAGTCTGCGGATACGGCGTTTCATATCTCCATTGGCTGGACCCTGGCGGCGCCCGACGAAGAAGCGCGCCTTAGAGCGCTGAACTTATTTCAAGACAAGGAGTTCAAGGATATTCACGCCTGGAATGTCAAGGTGGATGGGGTAAAGGCCAAGATTGGCAATGTGGTTACACATGTACCCTTACTGGGGAATGTGAAGACAACAGACGATGAGGACGATTTTGCGGATTTGCTATACGGGTCGTGAACAAAAAAGGAATGTAACAGAAGAGTTGGTATAGAATGGTAAAGCTCAACAAAACATTAGGAAGCGCGTTTTTTCATCGGGTTTCGAAGCCCGGGCGATGCATACGATCTGATGATTCGCGACAAACACAGTTTCAACTAACTCGACAACTAGTTCGTACAGTCTATATTCCGAGGAACCCACTATATCGACCTAGTGTGTATGTACGTACGTACCCCTTGGCAACGCCACACGGCATGTGGACGCAAAAGAGAACAAAAAAGATGTGAAACAAAAAAAATGCTTCTCGCACACTGAGCATCATGCAAGGATGGTTTATGTGCGCTGGTCGGCATGCAAAAAATGCGAATTTGAGGCCTGCCCGGATCGAACGGACGACCTCCCGGAATCTCCAAGGACTGGAATCGGGCTCTCTACCGCTGAGATAAGGCCCCGCAAGCTTGGCTGCCGGATTCTTATTTGTGAATATACATGTCAAGCATGAGTCAGGGTGTGAAAATTGCAATTCAAAGGACCAGAATCCTGTCGTCGATTTAGTGGCTTTGTTCACTGCTTTCTGTGCCAGGTTGTATTGGACTGTTACACAGAGAATTGCACCCCCTTGGCTAGGAGGGCTCCGATCGACAGGTCGTGATTCCCAGGATAGTGAGACCTGCAGGCGATGATTTGCTACCACTACACAAGCATACACACTTCAGTGCTTAGGGCCAACAACTGATACAACCAAAGTGTGTGGTCGTCGTCTGAAGAAGAATATCTTATCCTGCCTATCTCAAAGGCGTCTGGTAGTTGTGATGCACTAATCTTGCACTTGTGCCAATTTGAACGTCCGAGCGAGCCAATCAATGCTCCCCAGATGCTCATAGTTGGTGACGTGCCGAGCGCAAGTTAAGCACATGTGCATGGAACATTGAAGCTTCAACAAGGTTGAACTGAATGGCCCACGCACTTTCTTAGCTGTGCATGTATGCAACATTTAAAAAAAAGAGTGGTATCCCGAACGCGGCATTGCAAGTTTTCACGTCACTGTGCAGTAAGTAGTATTTTGCTCCTGTGCCGCAAGTGTGCAGAGTGCGTGCATGAAAGAAAGCAACCAGTTGACATTTGCAGGGCGCGCTGGTTGTTGTGGTTCTGGCACTTGCACGGCTTCAACCTTCAAATGTTCAGAGGCCACGTCCAACGCTCCATGTCTCAACGTCCTATCAGCGGTCCTGCGCAAGCTCAGCCTGCTACCGGCAGACGTCACTACACAAGTGTGTTTACAGCAGCAACCACTCGACGTCCTTCCATGTTTTTCCAGTCTTGTTGTCATGTTTTTGTGATGCGTGCCCACGCTAAACCGTTCCGCCCCGACTTTCGGTTCAAATGTTCCTTAATCCTGGCACCAACTGCTGCTGGCCCCTCCACACACCTGACCGTGCCTTTTTCATCCCACCTCTGGACAACTTTCTTCAACCGTTGAGCGGCTTGTGTGCTTGCCCTTTGTCCTGCGTGTTCAGACGCGTGAAATTGCTATATATTGGCGCCCGAAGCACCTGCCAGAGCTCGCCACCATCACTCAATCCTTCCAACAAGCACATCGTGTCTTAGAAAAATCCCAAAATCCATCCCACAATCCACTAGAGAGAGTGGCCATCCGCCCCTCCCTCCGAATCCCTCCCCTGCCTCCCCGCACCACAACTTGGACGCATTGGCCCTTCACGCGCCAGTCGTGCTCGAGAGCTTTCTTCCCCTCCAAATATTTTCCAATCCCAAAAGTCTGGGGAGAGAACCGACCTCTCCGCCGGCCCAAGTGGTGAGAAGAACACGCATTTCAATCAAGCCCGTCGCATCAGCTGCGCGGCAAAGGTCAACCAGTCGCTTCACCACTCGAGTCAACAAACCGCCGTTGCCTACGCCGACGCGAAATAGACGACATGGATATCGACATGAGCCGCCGGAACAAGGTCCCTCGGTCCTTGTCAGATGCCGAACGGGCGCGACTCGACGAGTACATTGACTCAATTCACTATTCTGCGAGGTAAATTTTCCAGTTTGAACACGGGTGCTTCACCGCCGTTAGCTGGTGTTGCTGGGGGTACCGCAAACCAAATGCTGACCTGGGCGCGTTTTTCTTTCTCCTTCTAGATACTCTGACAGCGAATACGAGTACCGGCACGTGCAACTACCCAAGGCAATGCTCAAGGCCATTCCCAAGGACTATCACGACACCTCCAAGGGGACTCTGAAGCTTTTGTGGGAGGAGGAATGGCGAGCGATCGGTATTACCCAGGTACGCAGTGTCCCCCCTGTCTGGTTGTGAGGCCCTGGCTTCCTTTTCTGGGCGGGAAACGAACAAACAAATGTTTCACAGGAACCAATCATTGACCACTACCACAGAGTCTCGGCTGGGAACATTACGAGGTCCACGAGCCCGAGCCCCATATTCTGTTGTTCAAGTAAGTCACCTTCGTCATATGGACCGGAAGCGGCTGGGCTCGTTTCCCAGAGCTAACAGATGCCGATGCAGACGTCCTCTCAATTACCAAGCGCCTCAGTGATCGATTCATCATATTTTTCTTTTTCAGCTTGAAGCCTCATGTACGATAGTCCCAATTCCGCCACTTCCACCGCCGTCGGTGCTTGCTGCATGTGCGGCTCTTGTTTCATGCCCTCTCACGATATTACGGTCTGCACTTTACGATATTTGGGTTGATAGAAATATCAATACACCACGGTCGAAAACGCTTTGCCCTCACACTGGCATTCCGCATTTTTTACTCTTCATGGCATGCTTGCTGTCGCTCCTCAATTGATGACGCCTCATTGGATGTTTTGGGGCCGCGGATTGGATGCGTTGGGGCTCCTCTGGGCGTGCCGGATATTTGCTACATGGCGACGGACACGAAGTGAGTTTATTTGGAGATTGCTTTTTGTTAGTTTCCCAGAGATTCAGGTGTTGCCGCGCCAGCTTGGGGAAGTCTTTTTGCCCTTACCAGGGTTCATATGCATTTGCCATTGTACGTTGCGAGGCAGCAGCTTCGCAAGTAGCACGCGGGAGTTGGTGGGTAGTTAGAATGTAGACGAAATTGATGAATACGTCAACTATTTCAAGTTTGTTGAGCGTGATTGCGAACATGCTTCGCTCGCCGCGACTGTTGGTCTCAGTCTGTGTACTCCGTACCTAATGCTTGCTACCCTGGAGCCCCTCGTGATTGGATGTTAGCTTGGCATCATCAGATAAATTATGATCCTGGCAGTGAGTCAGACTCGTTTCATGCCATTAACAAAATACCCGAGGTAAAGTTGCGTCATTTCATCTGATATTTGGTGACGTGCATGGTATGTCTACAGTATAGATATATCGACCCTCTCCACGAAACGACATGATGATTCCGGGATTGCTCAGGAACCGAATGTTGTGGTGGTCCCACTACTGCGTGGCTGTCACGCCACGACAAACTAAAGTACTAGTGTACTCCGTACTTTATTGTCCGCTCATCGCCTGCACAGAGCGCAGCCTCGCGACGAGGTGTAATCGCAGGCACTATGCATGGAAATAAGAGCTGCTCCAGCAAAAAAGTCATATCAGTCGCATGATGTAAAGGACAGATTTGGTCGGCTCCATGTTACCGTCTAATCCCCTCTGGTGTGCGAAGGCTCCAAGCAGGTCGCGTGGACCCACAATATCCCAGCTATAATCAGTGACATCAAGCGATATAATAGTGGCTCAAATCTAGTGATTTATGATATAGCTTTTTGTAACTTAAATGCTTATTGTGTTTATTATACTAGAATTTGAGTGTGGGATAAAGTACCTTTTATTTTACGGCTTTTAATTGACGTATTATCCCCGTAGATACATGACTGGAGCCTTCGCACACCAGAGGGGATACGGTGCGACGCGCCGGCGATGCGTGTCGTAATGGTGGATGGAGTTTTATGCGCAGCCGCATCAAACAGTTGGACAATAGCCCAGATGGTTCCATATATCGATTGTACATCCAATCAGGTCTCATGCCATAAAGTGCCTGACAAGGCTAGGCTAGGTACTTAAGTAGGCATTGTAGCATCTTGGCCGTGGCATGACATTGGAGACGTTGCAGCACAGTGCTGAGCGGGTACGGGGCAGGCGAGATGATGATGGGACGAATTGGAAGGGATGCAGGGAGGCGCTTGACAGAACGAAAACACTGGACACCTGTCGCGGCGGAGAATAAACAAAGAGGCCACATCGTCACTTCCATTTTAGTCCGAATGGCCACCCAATTCATGGATAATATGAATCGGACATCCACCAGTTTGCTTCCTTCCTTTTTCTCTGCTCGTCACTTTTCCTCGATTGTGTTTTATCGGATCTTCGCCTGCTTGAGCACTGGCGCTCCTCTCCACAGACGTCTGCCTTGGATTAAGTGGTCGCATCCCGCTCCGCAGGCGGCTCCGCAGTTGGAAGCCAAGATTTGGTTAGTCTGGCCTTGATTGATCATCATCGACAGCGTAGCATCTTCACATCATACCATTGTGTCCCAGGTTATCCCTTTGTCCAAATACATCGTTTTTCCGTTTGCGAGACACCGGGATTGAGAGAGTTTGTACTTTCTTTTATATTTGCGGCGATTTTAAACTTAATACGTTGTCGGCGAGCCCGGATTTGAGCCTTCACTCCAGCCACCTACTCTGGTGGCGCGCTGTCGATAAGATAAGTGTCGCTTGCGTACGGAGGAACTGGTCTTTTCGTCGCCTTCTTGAACCACCACGGCACCTTTACAACTCTTCAAGAACGAGAAACCACACGCCCTTCTTTCTGGCGGCTTGTTCTCGTCAATTGCCAAGTCATTATGAAGTCTGCAAGCAGACTATTTTATCTATCCATCTTTGCGCTCTGGGCATCGCCTGGAACTTGCGCTGCCGGGACTGATAGCGATTGTGCAGTACGTCGTTCCTTGGATGCAAGTCATTCCGCCTGCCGAGGGCTCTCCTAACAGCTGCATTTGACAGATTTCCCCCAAGTCTATTGTTCAAGATGCCTGCGCCTCATTTTCAACCCTCGAGAAGCTGAATGAACGGGTTAAACCTGCCCTTGACGACCTCACACGAAACACCGACTTCTTCTCATACTACCGCCTCAATCTCTTCAACAAAAAGTGTCCTTTCTGGGACGACTCGAATGGATTCTGCGGCAACATAGGATGTGCCGTCGAGACGCTCGATAACGAAGAGGATATACCTGAAGTGTGGAGAGCGAAGGAGCTATCAAAGTTGGAGGGACCTCTTGCGAAGCACCCTGGCAAGCAAGAGCGCAAGCAACATCCCCAAAGACCGTTACAGGGAGAGCTGGGAGAAAATGTGGGTGAAAGCTGTGTAGTTGAGTACGACGACGAGTGCGATGAACGAGATTACTGCGTCATTGAGGACGAGAGCGCTTCATCCAAAGGCGACTATGTGAGCTTGCTTCGGAATCCCGAGCGCTTTACCGGATACGGTGGAGAGGGCTCCAAACAGGTGTGGGATGCCATCTATCGTGAAAATTGCTTTCAGAAGAGTTCGTTTTCGCATTCTGCAAATCTCGGCATGTCTGACAATTTCAACCCGGCCGCTCTGGACTTCAAGCAAGTCATGGATGCTGCAGGACGGCAAGCCCAGCTTCAGGCACAACGTCTGCAGCACCCCAACACTCCCTTTGTTGCCAACACTGGGTACGAAGTTGATGACGAATGCCTGGAGAAAAGAGTCTTTTATCGAGTCATGTCCGGCATGCATGCGAGTATCAGCGCTCATCTTTGCTGGGACTTCCTGAACCAGACCACTGGAGAGTGGCAACCCAATCTGCAGTGCTACAAGGACCGTTTGCACGGATACTCTGACCGAATTAGCAACCTCTACTTCAACTACGCGCTTGTCACCCGGGCTGTAGCCAAGCTTGGCCCAGAACTGGCCGGAGCCGAGTACACATTCTGCACGGGCGACCCGACCGAGGACTTGGTCACTCGTGTCAAGGTGACTGAGGTGGCAAAGCAGGCAGGGAGTATCCCTCAAATCTTCGACGAGAGCCTCATGTTTGTCAATGGAGAGGGCCCATCCCTTAAGGAGGATTTCCGCAATCGATTCCGCAACGTGAGCCGGCTTATGGACTGTGTTGGGTGCGACAAATGCAGGCTCTGGGGCAAGATTCAAACCAATGGATACGGCACAGCCCTGAAGATCCTCTTCGAGTCCGACAACCACAGCAAAAAAATCCCCGTCCTCAAGAGAACCGAACTTGTCGCCCTCTTCAACACGTATGCACGACTGAGCTCGTCGATGCGAGCCGTTGGGGAATTCAGGCAAATGATGGATGCAGAAAGCGGCCAGAAGCCAGCAGCGGCAAGCGAATCTGCCGTAATCGAAGATGAGAAGGTCAATGAGGAGCGCACCGAGGCAAACGACTACGACCCAAGTGACCCATCCTACCTGTGGCGTCAACTTGAAGACATGAAGCGACGTGGACCCAAGAGCAGTTCATTCCGGGACCAGTGGGCACACGAGACTGCGCTCATTCGGCAATCTGTGAAGGTGGTTCTTCACGGGTGGCTGCACGGCTCGATTCTGATGTAGGTTTGAGACGCGGCCATTTGTTTGGACTTGTTTACGATTTTCACATGCTAATGTGTCTTGTTTCAGATATCGCATTGCAGTGACGGAAGCCCATCGTCTCTGGCTGTACTTTCTCGGTTTGCAGCCAGGACCGGGCTTGGTCGAGTATAGATGGGCGCCCAAAGACAAGAAGAAGGAGCTGTAAGAATAGGTTGGCATTTTTTTGGCGTTTTGAATCAGCATTGCATCGACTTGTATTTTTTTTTTTTCGCAAAAACATTTACATGACCATATGCACTTTAAGAATGGGCATTCATAAGTACTGGATCTATCTATATGCACATCCGGCCAAGAGTCCATCAGGGCTGTGCAAGCACACCTGAGCTCGAGCTGTCTTCTATATCGAGGACGTGCCCCTGAGAAGTGCGTCCTCCTCGAATTCCTTCTATGGCAGAATAGCGATGGTTTTGCTCGAGGCAGGTGACTGTTCATCGAGGGACGAAGTCGGGCTGCGATCAACAACCACATTTTGGATGCTGTCGGAAAGATGGGGGAAGAGACCAGCTGCGTGCACCCTGAGCACCACCGGGGAAGGGATCGTAGCAAATTCCTCCAATTTTCCGCCTACTTTTGTTTGTATTTATGGCTTGTAAAATGGTTCAGCGGACTTTTTGTTTCGTGCATTTGGCGGCTGCGCTATTTTTTTCTTCTTTTTTTTTTTTGAGTGCAGCAAGGTCAGCTTTTGTATGCAACTCCAGAGCTTGTCAAGTCTCCTGTATCTTGGCTGAAAACGCCGCTAATTCATGTGCTGAGAACTGTTAATACTACTTCTATCAATATAATAGATAGGTGGGCATTCCTGCGCCTGCTTATTTCTCAGTTCCCATTGGATACCATCCCAGTAAGAGAATTTGCCTGCACGTTGCCGCACTCAAGGGGCCGGGATGCTTATGAATTGGTATGTCGAGAGCGAGACGAGCCGGCCAGCAGCGGGGGTGTCTTGTGGTGCGGCAGCGAAGGGTGCATGGTGGTAGGCGGCTGACACGGGAGCGATGGCGGTGGTGGTCGGGTGTGGGGATACAGACAGGGGTGCATGTGTGATTGATCGATCCATGTCGGGGCCTAGCGCACGTGGAGTGGATGGAACGGCATGGGAGGGCGGTATCAAGGGTCCTTCTACAGCGAGTCAACAAGACTAATCAGTATGATTCCACCGTCATGTGTCTTTACAGGATAGGCTGGCTGTGCTGTTTTTTGTCGTCTTAATCTAGGTTGAGATTACCATCGGACATGTCAGACGTGCGCCGACGTCGGCGCCCAAGTTGGCACCGTCTCCAGCCCCACAGTATGACGAGGGCCTGGGGCACGGCGACGAGGAGGGCGATGATGGCCAGAGTTGCCTCGGTGCTGATGGCCATGGGGCTGCCTTTTTTTCTTTCGCTTTTTTTTTCCTTGGGAGGTGTTGCGTGGTTTGTGCTTGTAAATGGCAGAAATGAGTTGGAAAAGAAGGGTGTCGAGTGTGAATCTTTGGGAATGGAAGCAGAGGGCATGAGAGCATCGGCCCTCGGTTCGGGTTGGAGGCGCAATATACAATACCCCCCCTGTATGTTTCTACACGAGTGACCTGACAGGGTAGCTATAAGCAGGGGGTAGTACACTATCTATGATCTACATATTTTAAGTAGTAATATGTTAAGAAGGCTTACAGGGTTCACGATAAAGACCTTAACTTACTAAAAAAATCTCGGGAAATCTCAGGTACTTTTAATACCCACCTTTCTCTTATAAAATTATTTTTTATTGGTTATTACCCCCCCTATTAGGTCACGCATGAAGAAACATTCAGGGGGGGGACTGTATCCCTTTGAGTGTGCGCAGGTGCCTGTTATGTATATACTCCACTTTTCTCTAGTACTTACTAAGTACATCGTTTATAACAGGGTACCCACTTATTTACTTGTAACTTCTAGTATATAAGGCACTTTATTTACCATATATATTTTCAGGTGACTTAAGTATCTTTTAATCTCATGTCTTTAATTGGTTAACATCCTTGGTCGTTACCAAAATGGCACCTGCGCACACTCAAAGGGATACACATCTTGAAGACACTGCCGAAATCCATCCACCCCTGTATGCTCATGACTTGTGGCCTAGCAAGGAAGTGCTTGGACTGTCGGCGGGCGTCCGTACCAACAGCAACGCACTGTAATTATGTGGGAGATTGTAAGCAGGGCTACAGGGCTGCAAGCGGAGAGATCTCTTCAATGTTGCAACGGACTAGGGTGGCGCAGTTTTGGAACAAACATTTGGTGCCAGGCACATTTAGATAGTATCGATATTGACCCTGCTCGACCTCGAGTGGTCTCGCTGGGAGTAAGGCTGCCAACTGTCAAGTAGCACCAGACCAGACAATGTTTGATATGCACGGCCCTCTCCCTAGCAAGAGGGCACTGAGGCACCGGGGAAATTTTCAGGGAGGCCTGGCGGTTTATTGGGCCACCCCCCGGGCGGATTTTCAATCAACATCTGCACAGCGGCTGACCCTGGGGGCCCTGGGGGGAAAGAGGGAGAGAAGGGGGTGAGCGCATTGTTCACCAGAACAGACCAGACTCTTTACTGACAGACAGGGCAGCGAAGGCTCCAACGAAGCATCTTCCAAGGATTAGGGCCAATAAGCAGTTACCGACGTTGACGGTGCGTCTATATGTCACTTTAATCCCACCAGACCCCAAAAATAATTCCATTACAGGGTTCTGCCGGATAAAAGGGGGGAGGACTGGTCCCAGGGCCTTGTGGAGAGGCATACAGCCTTTGCTGCTCCAAGGGGATTCTCTTTTTCGAATGCACCAGACATCTCATCCTCGTGATCAATCTTGGCAGTCAATCCATCACATAGTCTAGCAAGAGATTGCAGTTAGGTGAGGTCAAGCAGCAAGGTACTTTGCATACTCGGTATACCAAGTGTGTATACATATAGAAAGGCGACCGTAGATGCAGCGGCGGTTACGAACACGGCTGTGTCGAAATCCCTATTTGTCTGGTGTGCGAGCGTGAGCTTGAGACCTCAGTGCCGTCATTGGGGGCGTAGGAGGCAAGCTCTGCGCGTCGACATTTCGTGGATAGGTCCGATGCGTGATGCCTCCAACCATTCCTTTCACATTGAGACGAGATTGACGAGTCTATTACGACTTTGATTGCGCCTTTATTGTACATGTATCCCCAAGTCTGCTCAAGGTAGAGACGAACGACTAGGTGCTAGGTAATATTGTATTATGTCAACTCTTATTTTTCTTCTTCTTTTACTCGTTTCCCCCCCCAAAGTCTGAGTTATTCTTTTGCTCTAGCCTTTATCTTTACTGCCAGTTGACCTCTCTTTCCGCTCTTCTTTTCTCCCCCCTTCCCCCCTTCCCCCACTTCTGTCTCTTTTACCATGTTTTGAAATTACTACTAAAAGACACCGCTCGTTTCTTATTATAATATACTTGGATTTGCTTGGCATGGATTATAGATTGGCTTTGAACTGTGCTTGCCGACCTTCTCATGTCAGTAGGTGCGTGCAACCTATTTACCACCGTCAACAAGCTTGTGAAATGAGTGAAGAAAAGGGAAGAAGAATGGCATCATCTGTCGAGTCAACATGTACAAAAGTGTTGGGAATGCTAAACATTCTTATTGGGAATGCCGGTTCCTTCTACTTTCGGGAGACCAGCTGCGTCAATTGGAGTCAGCGACGTCGACGGCTTGCCGATCAAAAGGTCAGCGTGAAGATGCTGCAGGCATCCTCCCATGGCATCGAAATTGGGCGCGTTGCGGTGTCTCCCAATTAGGCTGTCATTATGCCATCCTTGTTGGGATTCCGCGCAGCAGCCCAGGAGGAGACGTGCTCGGAGAATAAAAACTAGCCTTTCGGGCGCTAATGGCTGCGAAACAAATCATAACAATATCATCGGAGCTCTCTTTCCGTGACATTTTTTATCATGCAGGAGACCCGAATCGCGACCTAGACAAGGAACGCAGAGGTTGCTGGAATGCCTAGCATGCCTTCGGCGTGCAGAGGCCCAACAGGTCTACCACGTGCAATTCACCAACCTGACACAGATACCACTGTTTTTACTGTTTTTGTCTAATTAAGGCTGTTTTTGATGCCAAACAACATTACTCCATGAAGTCACTCGATGGCGTTTTGGCCAACGTCCAATGTCGACGAGGCTCAGGTGTAAAACATCTTCATCATCAGTCAAACAGAAGCCACGGCCTGGGCAAAAATTGGATAATAAGATTATGCAGACTCCTTCAAGCCAGGTTTAAGGAGTTGTCGGCAGATCTTCTCCAGTTCTCAATTCGCCGACCGCGAATGAAACCCGACATCTGAACGTATTTCCACCCAAGAGAGCAAGTGGTTCTGAGAATCGGCCAGGACGAACTATTCAGACCAGATGCATGGCACGCCCATTTCCAGAAGCCTACCGAGAAGTTTGGCAGAGACTCAGTGCGTCGTTACAAACTTGACAGCCATGTCTAACCATCGCCTTGAGCCGCCGCTCGTTTCCGGCGCCAAAGACGCGTCCTTGTCCACGAATTTATCCTCTGGCCGTTGCCTACCTGCACCAAAGGTTCTTGCCATTGCTCGCAAGGCAATGCGAGATGCTCTCCTGAGCGAAGGGTCGGCTGGGCAACTTGGCGATGCAGTCGTTGGTTTGCATCCCGGCGTCACCATTGACCTTAGCCGGAGTGCCATCCCCGAGCTGCCGGAGGAGCTTGTGGACATACTCAAGGATAAGTTAGAAAGGTCAGTTTGTGCAACAATTAAAATTATGAGCACGGGCAAACGTCAATGCTGACAAAACGACGATGCTTTGACAGATTGGCCTTGTCGCACAATCAGCTGTCGTCTCTGCCAGTGCGGCTTTCAGAATGTACCTCACTACGGTACCTGAATATCAGGGCAAACAAGATTCGGGAATTCCCATTGCCCGTAAGGCAAATCTACAGACCACGACTCCTGTCACTGTGCACCAGGTGCTAACTCCGGAGCAGCTGTGCTACTTGAAGCGCCTCGAGATTCTTGACCTCGGTCAGAACCAACTCCGCGTGCTGCCCCCAGAGGTTGCGAATTTATCGTCACTCAAGGTTCTTTCCATCCCGAAGAACCAAATACGGGAGTTGCCATTATGCCTGGCCAATATGGCGTCCTTGCAGGTCCTTAAAATTAAAGGGAACCCGATCACCTTTCCGCCAAAGGATCTCATCTCTACCCTCGCCACCACCTCACTTCAAGAAGGTAGCAGTGACACGACAGAGGTTGCTATGACGGCACGCATAAAATCCATCCTAAGGCAGGAGGCTATTAACAGCCGCGTGGAGCCAGATATCTCCCATAACTGCACTGGCCCGGGTGACGAGACTCCGCGCCCAAGCCGGAAACGAGCTGCAAGTGGACGCTTTCCAATAAAAGTGTCTGGATCAGAATTTTCCGGTATGAGGTACCAAAGCATGGGATCGGGTTTCCACCCAATGCCTCCCAAGCTACATTATCGCGAACAGTCTCATCCTTGTGGAAGCACCCAAAGGACCGGCGTTGTGCCTTCAGCGACTGGCAATGTTGAAGAACGCCTCCGGAGTAAATCGGAAACCCTGTCATGCTTAGGCCAACCAGATAAATGGAGCCGATACAGAGAAGTCAACGAAACCAGAGCATGCAATCATTACGATCGAGAATCAAGCTTCAGCTGTGCCACGCACGGAGTTAGGACTGGGCACAAGAACGCTACTACGCCCGCTGACTCAATTCTCCAACAATCCATCTACGGCAGACGACTCTCTGCGGTACCCAAGCGGCGCCGGATATCGAAATGCTTCAACCCATTTATTGCATTTGCCAAGGGGATGCTATACGCTATTCTCCAAATCCACCCCATGATCCAGCAGCTGGCGATATTGGCTCGCGGCGAACTAGCGGATAGTCAGCCCAGCCTGCAAATCGTGATTTACAGTACAAATTGCCACATAGAGGTGTTGGAGCTGGAGATACAAAAGTACGACACAACAGCTTTGGAAACCAAGGACCATTCAACTCAGACGAATATTGTCCTCCGAGCGTGTCAGACACTCATGGGAGCGTACCGGCATATATGCGCTCTGCTTGCGGATAGCACGGATGCGCCCGTCGACAACGGACACGCACGATATATTCGGACGCTGTTGACGTTGCTCTACAATTGCGTCATGGAGCTCCGTGCCACCATTCTATCTGTAACGAACGAGTGCACGGAGCACTGGCCAGCAGACTCTGCTCCGGAAATACCGTCCATCCCCAAGATGGCTCCGTTGCGGGCGCCTCGGACAAGCTCCGAGACGAGGAGATGATGCGGAAATCTAACCATCCTGCCGCTGACGTGAATGCTTCATGTAACCGGGGGCCAATTCAAAAGTCGCCGCGGCCTGAGCCCGGAGAGATGCCGGGGGAGTTGAAACCTCCTGATTTGACCCTTGACACATCGGACTCGGACGGGCTATTCGACAAGATTCTCCTGTGCCTGCAGAACTCAGCCAACATAATGCTGCGCATCCTCCCGGCGTTTGGCGGCCAGTTAACGCATGGGCTTCGAAGCGCCGTGCGCAAGCACGCGCCCTTGTCGCACATCCAGCACTGGAAGTGCCTCACAAAGGAGTGCGCCAATGCTATCCAGCACATGCAGACTGTCAAGCGCGAGATCTGCCGAGTCAAGCTGAACGGACCGGCGCAACAGCCTGGCTCGGAATTCTGGGACTTGATCATCAGTTTCATCGCGTCTTGGACGACGTTGGTGGCGGAGATTATGGCGTGCATTAACAAGATCCTGTTGCCGCCGGATACGAGGGCGCGCCTCAGGCCGATCCAGGAAAGCATGAAGGAGACAAGTAATGCCGTGGTCCGGTCACCTTGGTGCGACGTGCTTTCGACGGGGAGAAACGACACGGGGGCTTTGAAGGCGACTGTCTTGCCGGCTCTCGCCTCACCGGCGCCTCGACGCGTATCTATAGAGCCAGGCGTACGAGCCACGGAGCCTCTCTCGGGTGAAGGGGCTTTTGTCGCTGTGAGGGTTCATGGGAGCGGGTTTGACCGTGTAGATGTCCTGCCTGGACATGCTGGTTACCGTTGTCGCGGGGTGGTGCGGTGAGACATTTGAATTTCACTTTGCGGCCTTGTGTCTCTGCGGTTTCGGAAAAGATTGCTTTCAAGCGTGGTCAAGTGAATGAGAAGTGATTGGGGTCGAAGTAGAGGATTGTGACTAGGGCTCAGCGAGGGCTTGGAGTGATGACTCAATTCAGCTAATAACAGCACTGTCTTTGGTATCAAAGGGCCTTGGTTTCTCTCAAGGCCTAGCTGATTAAAAAGCTCTATAAATACAAGAAGTCGGTGAGGGCCTTGTGACCTGGGTCCCGTGCTTGCAGCCCTTGTTACACGGTCAAAGCTCAACAACAACAAGCCCAACAAAGGGGCATCGCCGATATCCCTTGAATGTGCAAAGAGACAAGCTGGGGAGTACCGAGTGTATTTATAGGGATGATGTGCAAGCCCACACTGAGGGCAAGATGTAAGCCAGTGTATTTGTTCTGTAATCGAGGAAAGTATATAGTGAAAAGAATGTTATATGGACAAGACATCACCGTCACACATGACGGTGTGTTGGCTGTCTCCGAGCATAACTCTTGTACGCCTCTGCAGACGCTGCTCTGAACTTCTTGCCCCAAGTAAGTAAAATGACGGGAATAAGCAAAATGGCAAAACACAGCACAGAAACAAGAATGTGCACATTTCGCAGTCCCATGCCGCTGATCCAGGGCGTCAAAGCAAAGAGGACGACGACCGAGAACGCATTGCGTGTAAATACGACTCCGACAAGGGCGTTACCGATGATCTGGCGAATGATTAGCTATTGTAGCAACTACGGAAGAAGACAAAACTGACGTCGTGATAGCAGTCCATGGCGTAGGAAAGTGCAATGCCGCCCGCGACCACGAGACCAAATCCAAAGATGCCGTATCCGACGGCAACCAGTGGCCAAGGCGAGCCCTATACAACAAGGATTTCATCAGCAGAGCTACGAACGGGCACAAAAAGAGTTCGAAACGTCGGTACTCACATATGCCAAGCCAACGCCGCACACGAGGATGCCGGCAGGCGTCATGACCGACATGGGCAGAGCAAGCCAGAGACGCATCTCTGGCTCGTAAATGCCGCCGTTGCGCCGCGCCAGCCAGACAATGGACTTGTCGTTCATCCACCCACCAAGGAAAATACCCGGGAAGGTGCCGATAAAGGGCGCGACATTCATCAGGCCTACACCCGCGGCGGTGAAGTTGTACGGCGCACTAAACAAGTACGTCGCCTGGACAGAGTCACAGAGGTCAGAATCGCAAACCAGGCCAACATGCTGCCGTACGTGATGGCGGCATATGCGATGGCCGGAAAGGTGAAGAGCAGCACGACGGGCTGATAAAAGTCGTGCAAGAGATGCGTCTTGCTGTTTGTGACCCAGGCCATGCGCTGCCGGTAGCTAGCCAAGGGGATCGAGTGGTCGACCTGAATGACGGACCTGTTCCACTCAGCTTCCGCAACAGAGTGTTTGTCGTCCCCGGTTGACCGGGACCGGATAGGTTCCATGCCGTCCCTGGCATCGACGTTGTTGATAAACTTGGATTCCTCGAACAAAAGGACAATGAGGACGAGGTGGACGCCGAACAAGATGACGCACCACCACCACATCCACCGCCACCCCTGGCTCTCGACAATGTAGCCAGAGGCAACTGGGCCCAGATACGCGCCGGCAAAGGTGAAGAATAGATACCACCCGTTCATGATGGCGTGGTGGTGTACAAAGAACAAGTCTGCAATGGTAATCTGCACAATCGTCTCGCTGATGGCGCCGCCGACGCCGGAGACCAGGTTGCTGCCGATAAAGTCCCCCCCGGTCTGCGTCTCTGCATACCACACACACGATACGAGCTGTAGAATCGTGCTGAATAGGTACAGCGGTCGGCGGCCGTACTTGTGGACGAGGGGCACGAGGAGGATGCACCCGATGGCGAGGCCGCCGTAGTTGATGGCGGCGCCCGCATTGAGGAGACCGATGGAGAAGCCGAGCTCTTGCTGATACCGCTCCCACGCGGTGAAGCCAATGTCCAGCTGGACAAAGGTCAGCAGCACGTAGAACGAGACGAGGCCAAAGTTGACGTGTTTTCGCCACGATGCCCAATTGAGAGGATCATTGGGGTTCGTGGTTGGGACTGGGTGCAGGATTACCCCCTCGGTAGGAAGAAGTACTGTGTGTGAAGGAGGGCGTTAGATCTGAGCGTGACAAATGAAGTTGGGCGGAAAATAGGTCTTCTTACAGTCTTTGAGGGCGATGGTTCCGGGAACCCAGAAATCAGCGCCATGTGGAGGAGGCTCGTCCGAGGACATTTTCATGACGAAATGATTCTGATGGGGGAAAAATAGAAAAGGCAATGGGCTGATACAACCAGCCTGACCGAGGCAAGACGATGTTGCCAAGGCGGTCCTCTGACTCCTCTCATGCCGTTGTATGAAGTTGGGAATCGTCAACTATGCGCGACCGTGCTCGACTAGCAACGCCAGCTACGACAGCTAAGCGTTCATCCGATTCTGGTCTTTGACATTTTACCAGGCCAATGGAAAAAGAAGTTTGTCTGGCGGGTTATTACGCGCAGTGGCTGGCGGTCACGTTGGCGTCTCGAGCGTGGTTTTGCCAACGTGACGGCCCACGGGCCACAAGTCCGCATTCCGGCTGCGGGATATGAGGAGTTGGAAGTCCACGACAGTCCAAATGCCCTCTCTTTACCCTCTTTTGGAGTGACGTGCCACTGTCTAAAGCCAACATGCATGCACGGCCCGCGGAATCCACCGTGGTTGTGGCGGCTCCGGGCTCGGATCGGATCGGGAGGGGGAGTCAGTGACACTACCCCGCGTTATCAGGACTTGCGGGGGCCAATCATAATGCGTTTAATAGGCCGGCTTGGCATGTCGCAAAGGACTGTGGCGTGGCCACGCCCATTTTTGGTGTGACAGATTCCTGCCTGTCATGCTGTTTAGGGCCTAGTTGGTACCAGGCTGTGTCTGTGGTGGTGATACGACCGACTCCGTACATATGTACTCTCTTATTCGTCGATGGAAATTTGCAGCGGCCGCATTATTGACTATCATGATGGACTTGGACTGTTGTTTGACGCGTTACGAGATGAACAAGTTGCCCAGAGCTTTTATATGGAGGCATGTCGGATTCCGAGGCGGCCGGCGGCCCGCCCAGCCAAGCTCAACACGACCAATACATTTGATTCCATGGTTGATAAATACTGCGGCTTTCAGAGACACATGACTGCCCAGTCATTCGCCACTCCACACGCTTCACACCAGCTCGTTATCAACTCCTCGTCTAAACAGCAACAACCACAATGGCACCCAGGGTAGAGGCCAGCGTCATAGCCGAGCTCGCTGCCCAGGCATTCCAAGACCCCCAGTTGCCGCGGGATAACCCAACAGTCTCGTTTTGGCAAATGCCTCCCCACCCATCCCTCTCCGAAGTACAGTCGGCGAGTCTGCCCTCCACAACAGACTACGCCATCATCGGCTCAGGCGTAACCGGCTGCAGCGTAGCAAAGCATCTGCTGGACAACTCGCCGTCAGACACCTTTTCCGTCACCGTGTTCGAGGCACGCGCTCTTACAAGCGGCGCAACCGGCAGAAACGGAGGCCTTCTCACCTCCTTCGTCCCAACCGACTACAAGCTGCTCAGCGAGCACTTTGGCCACGAGCAGGCCACAAAGATTGCCCGCTACGCCAACCGAACGCTCGAAAAGATGCACCAGCTCGCCAACTCGTCTCCAGAATTCAAAGACGCCAGCGACATCAGAAGAACACTAGACGTGCTCTTGTTCGAGGACGAAGCATCCCGGGAGGCATTCAAAGAGTCGTGGGCGCTCTACGGGGAGCATGTGCCCGAAGACAAGGGCAAGATTCAGTTCCTGACGACCGACGAGGCTGAAGCGGTAGGTCCAACCTTGCCAGAGGAGAAAATCCTGGGAAGAAGGGAAATATGACATGAGCAGAAATACGACGTCAAGGCCAAGGCCGGCGCCTTGCTGTACCCCAACGGGGCACTCTGGCCATATCGACTCATCACACGGGTCTGGGGCCAGATCCTCGACCAGTACAAGGCTCGCGTGTCTGTCGAGACCAGGACGCCCGTCACGGAAATCACCTACGACAAGGCCTCGCATTCTGCGCATCCCTACATCCTACACCCCCCGAGGGGAAACGTGCGCGCTAAGAAAATTGTTCACGCAACCAATGGCCATACCGGCCACCTCCTGCCCGAACTGCGTGGCAAGATCTACCCGCTCCGTGGGACCATGTCGACGCAAAAGTCGACTGCTGCGTTTGGCAAACGCGGTCATGAAGTGACCTGGACTGTTTTGGGGGGAAGCAGCTACGACCCCGAGACGCAGATTGTCAACGTTGGCCTCTTGTACTCGAACCAGAATCCACGGACGGGGGATATTTTCATTGGCGGTGAAAAGGCCAATATCCGGGAGTTACTCATCAGTGACGATTCGCAAATCGATGCCTCGTGTGTTGAGAATCTGTCTTCCGTTCTGCCTGCGATATTCACAAAGGGCTGGGAAAACGGGGAGAAGCCCGAAGTTCGCAAGATTTGGTCGGGAATCATGGGATTCACCGCGGACCGCCTCCCGATTATTGGACCCCTGCCGCTTGAGTTTACGAAAAGAGGCGAGCAGGGCGGCGAGTGGATCGCTGCTGGGTTTAATGGGTACGGCATGCCGCTTTGCTGGTCTTGTGGCGAGGCCGTGGCCAAGATGCTGCTTGGTATTGATGTGGGCGACTTTTTGCCCGAGGTGTTTGCTGCTTCGAGTGAGCGGCTGGGTGATGACGTGAGGATGAGCCCGCGTGCTGCGTTGGATTTGTTCTTCGGTGGGCACGTTTAGATTACAATTTGGGATACTGAGCATTCTAGCCAGGAGCTGAAAATGGACTTGCTTGAAATATAGACGGCTGCGTTGTTCTGAGAATCAAAAAGTTGCAGTCCATTTCGCGCTTTATATCTTTAGTGAGGGCGAAGAATTTTCCACAAGTGCGAAAGGAGGCCTTTTTGTTACCGTTTCGAGAATATGAGACATCTGCAGCATCCTATCTCGAGGTTTGGGCGAGTACGATGCATGTAAGCGGTGCGAATATGCTTGTTGTGGTAGTCACGTAGTTATGGGTGTTTGCAACAACGCCGGCAAGGGGCATAAAGGATGCTTGAGAGTTTGTTGGCGACTTGGTGTCACAACGGGTATTGGGCTTAACCAATGAGGTACTCCGTAAAAAGATGCAGCGATAGCGGCCATTGACTCTGCTCGTCACATAGCTACCCGCCTCCATAATAGCATTCTATTCACTTATACGGTCTGAGGTTTGGCTGTCATGCCGATGGCTACGTAGAGTCGGCCAAGTATAGATGTGGGTATACATGACGTGGGCGCGTTGCTATTCAGCCAACACAAGCCTCCGACTACATTCATGATGCGGCGAAATCAAAGCTATAAACGACTGGTGAGCTGCTAAAGTACAGACAATCACCTTCATGTATCGGGGAGACCGACGCCCAGCTTCGGCCAGATTTACGGCGTGTACACAGCACTTTGATGGAGTGTCCAACATCCCTTTCGCCTTCTCAGCCGCCCTGCTACCTTTGACATCTTTCAAAACAGAAACTCCTTGAAACGTCACATAAGCCGAAGGAACGTTCCCCCAATTCCGTGTTGGTCTGGGGATGAGTGTCACGGGCCACTGTTAACTCGGTGTATCAGTCTGATTTGTGTAGACTACTTCACTCCCCTGATCTGCCGCGCAGAAATCAAATGGTTGTAATCCCAAGGCGGCCTTGAACATGCTCTTTTTTCTTCCTCCCTAATTTCTGTATTTACAATTGTACCATGTCTTCGTGTTAGACAAGCAAACGTACAGTTCTCCAAAACAACGCTCTCCATGAGGAACCCGCTTTTAGCAGACTATGCCGACCTAAACCCTCGTCCTGGCCTAGGTATATTCTTTAATCATATATGTAGTTTAATTCCACAACTTCACCAGTGATTAAACCTACGCTCTGCAGACACCATGATATTCTCGCGCCTAGATAACGGGACGCCTTGTTTTAGCTTTTCTCAGACGTAGCTCTCAGTGGCAAGTCTCAGTTGTTGCCGAAATAGAGCGGTGTTTATGCCAAGTCACAAGACTTTTAGCTGACTGAATTGCAGCTGAGCTCAAGCAAATGAAAATCTATATGGCGGCCCTTTATAGTGCGATCAATTATCTACTGAAAAATATCATGTGCTACGTGGTTAGTGACCCAACCAAGACAATTCTTAGGAGGCAAGTGCCACACGGATGTTACACGAGGGCTACCATCACGAGACCCTAGGGGCACTAGATTCATCGCTGTTTTGTATGAATAGATACTTCACTGGCGGAAAGAGCCCAAGAAAAACCAAGGACCTTTAATTCTAAAGAATGTTGTTAGATGAATCAAGCTATTGATCCTAAGCCCTCTATTAAGCCCTTGTCATAGCAAGGATATCGGATACATTTACTTCCATATCAGATAACGTACAGGGCTTGGGTATGCTATGGAAAAGGGTTTGTTGAGTAATTAATTCCTCTACGGTTGAGTTGTTTTGTTACCTTGTCAGCAACACAACATTAATTCAAGGTGGTGCTGCATGTCAGCTCGTATCTTGTCTCAATATTTGCTGCATGAGTCAAGATGTGCTCATCAGCAGCTGAGCCCTCTGTTTGTCGAACTCACCTCGTTGTCTAATGCAAGTTTCGCTCTCATTCGAGGAATTGAAATGAGACACCGAAGCTAGTGAGACTCGGTTAAAGCGCCGGTGGCTAGCTGTGATGCACATGGTCGAACTGTCTTGGGTATCGTGTACCCTCGACCTAATAGTGGTAGCTATATCCCCCTTTTCCTTGTTCGCAACTAATTGGAGTTTTGATTCTCCTGTCGGCAAGTACTCAGGCTTTGAATACTAGAGTTTTGGAAGGGTGCTTCAAGTTAATTTTTTTCTTCCTTTTTGGGGGGCCAAATTGCAGTATTTTGCAGGGTTTGTGTAACGTCCATCATGTTTATCTATATAGTTGTTTCTTCTACAGCGCTCTACTGAATACTGCGTCCTACGCAGGACATTGCAGCATTTCATCTCTGCATAGAGTATATAGCCCCGTGTTTAGCTCTTGTTAAATGCATTCAAGTAGTGACACTCTAAACCCCCCTGCCGCTTCAGCGTGCATGTCTAGGCATCTTTGTGGTGACAAGGGCTCAGGAGTAACACCCATGTGACACTTGTGGTGAGACTTTCAGGACTGGGTGCTAGGGGTGGTACTATTAATAATTACTTCTGCATGTCCCTTAGCACATGCATTGATCTTGAACGACGTCAAGGCCACAGTCGCATAAATCATCGTACTGTAAGTGTGTTATCTGTATGAACTGGTATTGTCTATGGAGGCAGCCGTGAGAGACTCTCGCGCCGAGCCCCTTTTGCTACCGCACAGGAAAGATGTATACTGGCCACCAATTTGTATTCCCACTGTGCAAAGATAGCTTCACCACCAGCAGTTTGCGTATCAACAAAAGAAAAATACAAATAATGATTCTGGCTTTCCCATCCACAGGCCAATTCATTGTGAGACATGGTGAATAGACATTGGCACATCTCGTGAATGCATTTTCCGCACATTTAGAAAAGTCTGAAGCAGTCGGCGTTGATGTTGATGATGCTAATGCCGGTCTGGATTCCACAGATGAGTAATGCCATTCGACCAAAAGGGAAGACACGACGGCTCCGAAAACTTACCTTGGGACTGGCCTTGCAGCAGTAAGACCCTCCGGCGCATACGCCCAAAAAATCAATTTGGCAGAAGAAATCTGAAACTTTGCTGCAGCAGGTGAGGTGCTGGTTGTTGTTGCACTGGCCTGAGCCTGCGCCTGGAGCTGGAGCTGGGGCTTGGGATGGGGGTGGGGGTGGGTTGTCGTAGGGAGCTGCCATGACGGCGGCAGCAAGGGCGAGGATGGCAGAGGTGAACTTCATTTTGAAAGGTGAAGGCGAAGGTCAAAAAGCCCAGGGGTAAGTGAAAGTTTGGGGGAAGAGTGAAAAGTTGTACAAGAGTTGGGAACTGAGTGCTTGATGGGATCCAGGACAAGCACAAGGAGGATATCGCGGGCTTTTTATATTCAAAAGCCGGAGAGCACTGGGACCTAACATTGAGCAGTTTTTCCTGTGACGTTCCGGGACGTGGCGCGGTTGCCGCCGACGTATACGCACATGCTGCGCTCATCTTGCGCATTTTGGTGTTTGTGGGGAGTATTTTCCTTTGGGCCTGTACAGTGCCGAGTCTTGTCGGAACTAGTCCTGCAGAAGCATCGACAGAAATAGTTTGGTGCCTATACTAGCCATGGGCTGTCAAGTTTTGCAATATGGAGGATCAGGCTGGATTATCACAACCTGTGGAGTAGACGTCTCCTGTCACCTGAAGTTGCATGTCTCTTTCCTGTGCTAGTTAGACCTGCGTGAAGAACTAAAGCATAAATGGAGTCAGGAGATGGCTAAGTAGATCTATGTGGTTGAATTACGAGTGGCGATGGCAAATAAGACTTGAAAAGTGTGTGCCCTGGGACCTCGGCTTGTCAAACATCTAGTCCAATTTATTTGAACGAACGACGGCACAACATTATAGTACTCTTCTGCAACAGAAATGAGTTTGGCAGGCTCTCAAAGGTCACATATTGCATATCAGCATCCATGATTAGGGAAGACAGACCATGTCTATAGATGTTGTGGATTCGACAGTGCTCGCTGGGAGAGACATGCAGAAGTACATTGCAGCATCAATGTCTCATGATAACTCGTGGTAACCAAAAGACTAGTCTCCACTGTTCAGCGAGCAGCCGAACGTGTGACGCTTACGATTTCCACGATGTATCTCCAGCGGCCGACAACTCGGTCCAAAGGGATAAAAATTACTATTGTGTCCTGATGCTACCTTATTGCCTTGACCAAACAGGATCATGGCTTCTAAGAAAAAAACCACCATGCGTGGAGGAGTTGAAGCTCTTTCCAAGTTCTATCTGCCGATGATGCAGGTTGGAGCAGACGGAGGATGGGGAAAACTCGGGTTTGCCTCTGGCCCCGAGCGGGGGAACGAAAGACTAACCAATCAGAGACACATGAAAGGCTAATCTAGACATGTAAAAACATAAAATGAAACGTCACTAAGGGGTGGGTCGGTAGATCGTCTACGGCTCTGGCTGCGTTTGCTGGTTGTAATATTACCCCGTACGTCAGGGGAATTTCGGTAAGTGACTTTAGAAACTACTTTGCGTATTGGATCTTGATCGGATCATCGGCGACCTGTCTGTGCTCTTGTCTGTTACTTGTCGCGTTTACAAGCCACGCGAGTAGTAGAAAACACGAGACACTCACCACTCATTTACACGACAGAGCGTCTCCTGTTTCCGGCCACCCCTCGCCAGCAACCCGGAAAACGCCTGTCCGAGGTTGACTACTCCGCCTGTGCTTGGAATAATCGCCTCGCCATTTCCCAAAATCCCACTGTTAACCGGATCTTGATCTGCATGTCCCCGTCCGACTTAATGGGGCGGCACGTCCCTCCCGCAGAAGGCTCCTTGATATTGCCAATTGCCCCATCCGCAAAGTCCAATATGATTGGTTCGGAGTTCAAGTGCCCTTCTTATGCCTAGACCTGAACAGTTCAGCCCCTGCTAACTCTCCTGGAGGCTGGGAGCCAGAAATAAACAGAACGCGAAGTTGAGGTAAGATGAAGTCATGATGCTGCTCAGTACGGAGCAGTGGCGTTCTCCGAAAGGGAACATCTCCCACCACGGCATGCTACTTGTTTAATTCGGGTTGTTTTCTTGATTACAAAAAACCCCTCATTAGCCAGGGTACGTGTCATTGGATCTTGGACGTCTTTGGAGACTCAATGACGTGTGACGTGGGGATGCATCGCGTCTCGGTGCGGCCCATCCGGGTCCTGCCACCCAGTTAGACTGACAGACTAAGGGGCAGGCCAAAGCTAGACGAGGCGCTGGCAGCTCATATCACCGCATTAGCAAGGTCGAGAACCAATCTTGTCTTGAGCCATGATACAATCAGGTTCCGATACTGTGGGACACGCTAACTCGCACGACAACTTGAAGCAAAACCAGACATGGTGAAGGTGCCAAGTAAAATCAAAACTATAAAGTCAGGAACCAAGCAGAGCAACAAAGGGCGAAAAAGAAGAAAGAAAAAAAGAGGTTGTTTCACAAACCAAGTTGTGAAAAGAAATCGTTAAAAATATATGACACCTGAGGGATTCGAACCCTCGCCTATTACTAGACCGCGAATAGGGGCAATCGGATGAATCCGGTTGGACACCTGAACACGGCGCCTTAGACCACTCGGCCAAAGTGCCTTAATGCTTGATGTTAACTGTGTTCTTATTACTTATTATATAGCCTTCATATATGACGCCGTTATCGCGAGCAAGTTGGCGTATCCAAATACGCTAGAGTTCTCAAGGCGGTTTTTTTTTTTCACACAACAAAGCGAAGCAACCCATTAGTCGCCCATTTCCAAGCCCTTTAGCTGTATCCATTTTACCTGTATATGCTTCGAAATTCAGAGTCTATTTTCCTTTTTTTTTTTCAGCCTCCCACTTGACAATCTGTTCAAGACCTGTTTTCGCCTTCCCTTACCGGTGCAGACTCTGCCGAATTCTCATCCCAAGGGCATTAGAAGCACTCCTGTCAACAACTCTTTAGGCTTTGTTCTCAGTCTGAGGCCTAGTCGGATTCTGTCGGTCGTTGTCACAATACATGACTCCCGACGTGGTGGCGTTGCAATCTAAGAGTAAAAAGTTCGTCACGACGCCGCGCAACTTTGACTCGGGTTGACACCAAATGGATGACGACAATCAAGCACATGGCCATCGATTTCGGCCATGTCCCGCATTTCATCCTCCGTTGATGGTGAAAATTAGAGTTTGGAACAGGGGCGGTTCACAACAGCTGATCAGGGTTGCACCAGATCGCCGGATCAATACAATGTATCAAGGCCTAAAAACAACAAACAGGACCAAGTCAATCAAATACATCCATGCAATAACGTTCCTTCCGGATCCTCTTGAAATGCCCAGCAGCCTCTTCTTCAGTCAACGGCTCCCCGGCCTTCTCGTACTCTTCCATGACAATCTTGACCAGCACGCCCTTCACCCCCTCCGCCATCTTCCCAGAGCCACAGACGTAGAACCTGGCTCCCTCCTCCCACATTTCCGTGATTGACCCTGGCTCATGCCAGATGCGGTCTTGAGCATATGGGCATCCGCACGACTCTTCTTTGTCCCCGCTGTATGCTCGGAAGATCTCCACAACCCCGGACTTCTCCCAGGCATCGAATTCGTCTCGATACAGATCGTCTGATGAAGGGTTGCGACATCCGTAGAATATGATAGCCGGAGCGAGATTTCTGCCACTTCCATGAAGAGTAGCACGTTCTTGGACGAACGCCCGGAACGGTGCGAGTCCTGTGCCTGCCCCGATGCACACTATCGGAGTTTCTTCCTGGTTCTCCGGCAGGTGGAAGCCTGACTGGGCTGGCCGCACTGATATCTGTACATTTTCACCTGGCTCCAGGGATGAGAGGTATGAAGACGCCACGCCGATGAACCGTCCCGTGCCGGACATTGCCGACTCGTTGACAACACCGTACGTCAGACTGACCTTTCTGGAGTCGAAGAGCGATGAAGACGAAATCGAACTTTGCAAGAGTTAGGATTCACCCGTTCTGAAATCCGGTAATAGGATGCATGGAAACAACTTGATACTGTCGTAGTCGCATGGCAGGCAACATCTGAAGGAATTCGTGGATCGGCACACACAAGGCAGGGAACTTTTCCAGCACATCCAGCACATCCAGCACTGAAAGCCGCCCTTTTTTGACCACTGTGTCGAACTCCTCATCGGCTAGCTTTTGCAATTGCAGAATCTCATCGCCTTCTTTGTTCATCTCGCACAGGGTGGCAAGGTCCTAGACAAGTCAGTCACGTCCCTACAGTTCCCATTCTTCAACCGAAAAGGGCTACTCACCCGTTTGGTGGCCATCTGACCAAGTTCGACGTACGAGCTTGTTCTGCTACCGGAAGACTCATGCCTATAGGAAGCGTCGTTGGCGAAGAGGACGAAATAGTAACGTAGGCATCTCGTGGGAAATTGAAGCGTCGCAGACCTCGCGACTCGCTCTCCTTGGGATTGTGTGGCAGAACCGCCAAATAATCTCCCGCGGAATACGGCATATTTGCCGGGAGTCGCAACTCAACGTGTCGCTTCTCCTGGTTGCCGCCACTTTGGTCGACGAGCCGACGTGCTGCGACAACCGTGGCTTCTTCGACACTCTGATGCAAGACGGATGCTCTTGGCGTAGAAAAACTGACCCTCAGTCCGGGGGCGGAGTTACCGCCAGCATCACTTGGACCAGCGAACCGTTTCAAAACAGAGGGCCAGAGGACATCATCTTCCCTAGCCTCAGAGTCGGAGAACGTGTCCCTGTCTTTGGCGTTGGTGGAGTGTCAAGGAGCAAGTATTGAAGCGCCTAGCGTTTCTAGAGTCGGGTCGATGAGTCAACTTCCTGCTGAAGCCTATGGTACACATCCGGCCGCGGAGAATCTGGTACATGGTAAAGGACAAGGTAGCGGCAGTCGTCTCATGGCCAGCGGTGAGAAAAGTGATGAGGTTGTCGATGATGCTCTCATCCGTCATCTTGCGACCCGTTTTCAGATCCACCCCGTTGAGCATCTTGCTCAAGAGATCGTTTCTGTCCGCGGATGCAGCATCACCGCCGTCTTCCTTCCTGGATTTCAGCACCTCCAGGGCGGTCGAACGCAGAAGCGCTATGTTTTCGCGGTACTTTTCTTCCTTGCGCGGGTAAAACATGGGTGGCAGGATACGTAGGGACTGCGCGCCGGCTTCCTTGACAACCGCATACATGGCGGCAATGAATGGATGCAGGCCGTCCCGGTAATAGGAGTTGCATCGGAACCCCATGGAGCAGAGGGCCACCGTGTCGAGAGTCAGCCAGGTGAAGTCGTCGCCGACGTCGATGGGTTGAGACGGGCCCTGGCGAGCCCATTTGAGAGCGAGCTGGGTTGCAATTTCGTGCGTCTCGTCAAACATGCCTCTGATGGACATGGGCCCAAAAGCGGACATAGAACTCGGGGAACGATCCCCCAGTTCTCCTCTTCTACCCCCCCTGACTATGCAAGTTGGCTCTTGTCCTTTGATTGAGTCATTAGGGAAACCTACGGTCAAGAGTCCATCGTGGACCACTTTTCTCAGTTTCTATGTCATGGCACTGATAAGTTGACTGGTTCGTGCCTCAAAGCGGTCGAGATGGCGAGATGTACCTCCAAATCTCCCTCAATAGACTTTTTGAATCTGTTGTCGTCGCAAACTTCGTGTGCCAACTCGTAAGACGAGACTACTACGATTGTGTGTTTTCCAAACTTTAGTTTGTAATTCTGGCCTGTTTTTACTCAGTATGCGCAGAATGACTTCTCCCAGAGACCAAAACTCACCGTATCTCTCCGATAGTCTGACGAAGGATTGGAGCGATGTCCATGTCAGTGATATTTCCTAATATGGGCAATCCCGATGGCCCGGGTATGGGGACTGTGTCAATCGCCATGTCGATATCGACCGAGTCTCGATCTCTTTGCAAACGGCGCACCTATCGAGGCTGACGGCCTTTTATAAACTGTCAAGTGCTGCAACGGCGAAGACGCGGGCCCGCGAAACCTCCGTCTTGCGCCTCTCTCCAGCAACCATCTTACAGCCTTGCCACGGCCTGGCAATGCGAGGTCGTATTTCCACGCAAAGTCACGGCTTACATGCGCACTGTTGGTGCTTATTGACTACGGAGGCTGTTGCTGCAGGGCATGTCTGGGGTCTAGTTCTAATTGATGGATCCCGCGGTGTCCGGCGATGCCGCCCCCGTACCGTGGTAGAGCTGTGCGGAACATGACGTGGCCATGCAATGAGCGACAGTGCCATGCCTTGATGACGGGCGATTGAACATTTAGCTTGCGTCAAATGCCACGTTTAAATCTCACGTTTCGTGCGCAAGGAGCCAAGACTTGATCTACAATCTTCATCTACAAACTCCGCCACGCGCTTCTACCGGCGGAGTTAGTAAACTGCCAGTTGAAGCCGGGATGGCTGCAAGAGCTGGCAGCTGAGCGTTCCATCCTAGACAATGTGCAATGAAGTGTTGCCAAACATGTTTCTGCTTGTCGTATCAACCAATGGCTTGATACAGTCCACCCATGGTACATGACTACAGTTGGACAAAAGTCTTGAAACTTGCCGATGAATGCAACTCCAGTTTTGTTGGCAGCAAAGCCTTATTAGTCTCGCATTGCATGAATGTAGGAGATGAGGAGCATGGGGCATGTCGGAATTGGAGCCTCAAGCGAAGACATCGTGTTTGTCGAGGAGATGGTGGCGATAGATGACCTTGCCGAGAGGAGGCTCCTTATAGATGCTCTTAGTGAGACGATGTTGGCCGCGAAGTTGTAAAGCATTGGATCTGTTGTCGGACCCGGCAAATTCGAATATGTTGCGGCGAGTGTTATCGGCAATGTCTGCTCCCGTAGAAGAACGTGATATGCCGCTGGGAGCAGGAGCATAAACTCGGCTGACAAAAGACGAATTTCTTTGATGATCCCACCTGCGATGGGCCTTTTCGTAGGTCGATTCCTAAGCAATCGAAGACAGGCTCGGCGTGATCAGGCTTGGCCAAGTTCTCTGCCCGGAGACACAGATAGTCGTGGCCTAGGAGGCGCTTTAGCTCCTTCTGTGTTGACCTTGTGCCTGATTGGACTTTATGGACACGATCTGCTCTACTCGGTCCTGTTGTGTTTCCGCTGCAGCTGCTGCCAATGGTTAGCAAAGCTATGGAATTGCACGGAGAGTCAGCCGCGTGACGTACATTGCCTGTTGCCGGCTTGGGTTTGCTCCTCTAGCAGAGCAGAAACAAGCTTGCCAATCCCAGCCGTCTTGAGAACCGTATAAAGATAAAGCCGAAGTAGACTCCAACGCATATGTGGCTTTTGCCACACGGCCTGCTCTGTTGTGGGCCGTTACAGACGTTTGATGGACACAAGGGGATTGCTCATGGCGACTTTGAGGCAGACAACTTGGAGGGAAATCGAAT
Organism: Metarhizium acridum; assembly: GCF_019434415.1. Lineage (NCBI taxonomy): Eukaryota > Fungi > Ascomycota > Sordariomycetes > Hypocreales > Clavicipitaceae > Metarhizium > Metarhizium acridum. The sequence goes on along the minus strand of NW_027094030.1, from coordinate 928,156 downwards.
CTCAGGAGACAATGGTTGACCGCCTTCCGACTGACAAATCTTGGACCGAAGTCTCGGTGACGTATTTATAGGGACGAGCAGCGGGTGGTGAGTTGGTGTCTACGGCATCTCTTCCGTATACGGACTCAAGATGCCGCCGCCACCATATCCAGGTAATTCAACTGTGCAGATGTAGCTTTGCTGGGCCGCAATACCTCCTGAACCAGGGAGTTGGTTTGATTCAAATAAATGCGTTCTTGTACATCCTGTCCTGTAGCCTGGATGCGGCGCGAAAACATCATCATTGGTGGATTGAAGGTCTTTTTCGAGTACGGAGTACCGAACTACAATATGAAATGCTATCCAGCAACGAAAGATCCCATCATTGATGGTCTGGAGACACCCACCCGGTTGGTTGTAGCAGACGGGTCGCACGAATACCTAACAAGGCAGCATACAAATAGTACCTGGCGTATCGGAGTATTCCAGTCTCAACTCGTCCCACCTGAAGCCTTGGCTTCACCAACGTTGCATTCGATATGGGACCAAGTTCAACTAAGAAAGCGTGACCGTCAACCCTGGTCACGCTATGACCGCTGACTGTTCTCGAACACGGCCAGGCATCTTGACGCCAGGTATTATAGCCAGCAAGTCGGATAGTCATGGATTCTGTGAGCAACATTCTCTTTAGCGCTAATTCAATCTCATACAAGCAGCTTGAGGCTTTTACAGTTGGGCGGACGGGACGGGTATGCAAATCATTCGCAACGCTCAACCACAGAGTTCAGCATCATGGCTTCTGACTGGCAACACAGCTGAGGCACCTCTGCCGACTGGGTTGTCATTCAACAATGCCTAGGAATGACTAAGCTCCAAAACACGTCTGTGGACTACATATGTACGTCCGGAAGACTATTGGTCCGGGGTCAACAGATGGAATCAGCTCTCCCTTTTGACCCTCAAGATTGTGGATTCTATGGATCAAGACGTCCATAAAATCGAAACGCAACAATTTCGCTGCCGATCAGGGTTGTGCGTGATATGCTTATCCGATGTAGAAAGCTCAGACGGGGAGGTGCCGCAGTTGCTAATGTAGGGCTGGCCGTAGCACCAGTTGCCAGAGGAAGCCGTGGCAACATCTGGTTGAACGTGTAGAATTTATCTTCAGAACGAAGGGTGATGTGCTGATGGCAGTGAATTTGAGGACTTCAATATTTAGACCGGCGTTCTGTATCCTCGCGCAGGGTTAGATAAACATGGTAGATTCGATGGGCTCGGTGCTGTATCTAGCCATTCATGTCGCGCAGAGCCCTTTGAAACGACATGTTCACTAGCCCTGGGCCGAGGCTCTACACATGATGTGTTAAAGGTATGCTCTCCGTGATGGTAGCTCCGGTAGGTGTGGTTAGGGTTAGGGTTGTGTATTGACCCTGTCTCGAGCGGCAAAAGATGGCATTCGGGTCAACTGGTCTAATCAGGCTAGTATAAGAGGAGCTATATAGATTAGATGACGTTTTCAAAGTGTGGATACTATTAGATGGTCTGCCTGACTGCTAGATTCTGTCCCGTCTCCCTTGAACCTTGCGCCAACACTGACTACTGACTACTCACGATTTGGACATGGCGACCGGAGACGACCAGCCTCAGGTGAGCGCTGCCGCACTGTACTTTTTAGGCATTATTATCGGATCCTTTGTACTGTGCAGCAAAAACACTCCCTTGGACGGACAGAGACTAATCGAATGCCGTTAGTGTCCACGTCCGGGCGCGAAGCCACCGGCAGAGCTCGGGGATCAATCATGTACCTGAAACGGACCGCTCCCACGTTTTCGGCCGTGATCTGCCTTGGCCTTACCGTTGGACACGCGCCGCAGTCTCCGGCAGAACCTGTCGCATCCATCTGGTTGCGCCAGTGTCTGTGCGCATGACCTTCACAGTCGCATTGACAATGGGGTGCAAATTACGACAAGGCCATCCGTTCCCTACTAGAACCGAGCCCGGCATGGGACGCCTCCGGTGAGCATCTAGAGAGGAACGGATGCGGTGGAATAATGTCATTACTATGTGATTAGGCGACGTTCGTAATGGTCCGGGTCAGATGGCGCCAACGCGACAACAGTTGTACCTGAAGTTCGTGTTCTAACAGTCCTGCGCTTTGGTAAAAGCCCGTATGTTCTCATGAGAAATCTTCTGTATAAATAGAGAAGGGTGGTCCAAAGAGTTTTGCTGCTTCTGCGCTCGTCAACCACGTTCTTTACTACACGGTAACACTTTTTTAGTTGGGCCCATTCATTCACTCGATTCGTTCGTTTCATTTTCTACATTCGTTCATTATCCCTGGCCTACATTTATCAAAAATGAAGTTTCTCATTCTTTCCCTATGCCTGTCTGTCTCGGCGGTGCCAGTTCCTTCTCCTGTAAGTCCCTACCACTAATACGCTCTGCACTCACCCCTTTGACGTGTTTCAAGCTTGCTGCCCAGCTGCCGAGTAGCATACGCGTGACTAACATGACTTTACTATTCAGGCCTCACTCATTGACATCAATGCCAACAACAATGACTTGAAGTTCCCTGTCAACGTTCTTGGTCTTCAGGGGAACGATGTGAATGCCCTCAGCGGCAACCTGGCTGACAACTCAGCAAGTCTTTCAAATGGACAGACAAATAATAATGCTCCAAGCGGCAGCAATGGATCTGGCCCAAAGAATGAAAACACCAAGGCCAACAGCGGCGGGACCACGACTACCAACAACGTCAACACCAACCATGCGTCAAACTCGCTCGTTGGTGTCAACGCCAATGGCAATAAACTCGACTTCCCCGTCAATGTCCTCGGTGGCCAGGCCAATGGTGTGAATGCTCTGAATGGCAACCTGGCTGGTAACTCGGCAAGCGCTTCAAATGATCAGACCAACAACGGCCAGGAGGCACCAAGCCCCGTCAGCTCTCCTACCAATACCATCACGAACAATATCAACACCAATGGGGATGCCGAAAACACAAATACCAACATTAATACCAGTCCTAATGGCAACACAGTCAGTACCGGCACAGGCAACACCAACACGGCCAACACCAACACCAACACTAATACCAACACTAATACTGACGCCAATGCAAACACGGCCAATACCAATGCCAATGCCAATGCCAATGCCAATACTAATACCAACACCAATATTAATGCAAATGCCAACCCTGATGCCATTGTCAACAACACTAATAACACCAAAACCAACACCACCAGCCCCAGTGTCATCAATACCAACTACGCTGGCACCAACACCACTGCCACCAAGACCGACAAAACCGCCGACATCAAGACCAGCGACGCTCCCAACGCAGAGACTGACGCCAGCCCTGAGACCGACAGCGACAGCGACAACGAGACAGAGACCAGCGCCCCAGCCAACACCGGCTCGCAGCCCACTCCAGTCGCAGAGTCATCTCCCGACAGCGCGCCAAACAACCAGGAGAACGGCGCCGCCCCAACCAAGGTCGTTACCTACACCGTCTCCCCAATCCCTGTCAACAATGTTGTTTCTGCCGCGCAACCTGGCTCCGTCGACGTTTCAAGCGTGGTCAACGCCATGAATGGTCTTACGGCCGCGATAAACTCGCTCACTGGTGCCGTCGGACAAGGACAAGGATGTGCTAAACAGTGATGAATGAGGTCACAAGCCGTAGTAGTCTAGTCGGAAAATTACACCTTTCTTTGCAGTTGGACAGAAGCGTCCTTTTTACTATATAATTTAATATGCGCTCTAATGCTGGTAGACGATAATGAAATCTTGGTTTAATGGCTTTAATTCCGTAACATTTGTGCGTGGCTCGAAGACGCATTTCACCAGAGTGTTTACCTTTGTATACGTCTGTTCTGCTTGTCTCGACGGCAGCCGATCTGGGCTGGTGTTACACGGTTGCACGAGGGCTGCGAACTATTCTCCCCTCATAGCCGTTTACGTCACACGGACATGGCCGCTGAGCCAGACGTTCATTGCGTACATTCTTGGTCTGTTCTTGATCGGATAAGCAATTTATGATTGTGTTTTGCGAATGTGAGGCATGACAATGAGAGAGTAACGAGCGGCTATGCCGTGATGTCATGGATAGGATGATGACCGCACGTACTGACCCATCCTTGACGATAACCTGTAAACATCGGCCAAACATTGCCGCCTCAGCCTGTTTCGCCAGAGTTGCTTTATAAGTATTTTCTCTTGATTATACAGACAGATATGGGCCAGTATATACCTGGCATCGCAGATTGACTACGCCCTCCCGGGAGCAGAAGCCAGGATTCGACTGACAAATCGTACCTGGTCTCTGGGCTCCCGCTTATAGGATAAGCCGCTCATCACTCCACCAAAATAAATCTGGGATTCTACAGGGGAACTTTCCGTCCGGTGTCTCTTGGTTTCTTGGAGTGTAATCCGAAAACCACCATCCACCCAATGGAAAGGTGATCCTGCGCCAAGTTTACAGCCCAACTTGGCTGATGCAATAAAGCTGGCTGTTGCATAAGAGAGAATTCTATCTTGGATCTCGACGGGAAGGGATTTGATTGCACTTGGTTGCGGCTCGGCGCTGCTCGTGTTAATCGCCCAGAGAATCATGTCGATGGCAGTATCAGATGTACAGCCATCACCGAAGAGCGTCTCGGGGCGCGTCCACGCAAGTTCACTCCCTCGTGCCTTGCAAAGAATAACATGCCGAAGGGTCAGGATGGCATATGTTCTCACAGTTGTTGTAGAATCTTCCAAGCGACTGGTCATATGACGTTGTACCATTTCAAGGCCCTCTCGAGTGTCTTGCGCAAGAGCAAACCAGCATGATCCGGCTCGGACGAGAGTCTCCTCGGGGGCCTCCCAGCTTGGAAGATCAACTACATCAACATATGGACCACGGGTGAAAACATGCTCAAATCCCACACGCTCAAATATAATAAGTTCCAACGTTGATATCCAGATGGTAGCATATGCTAGCCTTTTGAATGATATAGTGTTCATTAGCCTTCGAAGAACATGACGCCATGTGTAAGCAAAATCACGGAGAAGTCTACCAAGAAATGACTTTATCCGCAGGAGGGGATCCAATTTGGGCTCCCAGTAAGGCTCTGGGAGGTTCTGCTCCTGCTCCTCAATTAATGATTGTCTGGGTGGGTTCAGCACCTGAAAATCGTCCAGAGTGAGCAGTCGTTTCCGGGCAAGTTCAAGAGAGCTAAAGCAGGTTTGACGATTATTTTGAGAGAAACAAGGTCTTTGTCGAGGTCGAATATCCAAACGCTGTCGAATACACAACCTCGGCGGTCACCAAAAGGGTCAACAAAATCGGGCACATCCTCCCAAGCTAGGTCAATGCTCTGCTCCAACGACGCAGATAGTTTTCCTTTGGCTGAGTTAGATCACATCGAATTCAGAGACGTAATTCGTAGGACATACTAGGGCATTTTCCTTGATCCACGAGGGCCCTGGAAAACAGTTCAAGGCAAGTCGCATCCGCCTCGTGCCAATAGCCCCTGCGGAGCGAAGTTCCTGCAGCAAGCTATCAGTATTATGCTATAGAAATAGACCACAGCCAAAAGGTTACCTTGGGCGAATAGACTAAAACTGGCTGAGGCGACATGATGGGAGGAGGGTCGGCTGGTGAATGATGAAGAGGCAAGGAAATGTCAGAGTAGGTTACATTCCAACAAGCTCGCATGGCCGAATCGCTCCGAATATTAATCCGTTACACCTCACTTCGCCATTACCGTGTGGCCTACACTGCAAACTTACTACTTCCACTTCACCTGCGTCAGTGAGAAAGAGATCTCAAATTTGGACCAACTCGGTATGCGCTCGCCGTGAGTCATTGCCCCAAAGCCATTTCATAATAAGTTTCCTTGCTCCGTGGCAGCTCATTACGGCTTCCTGGCTCAGTTATGCCGCCATTGGAAAGTCAAAGAATACTTGAACTTCTCGTAGTGCTAAGCTCCTTGAACACTTCACTCAGCGCCACGAAACAGTTGCAGCAGCTCGTCCCTCGCATCCAAGTCCCTGGCAAGCAACGGCAATTCGGCAGCCAGTCTAGCCGGTGTGTTTCCGCCGTCATCCTCTGTAAAAACGTCGGCGCCATGTGCCAGCAGACTGCTCGCCACACCAACAGCACCGTGATATGCCGCCCAATGAAGCGGTGTTTCGTTGTGTCGGACCACGGAAGCGGCATACTGCGTTGCACCCTGCACACGGGACCCCCAGAGCCCAAAGCCATGGCCGTGAGACGGGCTGCGACTCCTCGTCGAGCGCCCGAGAAGCATGGGAGCGCGAGCTTGGAGAGGAGCGCCTCTTGAAATCAAGTCCTCCACAAGCTGTGCCGTGCTGCTCGTGGCGTCGCTCTCCAGATGCAGGACAAGCAATGCAACGCTGTGATGATCGGAGAGGGTCAGCACCATGGGCAAGCAGGAGAGTCGCGGTCCGCACTACCTGATGAGCCTGCTTCATTGGCGCTGTGGATGGAACCAGCGAAGTTCCGAACACATCAACGGCGTCCAGCCGTTGGCGGTCGTGCTGTTGACGTCCAGGCCACAATGTAAGAGATGTCGCACCATGTCAACTTGGCCGCCACCGGCTGCCCAGTGCAAAAGCGTCTCTCCATTCTTGTTTTCCAATGCTGCCAATGCCACGTCTTGATCCTGGTAGTGCACTTGGAACTCAGCCACCGTAGCTTGGAGATGTGGTTGTCGCGGACGCAGCCGTGTAGCATGAACTCCGGGGAGCTGAACGAACTGGGCATCTGCCGCCAGTGGTGAATTGTCATAGCTTGCAATGCTGTTACCAGCGGCATCGTAGTACGCTGTGCTCGTCCATGGCAAAAGTGGGAGAGTTCAACATGTCGTGCTCTTTAAAGTCTGGCGTATGTATTTCACTGACTAATCACCCGATACTAGGTAGGTACCTAGGTATTTAGCTTCACGCGCGGTTCTTAATTCTAGTAATAATTATTGTAATTTTATTTAAAGGTAAATATGATTACAAAAATTTGATCACTTTATCATAATTATTGTTTTAATATCAATAAGCGTGGTTACGGTTTCCTGGAGTAGGTACGGCCAAAATACACTATTACTAGATGTCCTGCGTGTAGCCCTTTTCTATTCTATTTAAATATAGCTGTTATATGTCAAGCTCCTACGGGAGACCATGTTAAACTTTTTGATGACAGCCACTGGTGTTGGTCACATCGCTACCTCGTCGTGCAACTGGACTGCTCCCACCTTCTTTTTCTCGGCTTATCGATTTGCGCCTTCATATAGTGGGATGCCATGGATACGGAATCATTAGACGGTGCCCTGGAACGGACCTTCGAGTCTCAAAATATGCTGTCAAACCCAGGGGGTGGGGGGGCAAACCACGCTACAGCTGACAGTTCTTGGGCCAAAGGAAATCTTGCAGTTATCGGAATCCCGTAGACATAGGCCCTCATACCTTCATTATAACTTGAAGGACCACAAGAGCTGGTATCTGGAAGCCATGGAAGCCCTTTCTCGATGTGTTTTCTTCTTGTGCTCACTAATAGCGCTGATAAATAATCAGTTCAACCGGCCTGGATGTCCCAAATCTGGCGTTTGTGTCTTTTGCAAAATCCTTTTACATTCATATACTCCGTTCTGCATATTTCTTCACGGAAATTGGCTTTCTCCAGGCTTCCGTTGAGCAGACCTGGCAGTTTGTGGCACACGCCAGGTTGATCTAGACTCTAGTAGATGTGCATGAAGCGTTTTAGCATTTGTATATATCAACGGCCAGTCGAGCTATATCCCTTCGTTGCAACTTGGAAGACACACCATATCCGGCACCAGTTCCGATGCAGCACGAGGTCTAATCAACAACTGTTATACAGAATGGCAGCTCCGAACACACACATTCGCGGCTCAGTCAAGGATATATTGTTGGCGTCTATCCTGTCGTCGGCGCCACTGGTGGCCCTGTCCGCTATTTTGCTTAGGTTCGTCTTTGGAAACCGAGTATATCCCAGTAGCCTTTTTTCTGACACCCAAGGAGCTACAGCCTCCGAGAACGATGGCAGTGTAATCTATGTCAACCTGAGTGCTACGACATTAGCTGACCTGGCCTCTTGGTCTGGCACAATTTCTCCGCTCACCTTTCCGTACATCCTATCCTTGGTGTCGTTTCCGGCTGCCAAGGAAATGGTTCGGGAAGCGGTCAATACCCCAAGGTCCGGGCCCGGAACTCTGACCCCGTACCAGTTGTCATTGATGCTCCGGATGATTTGCAGTTCGTACTTGAACTCTGCGTGGTATTACATTACCTACACTGCCAATTTGCCAAAGAGAGCACCGATTGCGAGGCCTGTTGTCATTATGATATAGATCCTGATATTGAGTTCATTGCTCAGGTGAGAATTCTATAGAATTGAAAGTCCCCAAACTGTTGACAGGTTGGCTCATGGTAACTTACATCTGATACAGCGCGCTAGTCTTTGCCACAGACGTATGGCTCCATTGCACAACCAAGAGCGTAACTCTCACTCGGTTCAGGGCAGTGACATGCAGCGATGCTAGCTTCGGGTTACATCAGAACTGCACAAATTTGACGCAGAGCTTTACTGCCCAGTGCGACCTGAACCCTGCTGGGACGGCATAATTCCTGTGGAATTCTGGGGAGTCGCTAAATCTTCCCGCAAATGTCTCGACGACGAGCATGGTGCAACCCCTAACGGACGATGCTGGTAATCAGTATGCATACATTGGTCTTCCAGCAAGCCTCTCGAACAGAAGCGTGGATTACGTGGCCGCATCGCTGGCAGTACAATCTCAGCGCCCTCCTGTTACTACGCGCTGTTTCAATGCGGCCAGCCCTATATCAGGCTCTGGTGCAAATCAGAGTTGCGATTTTGCCATCAAAGGGTTTATCAGCACAACTGAGAATAACACCATGGAATTGATGTACTTAACCACCCGACCTTGTCGAATTCTATCACGGGAAGAAAGTTCGATGCCCGACTCTTATTACTTTGCTGCCGTGATGAGCGTAAATCAGAACCTGGGACGGAATCAAGACCTGATCCACAATCCCGAGATTACCAGCGGCTTGCGCAGTTCTGTGCTCTTCGTCATATTGTGTAATGCTGCGGTATTTGATTTGCTATACACCTCCGCCAACGGCGTAGTCACACAAGTCTCTATGCTGGAGAGCAACCCGTCCACCACCAGCGTCGTCATGGGAACACAAGCATATACACACCTTGGAGATGCGTATCTCCTCCAGCGTATCAGTCTCGATGTTTGGTAGAGCCACAGCGCACAGGAGATAGCGAGCCAGTTCGCGAATGCGGACAGCGAGATTACTCTAGCGGCTTCCGGTGCGGCCCTCGATCCAGGACCTGCCGTGGAAGCCCAGCTGCGTTCTTGGACCACCGTGGCCAAGGTGCCGAAAGCGCCTTTGGATTGCCTGGTGGCCGCGAACTTGCTGTTGGCAGTTCTGGGTATTCTCCTCACAATCATCGCCCTTTTGGTTCGAAATAATGACGTGGGAGACGTGAAAGCAAGGCTTGATATCCCCGCCGGAGTAGCGGCACAATCTGAGACAAATGAGGAGATAAGCCAAACATAATTGAAGATATGTTTGAGGAGTTTGAAGGCCAAGCTGGGCCGCGAGTTGTGGCAAATACGGCACTGGGCTGCTGGAGGTTGGAGGGACGGCAATAACGCTGACGATGCTGCCGAACCCAGGCAGCTGAGCTACCGACTGCTTTTAAGCTGTTTTGAAGCAAACGTGTTGAAATTGCGGATTAAAGTTTTCAGAAGCCAGGTGGACTGGGCAAGGCCCCGGTACAAGAGGTGCCGCTTCATCCATCATGTTTCCTCATTTTCTTTCTCCATCCTCTAGTTGGAATTGACCGTTTTGCTACCAGCAGCCAATGTCTTATTACAGTCAATAACGGGTCCAGAGACGCATCCATGTTCCACCAACAACTGCTCTTGCACTAAGCCTAGTCTTTTGACAAACAATTCAGCATAAATCAGCTACTCTACTATTTTGTTCATGGATACTGGTGCCTAGAATCTCCCTCGTCTTGTTGACTCTACTCCTTTTCGACTTTGGCAACGACAAACATCCACTGCTGTTACACGGAGGTCGCGTAGCGTTGCGGCACGGACCGACCCTTGAACCTGACGATAGTTACACAAGGACTCGAGAGTCGAGACCTAGTGGGGGCCTTGGGGCTTCCTTGCTCAGAATAACGGCCATGTGCCCCAAGGACCTTGAGGAAAGCCAAGGACATCTGTCACGGCTGCCCTGATGACAGGATGAAGAAGGGTCACAAGGCCCGAGAGGCAGCCAGTTCTGCAATGCAAGAGATGAAACGGGCCGAGAGTGGAGTTGACTCTCTCAAAGGCTGTCAGCCAAAATACTCGTCACAAAAAAAAGGGCGTCCGGTAGCCGGCGCTTCATCTAGGACTTCCTGTGGTGGTCAGGCTTGGGCCGCAATGGGATCGATCATTTACACGGAAGTGTCGGCATTCAAACGGATCCGCTCGTGCAATCTCACTTCTCCTCTGCGGAGTCATCCAAGACCATCTGACTTGCAATGGATCGTCTTGGCTTTTGAAGAATCGCAGGTTACGACGGGGTCACAAGGTCACAGGTGTTGGGCCGGGGGCGCCGCAACTGTGCATTTGCATCGGCTTCCATCAACAAGATGCGCACTACGCCAGGCAAAGGCATCAAGAAATAAAATGAAGAAAAAACGAACGAGTTAATGAGTAAATTGTCAACGGAAGTTGTGTGCTTTTGCGACAGAACATCAATCCGCCCGCCGTTCAGCAGCACCACCACGTTGGCATCGCAACAACAACCTTGTATATGTATTCTATTTTTTTTTTTGTTTTTCCTTTCACATAATCAGACAGGAACATCTCCATTGGGCATGAAAGCGTGACTTCAACGCTCAAGGTATAGCAGCTAGCAAGGTCCCAGACCTCACTACTGCCCGTTGCCGGTATCACTTTCAAGTTTTTCCATCTCTTCCCAAATTATTGCCGTTATCTGAGGCATCGCATTCGAAAATGCTTGCATGACAAGCTGTTCGCACAGTTAATAAACTTGTCTTTGCTGACTGAGAGTTGGACTGACGGTATGGTTGTCTGACTGCTGTACATTGTCCCCGCGGGGAGCGCATTTGGGGCGAGCGCAGATGGTGCCATTGTACGAGCTCCCGGACATGTCGATCGTCGAAAGTAGCTTGCGTAGTAGTCAAAGGGGTCAAGGCAAACACGTATGTGTGATGCCACAGACTAGATATTGGGCGGAGCTGTGCTTTTGATGAGATAGAGTAAATGGCGGCACCTCATTGCCCTTATAAGGAAGTCGAGGTTGATGTTGTGATATCAGCATGCTTTTATGCTCTGGACGCCTTGTACGTGACTGCGTACAGCCATCGAAACGAGTCACAAATTGGCAGATCGCCTCGCGGCTTGCGTTGGCAGTCTGCCATCACATGGGCCGCGCGTTTGCTGACCACCTGCGCACCTCACCGTGGCTCACCGCGTCTCGGCGTGCATATTCTCTGTAACACTACATGATTCAGGAGACAACCCTGCAATTGGGCAGAATTCCAGCGACAAGGGGGGTTCTGTACGCATGGTGAGGCCCCCCGTGGACGAGCATGGCAGTCTGCCAGAGTGCCTGGAGGCAGAGAGCGACAAGTCGGTTCAAAAAGTGCATGTTAAAAAGAAGGTGATTCCCCGTTGTTCAGCCCGCTGTCTTGTCCTCCAGTGCTTCTAACTGTAATCACTAGCGCATACCTGTCAGAGTGTTGATCCAGGAGCACAATACGGCAATAGCGGCCCTTGGCCGAATATATCCGCGTATATTCAGCTATAAGTATGCACATCTTGGCTCCCTCCCTCGCTATGGCCTCTGACAACACGATAGCAAACTTCTGAACTGGAGAAGACCATGAATACCCCTTCCGGGACCGGGACCGAGGATAATTCCTTGAGTACCGATGCTCGTCTCGACGGAATCCCCCAGTCCATCCGTTTTGAGCACAGTTCCCCTATCGCCCCAAATGATGATCTAGCCATGTATCAAACAGGGGGAAATTTCGGCCTGTTCGGAGAGCTCGACTGGCCAGAACAGCTCGACTCGTTCGAACAGCACGGCTCGTTCGAACAACACGACTCGGCCGAACAGAAACAGGTAGACTCTTTCACGTCTTACCCGATGTACATGCAAAGCCCGGACCCTGGCCAGCCCGACTCGGCAAACAGTACTCTAGCCGTCGGAGCCGACTGCTTCTCGCCGACTCGGGCCTCACAGCCTCCAGTCGCCGCTCCGGATGTCAGCACTCCATATCTCTCCCCATCCCGTCCCGGTTCGTCTCCCAGGGGCACGAAGTGGACAGAGGAGATGAACGCCTTCTTCCTGGAAAGAAAGAAGATGCGCGAGACACACAAAGTCATAGCTGGAATGATGTGGGACAAGTTTGGCGTCTCTGTCAACCCAAACATCCTCAGCAAGCGATACAAGGTACTTAGGCAACAAGAGTCAATGGATTCAGTGAGCTTGAAGCCCACCCATCTCCCCCTGCAGACAAAACACTAACCTCAAAAGCCCATATGCAAGGCCCTCTTCAATGGAACTTTGCGCATTATGAGCATTCTCGAAGACGAGCTCAAGAAGCTCGCCGCCGGAGATGACGCCAAATGGGCCGAACTCAAGCAGGACCTGCATGGCCTATTTCCACACCACTCGCAGATTCTGCCCGAGGTAATACGGAGGCTAACACACTTACAATCACAAGCACGGGGTGCCTAGATGAATCTCAAAAAGTCTGCAAAAGACATTATGCCCCTCATGATGGGGTTTTAAAACAAAAGAAACGACTCAGCCATAGAATAGACTCCGAGATTAATGTTTTGGATTGCACACTGTCTCATGAAAGTCCTGACGAGTCATCGGTGCAATATTGGACGTCCATGGACTAGGAAGGTAAGAGCCGACGAGGAACGGCATGGCATTTTCTGTTTTCTTCTTCTTTTAGTCTGCCCCAGTCTTTTGAATATTTTATCTACAAGTTTTCTAGCCTCTAATACCAGGCATTAAGTATTCAACTAAAGTAGATCTTTAGTTATCGCGCTATATACTACAATATACAATGGTATATCAGCGTATACTTAAAGTCCCGCTATGTATTACAGTATACCACGGCATATTAGTGTATGCTTGATAAACCCCTTATATAGTATAACGTACGACAGTATGGTGGTGTATACTTGATGATAAGTAAATACATTCTACTATAGGCTGTCGGCCAATGCCATAGCAACTGAGGTATAGTATTGCGATTTATGGCCTACGCTGGGCCGTTTGGTCAGGCACTTCATCATACAGCATACTACACAGCGGAAATAACAAAGAAAAAGTAACGGAAGGAGGGTGATGGTCGGATCGGGGTAAAGAGGACTTTGCAGGCGCTTCTACAACACAAGTCGCAGGGAACGGTACAAGGCCCTGATGTCCGCAACACATGCAGTCGGGTTAGGGTTAGTAAGCGTGCCCAATGCCCGACTCTGCCAATCTAGGTAACTAGTTATATGCCGTTGACACCACAATCCCGACGTCGCCCAGCAGCCACCACCTCTACTCTCAGCGACATGCAGGAAATGGTTATGGAACTTTCGAATCCAAAAAGACAAAGCCTAATTAAGCCGTATATAGGACAATCATAGCCAACTGACAACAACTCTGGCGAGAAGACAAGATAACGCAACTCCAGCATCAAGCAACATCCCTGCCAAGAGATCGTATAGCCTAGCAATTCTTCCAAACTACAGCAAACCTAGCTAAGCTACCAAACTTTGTCAACCTCGAGAGTAAAAGCGGCACTGCCCACCGTTGATTCACACCGAGATCCATTTCAGCTCGCTCGTAACTGCGCACCCCACGCACCAACTTAAGCTTCACAAAATCCTATTCACGCCACACAGCCGAGGGACCGTTGCCGCGCTCGGATCCATACGAGATGCCAACCCCTCAAACCCAGCCATGTGGTGTCAATATATAAACCCCCTTCACTCCCTCGCAGCTCAAACACGGAGCAACTTCCAAAACTCCCAAAAATGAAGCCCATCGCCATCGCCATCGCCATCGCCCTCGGGTTCGTGACAACCCCAACAACCACACTTACATATAAACTAACAAACACAAAAAACAGATCCCTCGCCTCTGCCTCCGCCGTCACGCCAGGCACGAAGCCGCGGACAAGCGACACAGACGGCCCAGGCTGTCCGGCGCCAACTACCGCCAGCCCGCCTCACACCACGCCCGGCCCGTCGGAATGCGGCATCACGACCACGCACACGTGGTACGGGAACAAGACCATGGGCTGTCAGTATGATGCTGCGGGTGACTTCTGCATTGCCGACGGTACGTTTCGGACTCGTCTCCCCAAAAGGTTCCCAAAGACTGACGTGCTGTTCAGCAATTCTCACGCTGCCATGCGCATGTACAAGGGCCACGAATGTGGTGCAGCAGACGACGACGGTTTGCGCAACAGTGCCGAGCGCCGTCAACTGCCGTACGGGGTTCATGTTTACTACTACTGCCACGAATTGCTAGCCACTGGTCGGGCGGGTTGGTAGATAGATGGATGTGAACAGCTGAATATTCGATTACATTTGACCCCTTTCCCCGAAACCACTAAAAGTACGCCATTGCAGACCATCCGAGTACACCTTCCAAGTCGTCGCGCAAATCAGCGACGCTATCGTAGCCTCCTCTTAGCGCAACGTCTGTCCGCTTTGCGGCCCCCAACTCGCTCCATCTGGCTAATACCGTGCCGTCGACCAAAGCCCTGCCCGACGACGCTGCTGTTTCCACGCCCACGGCTACGCATGACTGGTCCGGATACCGGTGTGCTTTGGTGTGAAGACCGCAGTGGGCAACAATCGCGGGGTGTAACTGATTCGTCACCGACAATAATCGCCGGTACGTGGATTCGGCGAGAGGAGAGAGGGCAGCAACCTGGCCCGAGGGGCAGGCCAGCAGAAGCATGTGTGACGATGACGAAGCGTGTGGATAGGATGGGGAATGGGTTCGCGGCAGGAGAAGTGTCGATGTGGGTGTGTTTGGCGTGACGGCAAAGGATGTCCGGTGAAGGAGCAGGTGGCCCTGCAGCGACTTGGGGTGTTCTGGGTTGAATTCCAATATGTGCATGTCTCCTTCTGCATCGACCGCCACCATGGACAAGTCCTCGCCGTCGGGTAAGAAGTCGGCCACCAAAAGGGGCAGCTTGCCGCTGCTTTTGCCCAGTATCTTGAACGTGTAGGGCTCTTCGGTATATCCTGCGAACCACAGGCCCTTGAACACATCTGCCATGACGCAGAGGCCTGTCCCAGGGAGTTCCTTGACGCTGGCTACGTGGCAGTTCATGTCCAAAAACGCTACAGGCAAAAGAGATCCGTCTTCCTTGAGACCGCGGACCATGCATTTTTGGCCTTGGGCAACGAGCATCAATCCCTGCGCCCCGACTTCCGACAAAGCCGTCACGCCACCTCGGGGTATTTCCTCCTTGGCGATTAACTTGAGGCGTTTGTTTGTCTCTGGCCTCCCTGGTTCTGGAATCACTGTCACAATGTCAAACACCTGCACTCGTCCTCTGGTAGGCAGATCTTCTCCCTTGGACAGCGCTGTGCCAACAGCGACGAGCATTTTCCTCTCCTTGGTTTCTTCTGACACCTCAAGATGTAGAGTCTTCATGCTCTCAATTGATTCGCAAGGCTCTAGCTCCAGCTCATGGATTACCGTCCATGTTACAGGGTTAATGAGCTTCAAGATGCCTCGCGCCGTGGTTGGCGGAAACTTGATCGTCTCCTTTGCCCATTCTTTGTGATAATCATCATCTCGAGGAAGTTCGAATGGCTCCAGCTTGGTGCAGGCAACCACATAAGTGCCCGTGGGATGGTGATATGAAATCATGCCCACATCACCGTCCAATGCTATCTTTTTGACAGACACTCCCAAGTCAGTGAAGCTGGCGTTACTTGGAAGCTGCGTTACTCGGGCAATACCCTCCACGTCGACGTAAATGAATCCTCGGTCACAGCCCTCGGTGTGAAACGTGCTCATTCCTCGAACGCCCAAGCCTTGCAGGCCTATCACCCGCGGCTCACTATGACTACTCTTTAACACAAAACTTGGCGAGGCACCCGGGAGGAAGACGGCGCCATAGCCATTCACATTTGCACACCGTCGCAGTGGTACGAATCGCGGCGGTTCTGCGTCATCCTCGGACACCTCTGGAGCCGTCTTAGCAAGTGATGTGTTGACACATTTTTTGAAAAGCAAAGAGGCTGACAACTCGGCGTCGCCCTCTTCTTGACATCGTACAGGTTCGTAGATGGTCAAGTCATCACTAGCATGCCGTACCTGATATGGTTAGTATTTGGATGTGAATCACTCCGAGGCACTTACTTACAATCAGGTATGGCGTCTGTGAAATGGCATCGCCCAAATCAGCCACAAGGATTTCCGTAATGCTTTCTTTGCTTGCCCCCTTTCTGGCTACAAAGGCTGCAGACAAGAAGGGTGGGATCGAAGTAAGAGCCTCTGCAACAAATATAGGTTTGGACACATCAGGCAGTGCGTAAACCTACGTCTGTTAGCTACGCACCTGAATCAGCTTTATGTAGAAACTTACATGCAAGGCACCAGCCGAACTAAGCAGAAACATCATGATTCGATCCGCTGCGTCAGCTTTCTGTTTGTTGACATTACTCTGGAAGATCCACTGCGTATCATTGTACAGGCATCCTGAAGCCCATTTGGTCGACTTGAGGGTCCCATCTGGCTTGAAGACCTCCTCTAGTTCGTTGTTGCTATGTATTTGGGCGATAAAGATGCTACTATCATCTCGATTCAGAAGCAGATATGGGTCGACTATGCTAGCACTCGTAGCTCGCGGTTCCGCCCCTGTGTCTTCATCCAACATTGGGAGGATTTGGCTCAATCCAAGATCTGGCTCAAATTAGCACACAACGCACTTCACAATGCTCAGCTGTTAAAGAAAGAAAAAGAAGAAAGAGGGAAAAAACACACCCCCGTCATAGCATCGAACTTCGGATTTGAGAACCTGAATGATTCGCATCTGCTTGCCCATTGTTCCGGCTTCCACAGTAAATCCGGCAGCTGGTTCAAACTCGGTGTCTTTCAACGTCTCGAACCCAGCCGCCGTCAATGCATATACATCTGAGGTCTCATAGCCGTCAAGATCAACCTTGGCCACGATCATGTACTTGTCGTATTGTGCAGTAGTATCGTAGTCGCTTGCTACCGCTGCGCCCTTTGACAAGGGTTTCTTGACGCACATGGTCCAGAAGCCCCGTGCTTCCGGGAAATCAAATCTACCAATGACCTTGGGTTGGATTTCTCTATTGAGGATTGCCACTGAACCGCTGAACCCTCGCCCAACTGCGCATGCCAACTCCAGCTCTGCAGTAACACCTTTGGACAGTGTTGCTTCCTCGCTGTCAGGCACAAATGCAGGAGCGCCACAAGCAACATCGCGAATGGGTGCGATACTCAAAAGGGTATCCTGGACGCGAAAGCTGACTTCGCCCGGCTTGGAGCTCCCGTTGATGGTTTGGCTGGGCTTGGCCAGGCTAGAGTCGTTTCCATAGAGATCGTCATCTTCATCGTCATCCAGGTCGAGATCATCAACATCCAAAGCAAGGTCGGGATCCAGGAGCCGCGACTTCTTTCTCTTCTCCTGGCCCTGTTTTCTCGACCAGCCCAGCACAATGGAGTCATTGCTTTCACTGCCCAAAAACAGGGTATTGCTGCCTAATTTCGAAATACAAGACACTTGGCTTTTTATCAAATTTCCTCCGCATTCAGCACTAACAAGTCTAATGGAAATCTTAGACACGGTGCGGCCGTCGATATGGAAGCAAATGATGGCTAGACGCCCATCATTCAGAATCAAGAGCAGCTCACCAATATCATTTGCCAACAGTTCAACTGCACAGCCCTCAAGTCTAAGGCCCAACTCAGATTGGTCAACTAGGCTGAATGATGTCATTTGCTTTGCCATGTCGTTGACAGCCACACCATTGGGCTTGCCAGACTGATCAATGTGGATAAGCTCATTTTCGCCCACGAGCAAGGCCCCTCCCATGGGGGCAGGAAGGGCAATGACTCTGAAAAGGTCTTGTGGGAGACCCGTGACCGACAGAATAGTTGTTGATGCTCTTTGTTGCAGATCCAGAGTAAAGACCTTGTAAGTGAGGTGGTCCTTGATACCAAGCGCGGGTGATGGTGACTGCATTGAGGACAAAATGCCAAATGTGGGCTCCCTATACTCGTGCAAGAAGGCAAGATGTACAGGATGCAGTAACGATGGATCTAAAAGCGGTAGTCGTAGGACAAATGACGGAGTGTATCTTGATTTGACCAGGTCGTGATCTCCCGGACCGTCTCCGTTGGTAGTGGGCGGCTCCTCCTTGACGGGGCAAGGACCATCCAGGTCTTCATCCCAATCGTCCATTTCCAAATCCTCTTCGCTTTGAGTAAAGGGCAAAATGGCCAGGTTCCTGCTTCCAAATTTGAAGGCAACACATCTGCTGCCAGGATCAGCCTCGAGGTAGTTGACATAGTCGCCAAAGGGCATCTCCCATGGCGCGCCTTGTAATTCGTCCTTTTCGTAATAATGAATGGATGTGGTTTCGAGTGTATGCCTCTGAGGATCCCACTCTGTCAAGCACATCTTGGCGGCCTTGTAAGCCAGGAGCAAGGCTTCCCCTCCAGATGGCGTATTCTTGATTTTGACTCTGGCCAAGCCAATGACAGTCCCTGCTAACGGAATCTCGCTGATGAGAACTAATTTGGTATTATGGGAGGGGTCGGCTCGAACGATGAGTGACTCGACGCCAAGAAAAGAAGATTCGAGGCCATCGTCGTCGTTGGCGCGGCGGTCAAAGTGTACATGGCCTTCTTTGACTGAGGATTGCGCGTCTTGGGCTTGAGGATCAAGCTCGGCAGGGATTGATCTGGTGGAAAAAATCTGTAGGAGGGAGCCTTTGGCGACGACAAGGTTACTGGCAGAGGCAGAAGTCAAGGGCAAGCTCAAGGAGTGTGTGACGGCCGAAGGAGGCACGAGCTCGGTGTACACCTGCATGGCGCAAGACCATTATCCCAGCATCCGGGCAAGTCAAATATGAAGCCAGCCGGGGTTCCGGAGAGGTCGAAGGAGGATTCACGGCTTCGGTGCGGCGGCAATGGACAGTATTTGCGCGGCAATGTCGAGTATCGCAAATAGCCCAGGTTGAAATTGAAGGTGCGCTGCGCACGGCGGTGGCTCTGGTGAGCTCCAGACATGGATGCACAAAGCTGCGCGGTCCACCGAGATTTGGGCGGAACAATTCGCAGCCGCGCCGGCAACAATGAAGGTGCCTGGCTGGCGTGTGCATTAGCAGTGGGCCAGGGATTATGTGCAGGGCATTGGCACCGGGGACAGCAGAACACATGCAATGCCTAGCTCCAACCACACGGCGAATGAATGGCTCCAGCCCTCAATACTCCAGATGTCAACTCAGCTCAAGTGCTCAGACCCGACTGTGGCCTTGTATCTGCAAGTGCTGGTCCCACACGCCTCGCACCATCGGAATTTTTGGACATCTAGAACTAGAAACATTGGACTGCCAACGTCAAGGTTGCTGATGCTCAGTGCAGTTGCCCAGCAATCACTTGCGCCGCAAGCTCACCATGTCTCAGGGCAGCAAAGCCCCACTGAAACAAACACTGAAGGCCCCCAGAAACAGGCATACTAACTACTTAAGTAACTAGTACCAGAGTACCTGCGCAAGCATTAGCCAATCACATGGCGCCAGGACCCCAGCGGTCGCCTGGTTGTACGCTCCCCGTTCCTTGCCGCCTTCTCGTATCCATGACGTCTCCATCACGGAACGTTGCGTCACGCCCGTTTTTGCCTCCCACTTTGCTCAGCTCTTCAGCATCTCGTGTCAAGCTTCGCTCTCAAGCCTCAATCTGCTCTCCATCCATATACTCCATATCAACCGAGCATCAATCTGGTGAACCACTTCGCCTGGACCAATGACGACCGTCCGCCATGGCTGACGCAGGTCTCGTGCAAACCAGCTTAATCTGGACCACATACGCCATAGTCGTGGTCCTCTGCTTCCTCGCGGCCATCATCACAACCTTTACATGGCAGACCCCGCGCGACCGTTCCGCCGTCGTAAGCATCGTCGCCATCATCACTCTCACCTCCTTGCTCGCCACCGTCCTGCTGCTGCCCGTCGACATCGCCCTCGTCTCCGCCACCAGCTCCGTCTCGCAAGGCGCCAAGAAGGATTGGGCCACTCCCGAGAGAGTGAACAGGATCCTGCTTACCCTCAAGATCGTCTACTACTGCCTGTACAGTGCCGACGCCTTACTATGTCTGGTCATCATTCCCTTCGCCTACTTTTGGTACGAGGAGTATGACGAGATCGAGTTTGAGGAGCAAGGAAGAACATGGCACAGCCGATTCTGGGCTGCCTGCAAGTACACATTGTTCTTTGTTGCCTTGGTCGTCATACTGTTCCTGCTGGGCTTCTTCATGCCGTCTCCGGGGGACTCGTCCAAGGCACACTGGGACTTGGACTACTTCAAGGATCTAATTGCGCGGAATCATGCGGAAAAGGCCCTTACTTTTGCCCTGGGCCTGCTAATCACATTGGGAACTCTGCTGTACGTCGTCTACACGGGGTCGGGTCTGGCGCTGATGCCCATTGCCTTTATCAAATCCGCGCCCTCCGTGTCGGCGCCTCAGCTCTCGGCAACCACGGCTTCTCAGCTGGAGCAAAACCGCGAAAGGCAGCGCCAGCTTGAGATGCGCAATGCCGGCCGCCAAGAGGGCATGTCTCGCAAGGACCGCCGCGAGCTTGATGCGCTCGTTAGAGAAGAGCAGACGCTGGTGCGTCGCGAACGCATTGCTGCCGAGGCACAGGGCGAAGGCAAGAGCAAAGTATATCAGGCTTGGCTCAAGCTCTGTGCGCTATTGCGGCCGCTCAAGATGCTCTGCGGCATCCTTCTCCTACTCCCCTCGCTTCTTATTTGGGTATCCATGCTCATCACGGGCATCGACAAGGCCAAAAACTCGGTATGCAAGCAACGGTGCGGCTACATCCTCGGCAATATCCACATCTTCCAACCCCTCAACTGGGTCTTTGTCAAGCTCGCCCGCGTCTTTCCCATTGACTACGTCCTCATGGCGCTGTTGATCCTCTTTCTCTTTAGCAGCACCATCTCGGGCATCGCCACTGTCGGCATCCGCTTCCTCTGGATCCGCATCTTCCAAATCCGCCGCGGCAGAACTGCCCCTCAGGCGCTGCTCATCGCCACCGTCATGCTCACGCTCGCCGTCCTCGCCATCAACTATGCCGTCAGCATGTTCATTGCGCCACAGTACTCCATATATGGCACGCAGACATTCTGCTCCAACAAGCCCGAGTACCCGGGCGCACAGCCCTCTTGCCAAGGCCAGCCAGATCTTGTGCGTCCTTGCTCAGAGCAGCTCGACTTGAAGCACGCCAAGGACATTTGCACGCCATCCGTCATGTCTACATTCTTGAACCGCATTACCATCACATGGCCATTCTTTGGCATCGTCGATTTCTGGGTCCAGTTTGCCTTTTTGGCCGTATTTTTGATCGTGTTCGCAACAGCCATCGTGCGCAGTCCAAGAGTAAATATCGCCGATCTGGATGAGGATGCTGAGGAGGCCGAGGAGGAAGGCCTGTTGGCTGCTACGGGGAGACGCCTCAACGCTACGTGGGAGGATGTGCGTAGGAGCCCAGCATATGGATCGACTCAGAATGAGAGGAGTGGTAACTCGAGAGCGTAAATGAAGTCTCGGTTTCTTTTACTTTAATTTCCAGAAGTAAGGTTAGGTAGCATGCGTCTTAGGTTTGGGAATGCACGGATAGGCAGGCTGGAGTTAAATTGATTTCTTATTAGCACTGGTGGCGGACGACAGAACTAGCCGTAGGACTTTCTGTGAATGCATTGGTTATGTAGGCAACAAGGCTCGATAAGTCCTTTGAGCCCTAGCGTGTGACGTGCGGCGAGTTTCGTCGCTTTGTTCTCTGGAAAGGCAAGAGCTTGATGTTTGTGTATGTGTATTGTGCCTAAATACCATGAGTGTGCCTTGGTACGCTTGATAAATGGCCCTTTGTCGTAGACTACAAGCTTCAGGGGTGTCCGCAACGACGGGCATATGCTGGTACAACTCCCTCACCACACTTTCCGGAACCATTGCGGGAAGCGTGTTCCACAATGAAAATAACTCGCGGCCAGGAATTCAGCGAGTCCAAGCCCACATCTCGAGTTGTGGGTGTGAATGGTTCCAGAACCATCCGGCGTACAATGAAGCCAATACACCTGCCCCTTGAAATGGGAAAATCTATAGACACCAATCCCTTTTCCCCCCTCGCCGGCATCTGCGGGAGCCAACCCCACTGGCCCGGCATATCACCGTCTTTGTGCGCGACACCCGGCATATCCACGTGTGCCCTGGCCTTGGAATCCTTCCACCTCGGTTCACATAAATGTATCTTGGCCGCTGCCGCTTCCTCGACGAGGTCTGACATCGCGGCCATGTTTCTCCCCGGCTAGACCACTAGTAAGATGACGGCGTCTTTTTACCGTCTTGGCCACGCACAGCATGACTAGGAATGCCGGCAAGGGATAACGCAGCCGGCCACCCGTTCAATAAGCAGAGGAGCAGCCCAGCTTTTGTTACACCAGCGAACATGGCGGGATAAAGGCCGCCGCCCGCGTTTGGTGTACAAAGTGAACCGGCGGTTCAAACAAGATGGCACTTTTTTGAGGGATCCATCTAGGTGAGTGCGCCGACCGGGGGTTTTGAGTAAAGAGGGAGCCGGCAATTGGGAAATGGCACTTGAGTGGCGTGGTTGTCTTGCGCTACAGTCTCGAGCATGAAGTCTCGTTAGGCCCCCAGGGCAATCTTGCTCTCCTTGTCGCCGTCCCTCGTGAACTGCACCGCCCTGTGGCTCCTTTCGTCCCACGCGGCTGCTGGCCCGACGTGCATCTCCCGCCAGCACCGGGCGCAGTACGCGTCTCCGTCGCACCCCAAGCACCGGAGCGTGGCGTCCTCCAAACACACCGTGCACCAGGAGTCCACGTCGTCGTCTGTGTAGTTTGTCCTGCTCGTCAGCCTGTCCACGCGCTTGGACGGTTTCGACGTGGGCACCGAGGGGAGCTCGTCTTCTGCTGCTGGGGCTCGGAGGGCGGCCATGCGTGCGGTAATGTCGTCTATTCCTTTGGGCTTGGGCGACGTGTCTTGTGGGAGGTCGGGGTTTGCCGGGACCGACGGCAGTGCAATTTGTGTGTTGTCGTCCGTCCCTCCTTCTGGTGGTCCTTGGCCCTCTTTGTCGTCCCGCGCTTCGACTTCTATCTCGTCGTTGAACCGGGCAATTACGTCGTCCACCTCTCGCGCCATTCGCTCCCCATCTGAGTCGTCTGCTTGGTCGTCATCTTTGGGTATTTGGGCTGATAATTGCTCCAGGAGGGCTTGAACATGTTCGTCCTTGGACGCGGGTTCGGGGGTGTCGAGGTCTGCGAGCATCTCCTCTAGTGCCTTGTCGTCTGTTTCAAAGAGGGCATCTACGTCATCCTCGACATCTTGAGTCTTTTTTGAACCCGGTACGTCTGATGTGTGTTTTGCGGTCCGCTCTGTGATTTTGGCAGGTGCTGGCGAGATGGGTGCATCTGCCTGGCTGCGGAGGTTCTTGAGCCGGGCGGCGAGGATATCCCCCCCTGTTGGCGCCTTGGCTCGCTCGACAACGTCGAATTTTATACTAGTGCTGTTAATAATCCGCATTTCGATGAGATGGTGAGGGGACGATGTGCCGTACGGGTTTGATGCTGGGCTTTTGGGCGAACCACCCTCACCGCGGAGGGCTTGAAGCCGTGAGAGGAGAGAGTTGTCGACGTCACCAGACATGTGGATGGACTTTGTTTGCACCTTGGACTCGCTCTAAAATAACCCTCCCAGCGTTGGTAGACGAGAATTTTTGCCTTTTGTGAAGGCTATGCAATGCCGTTTGAGATGAGGTGAGTAGTAAGTAGGTCAGGTGAGTAGGTTGACGGTTGCGCAGCCACACCCAACGTCTGGGTGAAAATGCGCAACTGGGAGTGGGGATTGATAATTGATATCTGGAGTTGGAAAAGGCTGCATAGTCACCATCTGCAGCCTCACATCAACGGCATCACCATTTATTACAGCTTTGCAATAATGTAAAGACAAATTCGAATTCTAATCAATTACACAAATCCAGCGCTCATCACTCATAATGGTATCGTTCTCTCCAGCTCCCATCACTGCCCATCAGGCCGCAACCAATCAAAAGTGTGCAAAAGTTCAAAGTTGAAAAAATCATTCATATCCCCAGAAAAGCCGACTCCGAAATCGCCAACCCAGTCCATCGGCGCCGTAACCTGCGGCGCGCCCGCATTCAAAGCCTGGTCCAAAACGTGCCGCACTGCCTTCTTCACACTGCTGCAGCTCTCTGTGTTGGGGGCCATGGGACCAACCCAGTCCAGAAATCCAACCAGCAGACTTAGCTGCTGGATCAAGCGCGACCTCGTAATCGGGGGATTGGTGCTACTATCGCGACGGCCAGGGGTGGCTGCTGCCGAGCCACGACCGCGGAGCAATTCCATGCAAAGAATGCCGGCGGCGGGCGCGGCATAGCACAACAGTAGCCATTCGGAGTCGCCCGACACGCCGAATAGTTTGTCCTGGTGTGTCCAGAATATGAGCGTCAGGGAAATCATTTCGAAGCTAATGTCGATGATTTCAGGGCCGAGCATGGAGCTGCCTTTGCTGAGGAGGCGCTCGATGAAGAACATGTTTTGGAGGTGGTCGAGGCGAATCATGACGCGGGAGTAAAGGGTAGGCCCGTCCGTGTCTGGATCATTTATATCCGTGTCGCGGTAGATGAGGACTTTGGGGAACTGGTCGAGGGCTTCCAGCTCTCTCCTCCGCAAGTCGTTTCTGGTGCCCGAGTCAGCCTGGAAGACAGTGTCGACAGGTACAAACCGCCACTTACAAGACTTGGTGTGTATCACTACTCGGCGTAATCTGAAGCGCGATTTCCAAAATCTGCTCCTTGATCAGAGTAAGTATCATTTTGGCTCTCATCATGGTCCCGGGGAAGATCTTGCCCCTGTTGTTCCATCCGTGCTCGTCAACATTGGGACTGTTGGCCAGCGAATTGCCGTCGCTGTTTAGCAATTCTTCGTCACTGACATCTAGTGGCAGCGGTGTCGTGGCAAACCTACTGCCAATGAGTGGAGGGCGACCGGTAAATGTAGCAACGACTTTGTCGCTCTTGAAGATCATGCTGTAAAGCCGACGCTTCATCTCGGAGCTGATGGAGTGATCATTAATCATGGAGGGCGGCGTGACGTGTAAACCAAGGAAGCTGGTCAGAGCGGCAAGTTCTCCGTGGATTCTCCAAACCTGAATGCCTATTGCCGAGTTAGCTTACATGATTTCGTCAAGATTCTTCACATGGCGCTGAAAAGCGTGGAATGGGGGGAACAAAAGACTTACTTGCATCTCCGCTGATGATGGACTGAATAATGCCGTATCTGTACAGTAGAATCGCAAGCATTGAATTCGCCGTGGAGCCATTCTTGCATATATCCACGCACATGCCCGCACAAAGCGTGTACTTATTGAGTAGTCTTCGTCGATCGGTATCACGCAGTTGCTGGGTCTCGCGGAGCTCAGCATTCTCGGGGAGCGATTTTGTGCCCAAAGCCCAGTAGCAAAACAGCAGCCCAAGCGACTCCCATCGCATCTTTTGGCCGGAAAATGATCGCAGCCACATGATTGGATCTGTATGCTCCTCCTGGAGTGGTATCGAGCTATTCCGACACAGAATCCTAGCCATGGTTGTCAGATTGGCTTGGGTTCTCGTGCCGTCTAGAACATCGCCAAACGTAATCCATAGGCTCTCGTTCAATATCTGTGCGGCAAGACGACACCACCCGTCAACTGGATTTACATAAAGCTTAAATAATACACTGCAGGTCGCACGATCTGGGATGGAGCGCAGAATGCTCAATGACCTAGAGGACGGGTGTTCTTCGAACAAGGCAAACTGCAGATCCTCGGCTTGCTCCGGAGTTCTTCCACTCTGTGGCAAGACGGTCTGCGTATCCTGGAATACAGCGGAAAAGCTGGTGGCCCCCAGATATCCCACGTTATTGTCAGGCTGAAGTGAGAAGTCTCGTGGCAGCTCAGTCCTCGGCTGCGTGGCAAGCCGTGGTGAAGGCGAAGCAGGGGGCGTAAATTGGAGCCTCTTTTGCGGCTGCTGGTCAATGATGTAAATGCATGAGTCGGTGATGTTTCCGCGCCTGCACCTTGAACAGACGGGTAGTTGATGGTCGCATGCTACCTTGCGCTTGCGACATGGTTCACACGCCTGCTGACGGCCATTGCGACGACGTGGAGCGCTCCCAGCGCCTTCGAGGCGGCTGGGTTCAGGAACAGATGTCATTTGAGGGTGGTGGCACAATATGCAGCACTTTACAGCATTGTTTCTGGATTCTGAGGATAAATCGGCAGAAGAACAGACGCTTCTTTCCCTGCTCGATTGGTCAAATATGAATCATGGCAGAGCGGCATCGCAGCTGGTGGCTTTGGAAGACGAATGGTGTAAGTCGGTGCTCGGCGCTCGGCGCTCGGCTCTCGGCTCTCGGCTTAACGATCCAATATCCCAAGTCCCAAGTTGTCCGGTGCGAGTTAGGCTTGTTATGTGACAAGATGCCATAGTGCTTGTAACTTTTGGTCATATTGGCAAATTGGGGTGCATTGTGTCGCATCTATGCTTTGTTGCCTTTTCTTCTAGCCTACATGGTCACAGTCGCTATCTAAGGGCATTGAAGCGGTGGCACAATCCGACGAGACTCGAAACCAGCCACGCCGTTCGCCAGCTACATGAGATGCACAGGAGCTGCGTGTGTGGGATCAAGCAGGGTCATGGCTGAATACCATCAAGATGCCTGTTCGGAAAACTATCTTGATGGAAGATCCGAAGAGCCTCAGCCTAGCGTCCTAGCGATGGTCATTATTTCAGCTTTGTTTCCGCAGTCATGCCCTAGTTAGTTACCTAAATGGCAACTCCCAATGGCACCTGGCCGCAGGCGGAGCAGATCACGGGTTTTGCGATTCCCACTAGGCAGCGAGTGCAGACGCTTTGTTGACGGCGAATGACTTGTGATAGTCAGGTCCAAAGTCGTCTTCGGTGCTGATTACGGCCAGGCCAGGCTAACCAGACGTCTTTCAAAAGGTTTGCTGGGGTAAGGCTCTCCCCAAGGCACTGAGCTTGTGCAAGCTGCGCCTCACAACCCTTGAGCAATGTGGAGTGCGCGATGCTGCAGAACAAATGGAAGATTCCAAAGCCGGGAAATATGCACAGCCTCTTGGCCAGCATTAGCGCAATCTGTCGCTGCCACCAGACAGTTATTCATTCTCTCGCAGCAGGCTCTGATGGATGCTTCGCGTCGAGTTTAAGCTTATCTCAAAGGCTCCTCGAGAGACACCGTGAGAGACCCGCCACGACACAAGTTCTATGACGGGATGGATTGCCAGGGCTCAGGCGCTGGACTGAAACATCGCCATCGATTCATTGACTGTTCGAGTATTTTAGGAAACATGTCAAGGCGCTAGTAATTACTTTGTGTCAAGTGAAGAAGATTCCGTCCGTCTTGGCAAGACCCTTGGTACTTTCAGCTGATGTCCATTGCCACCATTCGAAAGAGAAGCTGTCAAAATTGAAGGACAACGAGTCGAAATACTAAGAGCATGCTGAGCGTAGTCCAGTGGCAGTACGGAGCGAGGGCACTCCCAAGGACATCCATCGCCACTGAACTTGTGGGTGCAAGTATGTATCACAAACGGCGCCACAGATTATGAGTAATGAAGTCATGGTGCGCCCACCAACCCACCATCCGGATCCTTGCCCACATTCTTTCAGTCTAGTGCAATGTTTGCTCCAGTGATAATTATTGCAAACAAAATGCCAGGCGTAACCAGCCACGCCATCAGCCCCCTAGGGTCTAGCGGCTTTGCCCCAGTTGAGCCCCTGTTCAGCCACTGTTGGCGGATCGAGAGCACACGCATCGATTGATGACGCCCAGAGGAAGCCACAGACAGCTTATAGGGACATTAGGACGGACAAAACGCACACAACACACGTCGGAGTTGCATTCATTGTTCCGGCTTGTCGGAGTGAGGAACATCAAACGGGCGCCAAGACAACACGCTCGCTAGTCCCATTACTCCTTCCCCGTACCTAGGTAGTTAGCACTTGAGACTAGAAATCACTATTAAAGGCGCTGGCCTCCCCTGGCTGCCTCACGTTATTGTTCTATGTCCACAGCTTGTACTCTTCGCAGCAATCAGCATTCCGTCACAGTACACTTTCGCATCGTTCTTGACAACCCGACAACCCGACAACCCCAGTGCGGTCGCTTTCGGTTTTCCCCTAGGCCCTGCATACGGCTGCGCGGGTCTCCAAGTCGACCTTTGCTGACATTTGCCCCTGGCACTCGGTCGCATCTTGCGACCCACCCATACGTTCAACATGCGGTTCGACTTCACATTCCTTGCAGCGTTACTACTGTCCAGTACTGCTGCAAACATTATTGAGCCTCAACATGCCGTCAGAATAGAGGACATCACTCAAGACAACTTGTTCAAGCGAAAAGGCGGTGGCGGTGGCGGCGGTCGAGGAGGTGGTGGTGGTGGTGGCGGCTCGCGAGGGGGCAGTAGTGGGAGCAGCGGCAGCGGTGGTCGATCTGGCTCCAGCTCAGGTGGTGGATCGTAAGTGCTCTACCCAACGAATCGCTACCACGCTTGAGATACTTACCATTCTTGCTTCAGCCGTGGAAACACCGCCTCTAGCTCCAATGCTGGTGGCACATCGCGGGGAGGTTCGGGACCTCCACGAAGCTTTGGCGGAAATTCTTACTACGGCGGAGGTGCTGCCAAGCCGTACAGATCTGGTGGCGTTTCACCCCTCGGTATTGCTGCCGTTGGCCTTGCAGCCGGAGCTCTCGTCTTCTGGCCTGGTCATTGGCTTTACGGGGCATATCTATATCCTTACAATCACCACTATATCTTCCACAACTCCACCACCAACAAGGAAGAGAATCTTCCTGTTGTTTGTGGTTGTGGCACGTATGAAGTATGTGGCTGTGATGAAAACAACACCACAATGACAGAACTTGTCGGCAACGGCACATACGATGCTCTCAACAAGTCTCTCATCAACGTGGGGGATTACAACGGTCAAAAGACGCTCCTCGTCAATGGAACTCTCCCCAATGGCACCACTGCTGATGGTCCAGATGAAGGCGCTGGTGTCGGAGTTGGCATGAAAAGCTTGGTTGAAGCTGCTGGCCTGTGGTCCGCTGCGGTTTGTGTTATCGCTGCCATCTGC
Source organism: Metarhizium acridum (assembly GCF_019434415.1). Taxonomy (NCBI): domain Eukaryota; kingdom Fungi; phylum Ascomycota; class Sordariomycetes; order Hypocreales; family Clavicipitaceae; genus Metarhizium; species Metarhizium acridum. Next base: position 898,631 of record NW_027094030.1, on the reverse strand, counting down.
CTTGCTTAAGCTGTTTGCGACAGCTCCGTTTGTTCCGCTTCAACGAGCTCGCCCTTGTTGATAGCATTTGTACGATTCTTGATGACAGGTTGTGGTCAAATAATACCCGGCGGTATAAGGGATGGTCAGCGATTTTTTTCGATTCCAGATATATAATATCTTCCGTTGCCGAGTATCAGCACCGCACTATTATTCCGATCAGCATGATGGGACAGCGTTTGCAGGGATTTCAAAAGACAACAGTTTTAGAGTTTTCCATTAAGAACAATAGACATTGTCTGCATTCGAAAAGTAAAGCCCCATGTGTCAATCTTAACATAATTTTTTTTGTGTGTACAAATATATTGTGCCTGTCGTTTTAGTTACTTTCTGCATGGAATAATACTCATGGAACACGGTTGGTTGAGCGACTTCCTCGTAAAGGATCTTTCTACTCACTCAACTGGAATAGCTCAACACCCCCTCCATAGCACCCTGGTATGCAATAGCGATGCTCAAAGACTACCATCAGTTACTTAGACACTTAAAATGACAGCGATATGATGTTACGTACATGCATTTGCCTTGTGATTTGGGGAACGAGCCATCACGTGGTGTATTTTTTTTGCTGACTCAGCATGATTGAATACCACCCCCAACTCTCTCTCCATCTTCCAACCTCAGCTGTACCACCGTGAAGGACGCCAAATTCAAAACCGTCGCATTCCTCGCTATTCTTGTCCCGTCTCATCGACTTTCACCCTGAATCGTCGCGTTCAAAGTCTTTTACTCAACAAAGCATGTTTTAGGCGCTCCGGTGCGCGCCACCCCTCCGGAGGAAGCTCCACAAGAGTACGCGCAAACGGAAAACATCATGGCCGAGGACAAAGAGTTCTCGTCCTTTGACGAGAACGCTTGGAAGGCACAGGATGCTGCTGATGATCGCGAAATTGCTCGGTTACTAGAGCAGAGCCAGGAAGGCGGTAACAGCTCCTTGAAGCTCGATGATGCTCCGTTCGATCAGTCCAACAAGGCGGATGATGCCCAGGATTTCGAAGACATCAGTGATGATGATCTGCCAGATGAGGAGCCGAGCGCCAGCACCTCGCTGGAACTTCCGGCCCTGACTGATGACGGAGGTACCAGCAACGACGCAGACGATTTGTTCGGAGAAGGGCCCTCTTCTCCGACAGACCCCATTTTGGGACCACCATCGCCAGGTCCTCGCGTCCGCGACACAGACACTGCTGATGACTCCCACCCTGTTGACTCGAGCCTTAGTTTCGCAGCCATCAACTTTGACCCCGATCCCCACCTGAATGGAGCGGCGAATCAAGATCCCGATATTCCAGCAGTTGTGGAATCACACGAAGACTTGCTGAAAGCTGCATGGCCTGCATTCAAGAAGGGCCGTGTATTGACTTGGAGTGAACTTCTGCCACCAAAGAAGGCAACATGGAAGGAGAAGAAGCCGCTCAAGAAACCAAAGCATCTGGTTACGAGTAAGCTGAATCTCGACCTCGCCGCGGATCAAGAGAAGATGTTTCGAATTCCGGGAACTGCGACTTCTGGACCGAATCACCGCGCCCTGGAATCATCGCTTGCCGGCCTTGTTCGATGCGAAAATGATGGGACAAACCAAGAGGAGGCTAGATCACAATTTGACTTGGACCAGGAATCAGATTCCGAAACCGTTATGGGATTCACATTGCAAGATATTGATCTGGCATGCCAGGATTGGGGCGCCCAAATCAACGCAGTTGAGGCGGAATTCAAGAAACGCGTCGCTGCTGAAAAGGAACTCCTCAAACCAAAGAAGCTAGTCGAAGACCACGATGATGAGTGGGATGCCGAGTTTCTGCTGGATACTATGGATGAGCAACCCCAACAGCCCAAGAAAAGGAAAGCAGTCAGATTCGGACTCCCAGAAATACCTCGATATGCTGCGTCTACGTTCGATAACTTCGAAGATGTGACTCGAAGAGGCGCCAAGCGTGTCCATTTGGACATGAACGACCCGCACCTGCTGCTGGACACTGACACGCATCTCCGTGCAAAACGACCTCGGCTGGATTCAAAGGTTAAACGTATGGCGAATGGCAATATAGGCCGAGATATTTCGCAGCGCTTCAATCTGTCAAACGATGAGGCGTATGAGCTGCTCAAGGAAAACCACCAGAGCAAAGTACGCGCTACTCTGGGCAATATTTCTGTGGAGCACAGTATGCCTGCCATCAAGCTGTCGTGGCCGTACTATAAGGTCAAGCTCGGTGGTACCACAGACGAGTATCACCGCCCGCGCTTCCGTTACAAGAAGTTCTCTGGTCATACCATCAAGTTCGACAAGCCTCAGCATCATAAGCGCAAGATGATGAAGGGCAAGGCTCATGAAGTTTATCGTCTATCTAAAGATCTCAGTCTTAGCGACAACTCAACAGCTGTGCTATTCGAATACTGTGAACCCAGACCTCGAGTCTTGAACAACTTTGGCATGGGTAGCAAATTGATCAATTACTATCGGCGCAAGGACAATAATGAGGATGATCAGCTACCCAAGCAGGAGTTGGGCGAATATCGTATGCTGCTGCCGGAAGATCGATCACCATTCTCGCTGTTTGGTACCGTTGATTCAGGTGAAACCGTACCCACACTACATAACGAAATGTATAGGGCGCCCGTGTTCAAGCACACGCCCCGTGGCACCGATTTTCTGGTTGTCCGAAGCACAACAGGCGTAGAGGGTTCGAAATGGCATCTACACAAGATCGACCACCTACACGTTGTTGGCCAGACCTTCCCTTCCGTGGATGTTCCCGGTCCCCATAGTAGACGTGTCACGAATGCGTCCAAGAACAGAATGAAGATGCTGGCTTTCCGGATGATCAGGCATAGCCAGACAGACAACTGCCAGCTTTCAGATATTACAAAGCACATAGCAGACTCTACCGATACTCAAAACAGGCAAAAGCTCAAGGAATTTCTACAATATGATAGGGAGAGTGGCGAAAAGGGCATGTGGCGCTTGAAGCCAAACGAGATCTTGCCCGACGAGAACGCAATTCGCGCCATGATCAAGCCTGAGGAGGTAAGTCTTCTGGATGCCATGCAACTAGGTATAAAGGAGCTCGAGGACGCTGGCTACGATCCCCGAAACGCCAACATTGATGATGATGTCATGGATGTCGATGCCGAAGACGACGAGGATGACGAGGGAGGAAGCAAGGCACCAAAGGGTGCCAAGAAGCCTGGCGAAAAGCAGGAAGAGACACTTGCTGACAAGATGGCGCCTTGGAAAACTACAAAAGCCTTCATTGATGCCTGTGCCCAGAAGGCCATGCTTCAGTTGCATGGTGAAGGCGACCCAACAGGACATGGTCTTGGCTTCAGTTTCATCCGAACGTCCATGAAGGGCGGGTACATAGAGGCCGTTCAAGGTCCATTGGCGACGTCGGCCGACGCTATGGAACGTGAGAAGCGCGCTAATGGCGGCCACGCCTACAATGTCAAGAAACAGCAAGCAATGTACGAGGAGGGTATCAAGGAGATTTGGGAGAAGCAAAAAGCCACACTTTCCGACGCCCAAGAGCACGATGACAAGGATGTGGCAGTCACGGAAGACGAGGATGACAGATTCAACGTTCACGCCGCTGCAACCCCAGCACAATTCGACGACGGTACCAGTCAAATTAGTGGCTTTACATCGGCTAGTCGTCATGTGAAGAAAGCCATCCGTATTACAAGAGAGGTTCGCCTTCAAGATGGAACCACCCAGACACGAACCGAGGTCGTCCACGATCCCGTTGTCATTTCGCAGTATATGAAGCGGCGAACTGAGGCAGACTTGGAACTTAAGGAGTACGTGTTCAATATTATTAGACGCAGGCCGCGTGGGAAACCCCCTCTAGCTTGGAAGAGGCTGCCGTTGGGTGTCAAGACCCTTCACAAGTGGGCATGCCTAGGTGACATGCATCTCAGACCCGAGAGACGACAAGCGCCGTCTCCAGGTGCTGTTGCTGATGTAGTTGGATTTGAGTTCCGAGCACCTGCTTACGTATATCTATCCACAGCATCTACAGCGCCCGGCCTACGGGCAATGCCGATCATGACCGCCTTGCAGGCATTAGGTATGTAAATGGATAACTTGCCACCTTGTCGCAGCAAAGATGGTGTACTTACGCGCAACTTGCTACAGAATCAAAAAGGAGCTCGAACGACTCGAAAAGAACAAGGCTCGACGACAGGCCCGAGAACAGCAAAAAGAGCTCCATCAGAAAGCCAGCGCTGGCGAAGCTGGATCACCCGGCGCTATCGACAAGGTGCCCACTGGTACAACTCGCAAGTGTGCCAACTGCGGACAAGTTGGACATATCAAGACAAACAAGAAGTATGACACCCCCAGTTTCCCCTCCTTCATACCCATCTTTTGATTGGTGGAGCGCTGCATCGCACGAGGAGGGTCAGGAATTCCCGACCACGAAGCAAACCAGGAGGAAGAGCGTCTTGCTTCGCTTGATGAAGTCATCGGATCGCGAAGCCCGAGAAAGGGAGAAGCGGCGTCAAATTGAGGAGAGAGCGGCTACCCGGAAAGCAAGAAAGGAGGAAAACATGGTGAAGAAGTTGAAAGTTCAACGAGAGCGTGAGCAGAAGAAAATGGAGGACGCCCGACTAAGAGAGGAGGCAAGACTGCAAGAAGAACAAGCCAGAGAAGAAAAGAAGAGACGGCAAGAAGAGCTCCGCGCCGAAAAACAACGACAAGCAGAAGAGCAGCGGCGCAGGGCGCAAGAAGAGAGAGAAGAAAGGCGCAGACTCCGTCTCGAACGCGAAGAAGAGAACCAGAGGATGAAAGAAGAAAAGACGAAAGCTCGTCCCAAGTTCAACTACGGAAGTTGCCGGCCGTGACGGTGTCGCACGGCCGTCACTTTGTTTTGCCGGGCCCATTTTGTCGCTTCATCAATGTGGCTACCACGCACCGCAACTTTTTGCCTTTTTCTTGTTCATGGAGACGTTGCTAACAGCTCTGCAACAAGGTTATGCCCCTTGCTTAACGGTACGATGAAGGCGGACAACGGCGCAGCGGAACACGGCGGCTTTGGTAATTACAGCGCCCCCACGATGAGTGCTGCCTCGCCACCATGACACGACGAATACGTGGGGAATTGGAAGGAAGGGCTTTTTCTTATTTTTTGGAATCGCATGGCAAGAGCTGGTGCGGTTTGTTTTATTTTTATCCCGGGTCATTGCGAGATTCACTATACCAGGGTCATGTTGCAGGCGCACGGCGTTTGGTAGATAGCTCGCCTGACGGGCGAAAGGCACAGGAATAGGAACTATGGAGTATTCTTGTATACCATTGGTGCGGCTCGAGACGGGTGATGACGGGCCGTGTTTCCTTTCGCACACGATGCATGTGGCTTTCCTTGGCTTTGTGAGTGACCCGTGCGCCCTGGGTGGTGTCAGGGCTGTATTTGGAACAGAGCGTCGAGCATTCCGTGGCCAAAGGGCAGCCATCACGCGCCGGCTGCCTGAAACGTGGGCCAGACAACCGTTTATTCTATTCGACTGCCATGCGGCCATTTCACATACACCAGAAAGGAAAAAGGGGGGGAAGGCAGGTCAGAGCGATGCGGATTGGAGTTTCTACAGGACCGTATCGAAACGTGTTGTGGGCAGATGGTGGCTCGTTTCCTTCTCACAACCTCTACATGCTAAGTATTCCCTACAAACCTGGGGTGAATCTCCTGCTCTCGCGCCATGCAAGTCGGGTTGGGCGCGGTGCAACTTTCCTCTTGGCGGCGCGTGTATCTGCTCAGTTGGTCTCTTTGTGCCCGGCATCAGCTTGTACCTTTTGTTCTTCGCAGACGCCAGCTACTGTATTACACTGATTCGGCTCCCGCGCCGTCTTTTTTTTGTGACGACAATGTTTCCCTGTTCCTGTTGCTCTTCGTTGAACATAGTCACTCACCATGACACGCGGCCTCTCTCGCAGCCTCTGGGATCGCCCGCAGCAGGGCAAAAGCGCCCACCTGGCGTGCCTCCCGCCTGAAATCATCTGCATGATTGTCCAAGAGCTCCCCACGGTGGGGGACAAGGCGGCCCTTTACAGGACCTGCTCGGCGCTCCATACCGCCCTGGTCGAGGAGAAGCTCTTCCGGCACGGCAAGCCCAGGGACGTCAATGACATTCTCAACTGGGCCGTGGAGCGGCCGTGTCTGCGGACGGCCCGCAAGGCCGTCGCGTATGGCGCCGATGCCGAGCCGTCCAGGAGAAGCGACCGCGAGACGCCGCTCATGACGGCGTGTCGACGGCGGGACCTGGACATGGTCAGGCTGCTCGTGGGGGCGGGCGCGGACGCCAATAATCGCTTCAGCCGGGACGGGAGCACGCCCGTCGTGCTGTCGGCCATGATGGCGCACAACGAAGCCGTCGTGTTCCTGATGGCCCATGGCGGGGACCCGGCGAGGCGCAACCGCCACGGAGAGACGGCGCTTCATCTCGCCGCCAAGAAGAATAACCTCCGCCTGGCGCGGATTCTGCTCGCGTCGGGCAGGGTGGACGTGGACGCGGCGTCTGTGACGCACTCGACGCCCCTTTACGAAGCGATACAAGTTGGGGACCTGCACATGGTGGAGCTGCTGCTCGAGTACGGGGCGAGCGAGCAGGTTCACGAGTTGGGCGGTGGTTTCGTGTTTACAAAGGCGCTGGAGAGCCACGGTACGGGTCTGATGAAGGCCTTGTTGGAGCTGCGCATCAGTCCAGACGTCGCGGATGCCAAGGGGCGGACGGCGCTGTCTTGGGCTGCGGAATACGGGCATGTGATGCAGGTCAGGATGCTGCTTGGGTACGGCGCGCGTGTCGACGTGCAGGATGTCCAGGGCAAAACACCGCTCATGTATGCCGCCGTGGAGGCGAGGGTTCAGGTCATGGAGGAGCTACTTGATGGGGGCGCGAGCTTGGCCATTTCTGACAGATACGGCATGACGGCGGCTTGTCATGCCGCGAGGTCTGGGAATTGGCGGAGCGTGGGGCTCATTCTTGACCGTGGACAGGATTTTCTCTGTCCGCTTGGCAGATGCGCGCCGCTCTCCCAGGCAAACACGGGTAGTCGTGTATTTGCACCTCGGCCGGGATGCGGATCCGAAAGCTCCTTGCGCTTGCCATAGGCATGGCTCCTTCATGGCAGCCTGCGTCCGTGGCTTTGATGGCATGGAAAATGGGAAAGGCGGCAAACAGCGGAGAAAATCTGTATAAATTGTAACATGGGATTCTAGTTTCAAGGAACAGTGATGGGTATTGCACTTGGTGTTGTGGCGTTGATAGATAGCAACATGGAGGGATTTGTGTTTTGTTTCTTCCTCAGCCTTTTGATTTTGCAATCAACTTAGGCGTAGGGTAGTTAACAACCGCTGCGCGGTGTCCCTCGTTTCACTCGCCTCTAACCCCGTACTTGGGAAATATTCCACAGCTTGACGGTCTAGATGAGGAGCATCGACTTAGCCCAGAAAACCAAGCTGGAAATTGACCATAGAATAAAGGTCGCAAACGCACTCATTCATTAATCGTCAAGCGGCAGCTTGATTGAGCGGAAGTGGCTGGGGCAGGCAGGCATTAACTAGCAGCACGTCCACGTCAAGTTATTTTTAGATGCTCCGTCAGAGACGACGGAGCCTTGGGAAGGCGGGGGCCACGACGCATGCACAGGGCTGTGCGATACTGTAGTTACCTTCTTCCCACTCAACGTGTTACGACTACGTAGTAGAAGTTTGCCTTCGCCTGCATGACTGGAAGGGACATGCCATGTGCACCGTGCGTGCCCTGTGAGGTTGTGAGCGCTTACACAGCCTTGTCTCGCTTCATCATGTTGGTGATGATGTATATTGGCGGCGCGATCTAGCTAGGAGCCTAACAAGGGGATTCTATACCGCTCAAGAACAAGGTGCTTGTTTTGTTTCCGGATGGAGTCCGATTGCAAGGGCCGTTGTGTTGTTGTTGTCGATACTACGGCGATGACGCGAGCCATGTTTTAGCCGCGAGGATTCTTTGGCGGCGGTTGTCCCCTCACTCCGTACGCAGGACCTGCACGATTGTTTGCAAACATTTGTGAACAATACCAAACTGCCACGGACCACCATGCCCCCCCCTCCAAGGTCGCGGGAGTCGAGCAATGGCGTGGTGGATCTCGCAAATACACGGAGACATTTACTGCGTCATAAAAATAGCAACCACGTGGCTTCGTCCGCGCCAACGGCCTGCAAACCTGCCTGTGCCTCATGAATACCGTCCCAAAAGTGACTGACCAGGCTCGAGTTTCGACGTCAAGTTCAATTGCTAAGTCTCACTACATCCGAAGACGTGACAGATCGCTCTGTTGGTGATGCGTGATGCGTGGTGCGTCATGAAAAACGTCCATTCGTCGCTGAAGCGCTGGCCTGTCAAGTGTATGCCCAACGGGGGGTGACACTTGGCCTTCGCTGTAACCTCCAGTTGGTCCGTCCCGACACTGAATGTCTCTTGATGTCGCAGGACAAGGCGAACAAGTCGTATCGCCATTTCCATCCGAGGCAGAACATGACGGAGTTTGGCACATTGTGTAGAGCACAGCAGGACATGTCATGCCATCTGAACACTGTTCCAACCGTGCCTCTGTTGTTTCGGCTGTTGTTCAATTGATGGCACTCTGATCCCAACTGACCGTACATGCTTCAGGTTTAACTTTGAACAATTGATCGTGAAAATATTGCTAGCAAAGCGCGTCTCCTGCGGAACCCTGATGTCAGCGGTTGGTTGCTGGCACGAAGCCCGGAGGGAGCATGCACTGTAATTGCCCATATGAATGCGAGAGTCATTTCTGACTAGGTGTCAGTTTGCCGCCTTCGTGCATTTGCCGGGTCCAATATTGGCGGCGCAGAGCGGCGGCACAGCCTCGACGTAACGGCGCTTTGTACAGCACGGAGCGGGCTCAATGGAAACAGCCACATGGTGGACACAGTCATGTCTCGACAATCGCGAGTAGTAGTGTTTGCCAATTGAATCGCGGTTCATCGTTCATGGATCGTGATGCAGACGTGATGCACGCACACTTGGAGCTGCCTCAGGCGATCAAGGCCGACCCACTGAGGAAGGAGCAGCCGGCAGGGTTGAAGGGTTGGCTCGTTGAAGGGATGATGAAATAGGTTAGACGTCACCACATGCAGCCAAGAGGGAAGGAAAAAGTGCAGGGCGGATCTAGGCAGGCCAACGAGTCAATTTTTTGTCGTCGCAGAAGGGAGGGAGCATCGAGAGACACCAAACGCGATAAACCCTGACACGTTTGACGGAATGTGGCACTTGCAAATCTTATCAAGGACAAAATACATAGTGCCGAGACCGAGAGACAGAGACGGACGGAGCAAAGCGGGAGGGATTGGACCCTGACAATAGAAAGAGCAAATATTGGAACGCAAAAAGGAAACGAAGCTAAAGGACGGAGAAAAAAAATAATAAACAAACTTCCACCACAATATAGCTGGGATGACGCGCATTTGCGGCAAGCACCTGAGACTAAATCGTCAAGTCCATGGTACCGAGCATTTATGGAGTACTATGTGCGCAACTAATCCCCCCCGCCCCCCTGCCCTGCGTAAGGTATCTTGAAATTATTCAGTGCGGAGATGGATACGGAGAATTGAGCACGCAATCAATGGATTGACCGTTGGCGACGTGTGAGAATGTCATCGTATGTATTCCGTATGGCACTTCCGAGTCGCAACAGTCAGGCAACCAGGGTGCAACGGCCCATAAAAAGACTTCATAATATCAATGCATTATAGCATTAAAAAAAAAGGGCATAAGCGCATTACCCTCTAGATTTGAGCAAGCGGGAAGAGGAAGGAACAACTGGCGCTCGCCATTGCCCTCCCTTTGCCCACGGGACGCACGACAATGCCAATTCTTCCTCACGAGATTTTTTTAACTACAACATCAACTTCTCATACTAGGACCAGACGTTTCGATCGCAAAACTGGTCTGGCAACACATCCACTAGTCTGGCAATCAATCTTCTCGAGTCCCTGCGCTCCGCCACATTCCGCGAACCCATGAACCAGGCGCCGTTGCTCTGGTCGGGTCGTTTGCCCCCATTTATTAAAGCGTCAAGCCACCAGCCAAGAGATAAGCACGACAAACAACTTTAGTCGACCTTGGGTCAACCTTGGTCGCATGGCTCCCACGCCGGCAATGAGGGCGAGGGCTGACTAGTCGGGGAGCTAGTCGGGGGGCCAGTCGAATGACAAGCCCATCCATTCGCAAACGAGCTTGTCCTTTGTCTATTGTATCACACGATACATGCCAGGTCGCGCCAGTTCGCACCGGTTGGCCCCGTTCCGCCATGTATTGCGAGATAGGACAGGGACAAAGACAGCCTCGCGGCACTGGCGTCAAACAACATGACAATAACTACAGCAAACCGTATGCAAAGAAGAGACGCACGCACACGCACCCATCGCCGATGACACAGACGACACAGACCAGTATGATGCCTCGATCTGACGTTATTGTACCGAGTACGGAGTACAGAGCACCAAATACTCCGTTCCAACAACCGTCCAACTTTGAGACTCGGATCAAAGAACACCCCCGGCTCCCTGGTCTCCGTCTCCACGCCCACGGAAGATTCGATATTGTACTGAGATCTGCCGAGTAATGGCCAAAGAGATAGAGCTGGAAGCGATTGACGCGCGCCCTGTTTGTCGAAAATTGATTTCGAGGCGCTGTTCTCACGTCACAAATTGGTTGCCCACATTTGTCCTGGGTACAATTACAAGGATCATCATGGACCGCCCCCATCAGAGAAAAAGCCATCAGCTAGACCCTTGCCTTGCCGTCTTGTCTCGTTCTCTCGAGTCCTGGTCCAACATGCTCGCAGCCTTCGCGCAGATGACTACTTAAGTACTTGGTTGTACTTGGTAGGCCGTGCCGAGCACAGCAAGTGACAGGAGAGCTGCCCATTCGCCCTGCTGGAGCTGCTTCTGCAAGCCGTTGCATGTTCTCCGTATGTACGTCCCTCTCTCCCCACTTAACTCTCTTCGTCCTCTGCGACCGAGACGTTGGCACTGTTGGCGGCACACTGGCACCCTGCGACGTTGGCACATTCGGGACCCTGCGATTCCCCACTGCCCACTCACCCGCTCTGCTCCTTTCTTTTAGCCCTCTCCGTCTTCTTTTTTCCCTTTCCCCCTTCCAGTCCGAACATGATCACGTCTATTATTAGAAGCCTCCAACGCCAGATCCAGCCCCATCCTGCACCTTCGCCTGTCTTGTTGCTAAAAAATCTCCAAGTAGTCAACTGCGCCAGGTACCGGCTATTTGATCTGTTTGCAGGGTCCCGTCCAACTGTCGTTGGACTTGCCTGCGTGTTGGAGCCGTTGCGACTACCTGCATTTTTGACTTTGTGCGGCTGTCGTCTCGACACTCACCACCTCTCTAGCCGCTACGACATATCATCACCGACCTTGCCACTACGAGCTTCCACCGGCCCCGTCCTAGCCTGGTTGATCCTTCTCGTCCTGCTGCTTCATTGATACGCCTGCCGACTCTGAGCCTTTTCTCCCCGCATCGTCGTCAAGCTTCGCCCTGTTGCGTCACTCCTAGCCCTGTTTCTCCAGGTTCCCTTCCCTAGGGTTTGTTTAAGCGTAATCAGAACTGGGCGCCCTTCTTCTATCATTTGTCTCATATTCGCCACTTTTTTTTCCCCTTCACGTCAAACCGCTGCGAGTATTGACTTATCCCACTGTCGTGACTCGCGAATCGGACGAACAACTCGCAGCATCGCCGTCTATGCCAGCCATCCCTCGAGTCGTGCGCACGCGTCCGTAAGCTGCCGACGCCGGGCAGATCGTGTATCCCGACCTAGGCGCAGACAGACCGCATATACCAAACTTTGCCCTGGAAGTGTCGTCGACTTTCTCGTGGCGGTAATCACCTCGACCGCAGCCTCCTGCAAGCTGCAGCCACGGGCGCGCGGGCGCAATTCTCTTCATCACCTACCCCAGTCCCGGATTGCGTCTTGAACGCTGCATTTTGTTACAGTCGTGCTTCGGTGCGCATTACGTCACCATGGGTCGCAGAAAGATTGAGATTAAAGCCATCAAAGACGACCGGAACCGATCAGTGTACGTGGAAGCATCTGTCACGCGCGCTGCAAACTCAAGAACTAACCATACCTGTTTTTCAGGACCTTTTTAAAGCGAAAAGGCGGCTTATTCAAGAAGGCGCACGAGTTATCCGTATTATGCTCCGTTGACGTTGCCGTTTTCATCTTCGGAAACAATAAAAAGTTGTACGAATACTCATCGTCGGATATGCATCAACTCATTGCCAAATACCAATTTGTAAGTCGAGTTATGACCTGGTATTCCACATGACTACCATGATTATCTTCCAAAACGTTAGAGTCACGCGGGACTAACCCATTGCCTCTAGCATGGCGTTCCCAACGAGCATAAGGGACCTTCAGATTTTAATGGGGGCGACGACGACGACGACGATGACGGTGATGGCACTCCTCCGCGAGGACACGAAGGCTCTGAGCACCAAATGATGCCTCCTCAGTTCCACGGCCACGGCCACAGCCAACCTCCATTCGCTCATATTCGCCATCATACTCCCTCCGCATCACCGCCGGTGCCGAATGGCGGGCCGTTTCAGGCACACCCGGGCCATCCAGGGCCTAGAGGTACCACTCCACAGCCGCCGATGGGATCACGTCCTGGTTCTAGGAATGATATGCGACGAATGGCATCTAACAGTATGGCGCCCCAACCTCATGGTGCACATCCTGGAATTACATATATGCCCACACCTCCAATTTACCAAGGATCAAATCAGCCTGGTATGATGGGACCGCAGCCAGCCGGACAATACCCATATGCACCTCAACACCAACATCACCCCAACCATCACCATCACCACCAACAACCACCACCACCACCACCGCAACCACAACCGCAACAACAACAACAGCAGCAGCATCAGCAGCATCATCAGCAGCACCAGTCTTATGTGGACGATAGGCGACCCTCAGCTCCGCCAGCATATGCCCCGCAACCGCCACCCCATGCTATTCCCGTCGTATCCCGACCTGAGCCATCACCGCCTCATACTAGCAGCCAGCAACAGCCGCTGGCTCCTCAACATCCTGTACCACATATTTCTCCTCCTCCACAGCCTGATCGGCGACCCCAAGATCCTCCGCCTCCGCCGCGCGTTGAACCTAAGACCGAACCTTTGGACCGACAGCCATTGGGGTTAAATACTGACATTGCCATCAAGAAGCTGCCGCAAAGAAAGTCGCACAGCATATTTACACCCATTGAGGAGAACCGATCTATTCTATCACAACATCTGGCCTCTTTTGCAAGTGAATCTCAAGGCGTCAAAACAGAATCGAATCGTTCTCAATCTGTAGATGCCTCATCCCGTGGCGCTCCATCAGCATCCCCACAGCTAAAACGATCAAGCACACAAAACAGCCTGGACAAGGCTCGAGCCGCATCTGTTTCGTCAGGGCCGGAAAGCGCGTTCACCCCTCCTTCAAGATCAAACAGTCTCAAGATTGGTGGTCCTGGCGGTGGCTCGCGACCCAGAGGCCCTCGTCTAACTGTCCAGATTCCCGATGGTGCATCGGAGCCAGGCAGTGCCGGTGGCGAATCAATCTCTCCTCATAACCCAACCATTACACCAACTCAAGCTCCTCGACATAACTCGGTCGTTCTTCCACCACCGTCTCCTTCCGCATCGGCTCTCCTCTCCGCCGGTGCCACAGGCCCGCCGAATCCTTTTGCTCGACCGCCACCCCAGCAAAGCGTCAACGGTGAGACGCCAGTGTCAGCATTGCCTTCACGATTCCTCGGGCATGAGCTTTTACCCAGCCCTGGTAGCTTTTATCAGGATTGGAATTTTCGGGGAAACGATAGCAATACCTTGCCCAGTCCGCTAAACTTTGCAACGCCTGTTGTCGGCACCGGTCCTAGCTTTCTGAGGGACGACAACCATGGCAGCGGGGTCAACAACAATAGCAGCACGAGTAACAACAGCAGTGGTAGCACAGCATCCACCGCAGCTACCACCACAAATACCACAGCGACAAGTGGCACAGTGTCGACTAGTGTCCCACTGAGAATGACGAAACGTAAGAGCCCCGAGTTTGGAGGTGGAGGCCAAAGCGAAAGTCAAGAAGATGCAACTGAAGCCAAGAGACTCAAAGTCGAGTACACATAAGAGACGTGTTGGGATGAATTTCTTTCTGTTTGGGTTTACTACGAGTAGCCCTTGTGAAACTGATACCCCGTTTTTCTATGTACATGCTGATTATTTTTGTTGCTTCCCAACTTGGAATGACAGCTGTGTTTTGTATATCAGGGAAAACAGCCTGGGTTCGTGTCTTTTTTTTTCCCTTCCTGACAGAACCGATGGTTGGATTTTCATATTTTTTGTTTATTGGGTGATCTTCATATTTCAGGCTGATATGTAGCCCGTGTCAAGGGGTCATTTGCGGAATTTGGATCAGCATTTGTTGTTTTGTTATTGGCAACGGTATGCAACATTTTGGACGGAGATGCGGACAGTTATCGAGGGTGTTTGAATGTGCGGTAAGGCTGTGGTATGACCTTGTAGATGTGATGTGGTATAGGCGTTTGTTTGCACCATGATTAGACTTAGTGAATGGATTGTTAATGAGTGAGGTCACGAAAACGTGTCGTTGGCGACAATGACATGTTGCGCTCCGTCTAGTTACCTTTTCGCGTGCCACATTATACACCCTGAATTCGGGAGCTAGTCCACGACGGCAGAGGGATGATACCAAGAACATGGCGTCGATTGCATTAGTTTATATTGATCGTTTGCTGAACCACAGTACCCTGTATCATGTACATCCCGTGACATTATCGAAATCGTCCGTAATATTATTTCATCACTTATACAAAATCCCATGCCGGAACAAAGCAAAAAAAAAAAAAAAAAAAAAAAAAAAAAAAAACCATGGCACTCGTACCATTGCCCTACGCGTAGTTCACAACGCCCCTGATAATCCACTGGGAGTCATTAGCGTCAAGTTCGACGGGGTGGCATCGCTGAGGCGACACAGGGCATCTTACCAGCTCGCCATTTGAAACCCTACTGGCTACCCGCTCCACGGCGACGCGGTCGGGCATCACGACCCTCTCGCCGTCTTTCTTCTCCTCCCACCAAACCTCCCTCCCGGCTAGGGTTTTTGCCCTTTCCCCCTGCTTCCAGGGACTCTTGGTGACGAGGTGCGCCTCCACGAACCGCAGGAGATTCCTGTTGGCGCGGTCTTGACCCCCGCTGCCGTCGTATGCTTGCGACCCGAGGGCGTGGTAGTCGGCGGGCGACTCCCACGGCTTGCGGGGGAGACTGTCGATTGCCGAGTTGAGGGGTGCGAGGACGGTGGTGTTGGCGGACAGGTCGGCTAGGAGGGAGGACGTGGATTCGCAGAGACGCGTGAACGACGAGAAGGACGATATGGAGCGCAGGGGACCGATGGTGTCGCTCAGTGAGATTTGGGACTGGACCCTGGGTTCGTATCTGTTTTCGTTGCCGTCTTGGTGTTTGGGGGGAGGTGTGCTGGCGGATTTGAACTTGATCGAGGGCGGCGGGGGGTTTTCTTCGCCGTGGGACTCGTCGTCTGGCTGGGCGGGGAGGCGGTGCGCGTCGCCGGGCATGATGGGCTGCTGGACGAGAGGGCTGAAGGAGGCGGCGGCGACGACGACGGAGATGAGGCCGGCGAGGAGGGGTTTCATGCCGCCGGTACCGTGTGGCTGGCGATGCTGGGATGTGAGTTTGACGGCTGTGACTGGAGGAAATGTAATGCCCGCGGTGGTAGGTAATTACGACGGATGTCCAGATGGTTCAGATGGGCGACGAGTACGTCACGAGCAGAGGGTTGTGAGGAGAAGTGGAAATCTACGGATTAGGCAATGCCCGCCGGCTCTTACCCCGCCCACACTGAAAATCCTACCGCTGCTGTTAACGATTTGAACTTGTGGGGACCCTGAGTCGGGACGATGGTGATTCAACTGTTTTGTGGAGGCAGCGAAGGCTCCAACGTTGTATCTTCCGAGGATTAGGGCCAATACGCAGTCTCGACTAATCGGTGCTTTTATTATCACTTTAATCTCACCTAAAAAGAAGTATCAATAATTCGATTACAGGGTCCTGCCGGGATTTCTAGGGTCAGAGAGATACCTTACTGGAGCCTTCGCTGCCTCGAGGGGATGAACACTAAAGGGTGACCCTTGAAAGATGCATGCGATATTGATGTGGATTTACTGGGGGCGCATGGCGATGGTCCTTTTTTGCTTGGAGGCGCAAGGGAATCTGTGGCGGCTGGTTGGTGGAAATGGAATCAACCGGCGGGTATTGAAGCCCGGTAACTGAGACGATTGAGACGATGTCGATGCCGCAATCGGACCTCGAAGGGCTTGAATTGTTGTTTGTTGGGATGCGAGTTGGAAAAATGATGTAGGACGAAGTTGATTTTTCAAAGAACTAAAATTCGAGGTCATAGGTGAACAAAGGGTGGCATTGTAGATACATGTCAAGAATTCGGTTGTTTATTATTTCCCCAGACCCAGAGTCCAGACTAAGCTATATTGAATCGGGTCCCCGGACTCTACTCTCCGCGGGGAAAATGTGTTGCTTGCCAGCACTTTTGTGAATCACGAGAGCCGTCTGGGGTTGTGGCAAATAGTTATGAAATACAGACACGGGGTCTTTCAAACATGTGAAAGTGGTGGTGGCGTGTCTCGCTGCGGACTGTTGTACATAGCTCTTCCAGGCTACCAATGGCCAATGGACAAACCGTTATTCTGGTCATTCGCTGACTTGATTGAGATGCCAATTGGCCAGCGTGGTGGAGATACTTGGCTAAGACGTGGAGACCCAGGTACCAAGGCCTTTTGGAGTCGGGGTGGAATTCACATGTCAGCCCAGCATTTTCGTTCAAGCATGTGCGCTTACGGACGCAACGACATGCTGCAGTGAAATAATATCCGACGGTTGGAACCAATGCAGCCAGTGGTTGGAACGGTTTGTAAATAGAGGAGAAGGAATGAGAATACTGGAACCCGTGACACGACCACCGACTTCGTTCGTTAGGGTGGGCAGCTTGGACTCGGTGTAGGAGTGTGTGCGGATGAAACCTATAGCCATCGACTAGACTCAAGGCGTGGAACTGACTCTTTGACGGCATAGAAAGTCGCTGAATCGATCGCGGGAAATTATGTTTGTCAATCGTTCGAACAATTGAGAGAGCTCTGCCGGGTCGTTGTGATCGGGGTCGGGGTGCCATGATGGGTTCCGACGTCAGACGTCGTTACGGAGCTGATCGGAATGAGTGGTCCAACTGGGGTGTCCGTTCCCGTCGGCTGCTTCAAGGCGACGACGAAGCGACGACCTAGCCAACACTGGGGACGACTCCACAAGGTGAGCGAGTCGGTGCTTGCGATGCGGAGAGGGTTGGAGAAGCCCGGGCACAGAAGCCATTGGCAATGAGATTTGTGTTTCCAGTTGAGTAGTGGTGACTCGAGGACGAAAAGCCGGGGTGATTTTGCCTTCTGACATGCGTGCATTTGTGCATCCTTTGACACAGCATCTCCGGTTGCTCCTTCCCTCTCTCATGTCAGAGGGAGACAAAGGGCAGGTACACAGATTCACGCCGGCCGACTCGTAGTGGGGCCACGCTGCCGTTTAGGCCACTCACAGAGCTTGCATATGGGTACTGGTACTGCTCGCCCGCACTTCTGCTCCACGGCAACTGTCGCCGCTCACCTCCTCTAGGGTGTGGCAGGGTCCCCCATTCCCAGCAAGCACGGCCCATGGCTCCTGCCCCAGAAAGCCAGAACAGCCAACTTCGACCTCGGCTACTTCTGGAGTGGGCTGCTTCAACTGTCCTCGGCGCAAAGCCTCCCATTCCAACACGCCCCCCGAAACTAGGGAACTTCTTAAAACTCCCATCACCGAGATCCCCTTCCTGACCTTTCATTTCTTCCTCCCCATCACCTCTGTCCTGCCACCCTCCGATCCTCTCCCTATTTCCGCTGCATATCCTTGCTCTCCCATTCTTCGAGCGCAAACCGCAGCGTCGTTTCTTTCCCTTTCCAAATATACCCTCACATACTCAGCATCATGGCTCCTCATGTGATTGTCGTCGGTGGTGGTCGTAAGTTCTGCAGATTGATGTTTCATGTGCGATTGCAACATTGGCGCCGTCATTTGTTTCGCCTGGCTATGGTTTTGCGCGATGGGCTTGACATTGAAGCTCGGCATGTTTGACGACATGTGGCGACAACGGCGGGAATGTCCGCAAAATCAAACGCTGGCTAGCGAAGCTGGCTGCCAGTGTCACTCGTCACCCTGTATTACGGGAAGCTAACCATTTGTTCTCGTATAGTGTCTGGCCTGAGCGCTGCTCATACTATCTACCTGGCAGGTGGCAACGTCGTTGTCTTGGATAAGCAAGGTAAGTGGAAGCGCGATTCTCGATATTTCGCCCGGGCCATCCGGGATGATGGAAACATGCGAAATCTGGCATTATGGTCCCATGGCACATCCTAGCGATTTCCATTCACTGACCAACATGTGCCTCTCGTACAGGTTTCTTCGGAGGAAACTCCACCAAAGCCACTTCCGGTATCAACGGTGCCTTGACAAGAACACAGGTCGAGCACGGCATCCCCGACAGTGTCAAGCAGTTCTACGACGATACCCTCAAGTCAGCCCGTGACAAGGCTCGCCCCGATCTCATCAAGGTCCTTACCTACAAGTCTGCTGCTGCTGTTGAGTGGCTCCAGGACGTGTTTGACCTCGACCTCACTCTCGTCTCCCGTCTCGGGTAAGTTTTATACATTTTGACGACCCCTCCCCAATAGTTTCGGCCTTTCAACTGTCTACGGGCGGATTTTTGCCGGAGACTGAGGTGAAGTTCTATGGATAATGAAGCTAACGTCTTCCAGTGGCCACTCGCAGCCCCGAACCCACCGTGGTCACGATGCCAAGTTCCCTGGTATGGCCATCACCTACGCTCTCATGCAGCGTATCGAAGAGCTTTCCGAGACCGAGCCTCACCGAGTCACGATCATCAAGAAGGCTCGCGTCACCAGTCTGAACAAGGATGGCAACACCGTCACTGGTGTTACTTACGAGGCCGACGGCCAGTCTGCCTCTCTCGACGGCCCTGTTGTTCTGGCCACTGGTGGCTATGCCGCCGACTTTGGGGAGACTTCTCTGCTCCAGAAGCACCGCCCCGATACCATGGGACTTGCCACCACCAACGGCACCCACGCCACTGGCGACGGCCAGAAGATGGTCATGGCCATTGGCGGCAACGGCATCGACATGGACAAGGTCCAGGTCCACCCCACTGGCCTGGTCGACCCCAAGGACCCTGGATCCAAGTGGAAGTTCCTGGCTGCCGAGGCTCTCCGTGGTGAGGGTGGTATCCTTCTCAACGGCGATGGTGACCGATTCTGCGATGAGCTCGGCCACCGCGACTATGTTTCCGGCATGATCTTCAAGGAGAAGGACAAGGGCAAGTACCCCGTCCGTCTTATCCTCAACTCCAAGGCCTCCAAGACACTCGACTTCCACACCCGCCATTACTCTGGTCGTGGTCTCATGCGAAAGATGACGGGTCAGGAACTGGCCAAGGAGATTGGCTGCACTCCTGACCATCTCCAGAAGACCTTCCAGACCTACAACTCCATTGCCGAGGGCAAGCAGAAGGACCCTTGGGGCAAGAAGTTCTTCCACAACATGCCCGTAGATATCAACGACGACTTCCACGTTTCCCTTATGGAGCCCGTCCTCCACTTCACCATGGGTGGCATTGAGATCAACGACAAGGCCCAGGTCCTCAACCAGGAGAAGAAGCCCTTTGACGGTCTCTTTGCCTGTGGCGAGTTGGCTGGTGGTGTCCACGGCGCCAACCGTCTGGGTGGTTCTTCGCTGCTCGGCTGTGTTGTTTACGGCCGTGTTGCTGGTGACTCGGCTAGCAACTACCTCTTCCAACAGGCCCTTTCTGGCACGGCCGCTGGAGCCGCCGCCCAGCGTCTGGGACAAATTTCTCTTCACCTCGATCCCTCGGCTCCTGGCAAGCTGATTGTCGAGTGGGCCAACGGTGGCTCGGGCTCCGGTGCTGTTGCCGTCCAGCAGCAGGCCGGCGCCGCTCCTGCTGCTGCCGCTCCCGCCGGTGAGTCCGCCGCCAAGGCCAAGCCCGACCCCAAGGCCTTCAAGATCCCCGAGACCGAGTACACTATGGAGGAGGTGGCTAAACATAATAAGGAGGGCGACCTGTGGGTGGTAGTTAAGGGCGTCGTCATGGACCTCAGCAACTGGCTCGACGAGCACCCCGGCGGTCCTCAGGCCATCAAGAACTTCATGGGGCGTGATGCCACCGAGGAGTTTGAGATGTTGCACGACGACGAAGTCATCCCCAAGTACGCCCCCGAGCAGGTCATTGGCCGTGTCAAGGGCCAGGAGCCAACTCTCGAGTTCTAAGCGATGTTGGTGAAAGCAGTGATTCGGGTAAGGATTCAGCCTGGGAGGGCTTGTGTACTAATGACGAACAATGGGGAGCACAGAGTCGAGAGGCGTTTTCATTTGTTTTGTCCTTGGCTAAAAGAACATGGGGTTTATATGCACATAGAACATGAACAGATGGGGAAGCTGGTCAAGGTGACGTGTGATGAGCAAGAGAAGAGCAACAAGAGACTGAGGTTTAGGAGGCAAGAGCTGAGAGTAGAGCACCTCGGCGTGGCTGGGCATGATTCCCCTTGTGCCGGACGTCATATCAGACCAGCACTTGAAGGCGCATTTGGATATTCTTTTTGCTGATGATTTTTTCTTCTTTCTTTTTCCATGTACTAATAGTTAGGTCCGCATCAATCGACGTGTACAAGCATAATTTTGAGGAGTCTTGTCGGCGTTTCGTGACATTGAGTGTACGAGGTACTAATACTTGCCTTCTCCTAGGTCTTTGATCGGTGACGCACGCACGCATCGGGTAAGACCTACCAGGCTGCTTGCCCGAATTCGAATAAGCGCTTTGTAAAAAAGCCGCGGCAATATACGGCTTGAAATAGCGTATACGGACTGACGCAGCTAGTAGACCAGATGAAACCTTAATTGTTGGGCCCCCCCGGCCATGTGGAATCAATAGAGTCTTGGGGGTTGTGCTATTTGTGCGGCAGAAAATCGTTATTCGTGCGGCACTAAGCCCAATTTGGTCACACCCCCAAGCTGCCACACCCCACCATACAAATTTACATACATTTGGCCTGGCAACGCAAGGATTATCACGAAAATGCCTCACAACAACCGCCCGGCACACAACAACAATTTAGGCTGCAGCCGCCGGGGCCGCCTTTTTTGCAACAACACAACATCGTCAAATTCAACGATTTTGACCTCTTTTTTTATCACAAAAACGCCGCTTTTTTATCTCCTTAATGGACGACGATTATATACCTGAATTTACAGGCTTTAATGACCTTCTTGAAGAATCGTATGAACCCGAATTTAATGAATTTGATAACCCTTTTGCCCCTGAAGCCGAGGAGCCATATCGCGATGAATTTGACGAGCCGCCCGATGAAGATTCTAGCCGCCCAATCCCTGAAATGCCGCTACCAAGGACTTATGGCAACTTTGATCATCTTTTTGAAGATTTACAGGCTTAGGGTAAGGCAAACGGCACTGCCTTCATAAAAAGATCTATGAGCAGGTTTATTGAAGTTGGCGGAAGTCAGTGGCCTTAATACGGCAGCATCTTATGCTATCGCGGCTTCTAACGGCCACAAACATCTAGTGGAATTCGATAAGCTAGTACCAGGAAAACCGACTGTAAATTCAAGCTTAAGCTGGTATCTACTAAGGTTAACGGAAACTGGGAATAGACCTACGAAGTAGTACACTGTCTACACAATTATGGTTAATTTCTCGATCCATCAGCTGAACCAATACATTGAAAGTTTACAGACAAACAATAAGACCACATTACAAGCCTCGTAAAACACTAAGCTCTTCTAGTACGAGAGATTAGTGAGATTATTCGTGATACAGCGGTAAAAGACGGATTAGATGTTTATTTCCGCCGTAAAGACCTCTACAACTAAGTCGTAAAAGCTCGTGCAAATGAGCTCAATAACTTTTCATTAACACAATGGGTTATTAAGCTACTATAAGAGCGTAATATGCTACACGTTCACGAATTTAATGATGAGGGTCATTTGAAATCGCTTTTTTGGAGCTACGATTCTTGCATTGAAAAATGGAAGGTTTTCCCACAAGTTATTTGTATAGATAACACTTATAAGACCAACCGCTATAATTTACACCTAACACAGATTATCGCGATCATAGACTAGAATTCTAGCATAAACATCGGATTTGCCCTCACAGTTAAAGAGGATGAAACCGCCTTTCAATGGATTTTATTGGCCTTCAATTAAATTCGCGATAAATACAGAATCGAGGCCCCCGAGGTTATCATAACCGACTTCGATAAAGCACTTAAAAATGCCCTACGAGTTATTTTTCCCGCTACACAGCAGCAGATTTGCGTTTGGCACATACTAATGAACGTACAGGCTAAAATTATATCACGATGGAAGCCTTCCGACGATGGTGATGATGACGATAACCCGGAAGTCAAAGCCTTCGATAAATGCCCTTAAGGGCTTATTTTAGCATTTAAATCTCTTATTCACGCACAAGAAATTGAATGCTTTGAGTCTATATGGACCCAAATAGAGAATACATATAGTTACCAACGAGAAGATATCCTTAAATACATAGAGTTAACCTATTATAGTTAGAGGCGGTAGTGGGCTTGTTGTTATACTTGATCTTATCGAAATTTCGGATATACAACATCAAGTCTAGTTGAAGCAGCACATCGCGATGTAAAATCTTACATATACACAGGCAATAGCGATCTCTTTATGCTCTTTTAATTAATTGATTAAATGATTCGGAAAAAGCATCATGAATATCAGTAAAAAGCAGCTATGATGGAGATTCGTTAGTGAAACGCGTACAGGCACAACGAATGGCTTGGTGCGTTACCCACATAAATATCCTATAAGGCCGTTGATCTCTTGGCCGGGCAGCACAAAATCGCAGAAGCTGCTTATCGTCGAAGGCAATATCTCGAACCTTATGAGGAAATATGCTCTTTTACACACTAATATATGCTGCCTTGCGCACATTTTATCTTGGAAAGGCTTCGCAGGCAACGGCCTTTAATGAAAAGCGATATTCCGTATCATTGGTGGCTTTAAAAGCCGTTGGTAAGCCTTGGATTCATTTACCAATGAGTTATCATAGAAAACATACCTAATCATGACTCGTAGACTTCCGATTCTCAATATCTTTAAATTCAGCACCCTCATAGAATCGACCGAAGAAGGCGCCGCCCGCCGCCCTCAAATACACCCTTAAATACACAACACCAAGATTCCGATAATAATAGCGGTCAACAGCCAATTTAAAGGCCTCAACCAAGCTCTCAAAGTCATCGAGGCCAAGTAAATCCAAGTATCCGGCGCACAGCAACGCAGGCAGAGCTAGAACAACAATTCGGGACGCAACAACAAAGAAGACTCGTAATACAGTCAAGGCAGCGGTCAATAAACGCTGTGAATAACACACAAACTCAATCAACAAGTAGACAAGCCACAGAGCAAGCGGTAGTATTAGGGTCGCCGGAAATTGAGGAAATTATCCCTCAAACACAGCCGGAAGAGCTGCAGCTTCGATGGATGACCCCTTGGGAGCCCGGGCAGCGCCCTTGGAGGCAGCGGAATAATTGACGGCCCGTGAATGTGTACACATTCATCAAAAACACCGGAAATCGCGTTTTTGAGCGATTTGAGCCCTGCCGGCGCTCGCCCGGGCTCGCGTTGTTGAAAATTGATAGATTTAAATTGAATCCAGCTTTATTTTTTTAAATTATGGCCTTTTCCATGCGGGTGTATGTGAAAATGTATGGGGGGGTGTGGTCAACTGGCCACTTATCCAAATCGGGTCTGGTGCCGCACGAATAACGATTTTCTGCCGCACAAATAGCACAACCCAGTCTTGGATGTGTGTTCCGTGCCCATCTACCTACCTAGGTATCTACCTTTGCTTGGACGGCAAGTACCGTGCGACCAGACGTGTGCCTGTTGCTGCGCATGTGACGACAAACCGTTGGGCAAGTATCGAGTGGGCCCGCCGCGCTGGCTGTAGAGTCGTATTTTGCCGCGCACGGTGAGTCACGAGACGGGGACGGGGATGGAGAGGGTGTAAGGCTGAGATTGGGGGTTCAAGAGCGGGAATGTGAATTGGAGTATGCTCTGACACGCCGTTTGAGCGAAAAGTAATGTACCACTGTGATTGGTACCGGTAGGGGTTTCAAGGGGGAATGGCCTACCGTGGCGTTGTGGCTTTCTTTCTTTTACTCTACGGTCTACGCGTGCATGTTTTGTTCACTTCGAAACCTCTGCTTGGGTTGCCTTTTCTTCTTTCTGGGCAATGACTCGCGGCTACGGTGCAATATTGATGAGGAGGTGGGAACGGGGGCGTATCTGTCACGGCACCTGCTGCACTGCCAACAGTGGAGGGAACCTGTAGAACAGGTCGTTGGGATGTATAGCGGCATCTCGCGACCGGCACTCTTGTCGGTCTGGGTCTTGTCTGTATTTACTAGGAGGGAGAATTTTGCTCCCCCCCTACGTGGCCTACTGCTCGGAAGAAAAAAATCAGGCGGTTCTCTCTTTTGATGGGACTCTTGCTACAGTGCCCCTTTGTTGGACAAGTAGTCTGGTGGGTGGTGTGCGACGTCATTTTGCAGCGAGCCGTACAAGAGGCGGTCGAAGCGGTGGGCGGCGGAGCGGAGGTCGTCCGGGCCGGTGCGCCGCCCTGGCCCTCCGGAGCAGCCGGTTGAGGAGCTGAACTCGTCGCCGTCGAGGGGCGACTGCCGCGTGAGGCGGGCGGCCCTGAGCACGGCGTCGACGGCGCGCCCAGCTCCGTCACGATGTAGGCGATGGCGTACCGCTGCACGTGCGAGAAGCAGTACCAGGTCCAGCGCGCGGTGGGCAGGCCCGTGTACAGCAGCACCTGCGATTCAACGATGGTGACGGCGCGCACGAGCAGGCCGTCCCCGACACCATCCGGGCGCCCGCCGCAGGTGGCGAGCCGCAGCGACGGCAGGTAGGCGACGAGCCACATCCTGCTGAGCAGTGTGCACGACACCAGCGCCGTGCACCAGTAGGAGGGGTCGGCGGCGTCGAGTGCGCAGATGGTGTCACACGAAAAAATACCAAAAAACGGGCGTGTCCACGCCACGGTATTTTATGTGTTATACCCCCTTATATTCCTTGCGACAGATGGTCCACCAGAGCCGCCGCCGGGTTTCGGCGGTGAAGGCCGAGAGGCCAAAGTGCGTCCCGTCGCGATGGAGGTACATGTCCTGCGACGTCAGCGACCACATGAGCCGCAGGTTGCAGTAGCTGCGGAGGCTGCTGAGGAACATGGCAAAGGCCTGGAGCATCATGCCGGCCTTGTACCGCCCGATGGGCTCCACGGTCGGCATGTGCAGGATGCGGATGATGGGGTAGCGGTTTTCCTTGTACAGCCGCCAGTACGTGGCGAACTTCTCTGGCGTTGGGTGCAGCTGGCCCAGGTCCGCGTAGCAAGGACCGAGGCCCAATATCGACGTCAGTTGCTGGTCGCCTTGGTGTTGCGGCGACTCCTCCTCCTCCTCCTCCTCCTCGACCAGGTCCTGAAGGATGCTGGCGGCTCCGTCTACCTAGAATGAGAGCAGGAGGTTTAGTCAAGAAGAACGTCAGAGGGAGGTGTGTTGATGATTCCACGGCATTGGAGTGAGGGAGAGAGGGTGTCTAATGTGTCGAGTTTTCTGGTTGCCTTTTCGGTCAAGTTGGCCCAAAAGCTGGTCACCATGTACTGGCTTCGTCCGTCGCCGACGGCAAGCTGGCCAAACTCTGTCTGCAGTTGTCGTGCCTCCTCGTCGTCGTCGTCCTCTTCCTTACACAAGCCAGGCACGCCATCGGCACCATAAGCAGGCCCAGCCGCATGTCCCTGGCTTGGGGCACCGTCGACACCCTCGCGTGACGCCGACAGCGACTCCAACCTGGCCCTGAGCTGCTAGACGACGTCCTCGAGATACCTGACGCGCTCCAGCGCTCCCGCACCGGAATACTGCCTCGTGGAGGGCCTCCTGGGGACAAAGACGCATTACGTGCCGGCACTGCGGCACTTGGCGCACGGTTCGGTCCTGTCGTATCTTTTCCTCCTCCTGCGACAGGACAGGCAGGAATACGGCTGCAGACCGGCAGGTGCGGATTCGGCCGCCACAGCACCAGTGCCCGACTTGAGATGAAATAGAACCTTTGCTATTGGAATTTGTTGGACGAATTTGCCAAAAGCGGAGGACCTCCTACGGATGGAGATTGTATTGCGATATATAGTATATATATGACGGTGTTCCTTATAACAGAATAAAAGCGAAACAAGATGCACAACTACGTTGTGGTTGGGCCAAAGACACAAGGTGGGTTTGGGTAAAACCTCGGCAGCTTAGACATGTAAGTTGCCGGAATGCCAACGTCGGAGCACGTCTTACATACTAGGAGCTTAAGCTTTAAACGTAAAATTATTTGGCTGAAATGGACTTTCTACGCTACGTACATTGACCCCCGCCCCCTTATTCCATGAGAATTATCAAACCCCCTCTTCACAGAAGGTCGTCTTGGCACTATCTAGCTCCTTCAGCTGTCCGACAATCTTCTCCTCGGACAGCATCAGCCGGTATGTACTCCACCTCGGCAGGTATCCCGCCGGGGCATCGTCTACGTCGCCGCCGCCGCCACTGAACCGGAACGCCACTTCCTCTCCGGCCGGCATTCCCCCCCCCCGATGCCGTCGCCGGCCCTCGGCTCGTCCGCCTGACTTGGGCAGCCGACTGGATCCAAGCGTGATGCAACGGCGCCGCTGGGACCACGCCGGGCATGGCCGTCGGTAGCTAGCGCCGCTGCAACACTTGATTTTCTATAAAGAGGTCTCGTATCCTGTGCCTCCGCCGCTGGTTCTCCAGCATGGTTTCCTTTGTCGTCTTTTCCAGCTCCGGTCCTTGACCTTGCGCTCTTTTCGTTGCCGAAACGCACGCTGTCTACAGTCTGGGGAAAAAAAAAAAAATCAAATTGTGAGTTGAAATTTTGCAAAAATAGAGCAAGGGGAAGAGTAGTAACAACGTACGCTGCCCGATTCTGTGCCTGTCTCTTCTTGGCCTCGTCCTCGGGTGACCCCTTGTCGTTGTCAGGCATGCTGCCGGTGGCTTTTGCTGTTTCACACAAACACATGTGCAGCATCCGCGCGTCCGCGTCCGCGATGACTGTGTTGGATGATGCGTCGCAGCTGTGCTGTGAGCTGCCGACGCCGGTCCGTTTCGACAGGTGACGCTGGACCGGCAGAGGTCGGGATCTGCCGTCGTGGCTGAAAAAGGACATTTCGTGTGTTGTGCTCGTAGGGCTATCGGACTTTTTTGATTCTCAGTCAGAGACAACAGAGCCTCGTAGAGTCCGAGGGACTTGAATGCCCACACGTGCTGAAAACATGAGACGCAAGAGATGGGAACTTAGCCTTGGAGTAAAGCACCCCGTGGCGGGATTGACAAAGTAGTCGCCGCTTATATACGACGGCGGGAGGCATAGCGAGGCGTCCGGGTCGGCGGCCTGGTGGGCGAGATGGTGGTGGTTTCCGACGTCAATCCATTCTGGAGACAGACGGTGCACACACAGGAAAAAGGGAAGCTTACAGAGGTCATGTCCCTTTTGGCACGGCGACAGGGCTGATGTATTTACATGTAGCAGGGGACGGGTGAGGGTGTTCGTATTGCAGCTACGAATAGCTGGGCCCCCGTGTCATAGCACCCCCGTTCGGTGAGAAGCCGTCCGACACCAGACACAGCTGCGAATGGCAGGTGCAGACCGACATCTGGAGTTTGGGCAAGAGCCAGCCATTTCTGATTGGTAGTCGTATCTGCGAAAAAGAGACAATGATTTCGTGCTCGAGGGGGACAAAAGCATGCTTCCTGGTTGGCCCCTGATAGAACGTACGAATTGTGTTGGCCTCGTGTACTCTGCAGCCAGCGCTGCCATGACGGCACTCTGAAGAACTGTGCTTGGACAGAACGCCGGATACTGCGACGTTGGAACCCCCGACGTCACGAGCTGTGACATCTGCCTGGGGATTTGGGGATCGAGCGTAGCAAACACACTTGGCTCGCTCATTACGTCTGTTCGCTTGTTCTCTTCCTCTGATCGTCTCTTCCGCGCAGTGGTTAGTGCTCTAGCCCGTCATCAAAATACCCGTCGTGAAAAGAGCACTGGTTGTCTCAGCCTGTGGCAGCGCGCCCGCCCAATCGCGACCGGGCAATTGCACCAAGGGGGGTGTTTGCCGCATGACACTGCGTACGAACCGACTCGTGCAAGGCAAGCCGGCGCCTTACGCGAGCAACTCGGCCATGGGGAGCTTGCGGTGGAGAAAGGCCTGCCAAAGGTGCAATATATCTTGACTCGCGAGGGGGTGGTGGAGTTTTGAGGCCGGAACGTCTCCCGGATCGGGAAAAATTCTCGAGCGACGTGGTATGCGGCCAACTATTCCAAAGCACGCCCTGCTGCCACGTGGATGGCATGGCCTAGAGGTAGGGCTTGAGCCTTGTGGGAAAAGAAAAAGCGTGGCCAGACAGGAATGGGGACCACGGACGGCGCCTCGGGATATTACGTCGCCGTCAGAGAGCCATGCCGTGCTATAAGCTGGACAGCAATATCCACCAAAGCCGTTCCAAGTGTCTCCAAAAAAAAAACGCAGTGGCTATAACGGCGCCCGTGTCTACCAAGGTGCTGGGTCGCATGTCATTGGTCAAGTAACGAGCGGCTGTTGGGCATGGTTTCCAGGAGATGAAGCAAGGTTAACGGTAGTTTCACGTTGGACCGTCAGGAAACTGTGCTGCACGAGCTCGGAGACGTCCCGTGAGCATTGACATGTTGTGCGAGGGCGAAATCAACCTCGGAGATGACGCTCGAGCTAGTAAGATTACTGGTTTTGTTTTGGCCTTGGCGTTCTCTTGGAACTAGAGAGCGGCGAAAGGCGTTGGTGTCAAGGTTTCGCAAGATGAGGGCGTTGCTTGACCGTTGGTTGATACAGTTGTAAATAATCGAGGCTTCACCAGTGTTGTTCTGGAGTTTTGTGGCTGTCTTTGTGGATCGTTGCATTAATCTAATATCATGGCCGGGCGGGGACTTCCTGGGCCTTGCTGCGAGTTGACGTGGTGTTGGAGGTGAAACTGGACTATGTAGTGACGAGTGTGAGCCGATGGAAAAGGTGTTTGAATGCTCTGCACTGCCTCAGTTCCTGGAACTTGTCCTTGGCTGCGGCTTGAATCTCTCGATGTGCTTTTTTCTGTCATGAATCTCAAAGGAGTCATGCGGTCGCCTTTTTTTGGCCGAATTTGAGACTAGGAAGTGTCCGTGTGGGAGATGACACCGTTGCAAGGGTATAAAAGCCGTAATAGATCTTCGCCCGACCTAAGTCGTCCACTTTTGGCGTTACAGATGCAAAGAGAAGAACGCCAATAGTCCTGATGGGCTTGGAAGGTCTGAGTACATGTTGGAAACTCTAGTTCTAGAAGGCATCACATGCATTTTTTTCTCGGTGATACTCTATTGGCATTGGGGCTCTTTGTCCAATGGGCTTCACCTTGCCCCCCCGCCCTTTTTGAGTGATGTGACACTAGGAAAAATCTGCAACTGCTGCACTAGATTGTTTGTCTTACGAATATATGCAGCGTAAGCCGACTCCGGCAACGCCATGAGATGCAGTACGAGAGAACTACCGAGTCTCACTCAGTCAAGTTCATCCATTGTTTTTGAAAGCCTGCGTTCTCCATGATTCATGAAAATCGTTCAAGGCCACAGAAAAAGCCGAGATGCGCATACCCATAAGCTGCATATCGGGCACATTCGGCCATGGGCCGCTATTGCTGCATCTTTTTGTTCCATGGTTCAGGGGTCAAACCTGACAACCACTCCAACAATTTTGCATAGCCCTGGTGCACCAGGACCATTGTCTGGTGCCCCCTCTACACAAGACCCCTTCTTCGTGAGCTAGATGACACGTTGTAGAAATGAGGCTGCATGATAAGTTCATGCTCGGCCAGCCACTGCGTCGTATCCAATAGCACCGCGAAAACGCCGCCTAGGCCTCTTTATGAGTCAGCTTTGGAGCTGGAGCGTGGAAATATAAAGTCGACACAAACTTGTTTCTACTGATCAGCATGGTTTGTTGAATAGATACTGCAGTAGAGTGTAAGTAATGTACCGCGTATACGTAGATAATTTATGTTTAATGACATCACGACTTGATTTCGGCTCATATATCTCATTGCTAAAGGTAGTCATGTTCCCTGAGTGACGGCAGCTCCAACTTGTCAGGGAGGAATATGAAGACGAGTGAAGTAGTAAAAGGCAGAAACTGCTGCCATTTGTGTATCGTGCCCGTAGCAGTCTCGAGTGTCTCCTTTTTCACGACACATCGATATCATGGCGTCATGAATTTTATGTGAAAGGACTGCGACAGTTAAAGTAATTAAATAATAAATTTAACCCAACGTCCCAAGTTTCCCAGTGATGGCATGATGAATAGCAAGCATCATTGCCATCCCATGACACGAGAGGGCATTTAGTCCTCTTTTACCGCGGCTTTGATTATACCCAATATGACAAAGTCTGTAAATAGGCTGCTCTTACTTGACTATCCTGTTCCATCACCGCTATCGGCCCTCATCGTCTCTTACGTTATCCAATTCCTACCCCTCTAGTTCTTTCTCCTCATCCCAAAGATAACATGGGAGTCTCGTTCCTAGACGCGAGTCATTGCCGGGGAATTTATGGCTGGCTACGGGCCTCCCTCTCACGCACGATGCGTTAGTGCTGATTGATTACGCAGATATCAAGTGCTTAAGCCTTGAGCAACTGCCGCCGCTTGACTCGCTGCGTCCGAGGTGGATGCGGGACGGTCGAGCCAGCCCACCGGGTTCGCAGCACGGGCCTGCGACCGGCTCGATCCGAATTACCCGCCCGATTGCGGCATTCCGGCATTTCGGAATTCCGGAACCACGGCCGTCCCACCCGTTTCGTTCGTATTGATCCACTCCATCGCTGGCATTTCGAATAGTTTGTCGCAAGCTCTTGTTGCGGTATCAATAGCTGGTTCAGGTGGCTTCGCCCACCCAACAACTCTTGTGCCCTGCGCCCATGGGGGGCGGGTGGCGGCGGCAGTTGAACCGCAGCCGCGTCAACGCCTCGTGGACCCTGCCGGGCTGCACAGCTTGGATCGAGTCAGGGCCAGGGATAGTTTGCGATAGTTACAGACCGTCGTGACCCCCACGTATAGTCAGGCTCTTGGATACGGCATTCGTAATTGTTGATAAGGTACTTGGACGATTTCAGAGCCTGGAGTTGAGACCGGGCGGTGTTGTGTCTGGGAAAGGCAGTTGCGGACATGCGACATGTCGAGTGCGTGTGAGACCAGCATTGAATAACGAAATGAACATTAGCTCTACTCGGAACCTCACCTAAGCTGCCACCCCATAGTTGTCACTCTCTTTGCTTCTGAGCAACGACCAACGTGCCGTATATAAGGCGGTAATCTTTGCAGGCAATTTCAATGGAAACCTAATGAATTATTAAGCTAGTTTCTTTCATTGAGTTACCAGATGAGATTTCCAACATTTATCTTTGCCTCTATTTCAGCCAACGCAATTTGCGAGAGCAGGTTGTCGGGCTGACAGATTCTGTCTTTGAGATCGTTTGCGCCTCACCAATCATGCCTATTTGTGACAAGGGCTTAGTAGAGGGCTCGGAGTCAATAACTCAATTCATCTAATAATATCCTTTGGTATCAAAGGTCCTCCATGGTTTTCATCAAGGCCTAGATGACTAAAGAGCTCTATTTATTCAATAAGTGTGTGGGCCTTATGCCCTCGGTCTCATGATTATAGCCCTCGTGTAACACCCTTTTGACACTATTATAGTAAGTCAATGCCTCCTTTATACCGTAGCCTTGGCTTACCAATCATCAAAGCCAACAGAGACCAATTTTCCATTGCATTATGGACCAACGTGTCGAGTTTATTCACCAAGGGCCTGATCCGAGTGACACCTCACGTGCTTTGGGAAGTGATGCCGCAAATCGGGAGCCTCGGTTGCATGCAATGGCGAAATATCAGGTAGACTCGTGCCATGGATAGAGACAAGTGCCATGGCTACCTAATCCTCCCAAATATTACATATATCACAAAGGGAGATGACTCGTCGCCTTATTCCTAGGCATGATGTTTCTCTCTCCCGCGGCCCTACCAACCGGGAATTCTGAATATTCCCTCCTGAATCGTTAGGTAGACGCCCATTTCATGAGGCATGTTCAAAAACCTCGGCGATTTTGACATTTCGTGTTACCGCACGCCTTCATATGCCAAGGCCCACGACTTCTCTTATGGCACATGGCCAAAAATTAGCATTACGGGAAACGTGAAGACAAATCCAGCTTGAACAAGGTCATGAACAATGACATTGTACCAGTCACTGATGGCGATGTCGAAATTAACGGCACGGTAGATATCACTTGTCCCCCAACCCCGTTTTTCCATGCCAACGACCCCAAGAAGGCGCTCCATTTCACTCAAGGCAAGGCAGCCGAACCTGTGTTTCCGTTTGGCCGGATGACACCCTGCTGCGTGCCAGCGCGCAACATATACTGTGACCGCCGGCAAATAGCACACAAAGTGCCATACTCATGTCGCCCCTGCTACGCTTATGTCCGACAAAGTCGTTATAACTAACAAGGGGCACCACCGCGGTACATATCCATGTAACTGACAGCAACATGAAGTATTCAGTACCATAGACGCCTTAAACATAGCCGCTCTGGTTGATGAACAGCTCCACGTCCACTTGGCAAATCGTCACTTCTGGAACCCCCTTAACCATAAGACTAAGCAGCGCTTGCTCTATCCACAAGGCCAGATCATTGTGAAAGTGGCCCGATCATTCTAAACAACATCAAATATTTCTTTGATGGGTGGAAGAAGGACGTATCGCCGGAGCGGTTCATTTTCAAAAACGACATGAAATTCTCGTCAAGTTTCTCAAGTTTGCAAAGGGGGCCATCCAGGTGGTGGCAAATTCGACGGTTAGACACCATCTCAGTGCGCCTTGAAAGATAACTTCAGGTCATATATACCGCGAAAAGGCAAAAGCCCAAACGTAGCAGCATACTGTTCTCTGTGAAAGCAGGGGACGGCGACCATCATGTTCTAGGTGAAGACAGCTGGCTCGCACAGTGGCTCCGGGAACCTGATCCTGAAACTGAATCAGCACCGGAAAGATGGCAAACACTGTTGCCCGCCGCTTTTGTCTTAAATGTAGACTTCTCCGCGTATGCCAGCTAGCGAATGCCACGGATCATGCCATGCACGTAAAGACGCATCTACAATCGGCACTTGACCACTGGTGGAGGGGGGG
The DNA here is from genome assembly GCF_019434415.1 of Metarhizium acridum. Classification (NCBI taxonomy): domain Eukaryota; kingdom Fungi; phylum Ascomycota; class Sordariomycetes; order Hypocreales; family Clavicipitaceae; genus Metarhizium; species Metarhizium acridum. The sequence continues at coordinate 865,017 of NW_027094030.1, read as the reverse complement.
AAAGATGGAAGATCCGAGAAACAGCGGAAGGCTAGGTGAGTACCATCAGCTGGCTGGTGCGAACCGTGGCTCCTGATGTGGCCTTTGGCTGGGTAATCGTCATCCGAGGCATGGGCATTCCTGAATGGCGAATGATTCGTCCGTATATGGAATTTGAAATAGTAGCCTGGGGTTAATCGCTCAATGACTATATACGATCTACTTAGTTCATCAAATTTATACAAGTGTTTACTACTACTGTATGTATAATTTGGATGTAATTTTTAGTGCATTGTGATGCGCTCGACACCACAAGGTCAAGATCAATTGACCAAAAGATCAAAAAATGGCCAGCACTTTGGCACCGAAATTACAACCGAAGACAGAGATAATGTATCACTAGCAGGAATTGGATGGGACGTGAGATTGGCGTTGAGAAGATTACACTGTATATCCTCACTTGCACTTTGACTGGCACTATTAAACTCAATTCTCCTAAGCGTCGATTTGTAACATGCGAGTGACTAGTAAACTTCATTATCAATGTGCTAGCCATGTTATTACATGCGTTGTCCCTATTATATGCTAGTCTTGTTCCATCTTGGTTTGCTCAAGATTAACCTCTACATGTCAAACGCTGAAAGGGCTACCGTACGTATATCCTGTTGGCTCAATCAGTGGTAGCAAGCACCTGCGTAGATGCGAAGCTGATAGACCGAGAAAACCGTAACATACCCTTTTGCTAAGAACCACCCTCTTGGAGCACTAGGAGTTTACTACTAGAGCACAGCGGAGTAACACGAGTAGCAGAGAATTTCAGACTCTGACCTTATATTATAAGTGTTAAGAAGTGTGTATTTATTACTTTAAGAAGATGGTGGATCCTGCATTGGTGCCCCCAGATTTCGTGTGGCCAAATACCATGCTGACCGGAGCAAATATCCCATCTAGCTAGAATCCAACCCAAACGATTCCCTAAGGCACGATAACGACAGAAACCCGCTTTGGCCGGCCGAGCTCAAACTCCCACGGAGAACTCCATACAACGGCCAAAGCTTACATAGAATAACCTATGAAAACTTGACGGATGCATGGAGTTACTAGAAGAGAAATGCAGGTAAGTATGGTGCCAGCTAATTCTAGTGTTTGCAAGAGGAGCGGTGCTTACAGTCTAGGGTTATATATATTAGCATGATCCTCGCAATTATTCAAGTAGTAGCAGTATTAAGACTGTACTTACAGTCTATAGTAGCCGTATATATTAGTATGCTCGTAGATATTAATATGCTAGGTCTCAAGAAGAGGCACTTACAAGCTAGAAGTCCCATTATTAGTAACGGTAATTAATAATTCTCTTCTAGTAATACTAGGGGAAATACTTACACACTAGATTTATTAAGTAGATAATTATATTAGTAGTTAATAAAATTGTATTTGTGCGGGCAGATATTTCTTACAGTCTAAAATTAAGAGAAAGATTAGCATACTTAGTATTATTATATTACTAAAAAGACTAGAAGTACTCATCGCCTTTAATTTATAAGATATTAGCAGTTTAACAGTTATTATAATCATATAGTACTTATAGGTACTTACAAGCTGCAGTTATAAAATATTAGCGTAATTCTACTTATATATATAGTTATATTAGAATAAGACACTTACAGCCTATAGTTATTATATGAATTAGTAAGTTATTACTAATTTAAGATATACTAGATATATTAGGCGTAGCACTTACAGTCTAGAATATAGTTAGTATAATATGAGATTTTAGTTATAGAAGAAGAGGTACTTACTCCCTATTAAGGTTGTACATATTAGTTTACTAGTAGTTACTAGTATACGTCTTGTATTACAAGAGATACTTACGGCCTATTATTATTTAGCATATATATTAGTCCACTTTTAGTGAGAGAAATAAAACTTACATTCTAATATTCCGATATTAATTAGTACATTACTAGTTATTATACGAGTTGTATAATAGAAAGTACTCACAGCCTATAAATATATAATTAGCATATTATAACGTTATTTTAATTTTGAAAAATACTTACAGCCTAGAATTAATAATTAGTAAATACTATATATTAGTATATTACTAGTCTTGTAAAGGAAACTTACACACTATAACACTATATTAGTATATAAATAATAGTAATTAGTATTATAGTAAAAGAGACGCTTACAACCTAACGTTATTATATATATTAGTAAATTAACTTTTATTACTTATAGTAGAAGATATACTTACAGGCTAAAGTTTTAAAGTATGTTAGTATACTTTATATAAATAATATAATATAGCCTTAAATAAAGGCACTTATAGCCTATAATTAGATATATATTAGTATAGTTCTAGTAGTTATTTTATATATTTTTTTTAGAAAAAGATAGACTGTCTAGATTTATAATTAAATTAGTAAATTACTAATTTATTATATTGTTCAATTATATTATAGAAAAACGTACAGCCTAATATATATATATTAGTAAAATACTTAATAAAGGATAAGAGTAAGTTAAACACTTACAGGCTAGTGTTTTTATTTATATTAGTATATTAGTGCACTTTATATCTCTTCATATTTAAAGAGACTTACTTTCTATAAATGGTACATATATTAGTAGCTTTAAATATATAAAGATTGACTTAAATACTTACCTCCTATTTTTATAATTAGTATATTATATATAAGTAGTAAAACTCTTATATGATGTAATATACTTACCAACTAGAGATAATATAAATATTAGTTTAGTAATTACCAATATAGGACACTTGTAATATTAAAATTAGTACTTACATACTAAAGTTATAGTATATATTAGTAAACTGCTTAATATAAATGCAGTATAGTTTTAATCTTATAAACATTACTTACGGCCTAAAGTTATAGTTTTTATTAGTAAATAGCTGCTAATTAAAATATTACTTTAATGAGATTAGACACTTACTTTCTAGAAGCGAAATATATATTAGTATAGACTTAGTTATTATAGAATACTAGTTAGAGAATATACAAGCTAGAAGTTCCGTAAATATTAGTATTTATTAGGGACTAGCTATACTATACTACTATAGGTATGCGTCTTTAAAAAGTAAGAATAAACTTAAGAAGAAAGAGAAAGAGAAAGAAAGTTTTCTCTCTTTTTACCCCCCCTTTATATTCTTATTTAACCTATAAATTATTTAGGTTAAGTTTAAGCTATCTTTATATTAAATCTAGCTTAGGCCTAAGCTACTAGCTTAAGCCTATAATATACCCCTTTACTTACCTAAGCCCTTTTAATATTTAGCTAATAGTTATATAAGGCGTATTATACTCTCTTTTTACCTCTTATATTTATTTGTTTTTATTTCTTTATAAGGGTAAGATAAGTTAAATATAAAATAAATCTTTTATAGTATCTTCTTCTTTATTCTTTATAACCCCTTATTTTTACTTTTATCTTAGAATAATTTTAAACTTTATTACACGCGTCTCTTTATAAAATCTATTTATTAAGCTCTTAAATTAGTCTCTTTATTCTCGCGTTAATTTAAAAAAGAAAAAACGATAATATAGCTAATACTATTAGCGCTTTTTTACTCCCTTTTACTCTATACTTTAAGCGCTATTTAAGTAACTTTATTATAAAAGGTAACTTTAATAAAAATAAGATTTTTAATAGTAAGAAGCTTATTAACCCTTATATATAGTATTAAAATTAACTTTTAAATATTAGCTATTATAAATACGCCTTTAATTCTAGTATAATATATTAACCTTACTATAATACTTACTAATAGTATAATTAAAAGTTATATATTTACGCGGTAAATTCTAAGCTTTATTATTAATAGAAGAAAGTTAAGCGTATTATTACCTATAATAACTATATTATTATTAAAGCTATTAAGAAGAGCGCTAATATTAAGGCTTTTTAGGTTAAGTTCTCACGTAAGTTCTCCTTTATAGTAAAAAAATTTTAATTTATACTTACTTATACTCGCGTTAATTTTAATTTAATTTAAATAATTAACTCCCCTATTAAGTTTAACTAAAACTTACTATTTATAGCTTAATAAGCTATTATTCTTAGCACGTTTCTTACACTTATTATTTATTATAAGAGCGCTATTATTTACTAGAATTCTAGCTATTAAGTAATAATCGCGAATTTTTACTATAATTAAACTAGTATTACTTAAGCCTTTAATTAGCTTATTAATAATTAACGTATTAATTATAAAGAATATACTATATAAATAGCTTATTTAAAAGGGTAATTAAATTTATTAGCTTATTCTCTACTAGCTATAATTAGCGTTTTATTCGCGCTTTTAATACTACTTTAATAGGATTTCCTTTTATTCTCCTTAACCTTATTACTTACTATTAGCTTCTTAAATAGTCTTTTAATAATTCTAATAAGCTTATTTTAATTAAGAATCTTTCTTTTATTAGTTCTATTATACTATTAGCTACCTTTATTTCCCGCTTAATTACGCTTTTACCTTCTATAACTTAATAGCTAGCTACCTTTACTTCTCGCTTAAATATACCTTTACCTTTTATAATTAAATAATTAATTACGCTTATTTTAAAGCTATAACGTCCCTTTAAAAGGGAAGGGTTTAATATTAATTAAAATTAATATTCTAATAATTCTTTATTAATAAATAAAAGTAAGAATAAGCGTAAGAGAAAGGCCTTTAATCGTTTTTAAAACGCCTTTAACTAGGCTTTATCTCGCAGCCTTTTCTCTTATAAAACTAGCTTTTATACCTATAGTATATAATTCTATTAGGGTTTCTTATTACGTGTTAATAGTATTAATACTAGCGGTTTTACTTCTATTAATATTACTTTAAGTTCTTAATTTAATTTTAATTTACGTACCTTTTATTAAAGGTTTACTTACTTATTAAGTATACTAATCCCGTTAACCTATTTAATTTAAGCTCTTTTTTATTCGCTTAATTTAAGGTTAAAGACTTTAATAGCTCTCTCTTAGCGCTACTTCTCTTTACTCTAATAGAAGTTTTTATTTCTTTTTACTAGTAGTTTATTTTATTTTACATTTTAGCTAATAAGAATTATTTCCCTTTATTACCGTTAATTTTTAGCGATTTAAACCCTACTTTACGTAAACGTCTTATATTTAAGCTAGCTATATATTAGCTCTTTTAATCGCGCTAGTTACCTATTAAATAAGGTGTTTTTTTTTATGTTCTTTAATTATAATATTTATAGTTAATTAGTTTAAAAAAATTTATTAGCCCCTTATAATCCCTTTACTTATACGATTTAAGGCTCTTAAATTATATTACCGTTTCCCTGCCTTTATTTTAACCTATTATAAGCTCTTATTACTCTTTTTTTTTTTTTTTTTTTTTTTTATATAGGTGCTATTATAATTATAATAGTTTAAGTGTAGCGTAAAGGTAATACGAGGCTATTATTTTACCTCGCGTTCCCCTATTAGTTTTTAAAATACTTTAATACTATTATCTTCTATACGTTTTCTAGTAGCTTTTAGGTTAGCTATATATAATCTACCTATTTTACGTAGGCTTTTTATTTCTTATCTCTCTTTAATACGTTTCTTACTATAAGAATTTCCTTTACCTTAAATTCTTTTATTAATTAATTACTTACCTTATTATTCGTTTACGTTAACTTAAAGCTTAATTTAAAGTCTTATAGCTCTTAAAATAAAAGTAAATTATAGGCTATATACTTTAAAAGATTAACGTAAAATACTAGGTAAATACTACTTAAAACGTTTAGCTTTATTATAAGTAATATTAGCACGTTTATAACCTTATATTTCGTTATAATTTAATCTAGCTTTTTACTTAATTAATTTATTTTAATATTTTATAGGTTTAGTTAAATATTATCTTTAATCTTAAACTTCTTTACTAGGCGTTATTATTTACTTATTAAGTTTTAAGTATATTACTAGGTAAACGTAATTATAACTTAAGCTAGGTTTATTTCTTCTTATAAGTAATTAATAAATACTATTACTCTTCTCTTTATTAAGGTCTTTAATTCCTATATATAAGGTAGCTTTTAAATTATAATTATATTAAATTTATATAAGGCTTTATTTAAGCTTATTTTAATTATATTTAAGTCCTAGTTATTTAAGGTTAATTAATAAGCTATAAGATATTTTATTTAATTAAATTACTTAAACGAGATTATAACTTAAAGAATTACCTATACCTTTTAATTCGCGCGTTTTATACTATTATTTATTTATAAGTAATATACTATAAAAAGAAGTTAGGTTATTTCTATAAGTTTATAAAGTATTATTTAGAATTTATTAAGTTAATTTAACCTATAATTTATAATTATTTATTTTAGGAATTTATAAAACTATTACTAGTATTACTTAAAACGTTTCGCGTATATCTTAGCTTTTATTAATATTATAGCCTTTAGCTACATGTATTTAAATAATTAATCTATAATAATTATTAGGTATTTAGCGTTTCTCTTCTTATAGGTAAAAAGGTCTATTATAAAGTTAATTAAGATTTATAATTAATACTTATTCGTAATTAAAATCGGCTATAAGAGTCTCTACTAGAGCTACCTACTCTTATATCCCCTATAATAGTAGTAGTTACATATAAATCGCGTAATATTTTAAGATATCTCTTTCTAGTAATAGTTTTATTAAAGTAACTTAAAGGTATTATTTTTTTAGGGTAGCCTATTATTAAGAAGTTATACACGTATTATATAAGTGTTATTATAAGTAGCTTTTACTTTAAGGCCTAAATATAGCCTTAAAATAATAGCGTTTCGTATATAAAGAGAGTATAATTTATAATCTATTCCCGTATATTCGCCTCCTTAAAAAACCTTTAAGTATTCTTTTAAATAGCTTTAATTTAATATACTATTACTCTATTCTTACGCTAACCTTAATTCTATAAGCTTTAAAGGTAATAATTATTAAATATCTTTATTTTTAATAAAGAATTAATAGTTCTACTAGTCTTTTCTTTATTATTAATAGTTAAAGCTAGGTTATCTAGTAATATAAGTAATATATCTATTAGCTAAATAATACTATTAAAGTATAATAAAAAGGTATTTTAATTCTAGTCTCTTTAAGAGAGTATATTAAGGCGTTACACTTATATTTTAGGTTTATAATAAAGGTAAAAGTTAAATAAGAAAAGTATCTTTACTTAATACGCTTATCTCTTTAATATTTTCTTTAATAAGGTAAAGTATTTTAAGTTTTTATAGTTTATAAGAATAATAAATAATTATATAATACTTTAAAGTTCTATTAATTAAACTTTTAAGTAAGAGATAATAGTTAAGAGTTTCTTATTATAAATAATATAATTTTTTTTAAGGTTATAAGCCTTATAAAGTAATACGCTATTAGGTAAAGAACCTTATTATTAAATAATAATAGATATTCTTTAAAAGCGTTAATTAAGTAATTTACCTTTATAACCGTTTTCTTAATAAAATTCTATTACTTTAAGACTAGGTATAATATAAACGCTTTTTTTTAAAGACTTAAAGGTAATATTACACTTCTTTAATTACTTAAATTAAGCGCCTTTTTTTAATAACCCTAAGAGTAGGCTTATAAGAGATAAGAAATTTAATATAAAGTCTTAATAAAAGTTTATAAACCCTAGAAATCCTTAAACTCTCCTTTAATACGTAAAGGGTTTTTAATTATATATTACCTTTATCTTCTTTAAGTTAAAATAAATCTCTTTACTCGTATAAATAATAAACCTAAGATATTTTACCTTTTACACGTAAAAAGCGTATTTCTTAATATTTAAGTATAGCTTTACCACGTAAAGTCTTATTAATACCTCGTATACTTTTTATATATAGTCTTTTTATAAGCTACTTAAGTAAATTAAAATATTATTTAAATAAGCTATTATAAAATCCCCTAGTATTTTTTCTAAGATACTATTAATATAACGTTAAAACGTTATAAGAGCGCCTATTAGCTTAAATAAATATATTAATTATTTAAATAGCTTAAACCTAGTTTAAAATACTATTAAATACTTCTCTCTTAAAGTAACTTAAAGCCTATAAAATATTAATTATATATTTAGCTTTATAAATTACCTAGCCTTAAAAAGAGATTATAGTATTTCCTTAATTAATAAAAGTAAGTAATAGTTTTACTTTATAACTTTATTTAAGGTATAATAATTAATATAAAATTACTAGCCTTTATTAGGCTTCTTTATAAGTAAAACTAAGGCTACTATTAGTAAGAAACTCGCGCGAATTTAACTCTTATTTATTAGGTTTATAACTTATTTCTTAATCTTTAATAGGTATTTACGCGGTATATTATAAAGTAGCGCTTATAATAACTTAAGGTTAAATTCGTTTAAACGCTTCTTTAATTATATATGATAATTTAATTACCCCTAATATAAGAGAAGTTTATTCGCTTTTTCTTAGTTAAATAGGTCCTTAAAATTCTATAGCTTATTAGGGAGCTATAACACCTATTCTTACTCTTAATTCGCTTTAACTTTTTATACACGTAAGACTATTATTATTTCGCGTAAGCTTATAGCTATAAGGTAGTACTTCTTCTTCTTTCTTTAAGCTTATTAAATAAATTCTATGAATATTAACCCTAGCACTACTATTATAGGATTTCGTATTGCTTAATTACTAGATCCCTTAATAACTAGGTCGCTTATAGCGCCTATTATAAGCTCTCTCTTAGCTAGTCGCACGCAGACCTCTAAATGTATTGTATTTTTTGTATTTTTTACTATACTGTATTGTATTGTATTATATTATAATATAATATAATATAATATATAAATGAAATACCTATAAATGTATTATTAGAATATTTAATAATAAATTTTAAAAAATATATAATAACAATAGATTTTTTTCTTATTATAATAATATAAAAATTATACTTAAAAGTCTACGTATTAATGAAATATTTTACTTTAAAAATAAAATAAATATAAAATATTATATAACTTTTTATATAAAATAATAAAAAAATGAGGTTTTTTTTAAGCTTTATAAAGACTTTATATTATGTAAATTAAGTAAATATTTTTTAAATAATTTTTTTTACTTATATTATATATAAAAAACTAAAAAAATATATAATATATATTAATTATTTTAAAAATAATATTAAATAATAAATAAAAATATATATATAATATAAGATAATTATATAATAATATATTCCTTATAATATATATTTTTTTTATTTTTCTTTTATTTATTACTAATTTAAATTATTTATTATACTTTATATTTTAAATATTTTTATTAATATAATATAAATTATATATAAATTATATATTATAAAATTCTTTAGCTTTTTTATATTTATTTATATATTTTATAATTATAAAATATTTATATATACTTATATATATTATAATATATATATATATATACATTAAAAATAAATTCTATGACTTTTATTATACTATATATTTAATCTACTATAACTCTATGAAAAAAACGAATTTTATTATAAAATTAGTATCATTTAAAAGCTTATAATCTCAGCTATTTAAAAATAATATTTTTATTTATTTTTAATTAATAATTTTAGAGATATTATATGCGGTATTTAGTAGTGTAAAGAAAGTAGAGTATTTAAGTTACCCCGCGTAACCCCGCTTTAATAAAAACGCTACATTATATAAACTAGAATATCTCTACTAATAATAGACTAAAATGAATAAAAATAGAACTAATTAATAGCTCTTAAAAAGCTTTATTTATATATACTAGATGCATCTTTATAAGTCTAATATTACGAAAGTTATATTAACTTAAAGTTTAAAAATGTAAATACTTCTTATAGTATATATATGTATATTTTAGGTGAAGAAACGCCTTAACGTAACACAATAGAAAGCCCTTTATACATTATAATTACACCGGTATATTCTACTATTTCACAATAATTATATTTTGTCTTGTAAATTTTTCACCGGTTTTTATACGAATATACACGCTTTAGGGGTAAGTTAAGCATTAAAAAAATACCTAAAATTTAAGGTTTTCATAACATCTTTCATTGTATTTAAACTCTATATATTAACTATATTATCCCTCTTTAAAGTTTAGAATTCTCTTTTTTTATACTAACACTTTAACACCTATAACTCAACTAATATCTTACTTTTAATAAAACTTTTTCTTTCACTAAATAACCCTATTCTTAGGGTATATAGTAACTATTTTTTTTACCTTAAAACCCTATCTTATTTATCATTAAAAATAGCTGAAAATCCCTTTAATTCTAAACTCGATTTATCTACGAATAATAACTCTATTACGAGTCTTTTAACGCTAAATCAATATTAAAATGACCCTAAAAATAATAAGAGCTATCAATTTAGTTTAAAATCATATATCTTTTAATATAATCTCTTTAATTCTCGATTATTAGAGATTAATTTCAATAAAGAAAGACTAATTTATTATTTTTACACTTAACTAAACTATTTATTTACTTTTTATAGTAAAGTAAAGCGTTTTCAGTCTTTTAATAGTGTTATATACTATAAAAAAAACATCCTTCTATTATAACCTTAAAAAACGAAGAAGATTCTAAATTAACGTGTAAGTTATTATCTTTAAACTATTCTTTTAATATATTAATATAATATTATAATATTTTAAAGATATTAATTATTAATTTATTAATATATAGTGCCTATTATTACGAAATCACCTTTATTACCCGAAATATTAGCTTAATCTAGTATATCTAGCAGTAAAAGAGGCAATAAAAGACCTAAAAATAATACTATTATTAGTGAATTTTCTAAGGATACTGCTCTTATGCTAGCTATTAAGTTTATGCTTTAAAATAACCTATCTTTTACTACTATTACTAGTAAAAGCTTTAAAAAGCTAATAAGCTATTATAATAAGTAAGTTTATAATATTATATTATATATTTAATAATATTAACTTATTTTAGTTAAGATATGAGCTTTTTTCACTATTAAAATATACTTTCTCATATAAATATTTTATATTTAAAAATGAAGAAGAATATAATTAATATAATTTAAAATTAAGTTAATAAATTAGGTTATATATCTATTTAACTTAATATTTAGACTTCTATTAATTCTAAATCTTATTTAGGAGTTATAGCTAATTAGCTAAACTCTAAATTTAATTTAGAATACTATTTAATTGGTAAGTTTATTATTTTTCTTATTTTTCTTATTTTTATCATATAATATTATATTATTATTTAACTTTTTAAACTAATTATATTTAGGATTTAAATATTTACCTAATACTTACACTAGAAGTTCTATTAATCTTTGTTTTAATTAATTATTATTAGAATATAATATAAAACCAGAAAAAATATTAAGGTAAGTTAATTATAAGGTTATTTTATGATATTTTATGATATTTTATTAACTTATTTTAAATTATAGTTTTACTAGAGATAATAGCTCTAATAATAACACTTTTCTTATCTCTTTTTTAAACTTTTATACGGAAAAAAACCTAAAACCTTTTAATATTCGTTATATAGCTTATATTTTAAATATTATTACTAAAGATAGTATATCTATGTTTATTACTAAATTAATAACATTTGAAAATATTAAAAAATACAAAAATAGCGAGCTTTTATACTTTTTAATAGAAGAATTTAACTAATTATCTTCTGAAAAATAAAAACAATTTTCTAATTTACTTCCAGGTATTTTAAGTTTTTTTTTATTATATTTATATATCTTTTAAGCTAATTATTATATAGGAATTATTAGAAAAGTTAAAAAAATAGCGATTCTTCTTAAAAATAACCAATAACTTTATTCTTAATAGATTAAAGCTTTAAAAGAAGCTAAATCTAAGGGCTTTATAGCTAAAAATAATAATATTATAAAAATACTATTAGGTAAGTTATATAATATATTTAATAGCTTTTATTTCTATTATTAAGACCTTAAAAATCTATTTAAAACTATTAATAATTATTACTAACTATTTTTACTTAACTTAGCAAACGCAACGAGATAGAATTTAACTTTTAGAATAATAAATACGACTATTATGCTTAAAAAAGCTATTATATTATTATAAAACGTTATAAATATAGCAGCTTTTAAAGATACTAATTTAATAACGTAAGAATAGCTTGATTTAGAGACTTTATCAAGCATTTTAAAGGTTTTTAATAAGCCTATAAAGAAATTATAAAGCTAGGCTTATAATACTATAAGCTTAGTATCTTTTTATATCTTTAAAATATACTTTCTTCTTAAAAATATATTAAAAGATTAAGAAAGTTAGCTTAAAAACGTAAGTTTTTATATTTTTAAACTTTTTATATTAAGCTTTTTATATTAAAATAAATTATAATAATTATTCTAACTTATTTATAGAAAAACGCTTATAATCCGTTAGCTAGAGCTTTTATTTCAGCTTTAAATACAGGTTTAAAGAAACTAAATTACTATTTTCTAAAAGATATTAATAGTAATTATAGTTTTTAGAAGCCTTATTTATTTGCTACTATATTAGACCCTAGATTTAATATTAAAACGGTTAAAACTCGATTTAATATAAATTCAACTACCTTACATTTATTATTAAATGATTTAAAAATAGAATATTAAGAGTAAGTATAAATAATTATTAAAAATAACCTTTTTTTTAATATTTTATAACTAATTATATCTTAGAACATATGAATTATATATAAAAGACCCTAAAAATAAGCTTATTTTAAATATAAAAATAGAAGAAGATTCTTCTTCTAGTTTTAATTTAAATAATCGAGTAATAATCGATTTAGAATAACTAGCTAAGAAATTAACATCTTATAAAGATCCTAGGCCTAAATTAAAGCCTAGTTTATTTAATAACTTATTTCCTAAGCAAAAAAATAAAGCTATTAAAGAAACTAGAAAAAACGAGATTTCTAGTTATTATAAGCTTAATTTAGAAGATAATAAGGTATTTTTAACTTTTATTATAATAACCTTAACTTTATAAGCTTAATTATATTAAAAAAATACTAACTTTTAATAGGAAGATATATTTATTTAATAGGCTAATTCTATTAAAGCTTTTCCGATTCTTTTAATAATAGCACGAAAATATTTAGTTATTCCAGCTACTTTAAGAGCTATAAAAGGGAATTTTAATTAAGGAGGTAATGTGATTAGTAAGCGAAGAACCTCTTTAATGTATTCTAATATTTGAAAAATTTTATTATTAAAAAACTAGGCTAAAAATAAGGAAAAATAAGTTAAAACAAAGAAATATTATAATTTATTCTCTTAAGCTTAGATTTAGAAAAATCTAAATCAGATGAAAATTCAGCTTTTTCTAGTAGTAATAAAGCTATTTTTAAAGTTAAATTTGTAAATAGTACTAAAAATAGGGAAGAAGAGGAAGATAGTAATATTTATAATGCATAATAGCTTTATATTAGTATAAAATAAAGCTTTTAATATTTTTTTTGAATTTTATAATAGTAAAAAGAACTTTAGCTTTATAAAGATATTTATATTAATATTATAAGTTATATATTTAAAAAGTTACTTGCATTTATATTTTCTTAAATTTAACATTTACTCTTAAGTCTTTTTATAGTATATTTTTAGATATATTATTGAGAATTAATTATATAAAAAATAGTATTATATTAATATAATTTTAAGGTTTATAATAATATATTATTTACTATTATATTTTTAATAATTATTGAGATATTAAATAATAAAGCTTAAAAATTTAAGTTTAATACTATATAAATTAAGAAAAAAGGACTTAAAAATAATAATAATTAAGTAATATAATTAATTAATGCGTTAATAGCTTTAAAGTATTTAATTTTATAAAATTTATATATTTAAAGTTTAAACTTTATATTTTAAATTTTTAATAATATATTTTAAATAATAAAAATATAAATAACTCTCTTATTATATAACTTATAATAATATAAATTAATGCATTTTAAAGGACTAAAACAGCTCTATTTAACTATATAAAAGTATTTCCTACAAGCCTTATAATTAGCCTTATATATACAAGTAAAAAATTTACTAGCGTTTTTCCCTAATAATACATTTATAGGTATTTTAAGAATGTAATGTATTGTATTTAAATACAATACACGAAAATACAATATAATACAAAATATAATACACAATACACTTGTATTTACTATATTTGTAAGAGCTCTAGTCGCACGTATATATTATAGCATATTATCTAAGGTATCCCTAGTATTACGTTCTAGGTAAGACCTAGTATTACGTAAGCTACTACTAGGGATTTCTAGCCGTCTATATCTATTATAAATTATACTAGGTAAAAGATTATAAAGTGTAACTCTTATTATACTACTCCGCGCCGCTTAGTCTCTACTATTATACGTATTTATTACTATTACCCTAATAGAACCTACTTAAGGCCTATACGTTATATAAACTTTTCGCTTATTACCACGTAATAATTATAACTTATATTTACTTAAGTGTCTATAAACTTTAAGAAGTTAATTAACGCGAGAATTAAGAGAGGTAATATATTTATTCTTAACTTAATTTCCTTTAACTCTTATTTCTTAAATAAGGTACTTCTTATTTTATAATTATTATTATACTATAGCGCCCCTATTAAGAGACTTATTATAAAAGCGTATTATTTTTTAACTACTTATTATTCTTATTTAAGCCGTTAATCGTGTCTTCTATTATAGCGCCTCTTACTATTACGAACGACACTACATAAGACACGGGACGGGACCGCACCGGCTAGGATAGGCACGACCCGTAGGCATAAGAAGAAGGTAAGGGCACGTAACTAGCTACGTAACCTAAGAGGCGATTAAAGAGGTTAATATTTAAATACATTAATTAAAGAGAATTAAACTAACTAAACCTTAAGCTAATTAATTAAGGTTTAAAGGGATTAATAGTTAAGCTAATTAATTTAAAACTATAATAAAGAGGTAAATAAGTACTTAAGAAGGGAGTATTCCTATAATTAAATAATTTAGTTCTCTATTAATTAATTTAAGTAATAGTTTTACTATTAAGAGTTATACTCTTAATAGCCTTATTATAATACTACTTAAAAGCTACTTTATAGCATTTAACCTAACTTACTTTTTAAGAAATAAACCTATTATACCTTAAAACTTAAGCTATTATTACATTTTAATTAATTCTATTTAGTAAGTTACCTTAAAACTTTAAGTAATAATAACTTTTAAGATATTTACTTTAAGCGAAAAGACTATTAACCTTAAGAAGATAATAAAGTACCTTTATAATAAGATTATTAAGCTTAAGAAGTAAAATTAATAGCTTCTTAACTAATAGAATAATCTTTACGAAAAACTTAAGGTATAAGAAGAGAAACTTATAATAGTTTAAAATCTTATACCTATATTCTCTATTAATAATAATAATATATTAAAATTCCTTAGGCTTAAATTATACGATAATTATAAGGGTAATATAAGAAACTTTCTTATATAAGCTTAAGCTTATCTATAAGTTAATAAAAAAATCTATATAATACTTAAGTTATAAATTCTTTATATTAGTAACCTTTTAACTAGGAAAGTAATAGAATAGTAAAAGCTAACCCTTTATATATATCTTAAATACGGTATTAAAGCTAAAGTAAAAGTTATTTATATTTTCTTTAATTATAAAACCTTTAAAGAATAACTTCTTACTATATTTAAAAACCCTAATAAGTATAAAGAAGCTATATAATAGCTTACTTAACTTAAGTAAATCGAATTTATAGCTTATTATACTAGGGAGTTTAAGCGTATTATAGTAAAACTTAACTAGAATATTAAACCTAAAATAAAAGTTTTTTATTAAGGACTTAAAGAAGAAGTAAAGAATAATATTTATTAAGAAGATTATCTTAAGTTATTTAATAACTTTATTAAAATAATTATTAAGGTAAATAACCGTTTATATAAGTAACGTTACGAAAAAAGTTATAGGAAATTTAAATTATATACTAGGTTTAATAAACCTAATAATAGTAAGCTACGCTAAACATTAATAATATACGGGTACCACGCTAAACTTATAGAATTTAATGCTATAAATAAGAAAAAGGGAAAGACTTATTATAATTATAGTAAGACTAAACACTTTATAAATAAATGTAAAGCCCTAAAAAAGCTATAAAAGCTAATTTCTAAAGGCAAAAAGCTTTATACTATAAACTAAGAAGACTTACCTACGTGAAATCTTAGTATAATAAGTAATAAAGAAAGCTTTACGTTAATAAATAATATTAATTTAAATAAAAATTAAGAATTTAAAACCTAACTAATACCTAATAACTTTTAGGAATATTAAATACTCTTACTAAAAAGTAAACCTTTACTAGAACGAATTTAAGAAGAAGAGAATTATTTAACTAAGAAAAATAAACCTAACATTAAATATAAACTTCTTAATTAAACCTTTTATTACGATAATAATTACTATACGTATCTTAATAATAAGTAAGGTAATAGATAGTTTCTACGAGAATAAAAGGAAAGAAGAATAACCCTTATAATATAATTAAAATTACGATAAACTAATTTAAAGATATTAAACAAGAAGTTATATTATACTAAGAATAACGTATATATTACCTAAGCTATAACCTTATAATATAAGGAGAAAGAGAATTATATAATTATAAGTAACTTACTTAGCTTAAGTTTAATTAATATAAATAGTAAATTAAGCGATTACTAAGAAAGCTTTAATAATACGTTAAAAGATAACTACTAATAATAGCGCTTAAAATAACGCGTTAAAGAATAATATAAGAATAGAATTAATAAATTAAGAAATAATAGCTATTATTATAATTAAGACTAATTTCTTAACAAAGATCTAATAGGTCTTTATATACTATAAATATTAGTAGTATAGTATATCTTATAATTAATATAACTATAATAGAATGAAAAATTTAAGTAATAATTAATAATAGAGTATAAGAAAATTTTATCTTACTAAATCTTATTAATAGATTATAATTACCTTAAATACTTAAAGATAAGCCTTACTAACTTATAATTATAGAAGAAACTACGGTAAAGTATAGCTAAGAAGTAGTTAATATAGAAGTTACGTAGCTTTTAATTAATATATAAGGCACGAAACACTAAATTACATTAGATATTATAGTAATCTTAAAACACGATATTATATTAGGGATACCTTAGTTATAAGCGAGTAATTTACGAGTTAATTAAAGAATTAGTTAACTTTAATAGAATTTACTAGAATGCGGTTATAAAGTAGAGAGTAGCCTATAAAGGGTACCTTATTTAAACTATAATAAGCCTTTAGGAATATACGTAATTACTAGAGAGCTTAAAGCTAAGATAATAGAGATTTCTAAGAAATACTTAAAGTATAGTAAGCTATTTAATAAAGAGCTAGAAATAGAATTACTAGAGTATTTACGCTAGAATTATAAGATTAAACTTTAGCCTAGTATTAAATTAACGTTTAATAAAATTTATTCTTAAAACCTTAAGTAGAATAAGGCGCTTAAGAAGTATTTAAAGAATATACTATAAAAGGGATATATATAACTATTAGAGTCCCTAGTAGAATACCTAATCTTATAGGTATTAAAGAAGAACGGGAAATTATAATTATACATTAATTACTAACACTTAAATAAGATTATAATTAAGAATTAATACCTATTACCGCTTATAATAGAAATTAAAGATAAAGTTAAAAAAGCTAAATAGTTTACTACACTTAACTTAAAAGAAGCTTATAACCTTATACGAATAAAAGAAGGCTATAAGTAGATAATAGCATTTTAAACTAGTAAAGGACACTACGAATATCTAGTAATGCCTTTTAGGCTTATTAACGCATTAATAACCTTTTAAAGAATAATTAATATAATCTTATAAAAATAACTAAGAGTATTTATAGTTATATAAGTTAATAATATTCTTATTTACTTAAATACCCTTAAGAAATATAAACGATATATATATAAGGTACTATAAACTTTATAGAATAATAAACTCTTAATTAAAGCCTTAAAATACTAGTTCTATTAAAATACTATATACTTTTTAGGGTATATACTTATATATAAAGAAATATAAATAAGCTTAAATAAAATTAAAACTATTAAGAAATAGCTTATATTAAAGAATTTAAAGGAAGTTAAAGGATTTATAGTATTTATAAACTTTTACTGTAAGTTCTTAAGCGAATATAAAGATATTTTATAATCTCTTATAAACCTAATAAAGAAAAAAGTTAGCTTTTAATAGAATAAACTAAAAGCTATAGTATTCTAGAAAATAAAAGATTTAATTACGTTAAAACCTATATTAAAAGCACTTAATTAAAATAAACCTTATAAGCTTAAAATAAACGCCTTAGACTTTATACTAGGCGAATAGCTTAAATAATAAGATAATTAAGAAAGATTATACCTAGTTATATTCTTCTTAAAGAAACTCTATAAACCTAAACTTAATTATAGAATTTATAATAAAGAACTTATAATTATTATTAAGTGCTTTAAAGAATAAAGACACTATCTTATAAGAGTAAAGCATTAAATTAAGGTTAATATATTAACTATAAGAATCTTATATTATTCTTAACTATAAAGAATTTAAATAAATAATAGATTAAATAATATAAAACCCTTACGAATTATAACTTTAAAATTATATATTATAAAGAATTTAAAAATAAAAGAGTAAACGCACTTAGCTAAAGAGAGGATTTAAAATTAAATAAGTAAGTAAGTAATATACCCTTATTACGCGCTATTAAAAATAGAAACCTTATATTAGGTACCTAAGAAATTAATATAATATAATAAGTTAAGCTAAATAAAATATAAATGTATTAGATTATATTATATATTAAGAATAATAGTTATTTAAATAATTAAGAAACGAAAACGCATTTATTTAAGAAAGGTAAGACCTTCTTATATAATAAACGGTAGTATATTCTTAGTATACTTTAAGAATAGCTTATTAAGAAAATATACGAGTACCTATTACACGAATATTAAGGTGTAAGGAAAATAATTAGTAGGCTAAGAAGATTATACGACTTTTTAGAAAGTAAAAAAATAATATAAGAAGTTATTAAGAAATGTAACACGTGTAATAAAGTAAAATTAGCGCGACACGTATTATACGGAGAATTATAACTAATATTATTACCTAAAAGAGTATAGTAAACTATTATAATAGACTTTATCGTTAAATTACTAAAGTTAAAAGAACCTATAATAAGAGTAGCTTATAATAGTATCTTAGTTATTATAAATAAACTTATAAAATACGCCTATTACATTTTATATAAGAAATTAAGTAACACTAAGGACTTAGCGTATATATTCTTTAAAATAGTTATTATATAGTATAGATTATTAATAAAGCTTATATTAGATTATAATAAATTATTCACCTTAAACTTTTAGAAATGCCTTATAAAAACTATAAAGATTAAATAAAGCTTATTAATAACATTTCACCTATAATTAAATAAATAAATAGAAATCTTAAACTAAATACTCGAATAATATTTATAAAGCTATATTAACTACTAATAGAATAATTAAGTAGAATAGCTATTACTAGTATAATAGGCTTATAATAGCTCTAAGATTAATAATATAAAGATATTACTATTTAGAGTAAATTATAGATTTAACCCTATTATTAAAACACATGTAACATAGAATATAAACGCGCTAATAGCTATAATATATATAGTAATTATAATAGAAATATAAAAACACTTATAATAGAAATAGATATTTTTATAAAACCAAATAAAATACTACGCGAATAAAAAGAGATTATTAGCGCTAATTTTAAAGAAGAGATATAAAGTATACCTTATTCGTAAAAACATTAAAACTAAGTAACCTAATAATAAACTTAACTAAAAGAAGATTAAACTATTTCTTATTAAACGAAAAATCTTAAATATTAACTATAAACTATTATTATTAAATAAAATAAGAATCTATCCTATATTTTATATATTATTATTAGAGAAAGCATTAAATAAATCTATAATTACTATAAATATTATAACGGAAGATACTAACGAATATAAAGTTAAATAAATACTTAAAGTATAAGAAGGTATAAAGAATTATTATTATCTTATTAAATAAAAGGGATATTTAAACTCTAAAAACACCTAAAAACTAGCTAAAAATCTCACGAATTACTTAACGTTACTTAAATAGTTTTATTTCTAAGAAACGTATTTTAATTAATCTTTTAAGTATTACCTAATAACTTAATATTAAATTTAGCATTTAAGAAATAAATTAAAATAAAATTTAAATTCTTAGAAGAAGTAAAAAGGACCCTTATAGTTTTTTAAAGCTATTTTACTTTCTTACGTTTCACACGTTTTAACTCTTTAATATTATTAATATTACGCGTAATTACACGTATTATTTTCTTAAACTATAATTTCTTTTATTTTTATAAACGTAAGACCTTTTAATTCTTAGTTAAAGTACGCTTCTTAGCTTTTTTAAGCTCCCTTTTAAGCTTATAATATTAATTCGTAATACTATAAAGCTATTAAGGGGTTACCCCTATAATATTATAATTCCCTTACTTATCTATTATATACTTTATATAATAACTTAAATTAGAAATAAAGGCTTTATATTAGGAAAATCCTATATAGGCATAGTAAGCGTAAGCCTTTATAAGGGATAAAAACGAATTATTAATTATTATAAAAAGAAGGTTATCTTAATAAAGGGAAGAAGTAAATGAAGCTTTAAACTACTATTTTAAGATATAGTTAATTAATATAATAGTATATAATAATAAAAGGAAGAAAACGTATAACACTTAAGCTAGCTTATTTTAATAGCCTTAAGGATAAGACTAATAAAGGAGAGGTATAATATTACGAATAACACTATATAAGATATAGGACGAGACTATACTAGCTAGGATAGGTATAACCTATAAGTATAAGAAGAAGGTAAGAGCATGTAACTAGCTACGTAACCTAAGAGGCGATTAAAGAGGTTAATATTTAAATATATTAACTAAAGAGAATTAAACTAACTAAACCTTAAGCTAATTAATTAAGGTTTAAAGGGATTAATAGTTAAGCTAATTAATCTAGGATTATAATAAAGAGGTAAACGAGTACTTAAGAAGGGAGTATTCTTATAGTTAAATAATTTAATTCTCTATTAATTAATCTAAGTAATAGTTTTATTATTAAGAGTTATACTCTTAATAGCCTTATTATAATACTACTTAAAAGCTACTTTATAGCATTTAACCTAACTTACTTTCTAAGAAATAAACCTACTATGCCTTAGAACCTAAGCCACCGTTACACTTACGTTAAACGTTTATAGCTATTATGCGAGTAAGAGGGTATATTTAGCTATATAATACCCTATTAATCTATAATAAATGCACTTTCTTTTCTTCTTTTATTACTTAATTATCTCCTTTAAATCTAATAAGCTCTCTTCTTTTAATTACTTTTAAGGTAGTTTTAACCTGCGCTTTTCTTAGGTTTAACCTAAAACCCTATCTTTATTACGTTTATTATTAGCGTGTCTTTATTTACTAGTTATTCTATTTTAAAGGTAACCTTTTTATTTTACTTATTCTAGAACTTCTCTTTTAGCTATAAGAATTTAATATTAATAGCTACGCTATAAAGCTAAGCTATTACTACGTTATACTTAAAGCGTAATATTTTCTTACTTATAATTCCTTTTTATATACGCTTATTTAAGGCTTATTATAGTTTTATAAGTTTTATAAAACTAACTTATAGTATCTCTTTAATAAGTGTAAGCTTATTCTTAAACTAAATAAAAAAGTCTACGAATAACTTATTTTAGCGCTATTATATTAAATTTAGCTTAGTAAGTGTAATTTTCTTCTAGTAAGGGTTTAAATATATAAACGATAAGTATTCTAAGAATTAAAACGGGTTATAGCTCTTTACCTTACCTAGTTTAAAAAATAAGATTACGTAACTCTTAACTTTATTAAAGAGATTCTAGTAAATAAAAACCTATTAATTATAAGAGCTACTAATAAATTATATGTCTTTAATTAGCTTATATATTATAAGCTTCTTTTAAGCCTTAAACACGTTCTTATTACTATTAAAAGAGGTTTTTATTAGAATTAGTTTTCGTTTTATCAAGGTATTATTATTAGCTAGTATTCTTATAGTAGGTATAGCTTATACTACTTAATTCTATAAGTTATAGTATTATTTAAAGAGTTAATAGAGTCTTTTAACCTAAGTATTTATAATCTTTTATAGTATTATAAAGTTAAATAAAGTGCTCTTACCCGGTATAAAAGCGCTAAATATAAGTAAGTTTTATCTCGTATTAAATATTACTTTATTAAGGTTATTTACGATAAAGTTTATTCTTTATTAAGGATTAGCTATACTATATTATTATAGGTATATGTTTTTAAAAAGTAAGAATAAACTTAAGAAGAAAGAGAAAGAGAAAGAAAGGTTTTCCCCTTTTTACTCCCCCTTTATATCCCTACTTAGCTCGTAAATTATTCGGGTTAGGTCTAAGCTACCTCCGCATTAGGTCTGGCCTAGGCCCGAGCTACTAGCTCGAGCCCATAATAGTATTTTAACAATACAATATATTAAATCTCTTAAAGGGAGGAAGAAGCTTACCGCCTTAAGTTATTATTAAGTATATTAGTATATTTATTAATATAGTATACTTTATAAAGAAAGAGTTTCTCACAATCTATATTAATAGATATATTAGTATAAGTTCGCGTAGTAATATAATACTATAGTAAAAGTAGCACTTACCGCCTAAAATGTAATATATATTAGTATATTAACTACTATACTTGCAGTATATTATAGTAGTTGTAGTAAATACTTACAAACTAAAGGACAAATTATTAGTACATCAGGTACTTCTAGTAAACGATTTATAGTTTTTAATACTTACGGTCTAAATGTAATATATTATTAGTATAAATATACGTAGTTAATATAGTCTTTATATATTAAGGGGTATATACCGTCTAGAGATTTATATGTTAGCATACATTTTAGTTTGTATATTAGTTATATTATAAGAGATACTTACAAACTAAAGATTGTTATTAATATTAGTATATTACTAGTTATTTGTATGATATTCGGGTAGTAATTGACAAGACACATACACACTAGAGTTTGATATATTAGTTGATATTCTTCGTAATAATCACACGATGTAGTACTTACAGCCTAGAAGCATAATATATATTAGTATATTACTTGTTATTAGTATAGCACTCTTTAGTCTAAAGTTTCTTACCGGCTGCGATTATTCTATATATTAGTATATTTCCAGATATTAGTACTTTTGTCGCAGGGAGGGATATACATCTAAGATCTGTAACATTAATTAGTACATGAATATTAATTTCTCTATCGTATATGCGCGCAAATCTCCTAAAGTCCCATGCCTATACTTACTCGTTTCTCTAGCTCTGAGTCTTGTTCTGTTGGGGCAGCCACTGCGAGGCCTGCAAGAACGTTTAGCAAGACGAATGAAGGCTTCATCGTGACCGAATAAAGTCAAGATAATGATAAAATTATAGAGCTGTATAAAGTTGGTATGCGAGAGTGTGTTTCGTGCGTGTTGCAAGAAAGCGTTCGTCTTTCGTTCGGCTTACGACTGGGCAGGGCGGCGGGACTGTTGAATACTTTCTGACCAGGGATCGATGACTGCCGTGGCGAGATCGTAAGGGGCTTGCCACACATCTCCTGTGAAATGGTGAAATGGCTCTGTTCACAAGGAAACTTTGAAGTCATCTAGCCTTGAAGTTATAGCGAGCTCCACGAAGACAGATTGAGTTCCTGCAGTGTCTCCTTTGGTTCTCTGCCAAGCGGGCCATGGCGTTAACTGTGTTGCCAAGATCGAATACCCAAGCGCCTCTAATCTATTTGTTTCAGGTGAAATATTTTGACGGATCAACCGGCGACGGACCATGCCAGCCTTGTTGGTGTACAGTGGCTGGGCCACAAACTCACCCCACGTCACTGTTTAGAACTGGCAACTACTAGCTCAAGTTTATTCAGAATGGCGAGACGATACGATCCCAAGCATCATGAGACAGTCTCGGAGATCGTGCTGCAACACAGCTATACCCGATTAGAACTGGCATACTTTAAACGCATTCCATCCTCAAGTATCGGAGATGTGACGAGGTTGGTTATTATGACTGAATATCGCCGGAACAAACAAACAACCTAAGGATGCATAGTAAAGGGACCGATTGGTATTTAAAAAGCCATGAGAAACTGTGCAATACAAAACGCAGGACCCCATTGCGATAATACTGAGTGAATAAAGATATCAGAAGACTGTCGATAATGAGTCTGCTCGCATAAACAACAGCCGCTCAAGTACTAGGAAGGATGTAGTGAGAAAGCATGCGCCATTAGCGTACACCTAATCATAGCCGATTGCTGTAAGCCCGGTATGATGGTGATAACGAGACACGGGGTGTCTTTTTGTCTTTCCCCTGCGGTACACTGTCTTGGGGCAACTGCTTTCTACGTCTATGCACATGGACGCGCTATCCATGACCGTCACATAAAACTACATGGACCACCACTTGGTTGGTAATTACTTTTGCAGGGCCGATCCTTGGCGCCACCAGACGGCAATAGACGGCAATTTCTAGCTCATGCAAAGAGGGTAGGGCAATCAGCAGCTTTCGGCTGACTACTAGTAATGGTCACTTAGATGTATGACGCTGGTGATTTGGAAATCTGTACTCGGGTGCAAGAAGAATCTAACAGAGCGCTATGTAGTGAGAGCTAAGATGCGTGTTCAACGGTAGCCGACCAAGCGCTGTCACGGGCCACACCCGAAGCCATCGGATGAGGCTGCCTCTGCCGATCGAACAAGACAAACGCCCTTGCCACCCAAGTGGAAAGTGGCTATAGTGGTGGTTAATACTGTTGCCTCTTACCCTTGGACTTGAGCCTAAAAAGTGGCTCGATGTGGCACGAATCCGGTACGACGCTCAACCTTCCCACAAGACTTCTTGCCACGCCGTTCTCGAAAAAAAGAAGGCCGTCTGGTCAGCTGTGCTGGTCATCTTCCTAATCCGTTGGCGTGCTAACTAACTCACCATTTGTATCTTCTCTGTACGATACGCCGCAGCACGACTACTTCTATACCATACTGCCAACATGTCGGCAGTACCGCCAAGCCTGTCGCAGAATGAGTCAGCTCTTGCAGAGTTAGCCTTCCACGGGGCGTCTCAAGCAGATTTTTGGAGATCCCATGACTTTTTGGTGCGGTTACTCGATCCGGATGCAATCTGCTTGCTATCCGGTGAGAACGCTATAGCGTTGATGCCATGCGGAGTCATCTGTAGGCGTTTGGATTGAAGAATCTCATGAGCATTTCGTATTCGAATTACATATACAGAGACCAGAATAATCGGCTGACAGCAAGAAATTACATCTTGTTCTTGTTATTTGACAGCTTGTCCAGGGCTGAGTAGTATCCGACGTCCATGACGCCCAGTCCGCAAGAGGCTCAAGCTCCCTACGTGCTACTTGCTCATACACTATGTTTTTGAAACAAGACCCGCATGCGGCGGAATTGACAATCACCCTGGTTGGCATCTGGACATGGATATAACCCGCAAATAGCGTCGTCGTCCTGGCTGCTGTCTTGCCTTAAAAAAATGGGGGCGTGGCACGAAGCTGCTCGACTCCAGAAAACGAAGTGCCGAACCCCTCGCCATCACCATGAAGGTTAATTGCCTCGCCGAGAGCAGGTGCGGCACTACACGCGTGCTACATGGCGGAACGTATCCCAAAGCGGTGCGTTGATACAGTCTTGACGTCGCTACAGTAGCCCAGATAAGCTTTGAGAGCAAACTAAACAACTCGACCCACAACCCATCGGATGGATGGATGCCATCTCGACGCCTTGTTATCTGTGGCATCTTCTGGGAGAAACGGCGTGTACTATGACGCTACGGATATAGAGTTCTCGGCTAAACCTTCATCATGTCATGACGACGAATTCAACTAAACTCTGGTGAAGACTACCTGCCGGAGAATCGGACCGCTAGATGCGGGATATCGCTGAAGCCATTGCTTTCAATTTTCGCACTCACCAATCCACCCCAACTCGAGTCCTGCACTTGCGCCAATAGTTCGTAGTTCCTTCTACCGTTGGTCAGATACATGTACAGAGGCTGAGCCTTTCGGAGCGTAGTCCCACCCAACTTTTGTGCGGAGAAATGGACACGACGGCATTAGCCGGCGCGTATTGTGAATTCTGACAAGCCAACGCTCATCATGTGACTTGAGGACGTGTATGTGTCAGTGTCACGGCGGTCTGCCAGTCTTCAGCTCTACACCATACTTCACGTAGACCCGGAGTATAGCGTCGCCTTGCTGCGCTGGAATAGGATACAATGGGCGGAGGCTTGGGTGACAGTTGCTGACCTTGCCTACGTGAATCGTTGCAGATTGGCAGTTCCCGAAAGAAGGACGAGGCCTGTCGAGCCCCTTCAACCGAGGCTGTTGTGGGACGAATTCTCGTCTCAGTACCGAGATGTAGAGAATTTTAATTGATTCATATAGCTTTCACTTTTTCGGCTTCATAGCCCAAGGCCGCCTCGACAAGAGAGCACTCTTGTCGTGTGTTGTCCCCAAGCGGACGCCGACTTTCCTCCCAAGTCGCCGTCACGGCCGACACCCTAGGTCTCAATAGCTGGAGAGTCTGGAAGTAGGCAATGGGGAGTCTCGGAGGTTTCATTCCGCCGAAGATGTGCCAGAGGGCCAGCACAGACGTGGGATGGCTTTTGAAACTTGGTCGACCCCCCGCGACGATCTGTTCGCGGACGAGCAAGTAGACATCGAAGGCCGACCCTAGAATTGCGACTATTTCAGCAAAGACGTAGACACGGATGACCATGGTGAATGCTGCTCATGAGAAGTATGGGAAGAGACTGCAATTCGCTATGACATGACTGAACGCAGATTTAGCGACTCCTTCGTCTAGCTGTCATGCTACTAGATTGAACACTTGAGATCAGTCTTATAGCAGCCTTCTCCGGGCTTTGGCGGGCATCAAGAAATTGTGGCAACTCGGTTATACTAGGACTAACAACCGGATTGGACAACATCGTCGACCAGGGTGTGTAATCAAACCCGATTTCCAGTCTGATCGTGATTTACAGTGGGAGACGAAAAGTATTTGACCACATCAGGTACCTGGGTATCGCGTCCCATATTATAATATAGTATAGTATATGAATGTATACTTCTCTGTGGACATATATATCCTGCCGTAGACTGTATGTAATCCGCTTGGCATGAGTTCGCTCTTTGGCTCTGGGACCATTTCGGGTGAAATTACTTTGCAACTCAGACTGTACAAACGGGACATTCCACCCAGAAACAGCAATGGGGGCTGCTGACCAAACTTTTTATGGGAGTGACTGATCTAGGCTGGAGATGTTTTCTTGGAGGGAAGAGTCAAGCATCCGCTTCAAAATCTTGGCTTTTTCCAGCTCGCGCTTAGACAATGTTAGGATTCCAAAAAGCTTTTCCAACCCTAGAACACAGTATTTGACCTTGTATATCATGTCATGAGCACCATGGTCCAATAATAATCGGAGAAACAAACTCCTGTGTATGGCTGCCGGTAGAGGCTGTTTGCTACTAATCCTGCGAGTAATGAACAAGGCCCAGCGTAATGCAGAGCTGAGCACCGAATGGTTGCATGCGTCTCGTCAAAAGCAAAATCGCATATCATTTGTCCATTCTAGTGCACCAGTCAATAAAGGAGGTAGTCTTGGAAAGTCACGTTGATGTGGTGGATCATTTGCTGAGGCAGGACGGCATCGAAGCACCGTTGACACCTTCAACGCCAAAACTCGCACCCTCGGGCCGCGTCATTCTTAGTACTGCGGCCTCACACAACCAGTCTGAGTCGGCAAAGACAATGTTGTTGGGGCAAGGTGGTGCCAGTCAAAAAAGCTACTTTGGGCAACGAGCATCCGTTACGTCTAGCTGTGCGTCTGGGTGACCTGAAATGTGCCGCGTCTCGATCACAAATGGCAAATTGCGTCCGACCCCGGTCTTGGTGCATGATGAGGATAGAACGGGAGTGTTGAAATATTCTCATAAAAAGAACAGGCTCTAGGTGAGCAGCAACTATGCCCCCTTATTTTCCGTTGACAAAGATGAAGTCTCCGAGTGAGCAGAATGTGTTGGATATGACAGTTTCGAGCGGTACGAAGCTCCTCCATCTTAAGCCGTGTCCGTCGATATATTTCCATTCAATCACTTAGCATTTCGGTTACTTCATGTCCCTATAGTTGCGTCCAATGTCTCGGCGTGATTATATCTGTCATAATTTTCCGTGCTTATCCGACAAGGTGTCTTGCACAGAATGAGCTCGGACAAGGCGTATGAATTCGCAATCAGGCACTAGCCACGTCTTCTACTTGTCGCGTCCTTTGGCCCTTGTTTGCATATATTCGGTCTGCGAATGTAGGCTTGCTTTCCCGCCTATGCATTAGCTTCGCGGCTGTAGAGAGCATGGAAGGACAGTCGGGGAAGTTTATTCTGGGGGATAATTATTTGCTGAGTTTGAATGTTCGAGAGAATTGCACGGCGCTTGTCGAAGCAAATTTGGCAGCATGAGCTATTGCAAGCACTTTCTTCTCTCTTCATAGGGTCACGCGCGTCGTGACAAGTACATTTGTTTGGGCGGCCTTTCGCGCGCTTTGTGTCAACAGGACAGTCAGGTGATGCAGGTCCCAAGAGCCTACCAGAAGACTCTGGTGGCGAGGTTTCAACTGCATTGAATATGTTGACAAGTACCAAGACAATTGAAAAACATCGACAGTACCCTCAAACTGTCGCCAGGTGGGATCCTCACGATGTTTTCCCCATCCCTGTTGCCTCTCGCGATGACTGATTGGCTGCCGCCTGCATCTTGACCCTGAATTCAGGATAGGAAGCCGCTACGGAGGAATTGCGATGAAAAATGGCGTGATTGTGGTGTTATTAAAGGAAGGGAAAAAACGTCAAAGGTGGCCCTAATAATGATGAAAAAACGCCCAATATATAAGGTATTTCGATTATTGTAACATGGGAGTTTTTACTAGGGAAAACCCCCAAGTAAGATGTGGTCGCTCAAATTATTCCAGCCTCCCCCCTCGCATTTATAAACAATGCCAAGTTCTCGAAGAAACTGTGTAACCTTGGCAAATGTGCTCAGTGCTCCCTTTGACTGGCACGTACGTCGCTTAGCTGTAGAGAACTTAGAACCGTTATTGAAAACACAGACAGTGTGACTTACACGAGATCGCTGATTTTCTCAGGAAACAGAAATAAGCATCCACGGTACCTTTGACCTATCTTCGCCCAGCCTACCACACTTTCCCGAACCATATCGCGATTATGCTTCCCTGATTAATAAATTACGGCAACCATAGAGGAGACACCACCATTTTTAGTTTTATCAAGTAGATTCTTTATAGCATTAAGCTCTAAGATAAGGTTATAGTAGAAAGTTGTCAGAAATCTCCATAAGATCTTGTAAAGAATGCGTTTGTTTCCACATTACAGGTATATTTTAATAATCAGACGGAAATTAAAGGTTAACACCGTTTTTAGACTATTAACGTAAAAAATTACGGGGGTTTTATTTAAGAACCCCCGTAACTTTATTAGGGATATTAATGTTTCGAGATTAAATTAACCATAATAAACCGAGCTTATATAACCGAGAATTCCTGTCTTTAGCCGGTGGAATCCAGTCCTGCGACAGCTTATTTAACTGGGATTTTAAAAACTTATTCTTTAGTAGTTCGTTATCCCATGATGCTAAGATCTTGGCAAGATTATTATGGCATGTCTTTGGGAGCCTTAGGAGATGCTATTCGATCTCCTCGGCACACTACGCACGGTTAGTGAGGTCAGTTCCCCGTAAGTCAAATTCAATTACCTTGTCGTCAATAAGTAGTTCTTCTTAAGTCTGGTGCTGTAATCGTGAGCATATGTCCGACACGTCAACCGTTCACAGCCTTGGCAACGCAGGCGTGGCGCCAAAAGAGATCAGATCTTACATACGCAACTACTTGGAGACTCTTGCGACCCAGCAAGATATCTACAACTGCATTGCGCAAGACGAACGAGACCTCGCCAAGGACCAAAGTAACACGCTCTCGCTAGTCAGCTTGACGGCGAGGGATTTTGGAATCGAATGCAGCTTGATGAGGATGGACGGGTCTCAGCCGTGTTATTTGCCCATCCAGTCACTTGCATACCTCAGGTGCCATCCGGATTTGCTCATATTGGACTGCACTTACAAGACGAACAAGTACAAGATGCCTCTTCTCGACATCGTTGGAGTTGATGCCTGTCAAACATCATTCTGCGCTGCCTTTGCCTTCCTGAGCGGCGAAGTTCCCGGCGAATTGGGCATAACACCGAGGTCAGCCGAGCGGGCGTTCAGCTTGAAGGCGCGTAAACAGAGTTCACACGCGATTTCAGCTTTTGTTAGCTGTTGGATAACACGCGAGTTACATCATGCCTAGCTGTGTAGTTCTTGGAGCGAAGTCGTTCTATTATTATTAGACAAAGGCTTAGTTAATCTATTTTAAGTTTAATGCGTATAATAGTGGCTAAAACGGTAGGCAGAAACAGTGTATGCCGGCTAAACGTCGGATTTAGCTCACTGTTAAAGATAACATCCCGTCTGACCTCGTACGATAATCTAGTGAGCGCTGGATTAGTAGTTGGATCGGTGAAGACCAGCGAATACCTAGTGTTGTATTTTTTTTTTTTTTTGCTGTAATCCGTACTGGACCCCTATACTGGTAGGAGTGTAAGGTGGACCAAGCCCATGATGGGACTGAAGGATGCTCCATCGTCGAGTTTATTCCACAGCGTGTTTACAATCCGTATGTCCTTTGCGTTCCGGATCCTCACTACCCTCCTATTCCAGCGACATAGGTGAAGAGCCACGTGGTCGATATTTCCAAGCCCATCTACCCAAAGACTTACCTGTCTCAGCGCAGCCGGATCCATTGGCCTCCTGCCATGGACAACCGTTCACAGACCAGAGAAATATACTTCAGAGGGAAATTTGCAGTTTAAAGCTCTTGCTCTGTATAATGTGTCTTGAATATCAAGTCTTGTTGTCATCTCAACGAAGCTTCATTTCATCCCCGGAATGGAATACACACAGTTCTAAGAAAGCCCTAGGACGAAAACAGAAGCTTATTTTTTAAACCTCAGTATGCACCTCGACCAATAGATAGCTTTGAGCACCATTCTACTGCCGTCGTCGTTCAAGCTTCTGAACCGTAGAACGTCATATTACTGATTCCACTCACCATACACGCTGACTGAGATTACATATCCCAGAGAGGGCAAGCCGATCCAAGGTTTGGAAGTAATTAAATTTGGGACTTTCCTCATAGATATCTGACTGTCATGTCTCCTTCCATGACTCCGGGGTCTTTTGTGTTCATGGCGCGCCGCGGCCAACGCTGCGGAACACACGGTGCAGCTGCAGCAACGAGAGGTGGACAATTGACAACAGCGACATTACTCGGTCTACAAGTCTTGGTACTAAAGAAACATCTAGTCTCTAGCTCGACTCTGGTGGCGGACCATTTCCTCCCACAACGGTTGGCCAAACCAACGCACATTAACCATAGTCTAGTGAGCCATACTACCCTCCTGCGTTGTCACCGCAACTAATCATTATTCCTTGGCAACTTTCATATTCTCTACAAACGTAACAAGACACTGTGACATTTCCTTTGAGACTTGGTCTCTAGGATAGCAACTCGTTCGTGTCATATGCTGCCAAAATAGATTCTTTTATTTGTTGGATATTTCAAGGTTTCAAACCACATGGCATGACTCTGCGTCGTCAACGGCTCTTGTCAGATATGGAGTTAGTAGCTATCAGGAGGCTGCGCCACTGGCCCCTACACTTACAACC
The DNA here is from genome assembly GCF_019434415.1 of Metarhizium acridum. NCBI lineage: Eukaryota > Fungi > Ascomycota > Sordariomycetes > Hypocreales > Clavicipitaceae > Metarhizium > Metarhizium acridum. Next base: position 832,951 of record NW_027094030.1, on the reverse strand, counting down.
ATGCTGAGCTTCAATTAATGCTTTCCTTGTAGCAGCCTCCGGCACTCATCCGGCAACACGGCTATTTACGCAGAAGTATCCTAGCTCTCCCCATCATGCTGCCTGGGGGCCAATGCGAACGCCATAAACATGGCTGGACGGCTTGTGCTCAAAATGGGCTTGTGAGCGGGCCAGCTTGTTCAATAGTCTGCATGGACACCTAGTGATGTACGTAAGCGCCTCACAAACTAAAATAAATGATGACGCCGTGGCAGTTTCGCACTCGAACAGTCCAAGCTTCAGTAAAGCTACAACATTATTTTACATCCTGTCAAAAGCAATTGAGAAATAAAGTTACTGCTAGGAAAAAGCGTTACGAAATGGGTATGCTTTAAATTACCTATTCTGAAGGGCAGCAACAGACCAATCCCGAACATCTCGGTCCTGGGCATCGACGACTCATTTCCCTCTGGGTTGAGAATGAGGCGGCGCCAATCCCCGCATCATGGTTAGCGTTTTCCCAGTTGACTGGCTGCTTGGAGAGTGTAGATGACCCGACCATTGGCTGCTTGGGTGCTGACAGGGTTCTGACAGAGCTGGCCAAGGGCAGGTAACGGTCACTTTGTGGTGAAAGGGATGTCAGCTCCATTCCGAGAGCGGCGGTGAGAGATGGGGGCGGGCACGATTACCAGGTTCGGGGTGGCACATTTTCGTCGGCCTCTTCACAACGTTGGCTTGAAAATCGCGCTCAACTGTAGTTAGTTAGTAACTCCTCGTTTTGTTGGTGCTAAAGCCTTGTACAATTTCGCGCTAGTACCTACGACGTGTTATCTAGGATCATGACTCCAAGATTTCGACATTAGCTAGCGAGCTGCATGATCGACATCTCAGATTTACACATGGCAGAGAGTCTAATGCTCCGACTCCAGATTCTCCCGCCGTGGCCAGATCGGGCGAGACAAGCCAGTCATCATCTTACTTGGGTCTCTTGGTCTAGACGAGCCCCTGGCAGACATCGCATTTCGGCTCGTGGGTACTCCGTCCCGAAGACTCTAGTGGGTAATAAGTCGGTCCTCGCGGCGTGCGGGTCACAAGGGCCGTCGCGGTACTCAGAGTTTAAATGGTTTCCAACGACTCGGGCCAACCGCTGCACCTCTTGTTGCTCCAGATTCTCAAGTCTTGAAGTAACATCGGGGGGCCTTTGAAGAAGAAAATTCAGGATGCAATTGCAGCTTTCAGAGTAATTGAGGTGGGGCTGGGGGCATGACAGCTGATGGATTCTGCAGCCCTCAACCTTTAACCCTGAAAGACAGTGCCGCCCGCACCGTTTGTCCACCAACCCAAAGAAGAGTAAGCATCTCAGTTGTGCAGCTATGGCTGGTTCGCAAAACGCCATGTAGGAGACTTCGTCGAGACTAAAGCCTGTCGTGACGAAGTCTCGCTTTCCACAAAGGTCCGTTCCTGAATGGCGCCGCACTACTATGGCAGAAAAGGCCCTTCCACGGCACTTCCGATTTGCTTTTTTTTTGTTGGCTGACGGGCAGACGGAGATATTGAATTCGCAGAATTAGAGTTTATTTAGGATGGTGCTAATGCCGAGGCTTGATGAGACGGGATTCCCATCACTCTCCCCAGAACTTGAGTGACAACCTTCTAGCTCGTATGAGGCTTTAAGACTTTGAATTAGTGGCGGACGGCAGACGAAATGAGCTTGGATTAGGCCATGAGCCGAGGGTCATGCATCCTATCAGCCAACTGCATGGCAAGAGTATCAGTTGCGACGGACAGGTAGTTAATACTAGTGCCTGATGCCGACGCGAGCCGTGGACAGAGAGAGCTTGTGGAAAGACGGATCAGGGACGTTCGGCTCAAGGGGCCGCATGGCGAGACATGGGGCGGTTGGACGTTGATGACTGTCTCGACCTGAACAGCGAATCCAATCCACCAGACCAAAATGGGCGTCGATGCACCGCAGAGCAATGCCGGCTTTGTAGGCCTATGACACTGAGGATTTGGGGACATGTGGTCGTGAAGGCTCGCTCGTTGGTGACAACCAACGTGGCAAACGGTCCGAACTCCGTAGATGGCCACAAGTTGTTCATACTCGGTTTAGTCCAACACAGTACGAAATGTCTGTCGCGCACGAACACTTCGGTCATGCCATGGCGCCGACAGTTATGGGCGACTAATCAGTCGACGAGGCGTTTGCTGTGAGCAGGCTGACATGCATGCACTGTCCCCCAGGACTGCGGAGTTCTCAGACAGTCAGACAGTCAGACAGTTCGGCTATACCATCTTAGGATTAGCGTCAAATCATGGGGGCAGATCCACCAGTCCTCGTACTGTACGCAGTCTGGGGAGGCAGGAGCAACCGGGCAGCGCCAGCACAACACCAGCGGACGCCACAGCGGTCGGTGCTGTCCGGCGCTGTGGGCGCTCAAGGTGAAGCATCATTTGTTGGCTGGCCCAACATCGAACACTGCGGTGAAGCACGACAGGACACGCACTTGCAGGGCAGGTATTATTTGCAGCGAGATCCTCCACCAGGCTACAGGTAGGTACCAACATTGAAAGGTACCTCGAGGTACTGGGTTCAATCACCCGGGCGCCCAGGGTGCCGGGGCGCTGGGTGCTGGACAGGCGATCCAATCAGCGGCCATTCTCGGCTCGTCGCTCGTGCTGGATTGGCGCCTTCCCGGTGAGCTCTGTGCTGCGTGCTCGTGCTCCCGCTGCCAGTGCCTGTCCGCAGGCCAGGCCACGCAGTGACATATGGGCGACGGTCACAACCGCTTGGGCACTCGTAGTCACGCGCAATGGACATTCGTCTGCCTCCACCACACCATTTTCGTCTCGTCCTGCCCTGCCAAACATTGGAAGCCTACTCGCTCGCCCGCTCGCCCCCAGCCCAGCCCAGCCAAGCAGCCAGGTTCGGCCAAGCCTGGCCCAGTCACTCTTCTTCTCCCCTCTTCCGCTCCTCGTCGTTCTTCCCCCAGATTTTGCTACTCTGCTCCCACCCTTCCACAGTACTAGTTCGTACCGTCTGCTCTGGCTCTCCTTCACCTCTCTCCTTCGCTTCCAACTCAAATTTCCTTCCAGGACCCAAGAATCCCAACACCTCGCCCTTGACCTTGTTCTCGATATCCGATACGTGCTCGACGGCTTGCGACTACTTCTTCTCCCCGGTATATCAGCGTCGCCGTCAAGTCCATTTATCCTCCGTCACCGACGAAATCATCTTGTTCCGCCGCACGATCCGCCCAAACAATATCCAGCCTCTGCCCCGACCCTGGCAGAGCAATCAACACGCGACCGAGATATACGGGTTGGTTTTGCCCATACAAGTACTTATCGCGACGTTGTACCCCCGGTATCCCCATCATCCTATTCGTCCGCAAGTCCGCAAGTCCGTCAAGCGCGACCCTTAAACCTGGATTGACGTCCTCACAACCGCAACCATGGCCATTGCCATGGGCTGGCAGAAGCCCGACAATGTCGCTGGCTCGTCAGCACCGGCCATCATGGTCGGGCTTTTTGTCGCTTCTGGTGGATTGCTCTTTGGTTATGATACTGGGTAAGTAGGCGTCAGCCAACCTTCTTTCCTCCTGCCTTGGCCCGTAGAAGCCGTTTAGTACGGTTTGGGACAATGGCCTAAGATACGTTGAACTCGCTTTTGTGGTGGAAGTACAGTTTAAACTATGTGTCCGTTGGTCTAGGGGCGCGCTGGGTGTTGTTGAGGAAGAATACGTCCCAACTGGATGGCCGCGTGCAATCTCTTGGATTATTGCTGTGTTTACGGAAAGCAATCGATTGTGCTAATATCTTTTCCTCACTTGTTAGAGCCATAAATGGTATCCTAGCCATGAGCGCTTTCAAGACGCAGTTTGGTGCCAATTGTCATTCGACAACAACAAGCGACTCTTCGTCATCTATTTGTCCCAAAGATGCGTCTCTCATCGTTGCCATCCTTAGCGCCGGCACAGCTATCGGAGCTCTCCTCGCCGCCCCGGCAGGAGACTCATTAGGTCGACGAATCAGTCTCCTCATCTCGGTTGGCATTTTTTGTATCGGTGCCATCTGTCAAGTCTGCGCCAACGAGATTGCCCTTTTACTTGCCGGCAGGTGTGTTACATCCAAGTCTTGTGTGTTTCTTTTTAATGAACGCACTGATTGTAGGAATCAATCTTGCTAACTGTGATGCAGGGCATTGGCTGGCGTTGGTGTTGGCGCCGTCTCAGTTTTGGTGCCATTATATCAGTCAGAAATGGCACCGAAATGGATTCGCGGAACATTAGTCTGTGCATACCAACTTTCGATCACCGTTGGTCTACTCTCCGCCTCCGTTATCAATATCATAACGTCGAAACTCGACGACTCTTCTGCATACCGGATTCCGCTGGGTCTGCAAATTATCCCAGCCCTCATCCTCACCGCTGGTCTGCTTGTGCTCCCTGAAACCCCGCGTTTTCTCGTCAAGCAAGGCAAGAATGAGGCTGCCGGCCTTTCCTTGAGTCGGCTTCGACGGTTGGACATTACACACCCCGCAATGATCGAAGAGCTGCAGGAAATCATCGCAAACCACCAGTACGAACTTACTCTGGGTCCTTCAACCTACAAGGACGCCTTCTTTGGAACTCCCCACCTTGGTCGCCGAACATTCACGGGCTGTGGTCTGCAGATGCTTCAGCAATTAACCGGCATCAACTTCATCATGTATTACAGTACGACATTCTTTAACGGCGTTGGGGTCAACAGTCCATACACGAAATCTACAATTATCAACGTTATCAACGTTGTATCCACCATTCCTGGTTTGCTCATTATTGAATCTTGGGGCCGTCGGAGCCTGCTCATGACTGGGGCTTTGGGAATGGCGACATGCCAACTGTTCATGGCGTCGTTCACTACAGCCGCCGGCGAGGATCTTAGGAATGTCAAGGAAACGATCCTTGTTGTTTTTTGCTGCTTTAATATTTTCTTTTTTGCCGCTTCTTGGGGTCCAGTTGTCTGGGTCGTCACATCAGAGATCTACCCGCTGAAAGTGCGAGCTAAATCTATGTCGCTCTCCACGGCGTCCAACTGGATTTTAAATTTTGGAATCGCCTATGCCACCCCATTCATGGTTGAATCAGGTCCTGGATCGGCAAGCTTTGGACCGAAAATCTTTTTTATCTGGGGTGCATTCTGTATCGTCGCTTTCATTTTTGTTTGGTGTATGGTGTACGAAACCAGTAAGATCAGCCTGGAGCAGATAGACGAAATGTACGAACGCGTCAATCACGCATGGAACAGCAAAAACTTTCAGCCGAGCTGGAGTTTTCAGCAGATCCTCGATCAGGGCTGGTCACCAAGTGGCATCCCAGAACACGAGTTGCAAACTACAGCATCACAAAGCAGTGCGGATACGACGCTTGGCGACTCGGGGTCGTCAACCATTACCATACACCATAGCGAGGAAGGCCGCCATGCAAGGCAATCGGATGAAAATAAGGCGATACCCATGGCGACGGTTGATTTCAGTTATTAAGCGATATACCCGCGCCAGTTGAGCGCAGCACATGTGGAAAATACCTACATATTGGAATTTTTGAATTTTTTTTTTGACGGAGCCGGGGACTGGGATTATTGTTATGTGGTACTACGAAATTTACATTTTATCAGCGATGGAGTTTTGACTGTCAAATGGAGTTTTGGTATAGGAAGGAGGGCATGCATATATCCATTAGCCAGCAATTTTGGAAGGGAAGCTCCAAAGAATCAAAGTGGGTTTTTTTTGTCGCCCTGATCATTTGGGCATTTTTATCCGAATATCGCCAGGCCGTGTTTTCGGTGCTTGGAAATGGGACCGCTTGGGGAAATTCCAGAAACAAACAACTTAAATTATGATTCAAGCCTAATATCAGAGGGACACATGGCGCCGTCGTCATTACCTAAATTATGAATGATTTTCCAGTTTGAATATATATAATGATGTGCAGAAAGGTGCAGGCAAGGAAATTATCGTTGGCCGCTCTTCAGAATACAAACAAATGTACAGTCTGCGAGAGAGCTGAGTGGGGACGTACAGCCGTACTATCTCGAATAATGTGTAAGTTACTCCGTACGTGAAAGATGAAACGTACCTAGGTAGATTACACTAAGGATGCGCCTTTCTTTAGTACACATGGCAAGGTCCGTCGCCGTCATGTTGTAAAGGTGCCATAGAGTCTGCCAAGGCTAGGCAGACTGTGCACCAGTAATGCACTTGGGCACTTGAATCATGACAGTCTTGACACTGTCCATTAAAGCGTGGGGATGCCGCTGTACCGAGCTCCTCCTCCTCCTCCTCCAAAAAAAAAAGTACAGGCATATAAGTTAGAAGTTGGAATATTGACCCATTTACGATGGCGCATGCCACCTATTCTTTGGGGACGAACCAGATGCTACCCTAGACACCTTGACAGTACAAGGTCTAGGTAGCGTTTATAAAGTAAATTAAGTTCACTGCCGCCAACAGCCAATGAACCATTGGTCCGGCGGGGCGACACCCCTCCATCCTCCGGGTAGTCTAGTTGGTTTATGGCGTCTGACTGTAATTGGCCTCATCAGTTTAATCAGAATGTCGCGTGTTCGAATCACGCTCTGGAGATTCTTTTTGTCATTTTACAACGAGTATGCATTTCCTTTGTGGTTTGCTGCGGGTCGTCGGGCTGAAGGCTTGTGTTTTGATTCGCTCGTGTGTAATGGTTTTTTTTTGGCCGAGATGGGCTTTCGCCGGCTTTGTCTCTTGGGCTCGAGTTTTCTCATTTGAGACGTTGCTTGCTTTATTGCGCATGGATCGCATTGATGCCAAGTGCGGTGAGACGGTGCCACGCAGGCGCCAGTCTAGTTCTCTGCTAGCATCGTCATACCACTGGTCACACGGTCTGTTCTCACGCTGCGTGTCGTGCATGACGTGCTGGTACATGGCCGTCATGGGAGGCTGACGGAACTTGGCGGTGTTTGGGGTCTGGGGGCGAACAACACGCTTGACTGCCAGCAATGCATTCATTATATTCGTTAGTCATAATGCCTTGTTTCTGCTACATAAATAGTCTTTCTGCTACTCTCTCTTGCTCTTAGGTGTTCTGCGTTTCGGGGGCTCAAGAAAGGCTAATAGTCGTCGCCTCTAGACAATCCACGACTGCGTAGCCGTTGGATTTCAATCATGTCCAGCTGCCATGTCTGTCTTGCACCGTTGCCACCTTTTCGTTCTCCTGGATATGAGTTTGGATAATAAAATAAAAGCGAGAGCATTTCTGTCCAACACTGTCGTTATAGCTAGCGCAGATCACTGTCATCACGTGTTCTTGATACGGGTAAGAAGTCGTAACCGCTTCATGCAGAATAAATGTGCTTCCAGAGCTGCATCGTAAAAATTGAGAACAGATATCAAGACGGGGGAGCCTGTCGAGGTGATTTGCAAATTTCCGTCATCAAATGAAACGCTAATGTGCTTGAACCCTGAAGGGGGGGGGGGTTCCTGTGGAAAGGCGACTACGGATGCTCCCGCATCCTCCTCAATTGTTGTCCAATAATGCTGAGTTCGGCATCCATGGTGTTGTAACCGGAATAGTCAGGAACAAAACTCGCTGCTCGTTGCCGCATTTCCTCTTTCTCTTCCTCAGTCATCTGTTCCTTGTGCTTTGACCGCCCAACTCGAGAGCTCTTGTCGCTGTGATCCTTACTTTTGCGTGACCGCCCATTCTGTTTCGCAGATGATGATTTCTGGGCAGACCGAGAAGATGGTATCCGCCTGTTAGACTTGCCTTCGGACGCGCTGCTACTGCTACTGGTTCGTTCGGATGACGGAGTTGATTCCCCAATTTGCCAGTTGGCAAGTTCGCTTTGCTGTGCAGCCCATTCTTCAAGTCCAGCACTGTGCAGAATGGACAGAAATGACGACTCCATCTGGCATCTGACAGGTACATCATCCATCCCAACAAAGGGCCTGTGGTCGCGAGGGTCCTGGGAAGACGCCATGTTGGGGGATATTAATGTCTTCGGCAGTTGTGATATTCTAGTCGACAGCCCATCCACGAAACTGGGCCAAGACACAGCACCGAATAAACACCGCTGTATCGCGGTTGTAGAGGCTCAATACTCCCAGTCCTTCCGCATAGGGCAATATTCCAGGTTGAGTCAAACAAGGCAACGCAACTTGCCAATAGCCGCCAATTAACTCAAGGGCTGTGCGTGGTTGTCAGGAACGCTGAACATGCGGGATTATCCCAACCTCAAACGCTGGGAGAGCTTGCGAAAACAGAACCGGGTGTATGGCTGATCTTCAACGTACTACTCCGCAGCAAGTGATTCAGTAGACCAATGGGTATAACAAGACGGGGAGTTGCCGGTGGAGGAAGCACTGAAGGTTGGCGAACAGGCAAATTTCTTCATTGCTTGCAAAGAGAAGACGAAGAACTCAATGGCAATGACGGAACGGGACCAGAAATTCGCCCCTCAGAGGAAGGGTTACGGATAATATAAACATTGCGTTGCGCCCATAGACCCGGATGAAATGTCTAGTACGCCGTACGGTAGCATCGAATTGGGCCGCTTCGGGAGTACCTCAAAAGAGTCAACATGTTCTTCACCGTGGCTCCAGTGGCACCGGGGAGGTGCTTCCGGGGTTCCTGGGGAGCACAGTCGGCAAACCGGTGCGGGAATGGGCTAACGCCGTCCGTGGATGGCACTGTGGAGGCATCGTTGTTTAACCCTTTGGGATCCCTTGTGGTTCCCCAATGTGGTTGAATAGTATTGGCGGAGGTGCAAGTCGGCGATATCGAGCGGATCGGACATAGTATGGCGGGCAAGGCACAATAGCAGAGACACAACCAAAACAACTTGTCGGGATCCAGGAGTCTGGTAAGTTGGGCGAACCAACAACAAAGCATTCCCTCTCGAGGTAATGAGATGCCCGAATAGGTGGAACTGCATGTCGAGATGGAAGGGGGTGTCAGACTAGCCCTCAACTCATGGTGGAGCAGGTGAGAGATGAAGCTTTTGCGAGCACGCCCGAGCCGCATTCATTTCGCGCCGAATCAGCAACGCAGCTGGCCGGAGGAATAATCAAGGGCGACAGGGGATGCGGACTCGAAACCGCATATGCATCGACGACAGAGCCTTCCGCACCTGGACTTTGGCGCTGGATCTTTGCTTGAATGGTGGATCTGCAGCGGGGACAGTTCGGGACAGGGCAGACATGGACGGCAAAGATCAAACCGCCGCCGCTCTGGATGCTTCTGCCAAATGAGCCTCTGACCAATGAACTGCCAATTATGCCCGAGGAAGACTCGCGCATGCGCGTCAAATGGTCGAGCGTATCGTATCAAATCAAACGCCATGTTTCACGCATTCCCAAACTGCAACACGGCAATGAAACTTGCGGAGAACAGGCTGCCTACCGGCATTGTCCCCATTGTTCGCTCAGGGTGACGGCAGTTTCCCGCCTGCCGCCCGCCTCGCGGAGGATGCAACTCCAGGTGATATTGCGGAATATGGAACCGCGAGAGGCTTGCCCGAGGTAAAAACTTGGTGGCAGTGCGTAGACGTAAATATCAATGGTGGAGTGGCGTGATCGACCGTGCTATTTATTGTGCTTCAATTCGAGCACCAGATAGTGCACAGACTTCCAGCTTCGGAGCCAAATCAGGCAGATATCAATTGATGGCAGCAAAAGCCACGATTCCAAGCCCCAACATTTCACTGAGCCCTGAGCGTCGCTGGCACCCAAGATGCTTGCGGCCGAAACAAGAGAGCAACGGCCGAGAGGTGTCTCGCAATCGCCGCCAGCGGACGACTAGCTATGCAAGCTGTGGCCTTTGCGGCATTAGCTTCTCCACCTTCTCACAGATCCAACCTGCCAGTCATTGCTGCACCAGATATTCCGCAAGACGTGCTTGAGCCCTCAAAGGAAGTGCTGAATTGCTGGAGAGCTGGAGAGCTGGTTCCTGTTGTGTTTGACGACACTCACGCATGATGAGTTGCCTTTGAAGGGCTGCGCACACGAGGTATGCCACGTATTTTATGTGGTCATAACAACAGCCGGTGATATCCTCGACGTATCATCGGCGCCGAAAGCCTGACTCCAGGGCAGGAAGAGGACAGGAGGGCCACGACGCGGCAAACATGATTGGCCACTGGCCAGACACTACATATCGATATCAGATTGTTGCAAGATGGTAGGTAGGCTTTACGAGACATGCATTTGAATGTTGTCCATCTTTCTCCTCCGTGGGAATGACAAGTTGTTTCAACGCGGTGAAACTTTTACTCTGAGTTGGAGACTTTGGTTTGGAGTGAGGCGTGATTGGAGATGGTGCATGGGACGTGATACGCCATTGACGAAGAGACTGTTGACATCTCTTGACGGGCCGTCCGTCGTCTTTTATCGTCAGCGGATTTGTGGTTTCGCGACAGATTGCGGTGTGGCTTGATGTGCCTCAATGTTGTGATGAATGGTCGAAAATTGGCAGTTCGAGTCAGAGTGTGATTGAGCAGAGGATGAGGAAAAATATAAAATGGGATACGGAACATGGAACATGGAGCGGAGGAAGAGGCGAGGCTGCTGGAGAGAGCCTCCTCAGTTCCATGTTGGACTAATTAAGTGGCTGCCACTAGATCAGTCGGCGGCAAGAGCTCAAAATGCCAGGTCGATGTTACGGTGTGTCGGCCGACCGCTCCTTCCTAATCTGTCCGTTTTGCGTGGGTGGCATCGCCTGCTCGCCTTTATGCTTTATGGCCTTCATCACCATTGCCATCACCATCGTCATCGCCATCACCACCAATGGCTCACCACCGCCACCACCGCCACCAGCTCCGTGACAGCTTCTGCGTCGTGTTGAATGCAATCCAACGACCACACGGACATCTCCACGCGTCCGCATCGGGGCTACGTCGCCAACGTCTCGCGGCTCCTGCAGGAGATATGCAGTCGGCATTCACTCCATTACATGACCTCATAAATTGCAGATCAATGTACCTTGGACAAGTCATTCGTGTCCATGCCAGCTAGACCAGGGCCGAGACTTGCAATTCCACTGCGTGCTTATATCTTGGCATTGCTTCAACTCTCAACCGAAAACTCCAAGTCATCGTTGCTTTGCGGCTACCTGCATGGGCAAGAAAGGTTTGAATGTGACGAAAGATCTGACCATGGCACTGGAGATGATGCCGATACAGTAGTCTCGTCGGAAGCTCAGAAGAGAGGAGCATGTCACACGGCCAGTCTTCGTAGGCCCCGGCCACTGACTCAACAAACTTCGGACCGCCCCGCCCGCGTGCTGCTTGTCAAACAGTTTTTGATGATTAAGGTGTAGGTCAAAAATACTAGAAACTTTTATTCCGCATGCTACGTTGACAAGGACTTGACTGAGGGCGTAACGTCCGTGGCTTCCATGGTTCGTGTTAGACACCCAACTACACAGAGAGCTGCGACTGCTTGGTAGTATCTGGTATCGTCTAAAGACCAAGACATTATTCTTCTGATTCCAGTATTCGGCTTTCACATCAGACGTGACAGGATCGCTGAATCTCATTCTGTAGAGTTGCACACAGAACATTTGTCCCCGATTAAACTTGCTACAGCTGCCTCAGTTGCAAAAATGAACCAACGGCGGTGAAAACATGACAGCTCAGTGCAAGTCCCAATACCGCTTTGTTAACGTGGAGAACGAAGGTGATAACGCCGATATAGGTTTCGGACACCATTCCTTGCCATTTGCCGCCCCATGCCAAGGGAGTCGGTGACTCCGACCATGTATCGCGGAGATGCCATCGGCTCCAGAGGGTACTCCGTAGATAAAGTCGACTTGCAACCTGGCTATCTGGTTCTTGACTGGCCAAGTTGACCGGCCCAGGGGCCGCTTTCTACTGCAGGGATGTTAAAGTGCTTGAATCCATCAGTCTCTCAAAATGTCTCCAACATGACCTGATTCCGGTTCGGATTAGTTACGAAACCGAGTCACTGAATAGCCACCGTGGCTTTGGAGTTTGGAATTTGACCCGCTAGAATATATTCGTCATGTAATTAGTGCGGTATTTTGTTACGTTCTAGAATTGGTCAGTCGGACTATGTGTGTAAGACGCTCGTAGCTAGGAGCCTCAGGCAGATAGCTGACTGGATTTGGCCTCTTTATATAGAGCTTCCTAGCTATAATAGCTACTAATAATAACAAGCATCTCTCATCCCTTTGAATCTTTGTCAGAGTGGCTATCGGGTTAGACCACTAGGCCAGGGAGCAAAAAGATGCAGCAATAGCGGAACGTGGTCGAATATCCCCGATATCCAGCTTATAAGTATGCAGATCCTCCTAGATAAGGTAAACTACTAGGCGGTACTTATTGTTTGGCAGCTTTTTTTTTGGTGTTTTTTGAATCACCAATCCTGCTAGCTTCTGACGCATCACGGTGCGTGTATACGTGGTGTATTACGTGGTGTGTTACGTTTCTATGGTTTTAGGTACGGCCAGGCATATAGTGTTATTTTACTGGGCTTTGCTTGATATAAAGCTCGTATGACTATTTGGATAGGTCAAAAAAAAAAACTTACCAAGTAGCACATCTTAGCTCTCTCTCTATGGCAGCTTACAATCTTCCAGAATGCTGTATCTTAGCTAAGAGAATATATTGAAAGTAACTACATATAAAAGGCTCGGCTTCATGTATACATAATTACTTCTTGCATGTACTTATTTCCTTAGTCGTCTCTCAGTCTAGTTGCGGCAATATACACAGGGAGAAATAACCGCACATAAACGAAGCCTCTGGCTACACCATTATTTATTTAACAGTTGTTGAAACTTACTAAACACTCCCTTATTTAGCAGTTGTTGAGAACTTGCTAATCCAGAGTGGTTTCCATCAGCCCTGCCTTGGCATGTCACTGTCCATCACCGCTGCAGTCACCAGATGACATTTATTCCTCTTCAGATGTTTCGATCTCTTCCGACCCGCCGGTCCCAACATCGCCACCTGGCTGTGTCGGTTCTCGTTGTGTGTTTTGGGAAAGAAGATTCAGTGTCTTTCCGTACATATCTTTCATTTGAATTGTGTCAGAATGTTATATCTCATCAGGTTGGGGTGGGGATGACTTGTGATACGGCGATGGCCCTCTACGCCTGTAAATGGATTGCCAGAGGCGAAAGCCTCGGGGCCATTCGCAGGCGTTGTCCCATCATCCCTTGTGGCATGTCCCGAAACAAGTCGACTGGTGTCTGCCACTCATCTGTGGGTGTACGTACAAAAATCCAGCGGGAGAGTACGACGCCCACGCAATTATCCGATACCTTCTCACAGTTAAGGCCAGAGGACAGGAGCAGTGTCCCCTGTGGCCCCTGTGGCCCCTCACGGCCGTCATGTTTAATTTCTGCATCGCAAGGGTCACAATAGTCCCAAATGTAACCGCGAATCTCCCCCTTGTGCAGGCAAACCTCCAAGGTAATCCGACACATGGTGATGGATGCTGCAGGGGGTCTTCTCGTGGATGTCTTGATTCTTGGGTATCCTCCTCGTCGTCGTCGTCGTCGTCGTCGTCGTTGTTGTTTCTTTTGTTGTTTTTGTTGCAATTTTTTTTCTGGATGGGATAGGAAGATGTGCTGGATTTATATACTTTTTTCCCTCTGTACTTGCTTTTATCGCTTTTTGTGCTCTTACCTTTCATAGGGTGTGAAGGGGGGTGGAAGGAAATCTGCAATGAAGCAAATATTCTTTCTTTTGTCGTGATTTTCAAGTGTTGTGTCCTTGTTCAAGGCACATCTGGTTGCTATACCGAACTGCATGGGTAGCACCTTGCTGCAGTCTTTTTTGTAATCCATGTGCACCGGGTTTGTCTTAGTGAAGCATGTTCCTTTGAGCCTGCATGGCAGTAAGGCGTTCTGGCCATGGCCGCCGGGATCGAATGTACTGTAAATATTATACAGCAGAGAATAAGATCAAGTTAAGAATGTTTGTGGGCAGGTGTATTTGATCCTGAAACCATGTTCACAGCTTCTCAAACTTACATTTAGCTGGAAATTGTTTTCAGTGCGTGGCCATGGTGCTAAACGTAATTCGAGTTGGAGTTATGATTGCTTTAACGCGCACGGGAAAAGCTCTGACAGCCATCAAAGCGTTGGACGGTGTTCTGGGGCACACGCCAGGCTGCACCGGAATTGACCAAACACGTGGTGTACATTTTCCTGAATATGACCGAGGAGTAGCGAATTTCGTTGCATTCTGTGATTCTGTGCAGACCTGATCATTTCTGTTGGACGCACGTGAATTTGTTGCAAGGAATGGAGCTTGGATGAAGCTGTTCATGATCCAAGAGTAGGTCGGTCAGGCAGCCCATCTAATATGAGTTCCTACTCTACGGTATTGAAGAGATATGTACGAGGTCCAAACTTCCATCTAGCCATTTCTGATGAATAAAGTAGTTTTAAAGTGCGTATATTAGAGTCAAGTCCTCGCGACACGACACAGTGAAAGCTGACTAAGCGCTGGAAACTGCCAGCCTCAACATCTGAGGTCTCAGGGGTTAAACGGTCAATTCAATGTTCAATGCGGGTTCAACCAGACTCCACAAGCCCTGGAGCCCACAAATACCATGTGCAGTCAGGGCCGAAGTTGACATCTCCGGCCCCAGCCCCTTGAGTGGTTGTAGATCCCGAGACCCCACGTTCGCGCTCGCGACGAGGCGTCAAATGCCACGTCCTTCATCCACCATCCATCTCTGCATGCTTGCCATCTATAGCTGACGAGACACGTCGCACATCCTTTCAGCCGGAACGCCGCCATTACCAATCCCTTTAACCAGTCACTCGTTTGCATCCTCAACGCTGCACGTCCACGGTCCCCGTTTGAACCATCAATTGAATTCTTGCGCGGACATTGTCTGTCGAAAATGAGCTGACCCTGCTGCCGTCCCTTTCATCCTTGAGCCACGCCTACAGAACAAAAGGCGCAGACGTCTGCCCACCATGGGCGTCGTCTCTTTCTTCCGCAAGGTGTACGACATCGATACCCTCGATACTCGGTTTATGAGCCCGTCGTCTGTTCCCTACCAGACTGTCATTGAGGCGCGCAGCGATCCCGATGCCGTGAAAGAGGCTGCCGATAAAGCGCGAGCTCGTGCACCTCCACCGAAATGGCAAACGCCAGAGTTTTATCTGTATTATTTGGTGTTTTTGTGGGCGGTGCCGTACATGTTTTGGGTTGCGTATAGTGTTTCACGGCGTATGTGATTTGTTTGTTGCTCTTTCCCCCCTTTCTTTTGAGTCGACACAAGGCGCTAACTGGGTGCTGGGATAGCCTCCGATCCGCGATATCACAAGTACGAGCGATTTCTCTCCGATGGCTGGATTCCCGGCCGCAAAGTCGACATTTCTGATGCTCAGTATCACACGTTTCGAGGCAACTTGCCCTACCTGGCAGCGCTGCTAATATTTCATCCTCTGCTCCGAAAGTGTTGGGAATCAGTATACACCGGCGCCAACGGCAATGGGAGTCTCAATGGTTCGTCACGACTGGAGCAGCGGGCCTTGTTCGACTTCACGTTTGCGCTTTTGTTCTTGGTTATCTTGCATGGCATTTCGGCATTCAAGGTCCTCATTATTCTGTACATTAACTTTCAGATTGGACGGAAGCTTCCGCGCAGATATGTGCCTATTGCCACCTGGGTGTTTAACATCTCCACTCTGTTTGCGAATGAGCTCTGTGAGGGCTACCACCTACGAAACGTAGCCAGTCACATCTCGCCACCGGTCAAAGCTGCTTCTACCGGGCAACTGACGGATTCTCCCTTGATGCAGACAGGTGCGTGGTTGGATGGGTTTGGAGGCATCATGCCACGGTGGGAGGTTTTGTTCAACATCACGATTCTGCGATTGATCAGCTACAACATGGATTATTACTGGAGCATCGATAAGAAGGCTTCCAATTCCTTGGAGGTAAGTGCACATCCACCCCGTCTTGTCGACTATTTCTCATCCGCAATGCCGCTAATGCACACAAGAAGAAACAATTGGACCCGGCCAACCTGTCTGAGCGAGATCGAATCACGATATCCGCCGAGCCGGCCGACTATTCCTTTCGCAATTACATCGCATACGCCATATACGCACCCCTCTATCTGGCGGGACCTATTCTCACCTTCAACGATTACATCTCCCAGCTCAAGTTCAGGCCAGCTAGTATCGAGAAACCGCGTACTATCCGCTATGGCGTTCGGTTCTTGCTGGTTCTACTTGCCATGGAGCTCATCTTGCACTTTGACTACGTCGGCGCAATCAGCCTGGCCAACCCCGTTTGGGGGGACTATTCCGCCGCTCAACTCAGCTTGCTTTCGTTCTTCAACCTCCACATTATCTGGTTGAAGCTCCTTCTGCCATGGCGACTGTTCCGCCTGTGGGCGTTGATAGATGGCATTGACCCGCCGGAGAACATGGTTCGTTGCGTGAGCAACAACTATAGCACGCAACTCTTTTGGCGCGCATGGCACCGGTCATACAACCGATGGCTCATTCGATACTTGTACGTGCCTCTTGGGGGTGCATCCTTCCGCAACTGGGCCGCTGCGGCCCAGTCAACAGTTACGTACTTGTGTGTGTTCACCTTTGTGGCGCTGTGGCATGACATTCAGCTTCGCCTCCTCATCTGGGGCTGGCTGATTGTTTTGTTCATGGTGCCCGAATGGACAGCGGCGTTTTTGTTTCCAAAGAGGAAGTGGGAGAGTCGTCCTACCGAGTATCGCATGCTGTGTTGTGTCGGTGCGGTTGCGAACGTGCTCATGATGATGGCGGCCAATCTGGTTGGTTTCGCGGTAGGCTTGGATGGGTTGCAGAGCATTGTGGCGGGCATATTGCATGAATGGTCGGGTAAGTTGCCTTGCGTTCTTCCGAGACGCTTTGTTTGGAATTGCTTATTGACAGTATGGTAGGCGTCATCTTTCTGACGGTGGCTTGTGCCTGCTTATTTGTGGGCATCCAGGTCATGTTTGAGATTCGCGAATCGGAGAAGCGCAAGGGAGCGACGTTGAAGTGCTGAGAGATGGAACTATGTGGCTGTATCATAAAAAAGAAAAAATACAAGTATTTATGATGACACTGTCAACCAATGTGAAAACGGTCCCTTGGGAAATTCCTCGCTCACGTATTCGTCGACATATAATGGCAGCCTCTTAAACAGGCTTCTTCTTTTTTTTCACCCTGCATCACCACATGGCACGCGGAACTCACAATCAAATCTGTGGTATACTCTGACATATCCTGGGCCGTCACTCGCCCCCTTTGACGTGACTCATTTCCACATCCACCCTCCTCTCGACAACAAACTTGCCCGTCCAACCCATCTTACCCTCCGTCACCCACTTCCTCAGCCAAATGACAGCCCACACCACGGCAAAGATGACGACAATGCCCAGGGCAATGCCAAACACATACGCAGCGACATAGCCCCGCCCGCCAACCTTGTCATGATCCAAAAAGCTATACGTGTACCAGCCCTGGGTGGCGAGCGTGATAAACGCAACCGCCAGATAGCCCAGCAATATGACAATCAGCCACAGCAAATGAACCCACGGCATGGTCTCGGTCCTCGCAACAAGGACCTCGAACAGCGCGAACAGCGAGTTGAGGGCGTGCTGCGACACATTGTGCCACCCATCAAAGGCCAGCTCGAACCAGGGCGCCTTGTACAGCACGGCCCAGTAGACGACTGTGACGAGGAAGGGAAGCGTGACAATGGACGTGTAGAAGAGCGAGTGGAGGGCCTGCAGGGGCCGCGGGAACGAGGCGAGCAGCGGCCGCCGGCGCGCCAGGTACGTGAGCGTGTGGACGGACGCCGCGGCAAAGTAAAAGCCCAGACCCCAGTAGGTGATGACGGTGAAGTAGGAGAAGGACCGGCGCACGGTGAGACAGCCGCCCAGCGAGGCGTTGGCGCACGTGTAGCCTATGATGAAGAAGAGCGTCGTGAAGATGTAGATGCTCTGGCTGGGGGTTAGTGTTGTGGCAGAGCGCGGGGGAGAGGGAGGACGAACAATCAGGGCCCGGCAGGCGAGAAGCATCCAGGGCGGCAGCAGCCACGATGTTTCGAAGCGGTTCGTAGGATCGAAGGGCTCGGTGCCAAACGAGAAGACGGCTTTGAAGGCCATGGCTTGGCCTGCCTAGGTGAAACCGGCTGCCGCTCGACGTGGAGGCGAATGGTGCGCAACGCGACACGAGGTCGGTTGTTCTTTGATTGAATTTTTCTGAAATTCAACTTTTGGGGATGTAGATGAAGAGACTGATAGCCGTTGGGAGAATTTTCTCTTTATTTTTTTTTCTTGGGAAGCCAAGGCGAAGGAAGATATGGGGTCGTGACGTGGACCGGCACTTTGTCATGGCGTCTTGGCGTGGACGTGAGGCTGAGCCGAGACACGGGTGGATCGTTGGGAATTTCGTGGGTTGTCTGCTCGGTATTCAGGGTCTATGTTATTCGTGGCGTCGCAATATTATTGCAAGTATTGGTGAGTGGTGAATGATGAAAACAGCACCATGCTGCACCCAGGACTGAAGCCACAAAACGCCTCGCTGGCCAGCGCAATTGACCAGGTTCTCTCTGGTGGTTGAGTATTCCCACTGCCTGAACTTGGACCTGAAGCTGCGTCTCGTTGTATTATCGTTGGCTGCCAATGGAGCGAGACCCGGCTGCAAGCCGATATGGTCTATAACAATGTTGCTAGTCGCCACAATGCTGATGCAGATGTTCTGGATTTATGACATATACCCGAGCCCCCAGCAAAGCTCCGAGTCCCGGGTAGCCATGCGCTTATTTGCCCGCCCAATTCCCCCCCCCTTTTTTGGAAACGGATCCTGCAGCACATTTTCACAGCTACCCGAAATTACCAAGACATTAGCGAAATACGCCTGCCGTCCGCCAAAACGGTCGAGTTCACACAGGGGAAGATGCAGCCTCTCTCAAAACCGATTTTCACCACCAAGGACGCGTGGCAGCCGTTTTCAACGTCGGTCCGCACAAGGTGTTGAGCTCAGAAAAGGCCCCGATTTGTCTGCGTCCTTGTCATGCTCAGCTAGGCGCCGGATTAATCGTTTCATGTGGCTCGCCTGTCTTTGACGAGCAGGAATCGCCGTTGCTGCGACTATGAATAAGGATGTGTACGCTTCGCCCTCTCCGCTCAGCTCTGTTCCCAACTGATGATGCGTTTGTGAAGCTATATCTGCCTGATCCTGGCGACCTTTTCGGCTGCTGCCATTGGTACATGCCAACACTGACCCTGCCTATGCGAAAATCTCACTGATCAGTTACTTATAGGGACAAGCTTCGTCATCACGAGAAAGGTTTTTGTCTGCGTCCTGTGACCCAAGCAGAGTCATGACAAGAAATTCAGCTGACCTTGACAATCAGGGCTTGATTGATGCACGCAAAAACCAGGGATTCAATGGCGACGGCTTTGAGTACCTGAAAAACCCGCTGTGGTGGCTGGGCATCTGCTCCTGTTCGTATCACACCCGCAGACCCTAGGTTTGACCCAATCTCACCGATTGTGTATTTGTTTAGTGGTCCTCGGCGAGATCTGCAACTTTGCCGCATATGCCTTTGCGCCCGCTATTCTTGTAACGCCGCTGGGAGCCCTGAGCGTCATCTTCGGCGCTGTCATGGGCTCGTTTCTGCTGAATGAACAGCTTGGACCGGTTGGTCGATCCGGCATTGCCGTCTGCCTCCTTGGCGCCGTGCTGGTCATCATTCACGCCCCTCCTGAACAGCCGGTTGAGACGATAGATCAGATTCTCGACTATGCTTTGCAGCCTGGTATGTCGCCGCTCAGACATGCCTACTTGTTTGCTTTGGCTAATGCGGCCTTTTTTTCCCTCCCAGGCTTCTTGCTATATGCGTTTGCCGTACTTGGAGCCGTTGTCTTTTTGATATACAAAGTTGCGCCCGTGTACGGCAAGAAGCACGCCTTGGTCTACCTCTCCGTATGCTCGCTCGTGGGCTCAATCTCCATCATGGGCATCAAGGCGCTGGGCATGGCTTTGAAGCTCACTTTTTCCGGCAATAACCAGTTCACCCACCCGTCTACGTATGCCTTCCTGCTTCTCTCGGCGGGGTGTATTGTCGTCCAGATGAACTACTTCAACAAGGCGCTGGCATCCTTCCCGGCTAACATGTATGTACCGCCCTCCACCCATTTCTCTTGTAAAGCACTGACGTGAGAAACTAAAAATTTATTTCAGAGTCAACCCCTTGTACTATGTGACGTTTACGACGGCTACACTATCGGCTTCTCTTATCCTGTACGGCGGCTTGAGCATCAAGAATGTCGTAACAAACTTGTCTCTACTGCTCGGCTTGCTGGTCACCTTTATAGGCGTCATTATACTCAACTTGTCTCAGAGAGATGCTGGCATTCGCAACTCGGTGGCGCGTGGGAGCTTCGAGAGGATTCCGTTTCAGAGCCTTTCTAACGCAGGCAACGCCTCGCTGGCGAACAATTACTACTATGCGCGGTACGATGACGAATCGCGCCCCTGAGCCGGCACCGCTTGTCTTTTGCTCATCGCACGGCTTGGTAGATGACTAGAACTGCATACACTATATATAACTTTTGAGATAAAAATACAGCGGACTTGTAATTCCCACAATCCATGATGAGCAAGGCTGGACAGGCCACATCGCAACTCACTCAACCCATGCAACAACGTAGCTCAGCTTTACCTAAGGCCAGCCGCCATTCACCTCGACCACTTGCCCTGTTATGGCCGACGAGCCCTTGCCCAAGAGAAACTTGATTGTGTCCGCGATCTCATCCGGCTCCACCAGCGACCTCAGTGCTCCCCTGTATGCCGGCGCAACATCCTCGAGCACCATGCCCTGAATCATGGGGGTGTTGACAGCACCCGGCGCGACACAATTGACCCTGAGCCCGGCCGACGCCCAAGACTGAGCAAAGGAGCGGGTGAGCCCAAGAACCGCGTGCTTCGTAGCGACATACCCCGGCGCGTCGGCAATGCCCCTGACGGACGCCATGGAGCCTATGTTGACGATGCTGGCAAGGGCGTCGACGCCAGCGCCCGCACCGGACTCTCGCGACGCCTTGACAAGCCGGTACATCTCGGTGTTGACATTCCACGTCCCAAGCACATTGACGTCCCAGAGATGGCGCAGGTACTCGTCGCCCGCCTCCGAGGCCTCGGTCGGACGCATGATGCCGGCGCAGTGCACCAGCCCGCCGAGCTGCACGTCCTTTTGCGCCGCGACCTTGTCAAACACGCCCCGGACGTGTTCCCGCGAGGCGACGTCGACGTTTGCGTGGTTCCTCTGCTGCCCGGCGAGCCCTCCGTGTGCCGGGATGTCGCTTGCAATGTCGACGACGTGCACCTGCGCCGAGAGCTCCAGCAGCTTCCTGACTGTGCTTTTGCCAATCCCGGAAGCGCCCCCCGTCACGATGAATGTTTTCCCGAGGAGACTCATGGTGAAGATGTGCGCAAGGTGGTGTAGGAAAGATGATGCGGGGGAGGAGGCGTCAACATTGCGAACTCGTCTACGCCCGCCTCCCTCTTGCCAGCAGAGCAGGCAGGGCTATTAATAATTCCATGTTGTCAATTGTTCTCCGAGCTCGCTATCGGCAGAGGATGTGCGCTTATGTGCCGAGACATTCTCCTCTGTCAACTCCTCGAGCCTGACACCGGGATGTTTTACGCCGACCCTAACCCTGGCTTTCGTGTGCCCGTGTTTTCCGCGGGATGTTTATTTGGTAACTAGACGTTAATTCAGGTACATTACGCCGTTGCTTTTGGGTACACCTGCTTAAGCGCATTATTTATTACTTATTAAATTTTTATACTATATTCTAAGTTATAATACGTTAATTATATCTAAAAATTAATATTTTAGTATTAAGTATTTTCTTTGGTGGTAGATTTTAAGGATACGAAGAGGTATTATTTAGTCTCTATATACCCTTAAAATAGCCGCGTACCTACATATAAATAAGATGCTAGATTGATTTATACTGGTTAGTAGAGTAAGATACTAGAAGAATGTATAAGGGATCAAACTCTACAAAGATATTCTTAGTCTTATTATAGAGTCATTTCACTCCAAGCCCTTGATATCAAGCCCTTGTCACACTTATAACGTGTTTTAATACAGAATCTTGTTGTGGCACCGTCGACAATGATGGCAATGTTACGGATCCTGCAGCATTAGCGGAAACTGTCTGACTTGGTGTCGATGTCTCCGAATTGTGAGACTTCCTAAAGAGAACAGGCATCATGTTCCAGTCTGTAGCTTATGAAGAACTATGTGGTCAAGAAAGAAGAATAATTGAATAGCAAGATGTAAAAAGTAGGCGTTTTTTGGGTCAATTTCAGGTGTTGCATCGTGTTCCTGAGATGGGACAAAAGTCGCAGCACGGCAGGCAGAAGGTTGGTCGTCTTTCTTTGTGACTTTCCGCCTGCTAGCTCCACGTCTGTTACACGGAGGTCACGATGTATGGAAGGCACGGGCCGACCCTTGAACCTGACGATAGTTACACAAGGGCTCGAGACCTAGCCGGGGACTTGGGCCTCCAGGCTCGCTTGCTCGCCGCTGCTTTGTATTTATAAGGGGCATCTGCTCCCAGAGGCCTTGAAAGAACCAAGAACCTTTGATATTGAAGCGAATTATTGGGTATTGAATATTGCTCCAAGCCCTTTATAAAAAGCCCTTGTCACAACGTCACCAACAATTACGTCCCAACTGGGTCAGGGTCAAAGTTTTTCTGGAGGCTGATGAGGGTGACCTATTGGACCCGTAACCGCATGCTGATAGTGCCTTGGCGAAAACCTGGGGGCTGAGCAGAGCAGTTAGGAGGAACATCATTGACCAGTTGAATTGTGCTTCCACATGGAGGCCTAGGCCAAAATGCCATCTATTCCCTATTGTGTAATCACCAAGTACTCCGCGCCAAGTGTATATTTGTGACAAGCGCGACTGTGCTAGTAGAAGTTGAATCACCTGCCTTCAAGATGAAGAGCCTTCTGTATCTTAAACCAATAGTGCCGACTTTATTCTGGGAAAAGGTCCTTCTACATAGCTTTTTTTTTTTTTTTTCTCGGCTTTGGCTTCAAGGGAATATCGTATTCCATGCCTTGACGAACAACTTCCTGAGCCGCACCGCACCCTCCAAACCGTAAAGTACTAGCCGACTGTGAGAAAGCCGGAGCTTATACACCCAAACAGGAGGTATTAGTTACATGAGGGATTAAGAGCATACTATTTCTTCTTCAATATTACGCCATTGTCGCTCGTTGCGGGGATTAGAGGTGAATACTCCCCAGCCTGTCGACAGTTGCACATGGCAGCAGCACATGAGAGGTGGAGAGGGCAAAGCGGCATCGCTTCAAAGCCGTCACGTCGCATGGAGAAAACATATAGCTACAGAGTACGTAGATCATAAGGAATGACCTGTCGGCTGCCTGATATTCAATGCCCAAATTCATGTGTCCATTCTAATCATCAGAGCCGCACTTCACCATGTTGGCGAGGAGGTTAGCAGACAACATCGGGCACTCTGCCTTTGTGTCCGGTGTTCTCTACTACACGCATGGTGATCTCTTGGACAAATATCTGGTGCGCGTGAGAACTGAACCAAGTCGCTGCAGGACAGCATGTGCCAGAGAAGATATCGTTGTCACTTGTAGGGAATAAATACTCGCCGAGTTACGTTGACACAGCATGTCCGTTGGCTCTGCGCTTTTGGCAGCCCTGCTTTGACTCCCGCCTCCTGTCGAGGGCGGGCGAGGAGGCAAGTTCCTTGTTGTCGTAAAAAAACATGGTGTAGCTAAGACACTTTGCGGAGTACGGTGCGGCAATCAACCCCTATTTACGGAGTATCTGGTTACACTACTCCGTAATGTCAGGGCTCTTTACCACGTCATCACGCGGTCTACTACACGGCTCGCCGCCCGTGGCGGGTCAGTGAGCTTGTGTGGTTATGCATTGTCATTACTCTGAGCACATCACATTTCAGGGTTGTATTTCCTACGCTTTCGGCTGCATGGGCGAAACGGGCGGCATAAAAGTCTACGTGAGACCAACCGGTTCACAAAAGCTTAGTCGTCTTTGCAGGTTTATCTTCAGCGTGACAGTCATATTTGATGGTATGATGCCCACGTAATCTACCCAGCGTCAATGGAAAGTGTCGAGTGTTGATTGTCTAATCGTCTGAAACCTGCGGACACTGCTGAAATTACGCGTGAAGCCAGAAGCGAACGCAGTCGTGTCAGAGCCTTTCAGCTCAGCCACAGAGTCTCAACAGCCCGTGTGTGATGGAACTGCATGATGCGCGGCCCAATAGGCCAGCTTTTGCTGTCATCTCTTCAGTAATCTTATTAAAACCATTGGACAGTATTCGGGGCTCAAAGCTGGGGGCTGCCATTCAGATTTGGGAGAGTGCAACGAAACAATTAGGTGTCGTGTGAATGTACTTTGACGATGAGCTTCTCTAACTGCAATGGAAACGAATCAGGAAACGAATCTCCACTTTAAGACCGAGACGTCGCTTTTCTTCAATGGCGCTGATATGTATTTAAGTTATGAGTACGGAGTACTCCGTACTATTAGTCAAAGTAACCACCTGTGACCTCTAGTGAAAAATGTCGTCAGCTGTGATAAGACATCAAGCAGCCACCGTTGGGGCTTACTGTAGAATAGACCGTCGACCGACGTGTCTGCTGGTTTGCAGCTCGAGAAAAGTTATTACTAATGGTTTTGCGAATTCGTCAACCAGGGTTGCACCTTTATCCCCTTTCATGCTAGCGGAATAGATCGCTCGACTCATTCTAAACGCCGACAATCCAACCTAGCGTTGTGGTGGCATTATTGCATCCCAAAAACGGATCAATGCGTCACCAATGACCTCACAATTGGCTCTTTTCCCGCCAAGGCTTAGGGAACGACTAAGCCGCCGATCCGAACATGGCTGCCACGCTGTACATGAGGGGATGGTGCACATCATGTACGTCAAGGCCCTTTGTTTGTGTGACAATGGTACACTCGAAATAAAGGGATCGACGGATTCTCTAACGTCGTTGGATTGCCTACTATATTCCATGATGAACTTTTCCCCTCCGGACTGCACTCTTCCTGGCCATGAATTCACCTCCTCCATGTGTAGCTGTACCAAGTGTGCAATCATCAAGAAAACAGGGCAGAGCCTCTTGCTCCTGACGACACTTGCAAATCCACCATGAGGCAACATAATGCCTTGTTCAGAGGGGAACATTGAAAAAAGAAACAACTGAGATAATGTGTTCCAGGCCGCTGCCAATCAACCCGGAGCGAATGAGTCGGGGCCCGCGCAATCAATTGCCGATCATGTCTTACATGCAGCCGGACGGCCGGCTGAGGAATTTCAACACCAAAATCTCACTAAGCTAGATTTGACAAAATGTATAAAGAGCGAGCTCCCGGACTCGCTTGGTCCCGATATTCCGACTCAATCAGCAACTCATACAACTTAATCCCATAATTTGCACTTGCCAACTTTCACCAAGAAGCAATAATGAAGTACTCCTTGACCGCACTGGCAGTCCTCGCCCCCGAGCTTGGCTCAGCTCTCGTCGGCAACAGCTGGTCCTTCACCGGACAGCCTGCAGGAGGCCTAAAAGACGTCACGTTCCCGTTCAACATGGCTGGTGCTTCTCACACTTCCGGCTACTACTTTGCCCAACAGTTTAATTTTTATGGCGTCGACTCCGTGGGATACTGCGGCATCCAGAACCGACCCAACAAGAATGGCAAGAGCATTGTCCACGGCGTCTTCTCCTCGTTTCAAAAAGGCGCCACGACCTCGGACCCCAACTGCCACGCCGGCGCCGATGGCGGCCCCGGCGTCAGCTGTGCCGTAGACTTTGAAGGCGACTACGGCGTGACGTACAACATTGTCGTGGAGAATGCGGGTGGAACGAAGTGGAAAGGAACAGCCGTCAACACCGCCACGGGCAAGTCCGTCCACATCGGGAGCTGGACATTGCCTACGAGTGCGAAGGGTATCAGAAGCAGCCAGGTTGGCTTCGTGGAGTACTACCCCTGGAACTCGGGCAGCCACAAGTGCTCTGACCTTCCCAAGACGTCCGTCACCATGTTTAACCCTACTTCCAGGACTGCCGGTGCGGGGACCGGAAGCATTGGAAAGCCATACGAGTACGGGGACTGTGTGGGCAAGGTCAACTTTTCGACCACCAAGGTCACTGGTGGATACAAGATTACTGTTGGCTTTTAGTTTCATCTTTGAAGAAATTCAGAATTCGTCCACAGCGTACTAGACATGCTAGCCATCATGTACATTGGATGCTACGAGCCTACACCACTTTCGTAATAAATAGGCCTACCGTATAGATCCCCTTGCGAAAAAAAAAGTGAAGACAGTGAATATTCTACTTTCCACTGTTAGTTTGCCAGTGGGCTTTAACAGTCTGTTGCGAGGACGAAGGATCCAAAGCTCGGGGTACGCAGTAGGAAGTGCCTTTATAATACTCTCCGGAGGATAGATTAGCAACGTATTAGTAAAGTGGTTCATCTTTCTAGCGTGTATTTTTGAGAAAATACTTTTAATTCATAATTATTTTTTATAGCAGTCGTTTGAGTGTTCTTAGCTACGTTACTAGCTACGCTGTGTCAGACCACGGCATAAACATGTCTCATTGTTGCCAATCAGAATCATGCCACTGGTCAGGCGCAAAATGTCCAACAGGCTGCTGACATCAATTCCGTCCATGCCAAATGACCCTCCTCTGTTGTGATTCTCGGCCTGTCGGCGAATTCGCGCGCTTGAGCTCGCATCATCCATTGGCGCAGGCCCTGCGCTTGACGCCTGCATGCTGGCTTCGACATTGGCATCTTGCGAATGCGATAGCGAGGCCGAGCTTGCGACCCTTGTTCTGCGCCGAGTGAGCTGAATGCCTGGAGAATTTGAGTACCATAAATCACAGGGCAGAACTTACAGCAGGTGGCTTAGAATACTTGCGGATCGAGCGCAAATTTGACTTTGAGTCCCAAACCGCTCCAAACATTTCAAAAATTGTCAAGTGGCTGCGTAATCTCTGCACTCGGTGAGTTGCGTCGGTCTGGAGATAGCAACAGGATCAATACTACAGCCGCGTGGAAGGCGTGAAATGCTCCCCGGCCGCGGATGTACCACCTGTGAGGCTTGAATGTAGGCAAATGTGTGAAGTCGGAATACAAGGCGAGAACTTGTTGTGCACTGTTACAGCAACACTGTTTCGACCAGGCGTCGTCAGAAACACTAGAGGAAGGAGATCTCAACATCCTGCAGTGGAGGAGAATGATCAAGTGGTTGGAGAAACTGAGCAGCGGGTTTCTGAATACGGCTAATGTGTCAGACGCATTCTCGCGGATTTGCATCAGCCTGTCTTGCTCGAGGCGAAGGGCAATGTCGAGTTTTCGCAGCAGCGTAGGGTCCAGCTGCTGTTTTGCCGGAGATAGATTGCAAATTCCTAAAGATAGTTGGAAGAGACGTTCGTCCAACGCTTCTGCCGGCAACTGGATAGAGAAGGACTTGGCCGTGTTGGGGATGTCAAAGCCTGCCATGGACATGTTTTAGTTACAGAGAAGCATCATCAAGCCGAGCCAGGACCTTCGGCGTTCCTCACAAGAGACTGTGTCAAGGGAAAAGGCAGCTGGGTCTACGTGACAGCCAACCGAGAGTGCCAGGTGGTATGTAAGCCCGAGCAGTGTCCAAGTCTGCCCTCGACTGTGATGGATTCCATAATTTATCAAAAGAAGAGTTTGAAGAGTGGTCAAGTTATGACGCCATAGATAGTGATCCATGTCCACACACTTTATTGCAGCCGAGCAATACCTTAGCGAACGCAGTAAAGGGTCGTCCATGTCGACGGCCAAAACAGCCGTTGCCAGTGTCGCAAAGAGAAGAGCTAGCCATTCCACCGGAGCACCTTCGGCATCGGAAGTGAGTCGATGGTACCTCTTGGAGAACCTAGGCGCGCGGATAATGGGGAATATCTGATTCGAGGCCAAATTAGCACTGTGCAGGTCTGCGTGAAGCTGGAAGCCCCCGGTGCGATGTCTGCACCCGCTGTCGAGAGGGACGTCGTGCTCACTGCTGGCAGCCGACCCAGGCGTCGGCTGAGGGCGGACGATCCTTTCCAGTGCCTCGACCCTAGATGCCAGGGAATTATCGTCAACGGCATGACTACTTTCCAGTAGAGGCGCAGCATGGGTTGATGCAGATTGGAGCGGTGAATGACCTGAGCCAACGCTATAAACACAATGCGCCGGAGGAACACGCCTGTGGATGCATGTCCCGCAGGGCGGCCCGTCTCGCGTGCAGCGAATCTTTCGCCCCCCGCATGCCTCACAGGAGACAGGAATGCGCTTCTGTCTCTGCTGCCTCGGCATCGGCGCGGTGACAGGCTGGCAGTAGGTGCTGGAAGTGATGTATCATGTGTGGTGTGACGGACGAGGCGTCCTCGGATGCGCGGAGAAAGCGGCGTTGTGTGACCCGCGAACACCGCCCCGCCCCGCCCCGCCCCGCCCCACCTACACCTCCGCCGTTCCCGCCGGCACCGGGCCAGGCAAAACACCAGGAGGCAGAGTGGACGGTAAGCTCTTCTCATTGGACGCCAATTTGTTCTTAGAGCGTCATGAACTGAACAAGTTAGTGACGTCAATGCTGCCGGGGCGCCTTCCATAGCTACGCCGTCTCATACATGTACCCTGCCGAACGAATCTCTAGGCGTCAGAACTAACTTTTAGGGGTCAATTCCTGGTATCAACGTACAGAGCTCAGGCGACAGAGATGTCGGATTCTCTCTTCTCTTTATTGCTACATGGGCCGGGGACAAAGACGTTGAGAATCCGTGAAACTTTTCCGTGGCTAGAAGTCTGACTGCGACCCTTCTCGTATCGGCATTGGGCTGCGTTGTCGGCGCGGCGTCTTCCGTCTATTCTGGAGTTGCACCCCAAAACGCTGAAGCCTTCGGTGTCTCTGAGGTCGCCGCATCGCTCGTAACCGGTACGTTGTCCAATCACAGACGACAATACTTTTTAATACACTCTCCGAAGGGCAGTGCTCTAACATTAACAGGAATCTATTTACTTGGGTTCGCCGCCGGTTCCCTCGTTAGCGGCCCTCCCTCCGAAGTTCTTTGCCGGAATCTGGTCTACGTGAGCTCGTCGACGCTCTTCATCATCTTCGTCATGGCCTCCGCCTTGGCACCAAACTTTGGCGCACAGCTCGCCTTCCGCTTCCTGTCTGGTGTATTTGGTTGCCCGCCCCTGACTTGTGCAGGCGGTACCATAGCTGACCTGTGGAACCCGTTGGAAAAGACAATGTACTTTCCCGTCTATGCAATCATTTCTTTCTGCGGTCCTGCAACGGGTCCTTTGATCGCATCCTATATCGGCAAAACAGATGTACTTTCTTGGCGGTGGGCGGGCTGGGTTGTCACAATCATGTCCGGTGCCGTCTTAGTCTTGATCATATTTTTTCAGCCCGAGACCTATTCGCCATTGCGCTTGAGTTGGAGAGCCAAGCATCTCAGACCCGTTATTGGCGATCGGCGATTTTGTTGCGAGATGGATACGGACCACATCTCTCTTGTTCACCGCTTTGGAAGGGCCATGAGAAACTAATTTCTCATCACAATACATGAGCCGATTGTCTTGCTAGTTTCCTTACACATGACTGTGGTATTTATCGTGCTATTCACATTCTTGGATGGCTATACCTACATTTACACGGACGTTCACGGCCTGTCCCAGGGTCTGACTAACATCGTCTGGGTCGCCATAGTTATCGATGTTGTTTCCGCCGCGTTCCTCGTCCCGCCAGCTTATATCTGGACAAAGAAGCTATTGCGCGAGGACGTCGAGGGACGCTCTACCGACGGGTTCCATAGTCAGCCCGAAGAGCGTTTTGTGGTACGCCATGCTGGGGGCCCCTTTGATACCCATCAGCTTGGTCTGGATAGCCTGAACTGACTTTGTAAGTTCTGCTATTGCGGTCGAGACGACGGGTATTCTCAGTGCTGATAAGCAGCTGTAAAAGTCCTACATTTCTGTCTGGTCCCCAATTATCGCCCCGGTTGTCTTTTGCTTGGTACGATTTGCATCTTATTAGCTCCTACATGTACGTTATCGACTGCTATCATATCTATGCCGCCTCAGCATTGGCATTCATGACCGTTTCTCGCTACGCCGCGGCCTGTGCAATAACAGTCGTTGGCATTCCATTCTATCGGAACATGTGTGACAAGGGCTCATTAGAGGGCTTGAAGTAAAAGGGCTCAATTCAATGATAATCTTGTAGGATGTCAAAGGTCCTTGGTTTCCCCAAGCCATGAGGCGAGGGGGGACCATCTTATATACATGAAAGGAACGGCCCGTGCCTAGTGTGCCCCATAGTTCTCGTGATCTTCTTGTGGAACAAAGGGCTTCTAATTCTTGTTTGACCTAATCCGTGTGACAACATGGGCGTCCAGTGGACGCTTACAATCCTCGGCTGCATCAGCGCCGCTTTGGTTCCGGTCACATACGTCTTCTATCGCTCCGGCCCAACCATCCGAAAATGGAGCAAGTTTGCCGAGAGCCAAGACTCCAAGGTGTAAGCCTGTGGGTATATCCGAATAGGTAAGAGAACGGGGCTACATCTGCATCCTAATACACGTGATACAACTATGGATTATAAAGGAAATACCCGATACATTATATATAGTTATTAGACCTCAGATGAATCAGTAATTACTTATGCTTTTTTCGTACTGTAAAACTTAGAAGCAACTTCCGCGCAACTGAAAATTTCAAGGGAGTCGGGTTATTTGTTGATTTTAATGTGTCTAGTAACGAAGTAAAGCAAAGTATAGCCTTCTTATTTTACTTAGCTATACATGGTGAGTAAAAAAAGGTTATTGTTTACTAAATATTACCTAGTGGCTGTTTTTTACTAAGCAATTGTATAATTCGATAGAGGTGTAAAGTCGTTGCCTGCAAATTGGCTGCCGTTTTCGACCGCCTGCCTGCATGGGCAAGGCGCCCGCCCCCACAGGCCTAGACCCACTTTCAACCTCCCGCTGCTTTAGAGAAATCTATAAGACCACCACCAAACCCAACTTCCTTCATTCCCCTCCTCATCTCGACCTCCCCGTCGCTCCATCGCTCCATTGACCTTGTCGATTCCCACTTCTCTCTCTTGCTGTCGCAGGTCGTCATTGCTTTGGTCGCGTTGGTCACAACGTTGTTGGGCTCAACAGGCTCCGCTTCCTGTCGCAGACTCGCAGCTCCATGTTCTTGATGCACCACTCGTTCTTTCTCTGCTGCCCGCCCCCCCGTTCAGCTATGATCATCACGACACGAATCTTTGCACCAAGTCGACTAGCAATCCACGAGTCTACGGTTTGCTGCCGAATGACTTCGAATCGTTCGCCGACTCTACAGACACTGACGCTTCTCGATACCCTTCTCTCCCATCGAAAAAGCCAGCGAAGATGGCCTGCTGGTGATGACCAGCTCTCGTGATGGGTTACCTCCAGTGCCTTGGCGTGTCCGAAATGATTTTTAATGCTTGTAATCGGATTTAGGCGGTGGGGGCGGCTAACCCTTCCTACTGTCTCGCAAGATTTGCCTTATCCGGTTGCCCTATGAGACTCGTGAGGCTTAACCACTTTAATTTCGTTATCTAGGACTTTTCAGCTAACCTTCTAGCGGCTAGAAACATTAGGTTAATATGCTTGGGATTAGTTCGCTAACGTTACCTTACTCTTATACCACGGCTTAAGTATACTAAATTACGTTTAACGTAGGTTTATAACCTATAATTATATTCTTTTATAGCGTATATATTATATTAATCTTATTACGCCTCTTCTCTTAAACTATTAATATTATATTTATTTATATCTTCCCTTACATTAATTAAGTGCTTTCACGTGAAAGGTTAAAGGCTAAATATTATCTGTTAAATAATAGGCTAAGAAGTAACCGTTTAATTATTAGCTTTTTAACTTCTCGCGTTATATTACGTGTTCTTAAATGTTTTAATAATTTTAATAATACGTTATTTAAGGTTACCACTATTAAATAATATAAGAGAACTCTTAGCCGTATCTACGGCGAGGCTAAGCACTAAGGATTATTAGTGGATAGAGAAGGAAGAGCGAGCGGGGAAGTAAAGAGTGGAGTGTTACGAACGTTACTACACGAGACGCGGGAAGATAGGCCGCACTAGCAAGGGTAGGCACAGCCGCTAACTAATAAGGATATTAGGTTACGTGATAGCTTATTAGATTATGTAAATAATTTAACGAGACGGGATTATTAGGATTATTAGGCGATTTAAATAATCTAGGATTATAATAAAGAGATAAACGAGTACTTAAGGAGGGGGTATTCCTATAATTAGGTAATTTAGATCTTTATTAATTAATTTAAGTAATAGTCTTACTATTAAGAGTTATACTCTTAATAGCCTTATTATAATACTACTTAAAAAGCTACTTTATAACATTTAACCTAACTTACTTTTTAAGAAATAAATCTACTATACCTTAAAACCTAAGCTACTATTATATTTTAATTAATTTTATTTAATAAGTTACCTTAAAACTTTAAGTAGTAATAACTTTTAAGATATTTACTTTAAGCGAAAAGACTATTAACCTTAAGGAGATAATAAAGTACCTTTATAATAAGATTATTAAGCTTAAGAAGTAAAATTAATAGCTTTTTAACTAATAAAATAATCTCTATAAAAAACTTAAGGTATAAGAAGAGAAACTTATAGTAGTTTAAAATCTTACACTTATATTCTCTATTAATAATAATAATATATTAAAATTCCCTAAGCTTAAATTATACGATAATTATAAGGGTAATATAAGAAACTTTCTTATATAAGCTTAAGCTTACCTATAAGTTAATAAAAAAATCTATACGATACTTAAGTTATAAATTCTTTATATTAGTAATCTCTTAACTAAGAAAGTAATAAAATAATAGAAGCTAACCCTTTACGTATATTTTAAATATAACGCTAAAGTTAAAGTAAAAGTTATTTATATTTTCTTTAATTATAAAACCTTTAAAGAATAACTTCTTATTACATTTAAAAATTCTAATAAGTATAAGAAAGCTATATAATAACTTACTTAACTTAAGTAAATTAAATTTATAGCTTATTATACTAGGGAGTTTAAACGTATTATAATAAAACTTAACTAAAATACTAAACCTAAGATAAAAGTCTTTTATTAAGGACTTAAAGAAGAAGTAAAGGATAACATTTATTAAGAAGATTATTTTAAGCTATTTAATAACTTTATTAAAATAATTATTAAGGCAAATAATTATTTATATAAGTAATATTACGAAAAAAGTTACAGGAAATTTAAATTATATACTAGGTTTAATAAACCTAATAGTAGTAAGCTACGCTAAATATTAATAGTATATAAGTACCACGCTAAACCTATAAAACTTAACGCTATAAATAAGAAAAAGGGGAAGACTTATTATAATTATAATAAGGCTAAATACTTTACGAATAAATATAAAGCCTTAAAGAAACTATAAAAGCTAATTTCTAAAGGTAAGAAGCTTTATACTATAAATTAAGAAGACTTACCTACGCGAAATCTTAGTATAGTAAGTAATAAAGAAAACTACACGTTAATAAATAATATTAGTTTAAATAAAAATTAGGAATTTAAAACCTAACTAATATTTAATAACTTTTAGAAATACTAAATACCCTTACTAAAAAGTAAACCCTTACTAGAATAGATCTAAGAAGAAGAGAATTATTTAACTAAGAAAAATAAACCTAAAATTAAATATAAACTTCTTAATTAAACCTTCTATTATAATAATAATTACTATACGTACCTTAGTAGTAAGTAAAATAATAAATAGTTTCTACGAGAATAAAAGAGAAGGAGAATAACCCTTATAATACAATTAAAATTATAATAAACTAATTTAAAGATATTAAACGGGAAGTTATATTATATTAAAAATAACGTATATATTACCTAAGCTATAACCCTGTAATATAAGAAGAAAGAGAATTATATAACTACAAGTAACTCGCTTAGCTTAAGTTTAATTAACATAAATAGTAGATTAAGTAATTACTAAGAAAGCTCTAATAATACATTAAAGAATAATTGCTAATAATAGCGCTTAAAGATACGCGCTAAATAATAAGAGAATAGGATTAATAAATTAGGAAATAATAGCTGTTATTATAATTAAAACCGATTTCTTAACGGAGATTTAATAGGTCTTTATATACTATAAATATTAATAGTATAATATACCTTATAATTAATATAACTATAATAGAATAAAGGATTTAAATAATAATTAATAGTAGAGTATAAGAAAATTTTATCTTACTAAATCTCGTTAATAGATTATAATTACCTTAAATACCTAAAGATAAGCCCTATTAACTTATAATTATAAAAGGAACTATAGTAAAGTATAATTAAGAAGTAATTAATATAAAAGTAGCGTAACTTCTCGTTAATATATAAGGTATAAAACACTAGGTTATATTAAATATTATAGTAATCTTAAAATACGATATTATATTAGGGATACCCTAGTTATAAGCGAGTAATTTACGAGTTAATTAAAGAATCGGTTAACTTTAATAGAATTTACTAGAATACGATTATAAAGCTAAGAGTAGCCTATAAAGAGTACCTTAATTAAACTATAATAGGCCTTTAAGAATATACGTAATTGCTAAAGAGCTTAAAGCTAAGATAACGAAGATTTTTAAGAAATACTTAAAGTATAGTAAGCTATTTAGTAAAGAGCTAGAAATAGGACTATTAAAGTATTTATACTAGAACTATAAGATTAGACTTTAGCTTAATATTAAATTAACGTTTAATAAGATTTATTCTTAGAACCTTAAGTAAGATAAGGCGCTTAAAGAGTATTTAAAGAATATATTATAAAAGGGATATATAAGACTATTAAAGTCTCTAGTAGAATACCTAATTTTATAAGTATTAAAGAAGAATAGGAAACTATAATTATATATTAATTACTAACACTTAAATAAGATTATAATTAAGAATTAATACCTATTATTACTTATAACGAAAATTAAAGATAAGGTTAAAAAAGTTAAATAGTTTATTATACTTAACCTAAAAGAAGCCTATAACCTTATATAAATAAAAGAAGGCTATAAGTAGATAATAGTATTTTAAACTAGTAAAGAATACTATAAATATCTAGTAATACCTTTTAAGCTTACTAACGTACTAGTAATCTTTTAAAGAATAATTAATATAATCTTATAAAAATAACTAAGAGTATTTATAGTTATATACCTTAATAATATTCTTATTTATTTAAATACTCTTAAGGAATATAAATAATATATATATAAGGTACTATAAACTCTATAAGATAATAAACTCTTAGTTAAAGCCTTAAAATACTAGTTTTACTAGAATATTATACACTTTTTAGGGTACGTGCTTATATATAAAGAAATATAAATAAGCTTAAATAAAATTAAAACTATTAAGAAATAGCTTATATTAAAGAATTTAAAAGAAGTTAAAGAATTTATAGTATTTGTAAACTTTTACTATAAGTTCTTAAGCGAATATAAAGATATTTTACGATCTCTTATAAACCTAATAAAGAAAGAAGTTAGCTTTTAATAAAACGAATTAAAAGTTATAGTATTCTAAAAGATAAAAGATTTAGTTACGTTAAAACCTATATTAAAAGTACCTAATTAAAATAAACCTTATAAGCTTAAAATAAATGCTTTAAACTTTATACTAGGCGAATAGCTTAAATAATAAGATAATTAAGAAAGATTACACTTAATTATATTCTTCTTAAAGAAACTTTATAAACCTAAACTTAACTATAAGATTTATAATAAAGAACTTATAGCTATTATTAAGTGCTTTAAAGAATAAAGATATTATCTTATAAAAGTAAAGCATTAAATTAAGGTTTATATTAACTATAAGAATCTTATATTATTCTTAATTATAAAGAATTTAAATAAACGATAGATTAAATAGTATAAAACCCTTATAAATTATAACTTTAAGATTATATACTATAAAGAATCTAAAAACGAAAAAGTAAATGCACTTAATTAAAGAGAGAATTTAAAATTAAATAAGTAAGTAAGTAATATACCCTTATTACGCGCTATTAAAAATAAGAACCTTATATTAGGTATCTAAGAAATTAATATAATCTAATAAGTTAAGCTAAATAAAATATAAATATATTAGATTACATTATATATTAATAATAATAGCTATTTAAATAATTAAAAAATAAAAACGTATTTATCTAAGAAAAGTAAAACCTTCTTATATAATAAACGATAGTATATTTCTAGTACACTTTAAGAGTAGCTTATTAAAGAAATATATAAACACCTATTACACGAATATTAGGGTGTAGAGAAGATAATTAGTAGATTAAAAAGATCGTATAACTTTCTAGAAAGTAGAAAAATAATATAAGAAGTTATTAAGAAATATAACACGTATAATAAGGTAAAGGTAATACGATACGCACTATATAGTAAACTATAACTAATACTACTACCTAAAAGAGTATAGTAAACTATTATAATAAACTTTATTATTAAACTATTAAAGTTAAAAGAACCTATAATAGGAGTAGCTTATAATAGTATTTTAATTATTATAAATAAACTTATAAAATACGCCTACTATATTCTATATAAGAAATTAAGTAATACTAAGAACTTAGCGTATATATTCTTTAAAATAGTTATTATATAATATAAATTACTAATAAAGCTTATATTAAATCGCGATAAATTATTTACCTTAAACTTTTAAAAATACCTTATAAAAACTATAAAGATTAAATAAGGCTTATTAATGGTATTTT
The DNA here is from genome assembly GCF_019434415.1 of Metarhizium acridum. NCBI lineage: Eukaryota > Fungi > Ascomycota > Sordariomycetes > Hypocreales > Clavicipitaceae > Metarhizium > Metarhizium acridum. Next base: position 796,045 of record NW_027094030.1, on the reverse strand, counting down.
ACCTATAATTAAATAAGTAAATAGAAATCTTAAACTAAATACTTGAATAATATCTATAAAGCTATATTAACTACTAATAAAATAATTATATAGAATAGCTACTACTAGTATAATAGGCTTATAATAGCTCTAAGATTAATAATATAAAGATATTATTATTTAAGGTAAATTACAGATTTAACCCTATTATTAAAACATATATAATATAAAATATAAACGCGCTAGTAGCTATAGCGTATATAATAACTATAATAAAAATATAAAAACACTTATAATAGAAATAGATATTTTTATAGAATTAAATAAAATACTACGCGAATAAAAAGAGATTACTAGCGCTAATTCTAAAGGAGAGATATAAAGTATACCTTATTTATAAAAATATTAAAATAAAATAACCTAATAATAAACTTAACTAAAAGAAAATTAAACTATTTCTTATTAAACGAAAAATCTTAAATATTAATTATAAATTATTATTACTAAATAGAATAAGAATCTATCCTATATTTTATATATTACTATTAAAGAAAGTACTAGATAAATCTATAATTACTATAAATATTATAATAAAAGATACTAATAAATATAAAGTTAAACGAATACTTAAAGTATAAGAAGATATAAAGAATTACTATTATCTCGTTAAATAAAAGAGATATTTAAACTCTAAAAACACCTAGAAACTAGCTAAAAACCTTACGAACTACTTAACGTTACTTAAATAGTTTTATTTTTAAGAAACGTATTTTAATTAATCTTTTAAGTACCGCTTAATAACTTAATATTAAACTTAATATTTAAGAAATAAACTAAAGTAAAATTTAGATTCTTAAAAGGAGTAAAAAGAACCCTTATAGTCTTTTAAAGCTATTCCGCTTTCTTACATTTCACACGCTTTAACTCTTTAACGTTATTAATACTACGTATAACTACACGTATTATTTTTTTAAGCTATAATTTCTTTTATTTTTATAACTAACGCATCTTAGCGCTCGCCTTTTTAAGTTCTTTCTTAGTAGCTTTTAATTTAAACTTAGCTTTCTAGTATTAGGTATTAATATAACGTAACTACTATAGGGTAAGAGAATTTATATTATAATAAGACCTATTTAAACGAATACACTTATAATAACGGGATAAGTCTACGTTAAATGCCTTATAATTTTAGAGGCCTTAATCTTAATAAAAGGAATAAGCGAGTATATTAACTAGGTTTTTAATTATTAACTTAAGAAGAGCGTTTCGCTCGTTTATTTTAGGAGAAAGTTTATAGGATTAAATAGGAGGTCTTAAGATACGATTAATTAATATAATAATATATAAGAAGAATAAAGAAGAGAAAATTACCTAAAAACCCCTAGCTAGCTTACTTTAATAGCCTTAAGAATAAGACTAATAAAGGAGGGGTATTATATTACGAACGTTACTATACGAGACGCGGGAAAATAGGTCGCACTAGTAAGGGTAGGCATAGCTATTAACTAATAAGAATATTAGGTTACGTAATAGCTTATTAAATCATATAAATAATCTAATAAGACGGGATTATTAGGATTATTAAGCAATTTAAATAATCTAGAGCTATAATAAAGAGATAAACGAGTACTTAAAAAGGGGGTATTCCTATAATTAAATAGTTTAAATCTCTATTAATTAATTTAAGTAATAGTCTTACTATTAAGAGTTATACTTTTAATAGCCTTATTATAATACTACTTAAAAAGCTACTTTATAGCATTTAACCTAACTTACTTTCTAAGAAACAGACCTACTATACCTTAGAACCTAAGCTACCGTTACATGGAGCTGTAAGCACCGCTATAAGAATGCGAATTCTTTGGGTAGCAGAAATAAAAGAATAATAAGATTTAAAATAAGGTAAACGATTATACTAAAGACTATTTATAAACTTAAATAAATAATTAGAAAGCTTACCCACATTATATTAGGTTAATAAAGCCTATTAAATATAGGAATATAATTTAAGTTAAGCTTTTACGTTCTTAACTAATTAACGCTAAGGTTAATAGCTTAAATTTCACTTATATAAAGGCTAAATAACTTAAGTATAATTAACTTAAAGCATTTAATTAATAAGTATCTCTTTTATTTCTTTTCTATTATTTTAAATTTTATATTACGCGTAATAAAGGGAGTTATACTAATATAAATAAGCTAAACACTTAAAATTACTTATCTTTATCGCCTAGTTTCTCTTAGAATTCTATAATAATAATTATATTATCGCTTAATAATATAAGTAATTATAATAGTATTAATAATAATAAATAAAATTCCTTTAATAACTCTAATAAGCTACCCTTAAAATCTATTAATTATAAGATTAATATTAATTTAAGCCTCTTAACTTTCTTCATTATATAGCTTAAGGCTAAGTAAAAGAATTCTAAGAGAACTTTTATACTTATACTCTTAAATGTTAATTATTTTTATACTCTCTTTTTTAAGTATAAAAAACTTATTAATAGGTAAAGAGTATTACGTAAATGTAAGACCTTATTAAATAAGAGTATAAATCTACTTATATTTAAGTATTTTACTTAGCTTATAATTAGTTTATAAATAATAAATCTTTCTTTAATTAACCTTAATTACATTAAAAAGCTATCTTATACTTAATTATAAATATCTCTTATAAGTAATAATAAGAAACCTTAAAGAGTAAAATCTAATAATAAAAGAAAGTTACTTTACTTAAAGCTTTACGTATAAAACGCGTGTTAATTAATAGTATTTATATATATAAATATATATATTTAAGAAAAGCACGTTAAGTATTAAATAAATCTATTAAAGTTTAAGTTTTTTAAGTACTTATCTTCTTATTATATAATTAATTATATAAGAAACTAGTAATTAAAAAGGTAAAAATCTTAATAATTAATAAATTTAATTACGCCTCTTAAAAGAGAGAGAGAAGTAAGTTTAATTACGTAAATATAAAGAAGCGCGAATTAAACTAAATAATAGATAGTTAGATATAAATATACACACTATTACCCCATTTTAAATATCCGGCTTGAACGTGTTCTTGGCCCTATTGAGGACTATTGCTCAGTGAAATCGCTCTGCAGGTTGCATGGTTGGCCTGGAGCAGCCGAGGTTACCACCAACATACGTGCACTTGCTACTAGCAACAATACCGTCAATACCCTCTCCCCTGTAAACATTTCCCCCCACTTGGTGCTGTTAGCAGCTTGTTAGTGGGGGAAAGTTCGTACAGGCCACTCAGCCACGCACCACGCTTGAGATCATATCACGACACTAACAGCACAATGGAAGACCTTTGGAGAGTTCATATTCCATTGCAAAGCTGATTTTGACAAAAATTCACGAGACGGCCTCTAGGAACCTTCGCAGAGACTGTACGGCTGTCTCTAGGTGCCTGGGTAGGTGTCTGGTCCAGATCGCGGGTACCCCCGTCTGACGCGTCAACACGCCAATTCCCTTTGTGCGAACCTCACGAAACATTCACATTACGGCCCCAGTACGTGGGAGGGAACGTCGGCCCTTATCACATACGCACTTTGATGGAAAATAGACTTGAGGGACCTATTTTCTTGCCCGACAAGAGTTTACGGCATCACACATTTGGGAAGGACGCGACCGAGACGCTGGAAGAGGGGACAGACCGCCGCCAATACAAACAAGAACAGCACCATCCCCAAACAATGACGCTTCGACAACGCCGAAAGTCAGTCATCCGAACCTCACGAAACACCAAACATCACAGCCCCAGTACCGTAAAGGGAGTTGCGCCCCTGCCTCGGTACGCCCCACGATGGAGAATGGACTTGGGTACTCCATTTGTCCTGCCCGACAATTGTTTACGGTGCCGGAGATTGAGGAATACGCGGCGGAGAGGCGAAATCGAAGGGATGGATATGCCCACCAACAACACGACCACCAACAGCACAGAACACATCTCCACGGACACAATACCCTCTACCTGTGCGTTGACGCAGCGTAAAGCCAAATTCAAGAACCTCACGAAACAACAAACATACAGTACAGTATATGAAGGGAGTGATGCCCTCCCTCCAGATGCGCCCTTTGATGGAAAGTGAACCTTGTCACTTCATTTTCTTGCCCGGCAATAGTTTACGGATCTACAACTGGCAAAGTACGCTAGCACACGGGACGGAAGAGAGGATATGGTTAAACAAACTGCACGAAAAGAAAAGTACTTCACAGAGTTGGGCTATTCAACATAGTCACACTCAGCGCCACAAACACTTACACAAATTGGTAACAACACCACCAACAGCTCAGAACTTATCTATGAAGACACGCTAGATTACAGAACTCACAGTCAGCCTGCCTCCACAAACAGTTACTTCAATTGAAGTGTCTAGACGCGTCAATCTGCTGTGATGACGCTTTGGCGGAGGTGGGCTCGACATGGCCCGAAACAGCACCGAGCATGTCACAAATCATACAACTCCTGCAATTACGGTCACATCGGCACTCAAATAGCGCATTCCAATCATGGTTACTCTAGCGGGTGTTGCTCAATTCAACTAAGCAGCCCGCAAACAGTAGTACAAACAGCCAAGAGAACTAGGAGGACAAGAGATAGCTCTGCCCACAGAACGCAACAGCCACGCGAACGAGTGATTATTGTTAAACAGAAGTCGAGGAGGGCCGGGAAGGGCCTGACAAGTACATAGATACAGAACAGTCATTAGGACTATCGGCAACATGTAGCTGCCTGGAGCAGATGGGAGGAAGTAGCTCTGGCGGGAGCGGCTTGTCATCCAGAAGTGAAAGGTAGAAGCATTTGTATGTTAGTCGAACGCTGCATAGCTGCTTAAGCGGCTGGGACAGTCGATGAATTAATAAATAAATAAATAAGTATCAGGACTGCCAGTAGAAGCCCAGGTACGGTGACTAGTAGCCTTTAGCGGCTGGTAACCGCTGAAGAAGATGTTGGCGGCAGCGAATAGGTACCAGTAATTGCTACATTGCCGTTGCCAGTAGCTAAGCGCTACTAGCAAATGCTCTACGGCTGTTGCAGGGAGCAGTACGTGCTGGTAGCTTGTCAAAGTCGTGACTGGTACCAAGGATACACAACCCCATTTGTTGCTGGTAACCGCCGTGGCGCAACTTTGTCGTGACTGGTAGCCACTATGGTGCAGCAATTCTTCTGGGGTAATGCCTGCATATTGCCCCGCCCGTTTCCGGTAACACCGGACTCGTCCCCATAGCACAACGTGGAAACAATCGAGGAGTTCTTGATTGGTGAACCATCAAATGTATGTTGTCTGGGAAGCTATCGATGTTGTGAGCCCTATGAGCCGCCGGAGAATAAACTTGGTCGACGCCCAAAGATAAGTGGCTTGAAGAGGCCAACACAACCGCATGCATATTTGGGCTTCACGGCATGAAGCTGCATCACCAACGCTCGAGAATGAATACATGGTGAAAGTAGCCGGGTAACGAAGAGCCAAACTAACGAGGATTTAATGAGTAGGTCTGAGTTTGGGTCACGCCCTGTGACCGTACACCTACTTGTTGCACCCGGCAAGAGAGCAAGCTGCATCATGGATGTGCACGAAGACGTGTTTCTGTGGCGCCTGGTGTGGAGGTTATTTCCTTCTCCCCTAGTCCATCTGCTGTGGCTTGAGGATTATAGTGGGGTTATTGTGGCGCGCAACCCAGCCAGCTATTTAAAGCCCATCTACGTCCACGTTCAAAAAGTTGGTTCCACACCAAGTATCAGAATGTCGTCTAGTAGTGTCCCTTCAACATCGACAAATACCAGTTTTGACTCTGAATGTCACCAAATTCAAGAAGATAATGTCACTCCGACCGCAGAGAAGATTGCTCCAATCTACGCTTGGAGCAGTCAGCTCTGGCAAGGGCTCGCTACAAAAGCCGGTTCAAAGTCCTTCGTGCGCGACACCGTTAACCTTGCCAGTATGAGTGAGGGACTACCAGCAATACCAGACAACATGCAAGGTATGACAGAATTCTGCGGACTGGCAACTTGGAAGTTGAAATCGACGGGATGTACAATGTCCCACAGAAGCCGATCCGAGGGCAAGCGACGGTGGAAACCGACAAGGCGGCGGCCGACACTTTGTTCTATATCGAACAGCAGCAGTTTTGATCACTCGGACAGCGAATCAAATGGCATCGCATGCTTGTTCTTTGGCTGGGCTTATATACTCTGTATGACCCTTCTCGAGAAACAAAGTATACCAGTCTTCTACAGCAGTACGTCATCACAGACATGGGGGACCGAAGACGAACTGGAACATGGGCTTACGGTAGAACTTGGCAACGCTAGCGATGAGGAGTATCGCTGGTGGGTTTCCCTTCTCACTCCTGGCCAGGGATGGCGATCGCCAATCCCTGATCAACCAATATGGTCTGTCGCCTACACAGGGAACATGAATTTTCGAGTTGTGAGAGCTGAGAGGGCTCCTGCATCATCGCATTGCAACCCCCCTTCAAGCAAGCAAGCAGTTGAGTTTCTTTCTCGGTTTGCCTCAAGATATAACCTGGAGAGTCAATCTGCTCTGGCGCTAGCAATGGCGTTAACACTCCCAATCCATAACGACACTTCGTCAATGGTGCAGCTTCCAAAGCCACGTCTTATCACATCACAGTTTATGCCGCATACCCATTTCGGAATCAAGAAGGATTACTGCAGGTTAGATCGCTACATGGCTCTCAGTTCGAACCCTTTATTCCTCTCCTCTGCTCTTTGGTCCGTATTCTGGGAACCTGGAGTGGAGTGCAACTTGGTTAGCCCTTGGTGTGATCCTATTGTTGCGACTATTAAGCCTCTGATTGACAGAGGTGATCTGGAGACCCTGGGCCATGTTCTTGCACTACGCCGACCGAGTATAGCACCTCTGTGGTATGGAGTGACCGCTTGTGGCAACACTAGAAGTATCTCTGCTATCATCCCTTTTCTCCAGACACTGTTTTCTTGCCTCCCATCCAGGCCTATCCCGGAGGTGGCCGCTTGGACAGGTTGCCCACAATCATTCATGGATCTTAGTGGAGAGGGGCCCTACGTTCAAATGGGTAATCAAGTATCTCGAGCAGATGTGTGGCGGCTGCGGCACGAGCTATGGGATGTCGAACCAGAAGGAGCACCTTTCCGAAACACGCCAATTTGCCCTTGGCCGCCATTCGGATATATAGGCGACGAGGAACTGGAGATACCGGTGCGTACCCATATCAACTGCCCAAGGCACTATTGGGTGTATGCTGGCTGGACCTGGCTTTTCGATGATGGGACTGAGAAGCGTATTGAGCCTGCTGATGAATTGAAAAGCTGGGATTTATTGGAGTCTGACTCACAGCTCATATTTTCTGAAGGTATTACGCCACCTGTTTATTACCTGAATCATAAAGCATCCAAGAATGCTGTAGGTGATATTTTTCGATGGTCTGCTACTGAGATAGAAATGTCTGGGAAAAGTATATTCGGGCACCGCTGGGTCGATGCATTGCATGATTTGGGTATGGACGATGATGACGAGCATGACAGTTGTTCTGACGATGTTCGATGCCAGTCTGACGTCTCATTGCAACGAGTAGAAGACTGGATTATGACTTGAATACTTTACTTTAGCCTAGAAAGAGTCCTGAAGCCTTTCTACAGTTTACACTTTTATTGATTCCAACTGGCTGCAGTTACTGAGCTGAGGAAGAAGATTGTCCCTGGTCGTCCATCCAAATAGGGTTCCCATTGTTGTCGATGTAGTAGTAACGCTGATAGGTGGGATGCCACTGCCACTCGAGCCTGCCAGGGTCATAAGCCTGAGCTTCATCGGCTGTTGCGAACATGCCATCAGGTCCGGTCCCTTCCGGACCGCCGCCTGGATGAGACTTGCAATCATGGCAGACCAAATAGGCATCCTTCCGGTCTCCCATAAAATCATGACCGCCTTGCTGGCAAATATACCAATACACTGTACATTTCACGTATTCGTATTTGCCTTTTTTGTTCTTTTTTTTATCTCTTCCGTTGCATCGGTGTCGACTATGCTCATTGTAAAAGTGGGCACAAACGTTGCATTGACCACGTAGACCCGAGCTTGTTGATGGTATCTGTTTAACTTGTTAACAGTCGAAGCAAGGGGTAATCACTATGATATCTGTACCTCTTAATTTGTTGAGAGCTTTCTACAAACAAGTTTCTGTTGTTGGTTTCGGACAGTTAGAAGACTGATCAGAACACACGTCCTGTGGCTCGCTTTTAAGGTAATTGAGGAACACTTTCTTTGACACGCTTTCCGGGTTAGACTTCCACGTAGAATGTATAACAGTCTTAATGAAGCATTCTGCGTTGAATCGGCTCGGCCAATTAGATGAGTCACAAAACAAGCAGGCAGAAGTTTTCCATTCAATGGCCTGTTGACCGTTCCGAATGGTATGCTGTCAGCGATTGTCGAAGCTGCGGGTGACCGTTTTTCTTTTCACGGCTAAAGTCTGGACTGTACCCGATATCTCACCAAGAAAGAAGACAAATTTGTGTATTTTCACGAGTGCATGTGTTAGGTTCATGAAATGACTGGTCATTAACGAACATATTAGACAGGGATCACAACTTGTGGCCAAGACAGGACCAGGATCACGAGATGTGATGCATGCTGTTGATTCTGTTGGTACATTGTTGTATCTCAGCTGAAGTTGAACCCCGCACTCGAACGTCCCGGCTTTCGTATCATCATGTAGGTGCTAACTTTCATTGGTGATGCTGACCCAACACTTTGATATGTTTTACACTCTGCAGACGAAAAAGCGCATCTCCAACTGCAGCTCATTCCATCCTCCAATAATCTCCGCATGCAGTAAGGCCAAGGGTTGTTGACTATAGTCACTCACTGAAGTCCCTTACTTCTTCCTTGCCGTTAGTTAAAGCCATCGACAATTTGGCTCAAGAAATCAAGCGTATGGGATGGTACTGCACTTACCAACGGTGCGTAAACTCTGAAACCTGTTGTCTGCGCCGCCCAGCGCTTCTCTCCGCCACAGGTAGGACATGGGTGCCCGCCTTTGACTCTACCTGTGTCGCGGCAAGTCTCGCAATCATACATTTTTTTGATCTGGGCCAAACTAGCAACTCTAGGCTCGGGTTGCGATGAAGAGATTGTGTGAGATGCAACCCGGAATCGAAATCAAAGCGAGACCATAGACCTTTTAATGAAATGGAAACTATATTGGCTATTTGCCCCTCAGGTGACCTCGGTCTCTTGTTACCCAAACGATCCTGATTCGTTCAGGCACCGTCACGTGATATGACATTGTCCTTAAGTGGCGCCTCGGCGCAACCACATTTACCTTCTGTTGTAACTTTTATCTGGTCACGATCATGGCGAACGATATCCTTCACTACCCCAGATGTACGTGTTCCGCTATCTTTCCAACAAGTAGTGCGTTGAATGCCCATTTGGAAGAGAACAGAGTAAGTGGTATACTGTTATTCAAGTTCACCACTGACTTCTACTGTCGCTCGAAAGCTACCTAACTGCTCGAGTGGAAATTTGCAAAGGTCATGCGAAGGCCGATGACAGTGATGACTCGCCGACCGAAAGTGTGGATGATTCTGGACGAAATGGCCATGTTCGCAAACAGCACTACTGTCCTATCCAGGGCTGTCAAAGGAGGTCGGCGCCATTCGCCTCACGCCAAAGACTCCGTCGCCATTTTGAACAACGTAAAGAGCCCCTTCCGTTCCGGCAGCAAACACTACTGACATGTACTCTAAGATGTCGAGTGCGAAGAAGTATGTGTGTTTTGTCATCGGGTCATGAAAAGTGTGAGGACCTTCATACGGCATACGGAAGTACATAAGTATGCGGGCGGAACAAAGCTTACGTACATGAACAAAATATGTGAAGAGTTGCGTGATCGGGCAAGTGAGGAACTAGAGGATTTAGAGAATCGTCGATTAAACAGCGACAGTGCATCAACGAAGAGAACATGCGATATGGCCGAGCTCGATAATCACTCAGCTGGATCTCGGCGACGCAAGCGGGATGACGTTGGACAAACACGGGACAACTTGCAATCATCATCTGCCAATGGTGTTTATCCTTTTAAATTGATTCTCGACCAAGCTGGCGTCGCAGAAGGAGGTGTTTTAGTCCAGGAACGACCTGCTTCTAACCAACTTGCCGCAAACGTCGTGCCTCTGGCGATAGGGACCGACAGAGTGGCAAATGCATTGGCAAGCATGCAGACAGACGTCCTCGCTGCAAATTCGGCCCTAGAATCGACCGGAATACTGGACGACCTCGATTTTGTTGCTCCCGTGAATGGTATCGTAAATTTCCCAAACTTCTTGGAGCCATGGCCAGCGTAGGAAAATCGAGGTGGAGAATCAGAGTACAGGGTATAGAAGGCTAGGGTTCGGCATTTTGGGGAGATTCCTCGAACGCAAAGTTAATTCGGATGTTCGGTGATTGCATAGCAGTTACTTTTTCGGCCAGCCCTGGGGTGTTTGGAAGTGTCATTTTTGTCCATCTTTCAACTACGTCAACTGTAGCGAACTCGAAAGTAATAGCATAGCCTTCGTTGAGTTCGAAACCAATACGGCCGTCAAAAACTGCTCTGCGCCGTTCATTAGCACTAGTAATTGCATCACAACGAGGCAACTCACATTCCGCCATTTTTAAATTCTTTCTCAGTGCGTTTGCAGCCTACAGCAAGAAGTGCAGGTCCCGAAAACTCATGCAATAGCCTGTCCCCTCGCTTTATCGGTAGTTCATGGTCATGCGCATGGCTCCAGTAGGCAACTTTGGAGCCTTTGGCTACTCGTGCCACGCCCCACTATTTTAGGGGCCTCGTTTCACTCACCACCTAACACCCTAAAATAGTGGGGCGTGGCACGAGTAGTAGCTGGATTACCAGCCGTCGACGACCAGCCTTCGGGCCTCCACTCCTGAAACAAAGAATATGGCCGGGATACGCCTTATACCTCAGCCAGTGTGCAAGTATGCATGCTTTACCCTCAAAGAAGGTGGTGATGATAGGGCAGATGCGCTGGAACAATTTAGGTGCAAATTCAAACGACTCGTTTATCCCACTTACCTGATTGAGGACATGTTGACTACAAAACTCGAGGCCGTATTCTGAGTAGTATGGGAAACGCCTCCTCTCCATCTCAGAAATATCATCTCCTAGAGCGGAATCTTCTGCTAAGAAGAAGCCTTCGTTTAGGAGTAGGTTTTCTGCATCCTCAAAGCCATGATTATCACCAGTGGACATTCACAATTCCTCCGCACTTTGGCTACGAAATCCCGCATATGGGCCAAAAACACGTGCATCGGCCAATCGAGTGTCTGAGGGGTGATTGCTTAAGCGACCTTTACCCACGACACAGCAAAGGACTCTTCCCGGGTAAAATAAAATCCTGATCCGAGGCCCTGTCGTCTATAAGGTACAAGGATCACAAGTTGTGGTGTCTTTTGTGAGACGACATCCAACACTAGCCTGGAACCACAAGCTGTGGTATCCTTTCCAGCTGCAATGTGATACGGCTTGCAGAAATGGCACTGCATCTGCGTGCATTGTATTGGTTCACTAATCTCGACTATGTTGTTTCATGGCAACTTGCATGATCACAGCCAATATGCCGTAGCCGCAAGTATTGATTTATTAATTTGAATGTATTGGGAATGGCTTGGACAGATATAAAGTCCCTACTCTGTTCTTTCGCTTTTGGCAACATGTTCCTTCCATGACGTTTTACATCTTAAGTGTTTGATAACTTGGACATCGTTTAGTAACAAGATGCCTCAACCCTTGCCTAAGCAGAAGCCAGACTCCGCTGAAATCCGCTCTGCCACGCCTCTCCCCCAAGTTGATACGGGTGAGGGTCTGTGGGTGAAAGGTGAGGATAAAGGCAACAAAAAGGAACGTCTGTCACAGAGCAAGCCAGACCTTGAGTGTGGTCTTTCTAGAAAGTAAGTCTAGTCCCTTGTGCCATAGTTAGACGCCATAGAATGCTGACCAGGATTCAGGGAACTTTTGGCCTCTCCTCATGAACCGTTGATAAAGGCTCCATCGGATGATGTTAAAGAGGAATCTGGGTTGGTTTATAAGACCAAAAATCTCGGCCTTGAAAATGAAAAGGCTCATAGAAATCCCGCCGATGCTAGCAACAATCCCGAAGATGCTAGCATTGGAGAGATCATGCCGTGCTTTGAGTCAGCAAATTGTTCAGTGGAACTACGGTATCCTAACCAGGACGCACTCCCAGGTTCCAGTCTTAGGAATATGACTGAAGAAAACCGGCTGAAGTGGGGTCAAGGCGAGGGCATTAACATGAACGATTTGGTTTCGCATTTTGATAAAGCTTTTTCTAAAGACGACACAGAAGAAACTATATCTGATAAGAAAACTTCACATGATGGCATCGATAAAATTCCCATCCACGAGCGATGCACATCTTCAAATATGTTATGTGATCAAAGCGAGGACATCGGCGGTATGGACGCAAACCATGGCCTTGAACCTTGGATCAAAAACACTTCTGAAGTCACTAGAGGACCGTCAGCCAAGGACACAAGTTACTCTAACGAGGAACCTCTCAGCGCATCATCCGTCCAACTTTCTGGCCTCTGTCCCACCCCACCACCCCGTGGAGATGTGAATCTTTTACGACCTGTCTCCTTGAGCGCCGTTGGTCATCCAGTGACGACAGGTGACTCTGCTCCTTCTAATGCTCAGCTTGATATTCAGGTTGGGTCGGCCACAGTTGCCGAAAACGCTCGTAACAAGTCAATGGATAATGCTGAGAAGTGGGACACTAACGCCGATTTTTCATTAAATGATGGTGCTCGTGAGATAACGGACGAGGACTGCATCACGCTGGGCCTTTATGATGGATGGCCCTACAAACTCAGCGACGTTAATACTGGCCTTCCACCTATGACCGAAGAGTCCTGGCGTGTGCTGGAAACTAAGCAAACTGTCAGGCATTTTGCTTCCGACGGCCCTTCTAAAGTCGACACTAGAAGGGTGACAGCAGAGAACCCTTCAGCAGGCACTAGACCTCTGCGTTCAATTATCGCCAACGTCTCTAGTCTTAGAAATATGGAACTCGACGCGCCGTTCAAACTCTTTAAGCCTCCCAAGCCTAAGCCAATGCAACAGGAAGAAGCTGTGTCTAATATAGTCGACGCCTCTAGTCACAATTTTACACAGTTGTCTGTAATACCGTTCCATACAGCAAATTCTAAAACTAGAACTCATTCAGTTATTGACACTGCAGCGCACCTAAGTGGAGTGCCAGAGATGAATGACATCTCCAGCCCGATGAAGGACACCACCAAAGATATGCCTGCTAACTTTAGCCTCCGAAAATGGACAGGTGATGATTCTGTTGAACCAGACATCAAGGACGCCAAGTTAGTTTCCAGCGACTCTACACGACTGGAATCTTCATCTGCGTCGCAGGATGTATCATTCATGCTTTGGACTAACTGCTACCCTGACGATCTTGACAAGGCCAGAGAACTTAAAGCAAGTACCGGTGCCCCTGGGATCCGAGTTCACTCTGTGGACGTTTTGTTCCGTGCTACTTTAAACCCGCAAGTTTTGGATGAAGTCGATGCCTCCTAGAATAGTGACAATTCCAGGACAGAAATGGAAACGTAAGTTTCTCCTAGACGTCTGTCGAACGAATGACCCGTCTGCGACGTGAAACCAGTCATTCGACTTATAGGAACGTTCTCATTCGCCTGGCAACACAAATACGGCAAAATCGCCCGCCGAAAAGCCGAACCGCCCTATAAGCCTGATCCGACATTAACACTAAAGACTTGATAGAGTTGAAGCCCCGAGGGAAGGGGATTGCGTGTTATCTTGGCTTTCCGTAGGGATTAAAGTTACCTTCTTTGAGACAGTCCGAACAGTCTGAATAATCTTTAACCATTTGTACCTGGTTTACTTGTAGATGGATCAGGAATCTCCGTCGTAATGAGGCAATATAGCGGCGGTTTGTTGACAGTTGACGGCATAACGGCCATGCTTTAAGGATTCTCAAGCGTCCTTTAATTTAAATTGATAACGATTTGTCATAGTATTGCCACTCCTTTGAGTTTAGTGGCCCCAAGTGCATGAGTATCTACGCAAGTAAAGGCTTCTTGAGCTGTTTTCAATGGGTTACCATAAACTGATCCCCTGGACTAATAGCGACGTGGGCGGCGGCTCGGAGGTATGACGAGGCTTTGGTAATACAGAGGGATGCCATGCTGAGTTCCAACGGGTATATAAAGAGGTTGCCCCCCATAATGCTGCGTAAATTTTTTGACTTTGCTTTTTATCGTTCCTCACAAATTTGCTGCCTTTGACTTGTAAGAGGCGCATACAGCCATACCCTGGATTCGTACAAACCTTTCAGCGTAGGTAGAGTCCCTGGATCTCATGGTTGCGTTACCCGGACGGACGGACTAACTTCAGATGCTTCAACACCCATTAGCTCAAACCTCATTAGCTTTCTAGGACGCCTTTTGTACAGTACACCGACATGATGGCACAAACTACAAGAGCCTGTTCCTTTCTTAATCGCCCGTGGACTTTAGAGGACGTGATATCAATCCCGTCCGATTCTGATTCCGGCACAGACAGCGACGACGAAATGACGGAACACAGTGTCCCGCGTGTCAACTTAGTACACGACCAGCGTCCTGACGACTCGCTTTCTTCTATCTCTGCGATTCTGGCATCTATGGTTAACGGAGGAGGAGTTTCAACGGAGAACATCGGTGAGCACTCACAAACCAAGCTTCGGGGTAGAGTGTAAAAACGGGTACCCGTGGGCACCCGTGGGTATCCAAGTTTTTCTTGGGTTATTCGTGGGCTACCCATTTTATCATGTGGGTGGTTTGGGTATACCACGGGTAACCCAATATAAAGATGGGTACCTTATGGATACCTATAAACGTATAATAATATAATATAATAATGTAAATTAAATAAATAAATTAATTATAGTATTTATTATAATAATTAACGTTAACCCTTTAATATTTAATCGTATTTATAATAAGTCTTAAGTTTTTAAAGCATAAAGTAAGTTATATTAACTTATATAGGTCTTATCTGGGTACCCAAAAATACCCAATATTTCTAATAGATAGTCATGGGTACCCCATTTTCCCCCATGAATCCATTTGGGTCTTTTTTTCCTACCCATACCTACCCAAAGCCCACGGGTAAGCAACCCACACGGGTACCCGTGGACCTTTTACACCCTACTTCGGGGTACGGCACTGGCTGACACGAACTCAGAGAGTTCAGCACAGGAGCTTTGCGTTCCAGAGGATCCTGAGAATTCTGATCCATCAGCCTCAAACTCGCCTACAGAGTTTTTTTTTGCTTCAAGTATCCCCGAGAGCCCGTGGAGTACCGCCGACTCTAATCTGTTGGTTTATCCGGCAACACAACATCACGATAATGCGGTGAGACCTGTGTTACCTATGCCAGCACAAGGGTCTTGTGTGATCTCAGCGGCCTCCCGATGTGCCTCAGCGCAGCCTGCCCCTATGTTGCTTTCAGGTGATAAAGTACTGCACCAGCAGTATGCAGACTCTTCCTACCAGACTCGTCTTTCGTCCGCAACCAACCTCATACAGCCTTTGCGGCCGCGGGATGGCAGTACCACGGCGTCAAACTGGAGCGGTCAGAGTCATATCACCAATGATGACCATGGCCGTATGGATGGAGTAGCGCTGCAAAGCGACGACGAGCTGCATTGGGCAGTTCAACCAGCCTTAACCAAAACACTCCCGTGGGGATGCTGTCCAATCTCCCCAAGAGAAAATTCCACGGCAGCTGATCAGCAACACCAAGCAGCAGATGATAGTTTGCCGCTGGTTCCTTGCCTCAGCCCATCGCCGAACAGTTTACGACCGGTTAAGGAGCGCCAGACAAGCACAAATGCTCAGCTTAAAGTGAGCCAGGTTGATGGAACCTGCGAAAAAACAGCAAAGCCGTCATCTCGTCGTCTTAGCTACAGAAAGGCGTACAATCTCCGCCCTCTCCCAGTCAAAAGGCAACTCACCGGGGAAGAAAATCGCGAGAGGGAAGAAGCGTGTACGGCACATCACAAACGTCGTAAGGTTGTATTCCCTCAACCGACAAAGCGTAACCCACTGCAAGGCGAATCGGAGCTGTCGCGAAGTAGGAATCCACGCTTATTAAGGAAGAAAACGACGACAGACAGCGACAACGCGTCTGGTGCAGACAAAACACCTGCTCATTCTGGTGTTAGAAGCTATGAGGAATGGTCACTTGCCCATACGGTTTTAAAGTGCAACAGAGAAAATGGAACCGCGATGTTCCAATTACAGTTTACTAGTGACACTTTGTGGAAGGCACTGACTTGCCAAGACGGCCCAGCCCCAGAAGATCATCAATCACCAAACAAGGTCAAGGAACTAAGGCGTGGAACTAAAAGGAACCGATTAAACTAACGTACGGAAAAGGTAACCCAGTCTATCCAGACCGCCTACCCAGGTGTCTGTCCTAATATTTACCGAATAAGTTACCTACTTGCTCGTGTTCGATTTCCACAACCAATTACAGTCACTTCGGCTGGATTGGTAGGTGGGGTGTGTATTAGGGCTCGTACCGCCTATAATATGTACCGGTGTAACTTATTTTTTTTATCCTATATAATAGGATAATATATATAATTATAATAGGTTATAAGCTTAATAGCTTTAAAGCTTTTATTATTACTTTAAACTTCTTTTAAATCTATAAAAAGCTCTTTTAATAGGTACCTTAAAAACTAAATCTTCTTCTTTAAATATAATTCTCTTTCTTTAATATTAAATATAATTATTATATAATAAATATTACTCTATTAAATCTATTATTATTTATTATAGGTAAGAGTAAGTTTAAGGTAAGGTAACCTTAAATCTTAGATTAAAATAGTATTAAATTTATTATTACTAATACTATTATTATTATTATAAAGACTTAATATAACTCTAAGAATTTAAATTAATAAATAAGTAACCTATTATTTATTTTAAATAAAAAGTATAATAAGCCTATTAATATTCTAATAATTAATATTAACTTTAAACTTAAGTAAGTTATACGTAAAGAGAATATTAATATAAGTAATTATTAATACTAATAAATGCCTCTTAATATAACTAAGAGAAGTAATATCTTAAGTATAAGTAATTCCCGCTTAATAATATCTTTTAGGTAAAAGTTAAGGGTAAACTAATATATTTAAGCCTTTAAAGATATTTCTTTAATAAGTATTAATTTTAAATTAAAATATTTACCTATAACTTATATATAAGACTAATAAGATACCTTTATTAATAGGTATTTTATCTTTAAAAGTAAGCTTTAAGTAATATATTAAAGTATTTCCCCTTTTAATTTAAAAGAGGTTAAAAGTAAAACTTACACTTTATAAGTATATATAATTACCTAAAATATTTAATATCTTTTAAATACTTAAATAAACTAAAAATCTGATTATATTAAATAATTTAATAACCTTTAAGCCTTTAAGCTATTATTAGCTTTTATTCCCTTAAAATATTAATATATATTAAAACTATTAAGTTAATACTTTAATAATATATTACGTATAATAGCTTTTTAATAACGTAATAATATTATACTTCTTAAACTAATATTAAATAAAGAACTTAAAGTTAATATTAATAACTTTAATATATAAAGCTTAATAGCTAAAGCTATTAATAATAATAATAATTACTTAATAATACTTAAACTTAAGAACTTTATTAATTAGGTTAAGTAAAATAAAGTATTAAAGAACGCTATTATAGTTAAATTTATTATACTTATTCTTTAAGAACTCTTATAACTTACTTCTCTAATAAAGCTTTATTTAAATAAAATTTAAAATAAGTATATATAATAACTTATATTCTAGGAATAACGTAATTATAACCTACTTATAAGTATTTATAGATTATATTTCACTTATATAATAAAAAAGATTAAAGCTAAAATAAACGTATATAAGGCTTACTTAATACTATAAAAGCTTAATTAATAATACGAAGCTAATATTCTTAGTAAGGTTATTACTAGACTTATTATTAATACCCTATAAAAACATAATAATATATAAGAATTTACTTAAGTATTTAAGAAAAGGCTATATAAACTTAAACGTATATAATTAAATTAAATAATACTTAAGAAGCTTTATTAGTTATAGTTTCTTATTAACTTAAAAGATACCTTTAATATTTTCCGTTTATAAGTCTATTAATAATACTAGGTAACTAGTATTAATAATAGTGTAAATATTACCTTAAACTTACTAATAAATCTCACTTAAAATAAGTATTAACGCTTAAAGATAAAAAAGAAGCTTATTAATTAAAGTAATAAAGGCCTTATTAATCCCTTTACCTATTATACTAATAGTAGTACTAATAGTAAGTATAAGAGAGATATAATAGAGTTAAATTAGCTCTTATAAAAGCGAATAAAAGCCTTAAAGCTTAATAACTATTAAGAGCTATTTTAAAAGGTTTATAATATATATAAATAGCTAAATACTTTAAGTAATTATAATAATAATAAGTGTATAATTTAAAATAAATAACGTGTTAGTAAGAATACTATAAATAAACGCCTAATAATATATAATATAAATGCTAATATACTTTAAGATATAAAAGTATTTCTAGTATAGCTATAAGATTTAAGTAACTTCTTTATAGTAATAATTAATAAGAATAAGATTATTAATATAATAATTAAAGGTTATAAAGTAAATGTAAGAAGCTTTAATTAGATATTTAATAATATTATAAAGTATTACGTTTATTATAACTAATATATATTTAATAATTATAAGGTATTTAATAAGCTAATTCTTATAAATAAAGTAAATAATAATACTTAAGCACTTAATAATAGTATAATTCCCCTAATAGTTTAAAGGGTTAATAATACTAAGCTTATTAAGCTTTAATAAGTATTATATATTCTAATATTACTAGTAAATTTATTAGCTTTAAGAGCGTTTATTAAAAAGCTACGCTTTAAGTATATATAAAACTACTATAAAGAGTGTATAGTATATAATAGGGAATATCTTATTATTTAAAGTATAGTATATAAATAGTTTAATTACTTAAATTACTTATACACGTAAATTATAGAGTATTAAAATACTCTTAAAGTTATTAATAACCTAGTAGCTTTCTTTATAAATAATACCTTATAATTTATCCCTTTATAAATATTATACCTTAAAATAGGCTATCTTAATTACGTAAATTATATTAAGTTAGTAATAAGTCTAGGTATTTAGGTAATAAATAAAGGTATAAGGCCTTATAAAGCTTATATTATAGGAAAAAGTAAGGCTAAAAACGCTTAAAGCGTAACTTATAAGGCACTTAATTAAAGCTAGAGATAAATAGCTAACCTTAAGGGTTCTATTAGCCTATTAACTCTAATGAGAGCAGACCTCTAAATGTATTGTATTTTTTGTATTTGGGACTAGACTAGAGGGTAGGAGAGGAGAGGAGAAGAGAAGAGAAGAGAAGAGAGAAAGGAAAGACCGAGAAAGAGAGGAGGAAGAGAGAGAAGAAGAAAGGGGAAAAGAGAGAGAAGAAGAAGAGAGGGGGGGGGAGGAGAAGAAGAGAAAAAGGAGACGGAAAAGGGGACGGAGGAAGAAAAGAGGGGACGGGAAAAAGAGAAGAAAGAGAAAAGAGGAGAGAACGGGGGAGAGAAAAGAAAGAAAAAAGAAGGGGGGGGGAAGCGGGAGAAAGACGGGAGAGGAGAGAAAGGAAGGAAAGAGGGGGGAAAGAAGGGGGGGGACGGAGAGGAGAGAGAAAAAACGAAAAAAGAGAGAAGAGAGAGGAAGGAGGGGAAAAAGAAGAGGAAAGAAGAAAGAAAAGAGAGAGAGAAGAGAAGAGAAGGAGAGAAGAAGAGAGGCGGAAGAAGACAGAGGGGGGGGAGGGGGCCGGGAGGGAGGACGAAGGGAAAGGAGGGAGGAGACGGGAGAGGGGAAAGAGGGGGAGGAAGAGAAGAGAAAGGAGAGAGAAAGGAGAGAGAAAGGAGAGAGGAGAAAAGGCGGGAACGGGGGGGAGAGGGAGGCAGAGAGGGGAGAAGGAGAAAAGAGGGACAGAGACGGAGAGAGAGGAGAAAAGAGGGAGAGATACTGATATAGATGATAATATATATATATATATATATATTAAAAATAAATTCTATGACTTTTATTATACTATATATTTAATCTATTATAACTCTATAAAAAAACCAATTTTATTATAAAATTAATATTATTTAAAAGCTTATAATCTTAGCTATTTAAAAATAATATTTTTATTTATTTTTAATTAATAATTATAGAGATATTATATACGGTATCTAGTAGTGTAAAGAAAGTAGAGTATTTAAGTTACCCCGCTTTAAGAAAAACGCTATATTCTATAAACTAGAATATCTCTACTAATAATAGACTAAAATAGATAAAAATAAGACTAATTAATAGCTCTTAAAAAGCTTTATCTTTATATATTAGGTGTATTTTTATACGTTTAATATTTTTAAAGTTATATTAACTTAAAGTTTAAAAATGTAAAAACTTCTTATAGTATATATATATATATTTTAGGTGAAAAAACGCCTTAACGTAACATAATAAAAAGCTCTTTATATATTATAAATATATTAGTATATTCTACTATTTTATAATAGTTGTATTTTATCTTATAAATTTTTCACTAGTTTTTATACGAATATACACGTTTTAAGGGTAAGTTAAGCATTAAAAAAATGCCTAAAATTTAAGGTTTTTATAATATGTTTTATTATATTTAAACTTTATATATTAACTATATTATCTCTCTTTAAAGTTTAAAATTCTCTTTTTTTATACTAATACTTTAATACCTATAACTTAATTAATATTCTACTTTTAATAAGACTTTTTTTTCATTAAATAACCTTATTTCTAGGGTATATAATAACTATTTTTTTTACCTTAAAACCCTATCTTATTTATTATTAAAAATAGCTGAAAATCCCTTTAATTTTAAACCCGATTTATTTACGAATAATAACTTTACTATAAGTCTTTTAACGCTAAATTAAGATTAAAATAACCCTAAAAATAATAAGAGCTATTAATTTAATTTAAAATCATATATCTTTTAATATAATCTCGTTAATTTTTAATTATTAGAGATTAATTTTAATAAAGAAAAAGATTAATTCATTATTTTTACACTTAATAAGACTATTTATTTACTTTTTATAGTAAAGTAAAGCGTTTTTAGTCTTTTAATAATATTATACATTATAAAAAAAAACATTCTTTTATTATAACCTTAAAAAACGAAGAAAATTCTAAATTAACGTGTAAGTTATTAACTTATTATCTTTAAACTATTCTTTTAACATATTTAAAGATATTAATTACTAATTTATTAATATATAGTGCCTATTTATACGGAATCACCTTTATTATCCGAAATATTAGCTTAATCTAGTATATCTAGTAGTAAAAGAGGCAATAAAAGACCTAGAAATAATACTATTATTAGTGAATTTTCTAAGAATACTACTCTTATACTAGCTATTAAGTTTATGCTTTAAAATAACCTATCTTTTATTATTATTACTAGTAAAAGCTTTAAAAAGTTAATAAGCTATTATAATAAGTAAGTTTAAAATATTATATTATATATTTTATTATAATATTAATATTAACTTATTTTAGTTAAGATATTAGCTTTTTTTGCTATTAGAATATACTTTCTTATATAAATATTTTATATTTAAAGATAAAGAAGAATATAATTAATATAATTTAAAATTAAGTTAATAAATTAAGTTATATATTTATTTAACTTAATATTTAGACTTCTATTAATTCTAAATCTTATTTAAGAGTTATAGCTAATTAATTAAACTTTAAATTTAATTTAAAATATTATTTAATTAATTAGTTTATTATTTTTATTATTTTTTCTTATTTTTATTATATAATATTATATTATTATTTTACTTTTTAAATTAATTATATTTAGAATTTAAATATTTACCTAATACTTATACTAAAAGTTCTATTAATCTTTATTTTAATTAATTATTATTAGAATATAATATAAAACTAGAAAAAATATTAAGGTAAGTTAATTATAAGGTTATTTTATAATATTTTATTAACTTATTTTAAATTATAGTTTTACTAGAGATAATAGCTCTAATAATAACACTTTTCTTACCTCTTTTCTAAACTTTTATACGAAAAAAAACCTAAAACCTTTTAATATTTATTATATAGCTTATATTTTAAATATTATTATTAAAGATATTATATTTACGTTTATTACTAAATTAATAATATTTAAAAATATTAAAAAATACAAAAATAGCGAGCTTTTATACTTTTTAATAAAAGAATTTAATTAATTATTATTTAAAAAATAAAAATAATTTTCTAATTTACTTCTAGGTATTTTAAGTTTTATTTATTATATTTATATATATTTTAAGCTAATTATTATATAGGAATTATTAGAAAAGTTAAGAAAATAGTAATTCTTCTTAAAAATAACTAATAACTTTATTCTTAATAGATTAAAGCTTTAAAAGAAGCTAAATTTAAGGGCTTTATAGCTAAAAATAATAATATTATAAAAATACTATTAGGTAAGTTATATAATATATTTAATAGCTTTTATTTCTATTAAAACCTTAAAAATCTATTTAAAACTATTAATAATTACTACTAACTATTTTTACTTAACTTAGTAAACGCAATAAGATGGAATTTAACTTTTAGAATAATGAATACGACTATTATACTTAAAAAAGCTATTATATTATTATAAAACGTTATAAATATAGCAGCTTTTAAAGATGCTAATTTAACAACGCAAGAATAGCTTGATTTAGAGACTTTATCAAGTATTTTAGAGGTTTCTAATAAGCCTACAAAGAAATTATAAAGCTAGGCTTATAATACTATAAGCTTAGTATCTTTTTATATCTTTAAAATATACTTTCTTCTTAAAAATATATTAAAAGATTAAGAAAGTTAGCTTAAAAACGTAAGTTATTTATATTTTTAAACTTTTTATATTAAAATAATAACTATTCTAACTTATTTATAGAAAACCGCTTATAATCCGTTAGCTAAAGCTTTTATTTCAGCTTTAAATATAGGTTTAAAGAAACTAAATTACTATTTTCTAAAAGATATTAATAGTAATTATAGTTTTTAGAAGCCTTATTTATTTGCTGCTATATTAGACCCTAGATTTAATATTAAAACGGTTAAAACTCGATTTAATACAAATTCAACTACTTTATATTTATTATTAAATAATTTAAAAACAGAATATTAAGAGCAAGTATATATAATTATTAAAAATAACCTTTTTTTTAATATTTTATAATTAATTATATCTTAGAATATATGAATTATATATAAAAGACCCTAAAAATTAGCTTATTTTAAATATAAAAATAGAAGAAGATTCTTCTTTTAGTTCTAATTTAAATAATCAAGTAATAATTAATTTATAATAACTAGCTAAGAAATTAATATCTTATAAAGATTCTAGGCCTAAATTAAAGCCTAGTTTATTTAATAACTTATTTTCTAAGTAAAAAAATAAAGCTATTAAAGAAACTAAAAAAAACGAGATTTTTAATTATTATAAGCTTAATTTAGAAGATAATAAGGTATTTTTAACATTTATAAGCTTAATTATATAAGAATAAATACTAACTCTTAATAGAAAGATATATTTATTTGGTAGGCTAATTCTATTAAAGCTTTTCTAATTCTTTTAATAATAGCACGAAAATATTTAGCTATTTTAGCTACTTTAAAAGCTATAAAAGGGAATTTTAACTAAGAAGGTAACGTAATTAATAAGCGAAGAACCTCTTTAATGTATTCTAATATTTAAAAAACTTTATTATTAAATAACTAGGCTAAAAATAAGGAAAAATAAGTTAAAATAAAGAAATATTATAATTTATTCTCTTATTTTAGCTTAGATTTAGAAAAATCTAAATTAAATGAAAATTCAGCTTTTTCTAGTAGTAATAAAGCTATTTCTAAAGTTAAATTTATAAATAGTACTAAAAATAGGGAAGAAGAGAAAGATAGTAATATTTATAATGTATAATAGCTTTATATTCGTATAAAATAAAGCTTTTAATATTTTTTTTAAATTTTATATTAATAAGAAGAACTTTAACTTTATAAAGATATTTATATTAATATTATAAGTTATATATTTAAAAAGTTACTTGCATTTATATTTTTTTAAATTTAACATTTACTCTTAAGTCTTTTTATAGTATATTTTTAAATATATTATTAAGAATTAATTATATAAAAAATAGTATTATATAATTTTAAGGTTTATAATAATATATTATTTACTATTATATTTTTAATAATTATTAAGATATTAAATAATAAAGCTTAAAAATTTAAGTTTAATACTATATAAATTAAGAAAAAAGGACTTAAAAATAATAATAATTAAGTAATATAATTTATTAACGCGTTAATAGCTTTAAAGTATTTAATTTTATAAAATTTATATATTTAAAGTTTAAACTTTATATTTTAAATTTTTAATAATATATTTTAAATAATAAGAATATAAATAACTCTCTTATTATATAACTTATAATAATATAAATTAATGCATTTTAAAGGACTAAAATAACTCTATTTCATTATTTAAAAATATTTCTTATAAGCCTTATAATTAGCCTTATATATATAAGTAAAAAATTTACTAGCGTTTTTCCCTAATAATACATTTATAGGTATTTTAAGAATGTAATGTATTGTATTTAAATACAATACACGAAAATACAATATAATACAAAATACAATACACAATACACTTGTATTTACTATATCTGTAAGAGCTCTAAGTAAGAGGCTAGAAGGTTCTACGTAAGCTCTTTAACGTCGTTCTATTAACCTTTTCTATAATATTTCTTACCTAGGCGATTTTACTCTAGAATTAAAGCTAAGAGCATTTAGGTACATATCGTAGGCAGAGCATTAGAAGTAGTGTAGTTTTATAGTTTTGTAGTTTTTATAGTTTTAAATATAAAAGATTATATTAAATCTAATAAAATACTTATAGAATTATAAGTTTTACGAATAACTAGTATAAATTCTATACTATAAGCTTATATTAAAAAAGTGGGTCCTTATATAGCATTATAAGCTTAAAACCTAAAAAACTACATTTTATAGTTTTTATAGTGTATTATAGTGTAGTGTGTTTTTAGAAAATTACATAATCTAGTTTTTAAGCTTATAATAAGCTAGAAGGACCCACTTTTTATATAAGCTAATTGGTTATAATATTAGCTAATCTATGTATTTATTATTATAATTCAAGTATTTTATTAGATTTATTATTAATTATTTAAGCTTTTTTAAAAATTAAAAATGTAGTTTTCTTGTCAATGCTCTGGTTGGGATTGAGACTTTAGAACGCTGCGGCTTGGAGGTCTCCAAGTGGGGCAGAGGTTAGAGCAGGATATGTGGCCTTAAGGATTTAGGACCCTAATATTTCTACAATAAGTGTTACAGGGTAAGCTGTTTAAGAGCGTAATGTTACGAACGACACTGCACGAGACACGGGACGGGACTGTACCGGCTAGGACAGGCACGACCCGTAGGTATAAGAAGAAGGTAAGGGCACGTAACTAGCCACGTGACCTAAAAGGCGATTAAAGAGGTTAATATTTAAACGTATTAACTAGGGAGAATTAAACTAATTAAACCTTAAGCTAGTTAATTAGGGTTTAAAGGGATTAATAGTTAAGCTAATTAATTTAAGACTATAATAGAGAAATAAACGGGTACTTAAGGAGAAGGTATTTCATTATAATTAGGTAGTCTAGTTCTCTATTAATTAATTTAAGTAATAGTCTTATTATTAAAAGTTATACTCTTAACAGCCTTATTATAATTAGAGCTCTTACGAATATAGTAAATACAAGTGTATTGTGTATTGTATTTTGTATTGTATTATATTTTCGTGTATTGTATTTTAATACATTACATTACATTAGTAAAATACCTATAAATGTATTTTAAGGAAAAAAGACCCTTGTTTTTTTAACTTACGATTATAAGGCTAATTATAAGGGTTATAAGAGATTTTTTATATCATTCAAAAGAGCTAAATCAGCTCTTTAAAATGCTTCACTTTTTATTATTATAAGTTACCACATTAAAAAGTTATAAGCAATTGAAAATTCGCCCCGCTTTACTTACTTTTTATTTTAAGACATAACTTTAAAGCTTAATATCTCGCTTAATATCTACATTTTAAGGTTAATTTTTAAAGACTTAAAATCACGTGATTTTTAGCTTTATTTTAATACATAATATGCTTATGTCAGCATTTATTTATAATATTAAATATTTTATAGCCTTATAATACATTTATAGGTATTCTAATCTTATAATGTATTGTAATATATTACATTACAATATAATACAATATAATATAGTAAAAAATATAAAAAATACAATACATTTAGAGGTCTAATTATAATACTACTTGTAAGCTACTTTATAGCATTTAACCTAACTTACTTTCTAAGAAATAGACCTACTATGCCTTAGAACCTAAGCCACCGTTACATGTAAGCCTTAGAGTGCACGGGCTATAAGCGGTAATAGGTCCGGTTATAGCCCGTGCGAAGCTGTAACTGGGCCCTCTAAACTAATATAACTTTCACCACCTTCAGATAACTGCACCAAGGGATTTTTAACTCGTATATTAGTAGATCACTGGAAAGATAATTTAGACCGCACCTAATTGCCTTCTAACCTCGAATTTAAACTCGGCTATTAAAGCGATATAATCGGAATTTCCTAAAGCACTAGCTTCTCCATTAAATTTAATATTTTAGTATAAATATTAATAAATTGCTTGGGGATGCTATTAAGAACTATAGCACTAAGACATTTAACTATCTTGTTATTAATAGCGCCCTTTTTTTTTCTGAGAGCGTTAGTGTTATCAGTTATTTGTAATAAAGATTTGCACGCACACGATTGCCTCTGCTCCGTCCGAGTATATAAGTAGCAAGAAAACTAACTCTCTATTACTTAATTTCTAACGCACTCTAACCCTCTTCTATTCTTTAAGCTAACTTTGGTTTTGGCTTACAGGAAAGTTATCTTATAAAGCGCTAATATATAACTAAATTATAATAATAATATTATAATAACCTAACTCTCTAATAAACTCGCTAATTTCTCTTTATTTTTTAACCTATTTCTCTAAACATTTAAAAAACTCTATAAGCCTTACGTAACTAAATTTTACTAGTAAATCTACGTTTCCTTTATTTAAGATAATAATATTTAGAATACTAAACACAGATTTAATCTTAATTGCTAATAGGAGTGCACTTTTCTCTAAATGAGTATTTTATAGCAGTAAAATCCAACTAAAAAGTGCTATACGATAGTTCGCAATGAAAAATCCTACGGCGTCTAGCCTAATAAGAGTGTGAATATAAGATAACGCGCGTTATAATATTTATTTAATTCTTAAATGATTTCTTTTCGCTTATTTATAGGAGTAACTTCTTAAGAGCTTTATTCTTTTTTAAGGCTTCTCAGTTATTTTCTAAGGAGCTTACTTAGAATTACTATAATATTTTCCACTTATATTAGCTAAGTTATTAGGAGATATGCATTTTATCGCCTAATAGCTAGCTAGCAGGCATGTAGTTATAACCTGCATTGTGATTTTTAGAAAAGGTAAAGCGACCGAACTGCCTAAAACGCAGAGCATTAACAAAAAAACTATACTACATGTAGTTTTTTAGTGTAGTTTTTAGTGTAGTATATTTTTTATAGTTTTAATATAGTTTAACTATACTATAATTACATTTATAGTGTAATATATAATTATAGAGAGAAATTTTAATTATAAATATAACGTTAATTATAAGACTTATAAGGTTATAATTATTATACTTAAATAAAGCTAATTTAACTCTTTATAATACACTAGTTTTTATACGTATAGCTTATAAATTAAGCGAGTTATAATAGGTGAAATCTTAGCTAAAAATTAAGATTTACTTTTTTAAAATAAGAGATTAAAAGCTTAATATCTCGCTTAATATTTACATTTGAAGGTTAATTTTTAGAGATTTAAAATCACGTGATTCTTAGCTTTATTTTAATATATAATATACTTATATAAGATTTTTTTTAATAAAACTTTTTCGATAATAAAATTTAAAAATAAAAAAGTTAAGTAAGAAATATAAAATCTATTATAATATAAGAAATAATCTATATAAAAAGAAAGTATAAAATATTATTTTATATAAAAAATTTTAAGGTATACAAATATATTATTTATAACTTTAATATATTTCTTATAACTTTAATATTTAATATTTTATATTTAAGTTATAAGGTAATACTATAAATATTATTATTTTATAAGATATTTATATGTAAATAATAGAAATTTTTAAATTTATTATATTTAAAATATTTTACTTATAATAATAATATAGAATAATACTTACTTACTTAATATAAATTCCCTTATAATTCCCTTTTATTTTATTTTTATTTTATTTTTATTACTTTTTTAATCCCTATTTTTAGCTTATTTAAGCTAACTAATCCCTACTTACTAATACTAATATTAGTAAGTAAATTTAGCTCTATTTTAGCTTATTAATTATATTAGCTAATAATAGCTTATAAATTAATTAATATTATATATTACATTAATTTTTAAAATGTAATGTAATGTAATAAAATTACACTATACTATACTATACTAAAATTCACTAAAAACTATAAAACTATACTACTTTTAATACTCTGCTAGAACTAGAGCTCTTACAAATATAGTAAATACAAGTGTATTATGTATTGTATTTTGTATTGTATTGTATTTTCGTGTATTATATTTAAATACATTACATTACATTACTAAAATACCTATAAATGTATTATAAGTAAAAAAGACCCTTATTTTTTTAACTTAGGATTATAAGGCTAATTATAAGGGTTATAAGGAAAAATTTTATATTATTAAAAAGAGCTAAATTAGCTCTTTAAATTCTTTCACTTTTTACTATTATAAGTTATTATATTAAAAAGTTATAAGCAATTGAAAATTCGCCTCGCTTTACTTACTTTTTATTTTAAGACATAACTTTAAGGCTTAATATCTCGCTTTCAATCCACATTTTAAGGTTAATTTTTAAAGATTTCAAATCACGTGATTTCAAGCTTTATTTTAATATATAATATGCTTATATAAGCATTTATTTATATTATTAGATATTTTATAGCCTTATAATACATTTATAGGTATTCTTATCTTGTAATGTATTGTAATATATTACAATACAATACATTATAATACAGTATAGTAAAAAATACAAAAAATACAATACATTTAGAGGTCTGGCTGGAACGACGAAGGATTCCATTAACGACCTAAATAAGGGTCTACGCAACGCAAATATGCCGACAGGTTCTGTAACATTAGTAGTGGGCTACTACGAGACCTTGGTACCGTGTAAAAAATCTAGTATAATGCCGGCACTAAAAAAGCCTATAGCACGATGCTATAATTTTACACGGTAAAGGTATAGTGCTAGCTGGGTGCTAGTAATATACTAGCACGGTACTATAAGGTGTTATAAGGTGCTAAAAGCTGCTATATACACTAAAAAAAATGCACTTTATATTATATATTACTAATTTACATAATATTAATTAATAGCTTTTTATAGAGCTTTTTTTCATATAATATAAAAAGGGATTTATAGGGATTAAATTTATAACCTTATAAAGTATGAATTATACTAGTATTACATATAACTACTACGATAATTACAATTAACTAACTAAGGTACTTGTAATATATTATATAAAAGGTACTAGCCCTAAATTTCGGGCACCTTCTGGCACCTTCTAGCACCTTTTAGCACCGTGCTAGCACCAGCTTTTAGCACCTTTTAGCACCTTAGCACCCCCCCAGCACCTTTATTACGGTGCCAGCACGGTGCCCGCACCGCTACAGGTCCCTATAGAGCCCCACCACTAATAGAATTAGCATTAAACCTCTACCCCCCTCTCCACTGAGGGGTGCGCCTAAGTTGCTAAATTTCATCCTGTCAATTAACGAGCTGTAGCGCAATGAGCACACTAGTAGTGGGCCACTACGAGACCTTGGTACCGTGTAAAAAATCTAGTATAGTGCCGGCACCAAAAAAGCCTATAGTACGGTGCTATAATTTTACACGGTAGAGGTATGGTGCCGGCTGGGTGCTAGTAATATGCTAGCACGGTATTATAAGGTATTATAAGGTGCTAAAAGCCGCTATATATACTAAAAAAAAATGCACCTTATACTATATATTACTAATTTACATGATATTAATTAATAGCTTTTTATAGAGCTTTTTTTTACATGATATAAAAAGGGATTTACGGGGATTAAATTTATAACCTTATAGAGTATTAATTACGCTAGCATTACATATAACTACTACGGTAATTACGATTAACTAACTAAGGTGCTTGTAATATATTATATGAAAGGTACCGGCCCTAAATTTCGGGCACCTTCTAGCACCTTTTAGCACCTTTTAGCACCTTAGCACCCCCCCGGCACCTTTGTTACGGTGCCGGCACGGTGCCCGCACCGCTACAGGTCCCTATAGAGCCCCACCACTGACCTAAAATAGAGTTGCTGTGGGTAATGTGTGCCAGCAATCAGCAATCACTGCACACTTGTTACCAGCAGTCAGCTAATTGTAGCCGCCAAATGTTAATGACCCCTGAAAGAGAGTTACTAGTCGTTAGTAATCGCTCCACACTTGTTACCAGCACCTAGCTTACTATTGCCGCCAAAGCTGCTGGTAACCGCTGAAATGAAGTTTCTGGTAGGCGGAGTGCACCAGTAACTGCTGCCCGCTTGTTACCAGCGTCCACTAGCTACTAGTACCCTGCCCTCCTGGGTTACTGGCACCTTCAGGCGACCCATTCAGTGATGGTTGGGTACCAGCAGCAGAGGCTCCAAAGTTACTGGCAATGGCGAGTCCACCACACGCTGGTCAGGAGTTGGTGGTAACTCCAGGGTTTTAGTTGCTGGCACCAACGACAGGTTTTGTGGTGCCTGCGGCGCCGTCGGCGGCGCTAGGTACTGGTAACGCGACCACTGTGCAATTTTGATCAACTGCGTGTTGACGCCTGGTTGTTGGTACCTTCCACCGTCGTAAGATACCAGACCATCAATAGTCAAATGGCCAGCAGCAACCTCCCCAGGAGATTTGAGCTTAGAAGCTTATCGTCTACCCACGTGTCCTCTTTGGTCGGGCGACCATGCCAGTGTATAAGGCGTTGGCGATTTCCAGCTCTTAATCGGCTTCCCAAAACATCTACACCGGCGTCAAAACCTTGCCAGCTTGCCTCAAATTCACTGAGCATTCTTTTGTCTATAATGTGTTTTCTTGGCTCCCAGGTCATAGTGGCGTCAGACCATTTTACTAGGAAAGTGTGCCGCCTCCACCGAGCTGTTGCAACTGTATGTATTGTCCCGTTATGTGGGATGAAAAGTACAAGTTACACCGGTACACATTATAGGCGGTACGAGCCCTAATATACACCCCACCTATTAATCTAGTTAAAGTAATTATAATTAATTATGGAAATTAAACACCCCTTTTTAATGTAATTATAAAGGCTTATTTACTAAGATCTAGTATATATATTTTATTACTCTTATTAAAACCTTATAAAAAAAAGAGTAATAATTAATAACTATTAACGTAACGTTCTTTACTAGTATTATTCTTTTAAGTAATAGTTTTCTTCTTCTTTCTTTCTTTTACTTTAAGCTAATAAACTTAGCTTACTTCTTTAACTTTAATTATAATAGCGTTTTTATTCTTAAATTTATTAGGTTTTTCTTTTTAAAAGTTTAATTAACCTTTATTATATCTTCTTATATAAGCTCTTATATCTTATAGTATTAAATTTAAATATACTTAGTTTATTTATAAAATTTAGTGTTATTAGAGATTATTATAACCAGAGCTCTTACAAATATAGTAAATATAAGTGTATTGTATATTGTATTTTATATTGTATTATATTTTCGTGTATTATATTTAAATACAATATATTACATTCTTAAAATACCTATAAATGTATTATTAGGGAAAAACGCTAGCAAATTTTTTACTTGTATATATAAGGCTAATTATAAGGCTTATAAGAAATATTTTTATATAATTAAATAGAGCTATTTTAGTCCTTTGAAATGCATTAATTTATATTATTATAAGTTATATAATAAGAGAGTTATTTATATTCTTATTATTTAAAATATATTATTAAAAATTTAAAATATAAAGTTTAAACTTTAAATATATAAATTTTATAAAATTAAATACTTTAAAGCTATTAACGCGTTAATTAATTATATTACTTAATTATTATTATTTTTAAGTCCTTTTTTCTTGATTTATATAGTATTAAACTTAAATTTTTAAGCTTTATTATTTAATATCTTAATAATTATTAAAAATATAATAGTAAATAATATATTATTATAAACCTTAAAATTATATAATACTATTTTTTATATAATTAATTCTTAATAATATATTTAAAAATATACTATAAAAAGACTTAAGAGTAAATGTTAAATTTAAAAGAATATAAATGCAAGTAACTTTTTAAATATATAACTTATAATATTAATATAAATATCTTTATAAAGCTAAAGTTCTTATTATTATTATAAACTTTAAAAAAAATATTAAAAGCTTTATTTTATACTAATATAAAGCTATTATACATTATAAATATTACTATCTTCCTTTTCTTCCCTATTTTTAGTACTATTTACAAATTTAACTTTTTAAATAGCCTTATTACTACTAGAAAAAGCTAAATTTTCATTTAATTAAGATTTTTTTAAATTTCAGCTAAAATAAGAGAATAAATTATAATATTTCTTTATTTTAACTTATTTTTCCTTATTTTTAGCCTAGTTATTTAATAATAAAGTTTTTTAAATATTAGAATACATTAAAGAGGTTCTTCGCTTATTAATTACGTTACCTTCTTAGTTAAAATTCCCTTTTATAGCTTCTAAAGTAGCTAAAATAGCTAAATATTTTCGTGCTATTATTAAAAGAATTAGAAAAGCTTTAATAGAATTAGCCTACCAAATAAATATATCTTTCTATTAAGAGTTAGTATTTTTTTTAACATAATTAAGCTTATAAAGTTAGGGTTATTATAATAAAAGTTAGAAATACCTTATTATCTTTTAAATTAAGCTTATAATAACTAGAAATCTCGTTTTTTTTAGTTTCTTTAATAGCTTTATTTTTTTGCTTAGAAAATAAGTTATTAAAAAAATTAGGCTTTAATTTAAGCCTAGAATCTTTATAAGATATTACTTAGCTAGTTATTTTAAATCGATTATTACTCGATTATTTAAATTAAAACTAGAAGAAGAATCTTCTTCTATTTCTATATTTAAAATAAGCTTATTTTTAGGGTCTTTTATATATAATTTATATGTTCTAAGATATAATTAATTATAATATATTAAAAAAAAAAGTTATTTTTATACTTACTCTTAATATTCTATTTTTAAATTATTTAATAATAAATGTAAAGTAATTAAAATTATATTAAATCGGGTTTTAACCGTTTTAATATTAAATCTAAGGTCTAATATAATAGTAAATAAATAAGGCTTTTAAAAACTATAATTATTATTAATATCTTTTAAAAAATAGTAATTTAGT
Organism: Metarhizium acridum; assembly: GCF_019434415.1. NCBI lineage: Eukaryota > Fungi > Ascomycota > Sordariomycetes > Hypocreales > Clavicipitaceae > Metarhizium > Metarhizium acridum. The sequence goes on along the minus strand of NW_027094030.1, from coordinate 762,190 downwards.
TTCTTTAAACCTATATTTAAAGCTAAAATAAAAGCTTTAGCTAACGAATTATAAGCGTTTTTCTATAAATAAGTTAAAATAGTTATTATAATTTATTTTAATATAAAAAGCTTAATATAAAAAGTTTAAAAATATAAAAACTTACGTTTTTAAGCTAACTTTCTTAATCTTTTAATATATTTTTAAGAAGAAAGTATATTTTAAAGATATAAAAAGATACTAAGCTTATAGTATTATAAGCCTAGCTTTATAATTTCTTTATAGGGTTATTAAAAACCTTTAAAATACTTAATAAAGTCTTTAAATTAAGCTATTCTTACGTTATTAAATTAGTATCTTTAAAAGCTACTATATTTGTAACGTTTTATAATAATATAATAGCTTTTTTAAGTATAATAGTTGTATTTATTATTCTAAAAGTTAAATTCTATCTTATTACATTTATTAAGTTAAGTAAAAATAGTTAGTAATAATTATTAATAGTTTTAAATAGATTTTTAAGGTTTTAATAGAAATAAAAGTAGTTTTAAATAGATTTTTAAGGTTTTAATAGAAATAAAAGCTATTAAATATATTATATAATTTACCTAATAGTATTTTTATAATATTATTATTTTTAGCTATAAAGCTCTTAGATTTAGCTTCTTTAAAAGCTTTAATTTATTAAGAAAAAAGTTATTAGTTATTTTTAAGAAGAAACTTTATTTTTTTCACTTTTCTAATAATTTTCATATAATAATTAGCTTAGAATATATATAAATATAATAGAAAAAACTTAAAATACCTAAAAGTAGATTAGAAAATTATTTTTATTTTTTAATAATAATTAATTAAATTCTTCTATTAAAAAGTATAAAAGCTCGCTATTTTTATATTTTTTAATATTTTTAAATGTTATTAATTTAGTAATAAACGTAAATATAATATCTTTAATAATAATATTTAAAATATAAGCTATATAATAAATATTAAAAGGTTTTAGGTTTTTTTCCGTATAAAAGTTTAAAAAAGAGGTAAGAAAAGTGTTATTATTAGAGCTATTATCTCTAATAAAACTATAATTTAAAATAAGTTAATAAGGTATTATAAAATAACCTTATAATTAATTTACCTTAATATTTTTTCTGGTTTTATATTATATTCTAATAATAATTAATTAAAATAAAAATTAATAGAACTTCTAGTGTAAGTACTAGGTAAATATTTAAATCCTAAATATAATTAGTTTAAAAAGTTAAATAATAATATAATATTATGTAATAAAAATAAGAAAAAATAATAAAAATAATTAACTAACTAATTAAATAATATTTTAAATTAAATTTAAAGTTTAGCTAATTAGCTATAACTTTTAAATAAGATTTAGAATTAATAGAAGTCTATATATTAAGTTAAATAAGTATATAGCTTAATTTATTAACTTAATTTTAAATTATATTAATTATATTCTTCTTTATCTTTAGATATAAAATATTTATATAAGAAAGTATATTCTAATAGTGAAAAAAGCTAGTATCTTGACTAAAATAAGTTAATATTAATATTATAATAAAATATATAATATAATATTTTAAACTTACTTATTATAATAGCTTATTAACTTTTTAAAGCTTTTACTAGTAATAGTAGTAAAAGATAGGTTATTTTGAAGCATAAACTTAATAGCTAGTATAAGAGTAATATCCTTAGAAAATTCACTAATAATAGTATTATTTCTAGGTCTTTTATTACCTCTTTTACTACTAGATATACTAGATTAAGCTAGTATTTCGGATAATAAAGGTGATTTCGTATAAATAGGCACTATATATTAATAAATTAGTAATTAATATCTTTAAAGTATTATAATATAATATTAATATTATATTAATATGTTAAAAGAATAGTTTAAAGATAATAAGTTAATAACTTACACGTTAATTTAGAATTTTCTTTGTTTTTTAAGGTTATAATAAAAGAATGTTTTTTTTTATAATGTGTAATACTATTAAAAGACTAAAAACGCTTTACTTTACTATAAAAAGTAAATAAATAGTCTTATTAAGTGTAAAAATAATAAATTAATCTTTCTTTATTAAAATTAATCTTTAATAATTAAAAATTAAAGAGATTATATTAAAAGATATATGATTTTAAATTAAATTAATAGCTCTTATTATTTTTAGGGTTATTTTAATCTTAATTTAGCGTTAAAAGACTTATAGTAGAGTTATTATTCGTAGATAAATTGGGTTTAAAATTAAAGGGATTTTTAGCTATTTTTAATGATAAATAAGATAGGGTTTTAAGGTAAAAAAAATAGTTACTATATACCCTAAAAATAGGGTTATTTAATGAAAAAAAAAGTTTTATTAAAAGTAAGATATTAATTAAGTTATAAGTGTTAAAGTGTTAGTATAAAAAAAGAGAATTTTAAACTTTAAAGAGGGATAATATAGTTAATATATAGAGTTTAAATATAATGAAAGATGTTATAAAAACCTTAAATTTCAGGCATTTTTTTAATGCTTAACTTACCCTTAAAACGTGTATATTTATATAAAAACCGGTGAAAAATTTACAAGATAAAATACAACTATTATAAAATAGTAGAATGTACTAGTATAATTATAATGTATAAAGGGCTTTCTATTATGTTACGTTAAGGCGTTTCTTCACCTAAAATATACATATATATACTATAAGAAGTATTTACATTTTTAAACTTTAAGTTAATATAACTTTTATAATATTAGACTTATAAAGATACACTTAGTATATAAAGATAAAGCTTTTTAAGAGCTATTAATTAGTTTTATTTTTATTTATTTTAGTCTATTATTAGTAGAGATATTTTAGTTTATATAATATAGCGTTTTTATTAAAGTAGGGTTACGTGGGGTAACTTAAATACTCTACTTTCTTTACACTACTAAATACCATATATAATATCTTTATGATTATTAATTTAAAATAAATAAAAATATTTTTTTTAAATAGCTAAGATTAGAAGCTTTTAAATAATATTAGTTTTATAATAAAATTCGTTTTTTTCATAGAGTTATAATAGATTAAATATATAGTATAATAAAAGTTATAGAATTTATTTTTAATATATATATATATATATATATTATAATATATATAAGTATATATAGATATTTTATAATTATAAAATATATGAATAAATATAAAAAAAGCTACAGAATTTTATAATATATAATTTATATATAATTTATATTATATTAATAAAAACATTTAAAATATAAAATATAATAAATAATTTAAATTAGTAATAAATAAAGAAAAAATAAAAGAAATATACATTATTAAGAATATATTATTATAAAATTATCTTATATTATATATATATTTTTATTTATTATTTAATAATATTTTTAAAATAATTAATATATATTATATAATTTTTAGTTTTTTATATATAATATAAGTAAATAAATTATTTAAAAAGTATTTACTTAATTCATATAATATAACGTCTTTATAAAGCTTAAAAAAAACCTTATTCTTTAATTTATTTTATATAAAAAGTTATATAATATTTTATATTTATTTCATTTTTAAAGTGAAATATTTTATTAATACGTAGACTTTTAAGTATAATTTTCATATTATTATAGTAAGAAAAAAATCTATTATTATTATATATTTTTTAAAATTTATTATTAAATATTCTAATAATACATTTATAGGTATTTTATTTATATATTATATTATATTATATTATAATATAATATAATACAATATAGTATAGTAAAAAATACAAAAAATACAATACATTTAGAGGTCTGATTATAACGCTATTATTATTAGTAAATAGTTATAATAGTATTTATTCTTCGTATATCTTCTTTATTAGACCTTTTAAATATATAGCTTTTAGTTCTATATTAAAGAGCTTAATATACTTAAATTTAGTACTTAACGTAGCTATTACACTTTATTTTTTACTCTTTTAACTAATAATAGCATTAACTAATAAAAAGATATAATAGTTTATAAATCTTAAGTTACTCTTATCTTATACTTACTTAACGTTAAAGTAGCTTATAATCTATTAATTATTATTATTATTAAATTATAATAGTAAATTAAGTGTATATTTAATATAATATAATACTTACTTTACTATAAATAAGTGTTTTATTAATAGGTTTATTATAAATCTATTAAGCTTTACTATTAAATAGGTTAAATTAACGCGAGTGTTAATTATCGCGAATATTAGCGTTTTAAGAATATATTAAAATAATTACTTATTATTTTTATTATATTTCTTACTCTCTTTATAGGGTGTTAATACTTTAAAAACGTTTATAAGCGTGTATTAAGGCTTTACGTTATTTATCTTTAATCGCTTAAGTAATCTTTTTAAGTATAATTATTATAATAATAAGAGGGTTCTCTTCTTATAATCTCTTATTATAATTATACCTAAAAAGAATATTATTATACCTAGGTTAATTATCTTAAACCTATTTAATAACTTACCCTTTACTTTTATAATAGCTTTCTTATTTAAATTAAAGAATAATAGGTTATTCACGTAAATATTAATACTAATATTATTCTTAATAAATATAGCCTTATTATATTTAAACTATTTAAACCTATAAAAGATTAATTTAATAAAGAGTATCTTAAACTACACTTTAAAAGCTTATTTTAAGCTATATAATATCTTCTTAAACTACTAGATCTTACTAGATTTCTTAAAACTATTTAAAAGTTTAACGTAAATTATTTTATTTATGTAATTATATAAGAAAGCTATCTTTACGTTTATTTATTTAATCTTTTAGTTTAAGAGTATAATTAAAGCGAATAATAAGTAGTAAGTTTTTTATTAAACTATTAAGATAAAGGTTTTATTATAATTAATACTATACTCCTATTTAAAGCCTTAAATTACGTATTAGGCCTTATAGCGTTTAATCTTACTAGTTAAACCTAGCTTAGCTTTAAATACTTACTTATTAATTAATACGTGTATATTATTTATTTTATTTACCTTATTATAGGTTTTATTTTCTTTTAAGGTATTAACTTTATTTATAATAATTATCTTTTATTTTAGCTAATTAATTAACCGTAAAGCCTTTATATAAGTCTTAGGCTTTTTATTCTTTATTACTTTATTTAGTATTATAAGATATATTATTAAAAGGGGTATAATATTCTTTAATACTAAGAGAAGTCTTTAAAGTTTATTTATAAAGGCGAACTCTTATAATAAAGTTTTTAGGTAAAGCGTTTAACTTAATACTTTTCGTTTTTATATTAATAGATTTATCGTATAATATACTATTAGGTTTTTTAGGGGCTTCTTAGTCGGTTTATTAGCGTAAATAGCTAGCTAGATTCTCTTTTAAACTTCTTACACTTGATAATTAGGTTAATTCCCCTTTTAAGTTCCCTTTTTAAACTAATTAATAAGAGCTTTTATAATTAACTTTACCTTAAAATTAATTAAAGAGACTTATTATAATTATTTAATTAAAAGAATCTCTTTTATATAAAGTAATATAAGTAAGTTTATACTTTATTAAGGGAGTTTAAATTTAATCTTTAAGTTAATTTACGTTTACTTATTAAAGGTAACCTTTTTAGCTTATTTAATTAGTCTAGTAATTAGATTTTATAGTTAATAAATATTATTAGCTTTATATTCTATAAGAAAGTATAAATATATTTAATTATTAAGCTTCTTTAAGAACTTAACCTTTAATATTAGCTTATACGCTTTATAACCTAGTTATTAAGGGTGTAATATATATAGTTTAATACTAGTTTAAGCTTTATAGAGTATTATACTACTTATTACATTATATAATAATCTTTTTTAGGTATAAATAACCGCTTATAATATCTTCCCTTAAAGCTTTTTAAGTAGTTTATTATTATAAAATATAGCTTTAACTTAATTTTATATTATTTAATAAGCTTACTTTATAAGGTTTTAATTTAATTAATATAATAAGGTTTACTTAAATATAATTCTCTTATACTTAAAGAAGTTTAAAAGAATTATATTCTTAAATTTACTACTATTATTTAACTTATACTATTAGATTATTTTATACGTTTATACTTTTATTATTATTACGTTTACTTAAATATATATAATAGCTTATAACTTCTCTTATAATAGGTAAACCTATAGCTTTTTAGTAAGGTTATTAATAATTAATAGGTAATAGGCTTCTCCTATTTAGAGCTCTTACGAATATAGTAAATACAAGTGTATTATATATTATATTTTATATTATATTATATTTTCGTGTATTATATTTAAATACAATACATTACATTCTTAAAATACCTATAAATGTATTATTAGGGAAAAACGCTAGTAAATTTTTTACTTATATATATAAGGCTAATTATAAGGCTTATAAGAAATATTTTTAAATAATGAAATAGAGTTATTTTAGTCCTTTAAAATGCATTAATTTATATTATTATAAGTTATATAATAAGAGAGGTATTTATATTTTTATTATTTAAAATATATTATTAAAAATTTAAAATATAAAGTTTAAACTTTAAATATATAAATTTTATAAAATTAAATACTTTAAAGCTATTAACGCGTTAATTAATTATATTACTTAATTATTATTATTCTTAAGTCCTTTTTTCTTAATTTATATAGTATTAAACTTAAATTTTTAAGCTTTATTATTTAATATCTTAATAATTATTAGAAATATAAAAGTAAATAATATATTATTATAAACCTTAAAATTATATTAATATAATAATATTTTTTATATAATTAATTCTTAATAATATATTTAAAAATATACTATAAAAAGACTTAAGAGTAAATATTAAATTTAAAAAATATAAATGTAAGTAACTTTTTAAATATATAACTTATAATATTAATATAAATATCTTTATAAAGTTAAAGTTCTTCTTATTATTATAAAATTTAAAAGAAATATTAAAAGCTTTATTTTATACTAATATAAAGCTACTATATTTATAAATATTACTATCTTTCTCTTCTTCCCTATTTTTAGTACTATTTATAAATTTAACTTTAAAAATAGCTTTATTACTACTAGAAAAAGCTGAATATTTTATTTAAGTTAAATTTTTCTAAATCTAAGCTAAAATAAGAGAATAAATTATAATATTTCTTTATTTTAACTTATTTTTCCTTATTTTTAGCCTAGTTTTTTAATAATAAAATTTTTTAAATATTAAAATATATTAAAGAGGTTCTTCGCTTATTAATTACGTTATCTTCCTAGTTAAAATTCCCTTTTATAGCTTCTAAAGTAGCTAAAATAGCTAAATATTTTCGTGCTATTATTAAAAGAATTAGAAAAGCTTTAATAGAATTAACCTACTAAATAAATATATTTTCCTATTAAAAGTTAGTATTTATTTTTATATAATTAAGCTTATAAATGTTAAAAATACCTTATTATCTTTTAATTTAAGCTTATAATAACTAGAAATCTCATTTTTTTTAGTTTCTTTAATAGCTTTATTTTTTTACTTAGAAAATAAGTTATTAAATAAACTAGGCTTTAATTTAAGCCTAGAATCTTTATAAGATATTAATTTCTTAGCTAGTTATTTTAAATTAATTATTACTCGATTATTTAAATTAAAACTAAAAGAAGAATCTTCTTCTATTTTTATATTTAAAATAAGCTTATTTTTAAGGTCTTTTATATATAATTTATATATTCTAAGATATAATTAGTTATAAAATATTAAAAAAAGGTTATTTTTAATAATTATTTATACTTACTCTTAATATTCCTTTTTTAAATTATTTAATAATAAATGTAAAGTAATTAAATTTATATTAAATTAAGTTTTAACCGTTTTAATATTGAATCTAGGGTCTAATATAATAGCAAATAAATAAGGCTTTTAAAAACTATTATTACTATTAATATCTTTTAGAAAATAATAATTTAATTTCTTTAAACCTATATTTAAAGCTAAAATAAAAGCTTTAGCTAACGAATTATAAGCATTTTTCTATAAATAAGTTAAAATAATTATTATAATTTATTTTAATATAAAAAGCTTAATATAAAAAGTTTAAAAATATAAAAACTTACGTTTTTAAGCTAACTTTCTTAATCTTTTAATATATTTTTAAGAAGAAAATATATTTTAAAGATATAAAAAGATACTAAGCTTATAGTATTATAAGCCTAGCTTTATAATTTCTTTATAGGCTTATTAAATACCTTTAAAATACTTAATAAAGTCTTTAAATTAAGCTATTCTTACGTTATTAAATTAGTATCTTTAAAAGCTACTATATTTATAATATTTTATAATAATATAATAGCTTTTTTAAGTATAATAGTTATATTTATTATTCTTAAAGTTAAGTTCTATCCTATTACGTTTACTAAGTTAAGTAAAAATAGTTAGTAATAATTATTAATAGTTTTAAATAGATTTTTAAGGTTCTAATAGAAATAAAAGTAGTTTTAAATAGATTTTTAAGGTTTTAATAGAAATAAAAGCTATTAAATATATTATATAACTTACCTAATGGTATTTTTATAATATTATTATTTTTAGCTATAAAGCCCTTAAATTTAGCTTCTTTTAAAGCTTTAATCTATTAAGAATAAAGTTATTAGTTATTTTTAAGAAGAATTATTACTTTTTTAACTTTTCTAATAATTCCTATATAATAATTAGCTTAAAATATATATAAATATAAAACAAAAATACTTAAAATACCTGAAAGTAAATTAGAAAATTGTTTTTATTTTTTAGAAGATAATTAGTTAAATTCTTTTATTAAAAAGTATAAAAGCTTGCTATTTTTATATTTCTTAATATTTTCGGATGTTATTAATTTGGTAATAAACGTAGATATAATATCTTTAGTAATAATATATAGAATATAAGCTATATAACGAATATTAAAAGGTTTTAGGTTTTTTTCCGTATAAAAGTTTAAAAAAGAGGTAAGAAAAGTGTTATTATTAGAGCTATTATCTCTAGTAAAACTATAATTTAAAATAAGTTAATAAAATATCATAAAATATCATAAAATAACCTTATAATTAACTTACCTTAATATTTTTTCTGGTTTTATATTATATTCTAATAATAATTAATTAAAATAAAGATTAATAGAACTTCTAGTGTAAGTATTAGGTAAATATTTAAATCCTAAATATAATTAGTTTAAAAAGTTAAATAATAATATAATATATAATAAAAATAATAAACTAACTAATTAAATAGTATTCTAAATTAAATTCAAAGTTTAGCTAATTAGCTATAACTCCTAAATAAGATTTAAAATTAATAGAAGTCTAAATATTAAGTTAAATAAATATATAACCTAATTTATTAACTTAATTTTAAATTATATTAATTATATTCTTCTTTATTTTTAAATATAAAATATTTATATGAGAAAGTATATTTTAATAGTGAAAAAAGCCCGTATCTTAACTAAATTAAGTTAATATTATTAAATATATAATATTATATTATTAAATATATAATATAATATTATAAACTTACTTATTATAATAGCTTATTAGCTTTTTAAAGCTTTTACTAGTAATAGTAGTAAAAGATAGGTTATTTTAAAGCATAAACTTAATAGCTAGCATAAGAGCAGTATCCTTAGAAAATTCACTAATAATAGTATTATTTTTAGGTCTTTTATTGCCTCTTTTACTGCTAGATATACTAGATTAAGCTGATATTTCGGATAATAAAGGTGATTCCGTAATAATAGGCACTATATATTAATAAATTAGTAATTAATATCTTTAAAGTATTATAATATTATATTAATATGTTAAAAGAATAGTTTAAAGATAATAACTTACACGTTAATTTAGAATTTTCTTCGTTTTTTAAGGTTATAATAGAAGAATAGTTTTTTTTATAGTGTGTAATACTATTAAAAGACTGAAAACGCTTTGCTTTACTATAAAAAGTAAATAAACAGTCTTATTAAGTGCAAAAACAATAAATTAATCTTTCTTTATTAAAATTAATCTCTAATAATCGAAAATAAAAGAGATTATATTAAAAGATATATAATTTTAAACTAAATTAATAGCTCTTATTATTTCTAGGGTTATTTTAATATTAATTTAGCGTTAAAAGACTCGTAATAGAGTTATTATTCGTAAATAAATCGGGTTTAAAATTAAAGGGATTTTCAGCTATTTTTAATAATAAATAAGATAGGGTTTTAAGGTAAGAAAAATAATTATTATATACCCTAAAAATAGGGTTATTTAGTGAAAAAAAAAGTTTTATTAAAAGTAAGATATTAGTTGAGTTATAAGTGTTAAAGTGTTAGTATAGAAAAAGAGAATTCTAAACTTTAAAGAGGGATAATATAATTAATATATAGAGTTTAGATATAATAAAAGATGTTATGAAAACCTTAAATTTCAGGCATTTTTTTAATGCTTAACTTACCCCTAAAACGTGTATATTCGTATAGAAACCGGTGAAAAATTTATAAGATAAAATACAACTATTATAAAATAGTAGAATATACTAGTGTAATTATAATATATAAAGGGCTTTCTATTATGTTACGTTAAGGCGTTTCTTCACCTAAAATATACATATATATACTATAAGAAGTATTTACATTTTTAAACTTTAAGTTAATATAACTTTCGTAATATTAGACTTATAAAGATACACCTAATATATAAAGATAAAGCTTTTTAAGAGCTATTAATTAGTTTTATTTTTATTTATTTTAGTCTATTATTAGTAGAGATATTCTAGTTTATATAATGTAGCGTTTTTACTAAAGCAGGGTTACGTAGGGTAACTTAAATACTCTACTTTCTTTACACCACTAAATACCGTATATAATATCTCTATAATTTTTAATTAAAAATAAATAAAAATATTATTTTTTAAATAGCTAAGATTATAAGCTTTTAAATAATATTAATTTTATAATAAAATTCGTTTTTTTCATAGAGTTATAATAGATTAAATATATAGTATAATAAAAGTTATAGAATTTATTTTTAATATATATATATATATATATATATTATAATATATATAAGTATATATAAATATTTTATAATTATAAAATATATGAATAAATATAAAAAAAGCTAAAGAATTTTATAATATATAATTTATACATAATTTATATTATATTAATAAAAATATTTAAAATATAAAATATAATAAATAATTTAAATTCATAATAAATAAAGGAAAAATGAAAAAAATATATATTATTAAGGATATATTATTATAAAATTATCTTATATTATATATATATTTTTATTTATTTTTTAATAATATTTTTAAAATAATTAATATATATTATATAATTTTTAGTTTTTTATATATAATATAAGTAAAAAAAATTTATTTAAAAAATATTTACTTAATTTATATAATATACCGTCTTTATAAAGCTTAAAAAAAACCTTATTCTTTAATTTATTTTATATAAAAAGTTATATAATATTTTATATTTATTTCATTTTTAAAGTGAAATATTTTATTAATACGTAGACTTTTAAGTATAATTTTTATATTATTATAATGAGAAAAAAATCTATTATTATTATACATTTTTTAAAATTTATGATTCAATATTCTAATAATACATTTATAGGTATTTTATTTATGTATTATATTATATTATATTACAATACAATATAATATAATATAGTATAGTAAAAAATACAAAAAATACAATACATTTAAAGGTCTGCTCTTACTTACGATATACTTAAACTTTACCGAGATATTTATATACGTATTTGTTAGTTTAAATAACTAGCGAATTAAGCTAATCTTCGTATAATAAGAGAAGCTTATTAGTAGAATTCCCACTTAAGAAACTTTCTTTAGCGGTTCTCTAAAGTATTCTAGTTAATCTATTAAATACTTACAGGTATATTTCTACTCGAACTAGAAGGGAGGCCGAGATAGGGAGGCCTTAGGATATCTTAATTGTACCGAATCTTAGAGTCTTAGACGTTACGTTAAGATTAATTTACTTTAGTTCTACTCTATTATACTCTTAGTTGCTACGAATTAACTTATTACTTTCGTTTATCTTATAATTAACCCTAAGTTAAATGCTATTTATATGAAATAATCTCTGGATCTTAAGTTACCGCTAAAAACTAGTTAGTCTTACACCTAAATATTTCACTCCTATACAGCACTAGTTTGTAACAGAGCTAAAACGCTAGGGTAATCTTTTAGTAATAAAGATCCTAGATCTTAAGATGTGTTATTTTATTATCCTAAACTATTCTGTAATAGTATTTACCTATTCCTAAGACGCTTATATCTGTTAAAGTTATTATACCTATTAGAGTATTAAAAGTAGTATAGTTTTATAGTTTTTAGAGAATTTTAATGTAGTATAATATAGTGTAGTTTTACTACACTATATTACATTTTAAAAATTAATATAATATATAATATTAATTAATTTATAGGCTATTATTAGCTAATATAATTATTAAGCTAAAGTAGAGCTAAATTTACTTATTAATATTAGTATTAGTAAGTAGGGATTAGCTAGCTTAAATAAGCTAAAAATAGGGATTAAAAAACTAATAAAAATATAAAAATAAGAGAAAGTATAAGGGAAATTTAAGGGATTTATATTAAATAAGTAGGTATTATTTTATATTATAATTATAATTATAATTTACTTAATTTAATAAAGGAAAAGAATCCTATTATTTATATATAAATATTTTATAAAAAAAGAGATTTAACTTATTACCCTATAACTTAAATATAAAAATATTAAATATAAATTTATATAAAATATAAATTTAAATAACTCTTTATATAATTAACTTTAAATATTACTTTTTAAACTTTTATAAAGCTAAAATTTCACTCTTTTATATAAAATAAAAAATAATAATAAAAAAACCCTTTTAATATTAAATTAAGTATTAGAATTATAAATATTTTCCTTCTCTTCTTCTTCTTTTATATTCTTACTAATATTTATATAATTAAACTTAGAAATATTCTTATTTTTATTAGAATTAGTTAAAACTTTATTTTAATATTCTTCTTTCTCTTCTTCTTCTTTTTCTTTTAAATTTCTACTAGAATATAAAAATAAATTATAATATCTCTTATTTTCCACCCTTTTATTCTTATTTTTAACCTAGTTTTTTAATAATAAAATAATTCAAATATTTTTATATAATAAAGTAGTTCTTCGCTTAGTAATAATATTAGTTCCCTAGTTAAAATTCCCTTTTATAGCTTTTAAAGTAGCTAGAATAGCTAAATATTTTTAAGCTATTATAAAAAGAATTAGGAAAGATTTAGTGGAATTAGCCTATTAAATAAATATATCTTACTATTAAAAGTTAGCTTATAATTATAAATGTATAAATAATATTATAAAGATAAAAAATACCGTATCTTCTTTAAAATTAAGCTTTAAATAACTAGAAATCTCATTTTTTTTAGTTTTTTTAATAGCTTTAGTTTTTTACTTTAAAAATAAGTTATTAAATAAGCTAGGCTTTTTTTAAAGCTTAATATTATTATAAGAAGCTAAATTAGCTAGTTATTATTAACTAACTTTAATTCGAGTATTATTTGTATTTTTAGTTAATTTTTTAGAATTAAAAGAAATTTCTTTTAATTTTATATAAGAAATTACTTTATTTTTAGGGTCTTTTATATATTTATAATAGGTTCTATTACATAATTAATTATTAAGAAATTTAAAATTTATATTATATATAATAAATTATAACTTACTCTTTATATTCGGCTTTTAAGTCTTTTAATAGTTAATTAATAGTATTAGAATTAATATTTAATTGATTTTTAATTCATTATAAACTAAGCCTAAGGTCTAATATAATAGCAAATAAATAAGGCTTTTAAAAATTATAATTACTATTAATATTCTTAAGAAAATAGTAATTTAATTTATATAAGCCTTTTTTTAAAGCTAAAATAAAGACCTTAGCTAATAGATTATAAGTATTTAACTATAAAATAATTAGTAATTTAAAATAAAATTATAAAATTATAAAACTTACATTTTTAAGCTAACTTTTTTAATCTTTTAATATATCTTAAAGTAAAGTATAAATTCTTATTAGAAAAAAACATACTAAACTTATAGTATTATAAGATTAGCTTTGTAATTGTGTTATAGGTAAAGCATTAACAAAAAAACTACACTACATGTAGTTTTTTAGTGTAGTTTCTAGTGTAATATAGTTTTTATAGTTTTAATATAATTTAACTATACTATAATTATATTTATAGTATAATGTGTAATTATAAAGGGAAATTTTAATTATAAATATAACGTGAATTATAAGACTTATAAGGTTATGATTATTATACTTAAATAAAGCTAATTTAGCTCTTTATAATACATTAGTTTTTATACGTATAGCTTATAAATTAAGCGAGTTATAATAGGTGAAATCTTAGCTAAGAATTAAGATTTACTTTTTTAAAATAAGAGATTAAAAGCTTAATATCTCGTTGAATATTTATATTTTAAGGTTAATTTTTAAGGATTTAAAATTACGTGATTTTTAGCTTTATTTTAATATATAATATACTTATATAAGCTTTTTTTTAGTAAAACCTTTTTTATAATAAAATTTAAAAATAAAAAAGTTAAGTAAGAAATACAAAATCTATTATAATATAAGAAATAATATATATAAAAAGAAAGTATAAAGGATTATTTTATATGAAAAATTTTAAGGTATTTAAATATATTATTTATAACTTTAATATATTTCTTATAACTTTAATATTTAATATTTTATATTTAAGTTATAAGGTAGTATTATAAATATTATTATTTTATAAGATATTTATATATAAATAATAGAAATTTTTAAATTTATTATATTTAAAATATTTTACTTATAATAATTATATGAAATAATACTTACTTACTTAATATAATTCCCTTATAATTCCCTTTTATTTTATTTTTATTTTATTTTTATTAGTTTTTTAATCCCTATTTTTAGCTTATTTAAGCTAGCTAATCTCTACTTATTAATACTAATATTCATAAATAAATTTAGCTTTATTTTAGCTTACTAATTATATTAGCTAATAATAGCTTATAAATTAATTAATACTATATATTACACTAATTTTTAAAATGTAATGTGTAGTAGTATTTATGCTTACAACTCGAAGGAAGTTAAATAGTGCATTTAATCGTAGCCACGTTATTAGTATAAGAGGAAAGGTACACGTATAAGTCTTTAATTTAATAAGTTTCGCCTTTATAATTAGTTTTATAAGGTCTTTTATTAATGTTTTATTAAGTCTTTTAATCGGCCTTATATAAGCTTATACTATATAGCTAAATCGTTTAAGTTATTTAAGTACTTATTTACACTTATAATAAGCTATAGCCTATAATACGTGTAATTAGAATTATTAGTATTTTAAAAGCATTTAATTACTTTATTTAAATTAATTTACTACTTATTTAAGGACCTTATTATTCTTAAGAAATAAGTTACAAGAATTAAAAAGTAATTAAATTATAATACCACGTATAAAGTTATAAGTGTATATATATACTACGTTTAAGCTAATAAAAATAATGGTTTTACTTAAGCGATATTTTTATTAAGAAAGAATTATTTAATCTCTTATAAAAGGTACTTTTTAGCTACTATAAGAATAAATTTAAATAGGTATAAAGGCCTAATAATATTTACGTTTAGGAGAATATAAAAGGATTATAATTATAATAAAATAAATTAAAACTAAGAAAGAAATTATAAGTAAATTATAAAGATAATTTAAACCATTTAATTAATTAAAGAGAGATTATAATAAGACAAAGATTATTATAATTAAGCTAAAAATAAAGAGTTATCTTAAAGGTCTTTAATTAAAATAAGAATATACTTACCCTTTAAATATTAGTAGACTTATAGTTAAAAAGGGGACTTCTATTAGAATAGCTTAAACTAGTTAAAAAAGAACTAAAAAGGGAAAGAATTAATTAATTAATTAAAAGAACATAATATTTCTTATAATATCCCTAGTAATTATAATCTTATAGCTAGTTATAAGAAATAGCGCTATAATATTTACTATCTTAGCTTATAAAATTATCTTTATAACGAAATTATCTTTAAAAGAGATATAAAAGGTTATTCTTAAGTTAAGTAAACTAATATAAATATCTCTTAAATATAATTAATTAAATAGTTAAAAAGAATTTAAAAGAAAAGATTTTATTAATTTATTTATTATTAATTAATAAGAAGTTATTAAGAAGAACTTATATTCTTATTAATAATACTCTCTTTAAGAATTTAACTTAAAGAAAGAAGAGCTTATAGCTAAAAAGCTAAATATTTTAAGATTAATTAATTTTATTATAACCTATAGTAAAAACTTATTTAAAGTTATAAGCTAATAAAATTCTACCTTATTTACTAATATAAGCTTTAACTTTAAGGGATTCGTTAAAATTCTTAGAAAAGCCTTAAGTAAATAGGGAATTCTATTTACGTTTTAAAAAGCCTTTAAAGTTAAACCCTTTAATAGGGAAAATATCTTTAACTTCTTAAAGAAATTTAAGAAGAAGATAATTACCTTAATTATTTTAAAGAAAAAGTAAATAAAGATATTAGAATATAATATTACTTCTCTTAAAAGAACGCGCGTTAAAACCCTTATAATTACTAGTAATTAAAATAAAGCTAAGAAGAAACTTCTCTTATAATATAATATAATTAACTAGAATTAAATAAAGATTATAATAAATAAGCTAGAAAGTCTTAATACCTAGTATTTAAGGGAGATTTTTAAGACTCTTTATTAGCTATATCTCTATTAAAGCTTATAAAGTAAAGCTAAACCTTTTACGTGGATAAAATTTATCTCTTAATTAAATACCTTATATAAAGCTTTACTTAACTATTTAATTATAAGCTTTATAAATAAGAAAGAGTATTTATAAAGTAAAATTATCTTAAAGAAGTATATTATACTTTAAAGTAAATTAAATAAGCACGTATAAGCTAAGCTTAAACTTATAAATTATAACTTAATTATATTAAAATTAAGGTACTTACTTTAAGATTAAAAGTATATCTTAAAGATTATTTATAAACTAATAAGAGGTATTTTTAAGAGTAACTTAAATAATTATAAGAAGTAAAGCTTATATTAAAATAAATCTATAATTAAAGGAGTAAATAAAAACTAAAAAGAGAGTAAAGAACCTAGCTTTATTATTAATTCTTCTTTTAATTAAATAAATAAAATTATAAAGTAGCTTAAAGAGATAAAAATCGCGTTAATTAAGTAAACTAAAAGGTAAATTAACCTAAAAGAATAACTTAAGTAACGTTAAAAGAACTTACCTTAAGAAAGTAAGAAGCTTAGCTAAAATAATTAAAAACTAATCTAGTTTAATTATATTTAATTTAAGAATAAAGAATTAAATAATAATAGCGTTAATAATTACTTTAAAACTAATTATACTCGTATAAAAGAACGTTAAGAGATTTAATACTATTACTATAATAATATAAGATATTTCCCTAAGAATACCCTTACTTAAAGCATAATTAAATGCTTAGCTTTACCTAACGTAAACGCGCGTATTCTTATAATTAATATTAAAGTATAGAAATATATTATACTACTATAACTCTTATTTTAGTTTCTTACTATTAAAAGCTACGTAAAAAGGCTTATTATACTTTAAGTTAAACTATTTTTAAATATATACATTTATATATACTTAAATTAAGTAAAATGCTTTAAAGATACTCTATTAAAGAAATAAAATACGCTATAAGAAGAGATTAAAATACTATAAAAGAAGTTAAAGTAAATTAATATATTTAAGTAAGCGCTAAAAAAGAGTAATTCTTATAATTTACCTTTAATTAAACTATTATTTATTATAATAATTATAATATTTAAAATATATATAATAAAAAGCGCTTAAACTTATAATTTTAAATTTAAAGTTAACCTTTTAATAAACGTAAATGCGTGTAAGTAAGCGAGGCTTAAAGATAACTTAAATAATACTAAGAATAAGAATAAGAAAAGTAAAGTTATAGCTTAAAATAATAAAGCTAAGCTAAAAACGGTTAAACTTATTAAAGATAAGGCTAATAGGTAAGCGTAAATAACGTAATTAAAGGGAAACCGTTTAATTAAAAGAATTATAATATAATTATATAAAGAAACGCTCTTTAAAAAGATTAACGTTTTATTAAGGGACTTATATTAGTTACTTTTAAGCCTTATAACTTTAATAAGAAATAAAATTAATAATCGCGTTAATAGTATTAATAACGTTAAGTAATATAATGGAAAATTAATAACCCTTTTAAAGAAACCTATTAAATTCGCGAATAAAAATACTTTAAGATTAAATTAAGTAATTCTAATATTTAATATAGTATTAATTATAAAGAATTACATTAAAAACGGTTAAAACGTAATAAGAACCTTAAATAAAGAAAATAATATACCTTTAATAGGTGTAAACGTGAAACTTTAAGCGCTAATTATAAAAAGGCTTTAAGATATACTTAGATTAATTAATCGTTAAATTAACTTTTAAGTAAACTTAATTCTATAACCTAAAGGGATTTCTAAGTATACGTAAAAATTACTATACCTATAAGTGTAACTTAGTTATAAGAGAGTACCTCTTATATATACCTTAATAAATAGTAGCTTATAGAGAAATATTATTAGTATAGAGTTTACCCTTTAAGTAAGTTTAAAGATATATACGCTTATAAAGAATATATTTATAACCTTATTTTCTAGAGAAATTATATATATATATATAGGGAGGTAAAAACTTGCCTTTACCTTAAAAATATATAAACTTTAATTTATTTATATATTACGTTAAATATTATTTATATTCTATTAATTTTAGGTATATTATTTATAAGACTCGCTTAAGTATTATTTAATTATAGTAAAGGGAGTAAAGAGTTACTTATTTAATGTAAATTTAATACTATACGTATTATATCTTAAGTAATAGAATTAATTATATAAGAAGTACTAGATATAGCTAATAAAATATAATTAAAGACTTACTTACTTATAATAGAAACACTAAAATTTTTTAAACTATTTAATTCTAGCAATTTAAAGGTATTAAGAAGGTAAGAAGATATACAAGTAAAAAACCGTTATTTACCTAGTATTAGAGTATTAAATAAGGTTAAACGTAATTAAACATTATAAATATTACGCTAAATATAAGAAATATATAACGAGACGTTAGCTTTATTTAATTTAAGTAAGTTAAACACGTTAAGATAAGTGCTAAATAGTAATTAAACAGCTATAATATAGGCTAAAATAAACCTAATAGTAGCTAAATACACTAAAGATAAGCTAACTTACTTAGCCCTTAATAGTTAGAATAGACCTAAGATATATAAAAAAGGGTTTATATTAATTAATTTATAAGCGAATAATACTATTACGTAAATTTTAAATAATAAGGTAAATTAATTCTTATATTTAAAACTTTATAAAAGTAAGGTTAAACTATTAAACGTATTTTACGGTTTTATACACGTAAATATACGAGTTAACTATGATAATTATAAACTTAATATTATTAAAATCTTAATTAATAACTTAATTAAAAAGATTAAAAAGGTAAAAATTTATAATAAAAGAAATAATATAATAATATTAAAGAAGATATTAAAGAAAAGAGAAGAGAGAGCTATTTACGCGTCTTTAACCTTTAATAAAAAATTTAATACTCGTAATAAATTTTATAAGCTATTAAGAGAAGAATTTAAAGAAGAGTTTATTTTCTTATTTATTAAGAAAGAGAAGAAAATACTAGCCTTAATAGTTAAGAAAGTATACTAAAAATAAAGTAAGTAAATAAAGGTAATAGTAAAGAAGCTTTAAAAAACGTAAGTAATTAATCTTTAAGTAAATATTATATATAAGAGAAAAGCTAATAAAGTGTAATTAAGAGATAATATTCTATTAAATAAGTTAACCTTAAAAGGTAATTTTAACTAAAAAACTAAGAAATAAGAATAAGTTAAAGATTAAGTTAAAAAAGATAATAAGTACTTAAAATATATTATAAGAAGGTTCTTTAAATAGTTAAGAGAATTTAAAGTAAGTTAAGAGATATTTAATTAAGTGCTTAAAGAGGTTAAGAACTTCTTATAGTTAAAGAAAGCTTATATTTTTAAGATTATTCTTAAAAACTATAAACTAGCTCTTACGTAAAACTTATTCTATTATAATAAAGTAAATTCTATTATTATACTTCTTTAAGTTATTAAGGTAATTAAATATAAAGTATAAAGGGTAAGATTAATTTTTATATTACTAAAACTTTAAGCTAAATTAGTTAAATTATTAAAGAAAAAGATAAAGTATAAGCATTTAAAAGAAAGCTATAAGTTATATTAAAACCCTTACTTTTTAATAAGAAAAAAGAATAAAGAAGTGCGTTTTATTCTCTTAGTAATTAACTATAATAAGGTTATAATATAAGATACTTATATTTTATTAAAAGTAAATAAATTTAGTAAAAGATTTAATATATATAAGATTCTCTTTATTATAAACTTACTTTTAAGCTATAATTAAGTAACTCTTATAAAAGTAAGTAAGAATATAACTATAATTTTTACGTTAATAGGTTTATTATAATTATATATACTATTATAAGAAGCTATAAACTTAATAGCTTAATTTCTAAGAATTATAGGAAGAATTCTATATAACCTTATATTAGATATATACGCCTCTTTTATAAATAATATGGTAGTTAAAGAACCTATTATTACCTATAATAATAAAAAGATACTATTAAAAGTAAGAAAATTTATGTTAAAATATTTAATTAACATTAATAAAGTACTTATAAACTTTAAGCTAATAGATTATATTATATTAATATTAAAATTAAAGTTCTATTATTAAATAGTTATTATAATAGAATTTATTTATAAAACGTATAAATAAAAGCCTATTAAAGCGAGAATACTTAAGATTTTAAAATAAAAAACGTGTAAA
This sequence comes from Metarhizium acridum, assembly GCF_019434415.1. Taxonomy (NCBI): domain Eukaryota; kingdom Fungi; phylum Ascomycota; class Sordariomycetes; order Hypocreales; family Clavicipitaceae; genus Metarhizium; species Metarhizium acridum. The sequence continues at coordinate 741,130 of NW_027094030.1, read as the reverse complement.
AATTAAAATAATATAAGATTCTTTTAGGGGTTAATAAACTATTATAAGGTATAAATTAAGGAATACGCTTAAATAATAAGCTTAATTATTAAATTATTAAGAAAGAATATAAAATAAAAATAAGGTAAAGCTTAATAAATAATAATAAAAACCCTAAAAATATAATAATAAAAGCCCTTATTTTTATAACACTTAATCTCTTAAAGAATTATAAAGAGATTATATTAATAATTAATACTAGTAATATAAGATAAGAATACGCTTTATTATAAATTATTAAAGGGAAACGTTATTTAATAAGGTATAAAAGTAAAATGTAAATAGAATTTAAAAAGAAGTATAATATTATAAAATAAGAGTATAAAGCTATTATTTATACTTTAAGAAGGCTTAAAATACATTTATATAATATTTACTTTATTTTAAAGATTAACTTTTAAGTTTTAGTCTATTAAATTAATAGAGTAATTAATAATATATTAAGCTTACTAATTATTAAATAAATTAGCTATATTTTATTATTTAATTTTACAGCTAAATATATTCTTAGAGCTACTAATAGAATTACAAATAGACTCTTAAGAAAAGAGCCTAGCCTATTAAATTAAATAAATTAAAAAGTTAAAGAAAATATAAAGGATTTTATTAACCTTTATTTAAACGTATTAACGTTTAAGTTAAAGGAGTATAAAAATTACTTATTAAAGTACCTTTAAATTATAAAATTTCTTTTAACCTTAAAAAGATTAATTAATCTTAAGAATAATAAATATAAAAAGCTAAAAATAAAAGCTAAGTAATTCTTTATAGAAAATAGTTAGCTTTAAAAGAGATTAATTAGAATAATAAAGGGACTAATATTAGTAATTAATAAAGTAAACTATTAACGATTAATAATTAAGAAAATCCATGAAACTATAGGTTATAAGAGCGCTAAGGTAATTTATTAAGTAGTTAAGTAATAGTATTAATAGTAAATAATATAGAATATAGTTAAAGAAATAATAGTATATTATAAGACTTACTAGTAATTCGTACTATAATAGCTATAAGAGATATTAATACTAGTAGCCTTTAAGAACCCTATAAGTAAAATATATATTAATACCTAATATTTACTATTAAATTATAGTTTTAGCTACTTACTTAAAGTTAAGTGTAATCTTATAAGCTAGGTTAAAGTAAAACCTATTTATAAAGTAAACGTATTAATAGTAAGAAAGTTCTTAAATAAAATACTTATTAGATTTAAAGTTTATAAGTATATTATTTATAATAATAGCCTAAAAATATAAGATAATTTAAGGGAAGCTCTTAAGAATATTAAGGCTTATAGAATTTAAATATTTAAATATAACTTAAAAGCTAACGTAATTATAAAAGCTAGGTATTAGTCTTTAGCTTTAATTATATTTAAGATAAGAGAATTAGCTGGGAAATAGCACTAATATTTAATAAGAGTATTATTAATAAATAGGATAATTATTTAAGTATTTTATAGGAAATTTACGTTTTATTTTATTTATAAATAAAAGCTTATATTACCTTTAAAAGTTAACTTTCTTACCTAAAAGCTAATTAAATAAAATAAAATAAAATTAAAATAAAATCTCTTTAAAGTAAGAGTATACTTATTATAATAAAAAGCGAAAGATATTATAAAAGCTAAGAAATAAGTGTATAAGTTTAAAAGAAAACTAATTAAATAAATTAACTACTTATAAGCTAGGTTAATTAAGAAAGATAAAGATTAATTAAATTTAAACAACCTTATACTTATTTATAACGTTTAAAGGAGTATTAATATATTTATAATTAAAAAGCTTATTATAAGATAAAATAGCCTATTTAAAATTATTAATCGCGTTATTATATTTAAAGCTTATTAAATTAAAACGTTATATAAGATTATATTAAGTAAAATAATCTTAGGTAACTATTTAAAGAAGTTTACGCCTAATAAAAACGGTTAATAGTTCTTTATAATAAATAATTAGCTATTAAAAGAATAAAAAGAGATAAACTTAAACGCTATAAAGAGTAATAAAGAGATTAAAAGACTTTACTTAAGCTAATTTACCTATAATATAAGTAATTAAATAATTAAGATTAAAGATAAAGTTAACCTAGCTAAGAATTAAGCTAAAAAGCTTAAAGATAAGAAGGTAAAAGTTACGCTTTTACTTAAATAATACTTATAATAGTACCTTAAAATTAAATTACCTCTTATTATAGCTAAGAAAAGAGATAAGTTTATCTTAATAAATATATTAATTAATTAAAGCTAAGAACGCTTATTTTAAAGATAAAACTATTATTTTCACTTATTTTATTTTAAGAAAAAAGCTATAATTAAAGTAAGAGATAAAAGTTAAAAGAAAAAAGATTAGTAAATATATTAATAATATTTAAGTACCCTTAAAAAGTAAGGAAACGTTAATTAAAGGAGAAATAAACGCTTAAAATAAGAGATAAGAGATAATACTTATATTAAATATAAGTAAGCTAATAAAAGGACTATTAAAATAGCTTAAAAACCTAAGAACTTACCTTTATTTTAACTTATATAAATTAATATTAAAAATTATAAAAGCTTAATAAGAAATATATAACTTTACTTTAAAAACTATATAATTATTATATAAGACTTATATAAGTATAACTTTAATATAAGCGGTTTTAATTCTTTATAATTAAATAAGGCTTAAAAGTATTAGGTTTTAGCTTAAAAATAAAAGCTATTTTATTATTATTTATAATTAATAGTATTAATTATTAATAGACTTAATCGTTTAATAATTAACCCTAATTATAAGTACTTAAAGCTAAAATAATTAAGAGTATAAAGAGATTAAATAATCTAGTATATTATAAGAATAATTATAGGCTAAGAAGGTAACTATTAAATTAATCTACTATATTAACTATAAAGAGCGAAGCGAATAAGCCTTATTACCTTAAGATAAAACTCCTTATTAAGAAGCTTAATATTACCTAAACCTTTTATAAATTATAACTAATAAGAGATACTATAAAGTAAATTAAGTAAGCTAAGAGAAGTAAAAGATATTAATATTAAGAAAAGATAATATAAGCATTTAAAAGAGAGATAAAAGTTAATAAAATAAGATATAAATTAATTAATTATATAAAGTAAAGCTAAAGTACTAGTAAAATATAACTTATTTTACTTATATCTTAAATTTAGCGTTCTTCTTTATCTTCTTATTAAGTTTCTTAATTATCTTATAAGTAATAGCTTTAATAAGTCTTATTATTATAAGAATAAGGGTAATTAATTATAATACGTAAAGCGTTCTTTAAAGTAATATAAGGTAAAATATTTAAATTAATATATACCTTAATAATTAAAGATAAGTAATTCTTTTTAAGAAAAAGCTTAAATAAAAAACTATAATTAAAATTATAAGGCTTATAAGCTAAATATAAATATTATTTATAGAAAGTAATATAAGAGCTATTTTAAATATAATTATTATAAGACTTATATAAATATATTCTAAAGAATATATAATTATAAAAAGAAGTTATAACGTATTCTTTAAATATAATAATAGTCTTCTTAAAGAAGTTAAAGTAATTAAAGTATGAAATATAATTTAATCTCTTATATAATAAAATAAGTAAAGTATAAACGCGCTTAAGGTAATTAATTATAATTAAGAGAAATTAATCATTTAAATAAGCTATTTTAATAGAAATAAGAACCGCATTATAAGGCTAATAGTAGAGTATTTTTTAGTATAAAAGATTATTATCTTTAAGCTTACTAAGAATAAACTAATAGAAATAATTAAAGGGCCTTATTTTACCTTAATAGCTAGCTTTATGTAAGGGAGTACCCTTTAAAGGCTTTATACGAATAGTTATCTTAGTATATATAAGAGCGTTATTTTATTTAAGGTTATATTTACTATAGATCTAAAAGTAAAAGGCGTATTTAAGTTAAAGAAGGTTAATATACGCTTAAAAGAAACCCTAATTAAATAAAAAGAAGTAAAGTACCTAGTAAATAATAAGAGAATTAGCTTAAAGCTTATTATTATAAGCTTATTAAATTTTAATAATAATAAAGAATATAAATTTATCTTTAAAGATTATCTTTAAGATAATTAAGATAACGTTTAAAAGGTTCTTATAAATATAATAAACTTAATTACTTATAATTAAATAATTAAGAGATAAAAAAGAGAGATATTAAAAGAAGAGAGTTATAAAAAAGAAAAACTAATAGCTAAGTAAAATTAGGTAAAAAACTATATAGTAATTTATTATAAAGTTTAAACGAAGCACTTAAGGCTATAACCTTATATACTATAAGTATAAAAAAGTACTCTTTATACCTCTTAAGAATTTAATCTTCTTACCTTTTATATATATTAATATCTTTTCTTCTCTTTAATATAATATAGCCTTTATATCTTCTCTTTTTAAAGCTTTATAACCCTTAATATTATTATTATTAAAAGTATTATAAAGCTTTCTTACTTATTATTTTATATAATATTAGGTTTAAGCTATTAAAGATTAAATATTTTAGCTTACTTACCCTTTAAATCCCGCTTATAAGATATAAGAAACCTTATAAGAAGATATTTAGGTATTAATTAAATTAAGTATTTAAGCTTTTTAAGCGTTCTTAATTAAGAAAGGTATCTTTAAGGAAATTAAACTTATAAAGCATTTAATTATAGCTACTTAAATGTAAGTATAAGCTAACGTTACTAAACTAGAAAAGAATTAAGTATACCTATTTTTAAAGATTAAGAACGTAATTATTATTATATATAAAAGAACGTACTTTATATATACTAGTAAGTTTTATATAAAAAGAAAGAAACCGCTTATTAAGTAAAATCTTATTAACCTTTACCTCTTTTAACTACTATTATATTAACCCTAAAAGTAATAGAATTATAAGCGTAAAGTTTATAAGAACTTAAAAATCCTTAATAAGTATTATAAAGAACTATTACTTATATTTATAATAATATTTAAGAAGTTATAGAATAATTACTTAATAGAAATTTATAAATTTATAGCTAAAAGTTATACTAAGAAAGGGTTAAACTATTAGCTAAATTAGTTTAAACTAATAATAATAGGTTATATTATAAGAAGAGAAATTAAAAAGGTTTTTAACGTTATATTACACTTATTTATTATATAAGCTAGGTAACTTATTAAGTAAGAATTATATAAATTAATTAATAATAAGGTTAAAAGACTTAATAATATCTTAATAAATATTATATATAGTATCTAATATAATTTATAAGATATTTATATATACTAAAAGAAAATACAATTCTTTATAAAGTTCGTATACTTTCTAGGCTATTAAATATACTCTATATTTAATTATAAGCGTAAGATATTATACGTATTTAACTCTCTTATAAGAGGTAAAAATTAACGTTTTAAGTAGTTTATTAAGGGATAATAATAAGTACTTTAATTACTAAATTACCCCTATAAGTTTAAGTATATTCTAATATTATATATACCTTAAATAAAAAACTAGAAATATAATTACACGTGCTTAATATTCTTAATTAATTACTTTAAAGAACTTATAAGCTATTACTTAAGTAAGATAATAGGATAATAAGCTAAATTAAAGAATATTTATACCTAAGAAATAATAATACTTAAAGAGAAAACCTTAGCTAAAAGTAATTATAAATTATATTTAAGAGATTAATTATATTTATTAAAGAAAAGCCGCGTTATAAATAATAAAAGAGTAAATAAGGTCTTATAAATTTTATGAGATATAGCTGTAAATAAGCTTAAAGTATACCTTAAAGTAATAAGAGAGAAAGATAATAACCTTAAATTCTTAGGTTAAAGTCTTTATAAAAGTAAAGGTAAATTATACGCGCTTATAATAAAGAAGAATACTATTATATTAATTAAAGGCTTTATTCTAAGAAACACTTATATTAGCTAATAAAAATACAATTATTTAAGGTTAATTAAATAAACTAGAATTAATAAGAATATAATTATATTTAGAATATAATATTATATAAAAAGAACGTAACCTAGAATTCTAAGAGAACACCTAATTACTTATAATAACCTATAGTAATTAGTTATTAGGCGTGAGATTAATATAATTATTAAATACTTTAAGGTTATAAGAGATTAAATAAATAAGAAAGTTATTAACCTTATAAAAGTTTTAAGAAAGGTTAAGAAGAATATTATTATACTAAACCTAAAAAAGATACCTTAATAGTAAAGTTTTAATAACTTTAATTAAGAGAGTAATAATAAAGAGAATAACATTTAAGATTTTATAACTTTAAAGCCTTTAAGATTAATATTAAGGAAATAAACGAATTAACTTTTATTATCTAATACTAGTTTATCTCTTTTTTTACTATTAATCTATAAAAGCTTTATTAAAGAAGAGAAAACAATAATATTAAATTAGCTTTTAACTATTAAATAACTCTTTAATTACTTAGAAGACCTTAAAGAAACTAAGAAAGCTAAGAAAGAAGTAAAAATTAATATTATATTATTAGCTATAAAAAATAAATACTTTAATTATAAAGAAAATATTTAAGAGGTAATTTTAAATATAATAACCTTTAATTAAAGTAAGGCTCTTATAGATTAAGTAAGATATTATTATCTCTCTTTAACTTAAAAGACTACGTGTAATATAATAGACCTTTTATAAGGGTACGTATAAGAATAATTAGTGTATAATAGATTACCTATAGGTATAAGCTTTATAAACTTAATTTTAAAAGAACTAATATAAAAAGAGTTCTAGTATAATATTATTAAACGCTATTAATTATTCTAAAAGGTAACCGTTAAATTTATAGAACGCTACTTTATAAGAGCTTTTAAGAGACTAAAACGTTTTAACGTTATAGAGAAAAAAGAAAAGGAGATTAAGCTAATAACGTTAAAGACTTTAAAGCTAAGTAAAGAAATAAGGGAGCTAGAACTATAATTAAATAATTAGTTTATAGGTTAAAGAATTATATAATAGATTTACTTAATTATTATTACTTATTATTAACTTATAAAAGCGGTAAGCTTTACTCGTTTAAGAAGGATTTATATAGTAGTATTTATGCTTATAAGTTAAAGAAAGTTAAATAGTATATTTAATTATAGCTATATTATTAGTATAAGAGAATAAGTACATGTATAAGTTTTTAATTTAATAAGTTTCGCCTTTATAATTAGTTTTATAATGTCTTTTACTAATATTTTTTTAAGTCTTTTAATTAGCCTTATATAAGCCTATACTACGTAGCCAGACCTCTAAATGTATTGTATTTTTTGTAGTTTTTACTATACTATATTGTATTGTATTGTATTGTAATATATTACAATACATTACAGGATACGAATACCTATAAATGTATTATAAGGCTATAAAATATCTAATATTATAAATAAATGCTTATATAAGCATATTATATATTAAAATAAAGCTAAAAATTACTTGATTTTAGATCTTTAAAAACTAACCTTCAAATGTGGATATTAAGCGAGATATTAAGCTTTAAAGTTATGTCTTAAAATAAAAAGTAAGTAAAGCGGGGCGAATTTTCAATTGCTTATAACTTTTTAAGATAATAACTTATAGTAGGAAAAAGTGGGGCATTTTAAAGAGCTAGTTTAGCTCTTTTTAATGATATAAAATTTTCCTTTATAACCCTTATAATTAGCCTTATAATCTTTAGTTTAAGAAAACAGGGGTTTTTTTTACTTATAATACATTTATAGGTATTTTAGTTATGTAATGTAATGTATTTAAATACAATACATGAAAATACAATACAATACAAAATACAATATACAATACACTTGTATTTACTATATTTGTAAGAGCTTTGTACGTAGCTAAATCGTTTAAGTTATTTAAGTACTCGTTTACACTTATAATAAGCTATAGCTTATAATACGTGTAATTAGAATTACTAGTATTTTAAAAGCATTTAATTACTCTATTTAAATTAATTTATTGCTTATTTAAGGACCTTATTATCCTTAAGAAGTGAGTTATAGGAATTAGAAAGTAACTAGATCGCGATACCGCGTATAGAGTTATAGGTGTGTGTGTGTATCGCGTTTAAGCTAATAAAGTAATATAGTATAGTAAAATTACACTATAATACACTACACTAAAATTCACTAGAAACTATAAAACTACACTACTTTTAATGCTCTGGTTATAGGCTAATTAAAAATCTCTAAAATACTTGTTAAAGTATTTAAATTAGCCTATTCTTACGTAGTTAAGCTAGTATCTTTAAAAGCTACTAAATTCGTTTTTTTTTGTAATATTTTAATAGGTTCTACTAATAAAATAGCTGTGTAAAGTATTTTATAGGTTGAATTCCATCTTATTGCGTTTGCTAATATAAGTAAAGTTAATTATTAATACTTATTATAACTTATTAATATTAATAATAATATTTATAAGCTTTAAAAGCTTTAAATAATATTTATAAGCTTTTAAAGCTTTAAATAATATTTATAATATAGAATTAATAACTTACTTAATAGTATTTTTATAAGATTACTATTTTTAGTAACAAATCCTTTATCTTTAGCTTCTTTTAAAGCTTTTAACTATTATAAATAAAGTTATTAGTTAATTTTAATAAGAATAGCTATTCTTTTAACTTTTCTAATAATTCCTATTTTATAATTAGCTTAAATTATATATAATAACTTAAAATAAGTAATATAAGTTATAATAAATACCTGAAATTAAATTATTAAATTTTATTCTTTTTTTAGCAGATAAATCGTTAAATTCTTCGGTAAAATAATGTAAGAATTCGCTATTTATATAATCTTTAATATTTTTAATATTTATTATTTTATTAATAAATATAAATATTATATCTTTAGCTATTATATTTAAAATATAGGCTATATATTAAATATTTAAAGGCTTTTTATACCTTTTAAAATATAAGTTTAAAAAAGAAGATAAAAAGGTATTATTATTAGAACTATTATCTTTAGTAAAGCTATAATTAAAAAGTTAGTAAATTAATATTATTTTATATATAATTATAAACTACTAACCTTATAATTTCTTTAGGGTTTATATTATATTTAGTTAATAATTCATTGAAAATTAAATTAATTAAATAGCTGGTATAACTAGTAGGTAAATATTTAAATCCTTAACATATAATTAGCTTTTAAATTATAATAATAATAATATAAATATAAGAATACTTACCAATTAAATAATATTCTAAGTTAAATTAGAGGTTTAACTAATTAGTTATAACCCTTAAATATAATTTAGAATTAATAGAAGTTTAAATATTAAGTTAAATAAATATAAAACCTATTTTATTAAGTTAATTTTAAATTTTATTTATTATATTCTTTTTTATATTAGAATGTAATATTTTCATGTAAGATATAAGGCCTTTATAATAAAAAAAGCTAATATTATAACTAAAATAACTTAATATTAGTATGATATATAATAATATAAGTTATATTATATATATTAATATAATAATATAAACTTACTTATAATAATAACTTAAAAGCTTTTTAAAGCTTTTAGTAGTTATAATAGTAAAAGATAGGTTATTTTAAAGCATAAATTTAAGAGCTAATATAAGAGTAATATCGTTAGAAAATCTATTACTACTACTAGTAATAGTATTATTTTTAGGTCTTTTATTACTTCTTAAAAAGCTAGAAAAGCTAGACTCAATTAAAAAGTCGGAAATTAAAGGTGATTCTATAATAACAGGGACTATTTATAAGTATATTAGTAAATTATAAGTTTATAATATTATAAATATATAAATTAATAATATAATAAGATATAAAATAATAAAAGAAGTAACTTACTAGTTATTTTATCGTTTTCTTCGGCTTTTAATACTATAATAGTAGAATGTTTTTTTCTATAATATATTAAACTATTAAAGGATTAAAAACAGCTAGTTAAGCAGGTAAAAGTAAAGTTACAGCTTAGCTAGCTGTAAAAAAAGGTGATTTCTCGTGGTTTTTTTAAATTAACTACTAAAACCTTATAAGAAAAAAGGTTATGTTAAATAATATATAGTTTTATGCGAAATTAATAGCTTTTATTATTTATATAGTCTTTTTTAGTTAAAGTTTACTAAGAAAAGCTTAAATTATTTGTAATAATAAGAGGTGTAATTCTAAGAGGATTTTAATCTATTATAAAGGTAAGTTTTAAATAATAAAAAGTTTTTATAAGATGGCTTAAATTTAAGGCTATTTAATAATAAAACAAGTTTAAATAAAAGTTAAGTATTCGTAAAGTTATAAGGGTAAGAAGATTAATGTAAAAAAAGAAAGGTTTTAAACTTTAAAGTAAGAGAATATAATTAATAAATAAAATAAATTTATAATATAAACGGTTTTAAAAACCTTAAAATTTAAGCATTTTTTTAATGCTTAACTTACCTCTTAAACATATATATTCGTGTAGGAAATAATAGAATAGTTTTACGAGAAAATGTAATTATAGTAAAATAGTTAAAAAAGCTAGTATACTTATAATATATTAAAGGCGTTATATTATATAATAATGTGCTATTTTATCACTTAAAACATGTATATATAGCTTATAGGAAATCTTTATATCTTAAAACTTTAACTAAATATAACTTCTAGAATACTAGACTTATAATTATATAACTAGTATTAAATTAAAGGGCTTTTTAAGGGCTATTAATTAATTATAAGCTTATAAATTTTAGTTAAGTATTCGTAGAGATATTAGGAAATAGAAATTATAGCGTTTTTTATTAAAGTAAGGTAAAATGCTATAACGTTTTACCCTAGTTAACTTACCCTATTAAATACCGCGGCTATTATCTTTATAACTAATAGGTGAAATTAAGTGGGGTTAATATTTTTAAATAGCTAAGATTATAAGCTTTAAAATAATACTACTCTTATTTTTAAACTTCTTTTTTTTATAAAGTTATAATAGTTTTAATATATAGAATTAAAAAAACTTAAGAATAAAGTTTTTAATATTTATGTTAATCTTTATATATATAAAATTAATTATATTAAATATATATCTAAGCTTATAAAATACTTTATGATATATGAATTAATAATATATATAATTTTACTTTAATATAAATAATATATATTAATTAAATTAAAAAACATATATAATTATATATAAAATAATTTATATAAATTTTATTAAATATATATCTAATAAAGTTATACGTTTTATATTAATAAGCTATTAAGATAACTTATATAAAATATAAAAATACTTATTACTTATTTTTATAGATTTATTTTAATTAAATAAAATATAAATAAAAACTAAAAATATTTTAAAATATTATTTACATATAATTAAAGTAAAAAAAAAATATTTTAAATTTTTATATTAATTACATATATTATATATATATAAATAACATTTAAAAAGCATTTATTTCTTATTAAATACTTAAAATAAATTAAGTTAATATCGTTATTTTTAGAATTCTTTAAACTTTAATATTTTACTTATTAATTAACTTATAAAGGATATTCTTATAGCATTATAATAAGCTAAAACTATAGTATTTTTTAGTTATTTCTATAAGCTTATAAGTCTACTTTTAAAGCTCTTATAATTATATATTACACTATAAATGTAATTATAGTATAGTTAAACTACATTAAAACTATAAAAACTACACTACATTAAAAACTACACTAAAAAACTACATGTAGTATAGTTTTTTTATTAATACTCTAATACCTATAAACTTAAAAGCATTAATAAAAAAACTATACTATATATAGTTTTTTAGTGTAGTTTGTAGTGTAGTGTAGTTTTTATAGTTTTAATGTAGTTTAATTACACTATAACTACATTTATAGTATAATATATAATTATAAAGGGAAATTTTAATTATAAATATAACGTTAATTATAAGACCTATAAGGTTATAATTATTATACTTAAATAAAGCTAATTTAGTTCTTTATAATGCATTAGTTTTTATATATATAGCTTATAAATTAAGCGAGTTATAATAGGTGAAATCTTAGCTAAAAATTAAGATTTACTTTTAAAAAATAAGAGATTAAAAGCTTAATATCTCGCTAAATATTTACATTTTAAGGTTAATTTTTAAAGATTTAAAATCACGTGATTTTTAGCTTTATTTTAATATATAATATACTTATATTAGCTTTTTTTTAATAAAACTTTTTTTATAATAAAATTTAAAAATAAAAAAGTTAAGTAAGAAATATAAAATTTATTATAATATAGGAAATAATATATATAAAAAGAAAGTATAAAATATTATTTTATATGAAAAATTTTAAGGTATTTAAATATATTATTTATAACTTCAATATATTTCTTATAACTTTAATATTTAATATTTTATATTTAAGTTATAGGGTAATATTATAAATATTATTATTTTATAAGATATTTATATGTAAATAATAGAAATTTTGAAATTTATTATACTTAAAATATTTTACTTATAATAATAATATAAAATAATACTTGCTTACTTAATATAATTCCCTTATAATTCCCTTATAATTCCCTTTTATTTTATTTTTATTAGTTTTTTAATCCCTGTTTTTAGCTTATCTAAGCTAGCTAATCCCTACTTATTAATACTAATATTAATAAGTAAATTTAGCTCTATTTTAGCTTATTAATTATATTAGCTAATAATAGCTTATAAATTAATTAATACTATATATTACACTAATTTTTAAAATGTAATATAGTGTAGTAAAACTACACTATACTATACTACACTAAAATTCACTAAAAACTACAAAACTACACTACTTCTAATACTCTAATAAACTCTTACTAAGTAAGCTTAAAAGGCTTAAAGCTTATAGAATAAAGCCTTCTTATCTTAGTATCTTAGCTTAAGGTATATTACCGCTAATTTATTAAGTCCTTTAAGGTGTTTAAATATTAAGTGGTCTCTTACTTAATAAGAAGAGTAAAATTTATTAAGCCTTTAGCTTATAAGCGTACACTTATTCTTAAAGTAAATAAAGTATTAGTTTATATTATAGCTTTAAGAAAACTTATTAGTTTATACTTTTACCTTAAACTTTACACGCTAGATTTTACGCTCTCTTTTAAGAAGTATTATTATATTTATAGTATAAATATAATGTTTTAGTTTTATTTTATCGTTTAAGTTACCTATATTAGCATATATAAGATTAATTAATAGTTAATACTGTTTTAAGTTATAAGAAGATTAAGGATTCTATACGTTAGGTTTAAGGTTAAGAAATAAATTAGTTTCGTTCTTAAGTTATAAATTTATTTTTATTATACTAATATTATTAAAAAAGTCTTTTGTGTTATTATCTTAGCTATCTTTCGTAAATATACTCTTATTAATCGTACCTTATTTTCCACGGTATAATATATTTAATAGAGTTTAATTTCACGTACTTTTACGTCTCTTATACTTCTAGACTTATAATAAACTTCTTAGCTTAAATTATCTTAAAGTTTAATAAGTTTTATTAGGGTAAAGTTAGTTTTAATATTCTTAACGTTTAAATAAGTAGTATTTATTAGAGCTTATAGATTTATATAATAGCTTATATAACCGGCTGCTTTTAATAAAGCCTTATTTAAAGAACGCCTAAGAAAAGCCGTAATAATATTACATTAAATCCGCTAGTTTATATATACCTAGTAAGTAGTTACATTTATATAGTATATAACTTATTAAAGTTATGCTTATATTATAACCGCTAAATAGAGTTAGTAAGCGAAATAGATAATAATTCTGTCTCTTCGTTAATACTAAAGTAGTGGTTATTAATAGCTTTTTTATTTAGCTTTTTATACGTAAAGACTCTTAAACGCGTTACTGTATATACCTATAAGAGAATTAGAAGTATTAGCTGTATTCTTTACCATTCGTTTAGAAAGATAAATGTATTATAAACCTAGTAATGATACTATACTAAATAAATATTATTAATATCTATTATAGGCTTTTTATTAATTAAAGTGTTAAGCTTATATTAAATTATAAGATAACTATTAATATACTATTTTACGCGTAAGTATACATTTTATAACGGTATTTAGCTGTTAAAGTGGTAGTGCTCTTACATCGTTAATCTCTTTATTTATCTAGGCGTTAAAGTTTATACTAATAGATTTTCGGTAAACTTAAAAAAGAATTCTTTTATATGTATTAACTATACTTCTTTTACGTATTTTACGATATGAATCTAGCATTTACTTTAAAAATGTTATAATATCTTCTTCAAAGGCATTTTTAAGGTAGTTAATATTACTAATAGACAAGTAGTTATAATGTCTAAGAGAATTAGATATCGCATCGTAATGCCACATTCTGCTATTAACCTTATCCACTTTATCTTCACACCATGCATGTTAACTTTGGTTGTATTGGCATAACGCTTTTAAACAACGCTATATCTGGCAAGTCGCGTCCGCTTTAATCGATAGTATTCAGGGGGGTGTTGAGCGCGCGAGGATTTGTTTTTTATGGCTATAGTTGCAATGCTCTGTCAAGATGGAGAAGAATGCCCAATAGCTCATGGGAACAGCAGGCAAAGTGGTTGCCTTCTGGTCATATACTATTCAGCGCAAGCGCCGGGCTTATGGGTCCCGGGCGGAGTGGCGCTGACATGATGGGGTGGGGCCGGCTTAATTAAGCCCGGCGACTTCGCAAATTGTCCTCCAAAAGCGGCACCCCCATCCTCCAAAACCTGACACCACGACCTCCATAAATGGAGGCATATTTGCGGTGAACCTGTACTTTTGTCGTAAAGTAAGTACTTGTAATATTAAATTACTATACGAGTGATGAAGTAGACATAATTTTATCTCATAGTAGTAATCTTTTTATAAAAATACTCGCTTCTATTTAGCACTTATTACTGGACAACTAAATTAATTGATTACTATTCTCAAAGAGAACTAAGTATATTAGTAGTAATATACATCAATGACCTGAGCTTTTGGCGACAAGACTCATCAGCCTCTCGGCGATATCGACTGCGAAATCGTCATCGTTAATCTCGCGAGCATCTTCAACTACCCGAATACCGCTGCCTTTTAATCCAAACTTTAACGTCTCAAATAGAACGCTATCGGCACGGGAGTCTGCAAACGGTCCTGGTGGAATTGAAATGCTGCTCACAGCACCCATTGGACGCTAAACTTCCACCATGGAGACATCCTTGGCGAATTGGCGGAGTTCACTCACAATAAACATGGTCACATCAGCACATTCGGTGTCTGAGGTTCGCATGAGAGTAACGGCGGGGTTGTTTGTACAGTTTCCGGTGTTTGTAACATGGTGAAACCGTCTCGAGTGGCCCAAAGTTCACCATATCCGCAGCGCCAACGGATATAATGTTGGGTACGCCCCTTTTCAATGCGGCTTCCAAGCGATTGGGGTCGGCGCGCATGTTCCCACCAGCAAGAAGATCGCATATCTCTGTCGTGGTGAGGTCCAGAATAGCATCGAGCCTGCCTTCTTCCACTAGCCGTTCCATCGATTTCCCTCCATGTCTAGTGGCGTGGAAAACATATATCTCCACGTCATAGTGACTCTCTAGATGACGCCTGACATTATCCACGCATGAGGTCGTGACTCCAAACATTGTTATGCCAATTCTAGTTCTCCCCCTTCCGGTCGTCATCGTTCGTGGG
The DNA here is from genome assembly GCF_019434415.1 of Metarhizium acridum. Lineage (NCBI taxonomy): Eukaryota > Fungi > Ascomycota > Sordariomycetes > Hypocreales > Clavicipitaceae > Metarhizium > Metarhizium acridum. Next base: position 725,403 of record NW_027094030.1, on the reverse strand, counting down.
TTTTCTCGTGCCAGTCTCCGTTCGTAGGAAAAGGCCATGCCAGCAATCGCGCCTGCTGCGTTCGAGAGAATCTCACATAGCAACTGATTTGTGCCGGCAATATCGACAACAGAGTACATGAGAGACATGTCTGTTTCCCCGACCACTGGGCCGGTACCACCCGATGCAACGGTACTGACAATGAGTTTGGAAAGGCCAAGAGGGACTGCGTCTCTCATTATGGCGGAGACAATGCTCGTACCTCCGGAACCGCCGGCTCCGATGATTGCGTGTATTTTGTCTATATGTAACAGGTCGCAAATGTATTTAGACACGCAGGGAATCACCTCATCAATTGCTTCGGCCCGGGGCCCGGGCAGAACATGACTGCCAGCTTCAGAATATTATTCCAGCAGTTGGGAACGTGATGTGCTGATGGCACAATCTGTCACATGCTCTCTACCACAGTCAACGAGTGTAATATGTGTTGGGGAAGGGAGACATTGAGATATGCTGGCGATGCCCTCACGAAGATACATGAACTCGTCCTCCTTAGTATCCAGCGTTCCAATTATGACAATGTGAGGCATTTTGAAATGAAATTGAGAAAGAGGTAGATGCGGGGGTGGTGTATGTTGTGGCCATGATTGCCGAAGCCACCAAAATGGGCTTGGTCACCACGCCTTACCGGTTCAATGCCGACGACGCCATCGCCATGACCCAGACGGGAGCGGATACTCTCGTCGCGTACATGGAATTAACGACCTCAGGAAAGATTGGGGCGAGAACAGCAAAGACTCTCGAGGCATGCGTTGACGAGATTCAAGAGATACGGGACGCGGCGGTTGCAATCAGAGAGGACGTCATCGTCTTGTGCCATGGTGGTCCCATCGCCAGGCCGAGGATGCGCAGTACATTCTCAAAAGCGTAAAGAGCCTTCATGGTCTCTATGGTGCTAGTTCCATCGAAAGGCTGCCGGTCGAGGTAGCTATACAGCGGGTTACTCAGAAATTCAAGGGGGTCAACTTATAATTGGTCAAATAGTAGACGAGCAGGCCGTTTTTGCAGAAGCGCGAGGAGGAAAGTTGAATAGATGTAATAAATCTAGGTGCCGCTCGCGAAACGTTTTACTATTTTGCTTTCAGGCCTTAGTTTGCTACTTCTAACCCTAAGTAAAATTATGATAGTACTCCTATCCTACTTCTTCAATACTAGACTACCTTCTATGCTTTAGTGCGTAAAGTCTGCTTAGTACTACTATCGCGAGTGGCAGATGCTCTCAAGACATCTTGGGAGACGAGGCCACACCAGTTGAATACACATACATACACATACACATACTTACTATAATTCATCTTGCTAGAATATACCAAGTAATTAGATATCGTTGCTAATTATGCGATGAGGCTTATGTCGCCTCCCATCAATTCTCCGGCCGTATGGCAGAGTTGGAGTGTGACCCGATGAATAGGCACCGGATTGATTAGACTCTGAGGCTCCAGAAGAAAGAGTCGTGAGGGTCCCATAAGACACGGCCCTCGCAAATCAAATACCAATGGAAAGAGACAATGGTGTTTCAATGGGCGGGTAAAGCTCGGCCTTGAAGTTTGTCTGCGGCAATTCTCACGCAGAATGGTCTTCAACAAGAAACGGCTCATGTCGCATTGTAGCCTAGCGGAGTGGAGGGCAATGGAGGGAAGATGACAATACACACACCTGCACAACCTTTGCATCTAGCTGACTGACCTATCCCAGATACCACTGGTGATTTCTCGTTGGCCCCTAAGACGGGACTAAGAGCCGTGTTCCTGATCAAAAATCATCCCCTCGGCGGATGGATACATGAGGAACATGAGTTAGCAAAGGGTCGCAACACCATAACCTCCTCGCTCGTATCATGATTACAAAAGTTGAGGATGAGGAGCGCTTAGACCCATTTCCAGCTAGAATGAACCAGACCCCACCATTTCTGTCGTGTTGGGTCGTAATTCAAGAAACCTTGGGAGTACATCTTGCCACGCCTTTGTCTTTTTGTTCCTAGCTAAGCAGATGTGTATTTCTAATAACAAGAATGCCAACCTGTAAACTCTCAGTCCACGATACACTTTATCACTACGCACTAATATCTTGAATGGATTGAGATCGCCACGAGTAAACACGGGCACACCCCAGTCACTATCCTGATGAGAGACCATGTTTCTAATCCCTTTCCAATTTTGATTGTCTTGGCGGTCTGGGTGATGGTCCGGTTGCAACCCTTCGCGGAGCCAACAGTGAAACTCCCAACTTGATGCACAAGGTCCAAGCCTGGGGTTTGTTTGGGGAATCCTAGAATCGCGCAATGTCCCGCCTGTACAGCTCTGGTTTCATGCCCGGGGGGGTTGAGAGCGCGAAGCTCTTTGATAGTTCGTCCAAGCTGCGTGAGGACGTTGCCAGGCTCCTCATCGGATAGTCTGCAAAGCGCCGCTGCGAGGGATTCGCCACGCATTTGTTGCACCCAGAAAGCTGGTATCATCCGGACGACCTGTATAGCCATGTCCAAAGGAAAATGTGTGGTTAATTAGCAAGGATCATAGTACAATGATAACCCCGGCAGAGAATACCAGAATCACGGAAAGATATCACCTGGAGCTAGACCGCTAGGAGGCAGAGTAAATACATATATGCTACAAGTAAACTCAACAGACATAATTCGATACAAGACAGATACTCGATACAAATATGAATCTTTCGTGTACGTTCTCTTCTCTGCACACTGCGTCAAGCACGTCCATTGACATGCTATTTTTCCAACTTGGTCTGCAGCGGAGATAAAGTGCTTCATTGACAAGCGGCTCGACGATCATCCAGCGTCTTGAATTTGGCGATGACGTGTCGGTGTTGTTTCTCTGACGCCTCTGAATAATACATCTGATTGAAGTCTTCAATCAGATTCTGATAATTTTGCACGTTTTTACTTTGAGAATTTCGCGCAGTCGTCTTCCAATCTACCGACTGCCAAGTTTTACGTGCTATGGATATCGGGCTGACGCCTAGATTCTTCCTTATCATCTGGATGCCGTGGGGTCCCAGTTGCCTGCGCGCTTCGGGTGCTAAGAATTTGCCGGCATCACCCGCTCTTGCTGTCCGGATTTGGCTCAAGGTATCGTAAGATCGTTAAACACATCTTTGTTGTTGATCTTATCTGATTGGGTTATTTTGATTCTTCCATTGTCAGCCGTTATCCCCAATTTCAGGACCGTTTCTGGATATTTCGCACTGCCATCCTCGAGGATATTTTGTCTGAAGTAGTCTTTCACCTTACTAAGAGATGACTGTGGGCGCGACATGTAGGATATGTGACAATCGACGGTTCCTTGAGTGACAAGCTTCCCGTTCTTTCAAACAACCCAGGCGTGGGGTACGTGCTGCTGGATCCATGCTTTACGAGTTCTGCGAACTTGCATCTGCCTCCATTCGCACCACGGCATGCCTGCCAATTATTTTTCTGCATAAGCTCTGACTTTTGTCCCAGCCACAGACCTGAAACCAACTGTTTGACCCGCATTTGGCTTCAGTGAGTCGACCTCGTAGGCTTGGAAAGCTCCCACTGTTTCCGGGCATCCCGCATATCCCCCGGCAAGGGCAGAGGCAGCAAGATAGCCAATAAGTATGAATAAAGTAGTTTGCATTGTTAAAATTGAGTTAAATTATATCCGATTGGGGGCTCTTAACTAAAGTAGAAGCAACGCAAAGACGGCATTTAGTTGCGAATCTTGTTAAAAGTCTGCGGACCAATATTACCAGGTCTTCCATCTACGCGGCCATTTTTTTCGTTCCATAACGCACTTACCAAAGCAAACCAGTCTGCTCCTTGCATTCGAGAACCTACCATCCAACCCTGTCCGATTACCACCCGTGACCTAACAAGCTTGATAGAGTAGGGTCCCCTTGTTCTATCAGCGATCCAAGCATTCTACGAGAGTTATTGTTAATAGATTATAAAGGTGTTAGCGAGGGGTAAAGAATATGAACTTCTGTATTTCTCCTCTTGGGAAATCAGGTACCTACTCCCCCAACATCTTTGCAACTCATACTGTATTGGTTGTTTGACCCCCCTGTGAAGTCACGGGTGGTTAATCAAACAGGGGCCGGAGTGTACATCGGAATGTGAAAATGCAACATTGAAACTATTGTGGGCTGAAACCACTTCTTTTCCGGTCAAATAATACTTCAATGTACGCTGGGCGGATTGGGGAGAGGGGCCGGACGCCAAGCATGCGGCCCAAGGGCTCAAATGTCTGGTTCTCTTTCTGACGGTACTTTTAGTTATAAGTCCCCAGACAAGAGTCCATCACCCAGTTCTTAAGCCGGTTGCTGGATCTATTGCCCTAGCTGTGCACCAGCACAAAAGAGGTTGCGCATTCAGGATACCAAGAACGAGGAACCGGTCTCCTTTCTCTTGCAATGACAACTTTAGACCTAGTTCTGGCTTCACGGCTATCTTCCCCTTACTTCTCAGGTTATTATCTCTCTCTCTCTCTTTTTCGACTCGCACGCTTTGACCGGCATTTTGCGTGAGCCAGTAAGGTCATTATATGGCTAGCAATACTCGTCCTCATTCTATCATTTTCCCGGCCAGTCTTGGGCAATGGGCATGCTCAGCCAGACGGTCCAACAGGGCTCTTAGAGCGGAGTGGCGAGAGTGTAGAGCTGTGCAAATGGCTTGAGGCCAATCAGCGACTGGAACCTGCGCTCAAGGCGTGCCCTGGCGTGCCCTTTGATGTGCTCAGATGCATTGAATGACAACACTGGCGCTGGATGGCTCTTGTCGTCTGATCCATCCCGACTCAAATGATGCAATGAGACGAAGCTACTTGACTTTTTCGTTAAAACCCGGGGTGTCGGGGATCATTGAGACGCAAAAATCGGCATCCGAACTTGCACTGCTGACTATGGCATAGACAAGTCTGCAGATCGGGGCGCAGGGATTTGTCCAAAACCGAACCATGTAATTGTTCAATCCACCGTTTCGTTGTCTCATTCTACACTCGGACAGAGCGCTAAAGTAAATAATTTAATTAACAAAGCTTCTATTATTTAAAATAATACAAGTTCTTACTACTTTAAGTTGTATTTATTTTTGAAACAAGTTAATATCATAGATCCGAGCTTAAAGCTCAGGTTTATATCATTAACCGGCGGGCTCATACCGGACCCGTGACAGATACGTTTTAGATAAAAGGGGATTTACTCTAGGAGAGCAGAGGGTAGATCTGCCCTTTTCCTTATTTGTTCTTGAATTTACTATTACTTTTAGTGACGCTTACGCGCAGGCGCACAATTCTTGGCGAGGAGGAGGACCAGCCAACCATGATGGAATGGATACATTATTCGTGGGAGCCGGCCCTAAGCGACGGGCCGAACGTTCCACGACTCTCCGTCTTACCCCAGCCTCGCTTCGTCCCGTGCCGGACTAGGCCAAATCTGGGCATCACGGCGTTCAAGTACAATGTACCCCAGCTCTCGGCCAAGCAACAACCGCCTCGAAGTTGCCCATGTGGAGGCGACTGAGGGGCCGCTTATGGCCTACAGAGCATCTACATCCCGGTTGGCTCTTATGACAGCGGTGCAGCCCAGCTCGAGACCAGAAAACAGCGTCTATTATTGGACGTGACTAACGACATTGAAAGTTGGTACGTATTCTGTACGGAGTACTCCGTACCACAACCCGACTTCTTTGTGTCCCGCCCCAGCCCAAAGCCTACTGATTGCGCCTTGCCGACAGTTCAGCTCGTTCGATATGCTCCTGCCATTGCCACTGCTGCTGTCGGAACAAGGCTCAAGTCTCGTGCATTGCCTTGCCGGAAATACGACCTCGTAGTGTACCATCCTGCGGTGGGATCTACATGACCTGAACCGACTTAAGTTTCAATGACGGCTCACTGCGATGCTGATGTGTTTCTTCATCAGATGGTCGCCGGCCGTAACATTGAAGAGTGTGCCGTCTCTGCATGGCCGTTCCTCCCACTTGATGCTCGTCCGTCCTGCAAAAAAGCACCTCTTCTTTTCCACTTTGCATCCCTCTTCCACCGAGATGACACTCCAGCGCAGAGGCCCCGGACAAACACTCGAGAAAAGAACAGCCTAACACGCAGCTCAGAACCCCCCCTTCGTCCAACAGAGGTAGGAGACGAACATGGCTCACTACCGCGATAGCCTCGTCGCCTGCACCGTCATCCTCCTCGTCTTCAACAGCGTTGCCGTGGCGGCCCGGTTGTACTCGCGGCTGCGCATCACGGAATCGTTTGGCGCCGACGACGTGATGCTGTGTTTGACTTATGTGAGGATTCGTGACGCCCCAGTTTGACCAAGCTAGTGCAAAGGACCTTTGCTCGGGCGGCTACATTCCCTCCGACATGACGGTCGTACTGATATCCGGCCTCTTGATTTAGTTGGGCTACATTGTCCTGTGCGGCCTCAGCTTCACGGCCTTGCACTACGGCTATGCGGCCGAGGACGACAAGCCGTACTCGACGCTGCAACCGTACTATAGTCCCGACAAGGCAAAGCAGGTTCGCAGCTCTCCACCATGGCAGACGTGCCGTTGCAAGCCTGCCCTCTGTCGCACCCAGACCTAGTCCGTTGACTGTCTACAGTTCTACTTCGCCAACCAGCTCGTCATCTACATCGACTCCGGTCTGATCAAGCTCGCTGTGGCGCTCGTGCTAATGCGCATCGCCACCACGAGGGCCGTACGATGGCTCCTCATCGGGTCCATGGGTGTCGTGGTCGTTTGGACCACCGTCATGACCATCTACTCGTCCCATCTCTGTGCCAAGGCCGGCACGAGCAACTACGCCGGGTCCAAGACGTGCAACATTGTTGGGTATTTCCGCACAACTACAAACATTGTCATTGATTATTTCTACGCGCTGCTGCCGGTGTATATCCTCTGGAATGTCAAGATGCGGTTGGTTTTGAAGCTGAGCGTCGTGTTTCTGCTGGGGCTGGGCATTTTGTGAGTCGCATGCCGCCGTGTACCCCTACCGGGTTGGCGTGTATAGCAGAGCCAACTCTCTTCGCTCGAGGCTGTTGAAAGTCGCCCACCAACTAACATGCCGTCCCTGCTCAAGTGCCAGCGCTTCCACCATTGTCAAGCTCGTCATCATCATCCGCCTCAACCACGCCGTGGGCGACGAGGCCCAGCACCTGCATTACCAGCTCCTCCTCTGGGCCGACGCCGAGCTGGGGCTGGCCATCTTGGCCGCCTCGCTGGCCGCCGTGCGCCCGCTGCTGGCCAGGCTTCACGTCCCCGGCCTGAACAAACACAGCGCGGACCGGTCGTCGTCGGCCCGCAAACCGGTCAGCAGCAGCGAGGCGATGGGCCCGTACAGGGAGATTCACGACGCGAATCCAGTAGTGAAGGGCGGAACGAATGCGAGCAAGAGCTGTGTCCAGCACCAAGTGGTGACTGACATTGAGAGTCACGAGATGGGGCCCTTGGAGCCGGGCAGCATGAGAGTAGGGGCTGAGCAATGACGGGTTCGTGGGCAGGGCTCCGATGAGCGTCACCGCGTTCGAAGCACCGACGTTGGTCAATACAGTTGATCCATGGTCGTCGCACGCGCATCAATGACAGTGGACACCAGACCTCTGCTTGGTTGTACTGTGCTGATGTAGATTTAGTGTATTCAAAGTAGAGCCTTGCCAGCCGGTGACAGTCTCATCCGACTACGTGGCTGCATCTTGCTGCAATACAAGCAAGCCGTCGGTTCCTTATGCCGACCGCAAGACCGTGTAACAAAAGCGTCGCTGATCTTTGGTCAGCAGAGGAACACAAATTAAATTCTATCGTGGATAAGATCAAGGAGAAAGAAAGAGTTGCATCTCAGAGAGACTATAACATGGATGATGCTATACTGCGCACGTCACGTCGCACAAACACATGCGACTTCATGTACGACGCGGCACGACTCATGTCAACCTCTCCACCTCCAACGCCGCCAAAATAAAAGCCGATTCCCCCAGCAAACTGTTCGGCAAGATCGGCCGCGTGGTGTAATACTCAAACGAGGCAGTCGAGTTCAAGCTACATACAGAAACCGTCTTATCAAACCCAATGGTGCCGTTGCCTGTATCCGTAATAAACCGGCGCAAAGTATACTCGTACGCCTTTAGCGCAGCCTTTTTATAGTCGGGCTGGTGTGATGCGGAAAGAAGCCCAATGCGTAGCGCTTTAAGCAAGGAGAATATAAAGAGGGCCGTGCTCGAGCTCTCGAGATAGTTTCCCTTTTTACCAGGCAGCGTAACGATTTGCCACCACGCGCCGGTCTCGGGGTCAGCGTGCTGGACGAGAGAATGGGATAGCTGGAGGGTAATGTCTTTGGTTAAGTTGCACAGCGGGACGAGTTGGGCACGTTGGACGGTCTGGCAGGATAGTTTATCCCAGGTTTGGACGAGAGAGGCGAGGAACCAGCCTAGGGAGCGCCCCCAGACGTATGGGCTTGCACCGGTGATCGCGTCTGCCCAGACGGCACGGCGGGAGTAGTCGTAGCCGTGGAATAAGAGTGACGTGTTTTTTTGGGTGCAGTGGTCGCGGAGTAGGTTCATTTGGAGAAGCATGTCTGTATGGTTCCTATGCGGGAGGGCAGACATGAATGGTAAGAGGGAGAACATGCCGTCTAGGTAGCTCCATTCTGGGTAGACGTAGTACCATAGCCCTCCATCGGGGTTTCTGGCCTGTAGTGCCAGGGAGGCATGAATTGCCTGGTAGGCTTTTTGGGATCGCGCAGTAATGGGAGAGATTTTTGATGTGAGTGCGGTGTGGATGGCTGTTGCGAGAGAGAATCGATCAAGTGGTTTCGTGGCAGCGATGGTGGCATTGGTTAGATTTGCCGAGGCAGTGTCTAGAACCAAGGAGAGGTAGTGGTTATAGTGGCATTTGGTATTTGGGTACAGAGTAATAATGTCCTCGATTGCCTGGGCGAGGATGCCACTCTCAAGAGTGCTGCTCGCTGCGCCCGAGTCGACGACGCCTTGTTTACGGGCGACGATGCTGTCGAGCATGAGGGTTGACATGCGTCGTTGCGACGCAGCGGCGGTTATGGCGAGGAGCCATGCTGTGCGAAGGAGATGCATTGGGATTCGAAATTGGGTTATGCGAGGGTTGGCTGAGGCTGGTGTGACTGTGCGAATCTACAATCTTTTTATATTGACATGAGAAGACGGAGTCAAAGGGCCAATATGCGTGGGGGTCAACTGGTATGGAGGAAACATACGGAGTAAATCAATGATGGTAAAGGGCTCTGGGGCTGAGCACTGCGCTGGGATCAATTATGGGCTCTGCACATGCTGTAGACACGTCTACAGTGGTGTCAAGTACATTCAATGTTGAACCAGCACAGACCCAGCCATCAATACCAGACTTGACTTGACTGCATGCTGTCAAGTGTCAACTGGTCAGTGCTCCCAGGTGCCATGTTAGTGCGTGCTGGTGCTAGTTGGCAGCCATTGTAGTGGAGCAGCCCAGCAGCCCAGGCCGACAGAGACTCAGCCCGTCTGGTCGACTCAACTCTCAAGTGCTCATCTGGTGGCCTCCTCGAGTGCCGGGCCCCTGATGCACCACCACGGCCGCCAGAGCGTCAAACCGCCAAATCAAACCAACGCCTCCCTATTCTTACCAGGCATATGAGACGTTGACCCGATATACCAAGAGGGTGTTTTCCGGTGCAACACCCGCTGGTACACGGCGTTTGTCGCGTCGCTCCAACGCGCAGCAGCCTCTGCCGTCGGCTCCGTCGTGTCCACGACCTCTTGTCACGGGTCAATCATCTCGTAATAGTCCATCTCCAAGCTCGGTCGCTTAGTTACAATCCAGTGAGGCTGTTCAGCGGCGCTGTCAAGTCTCTCTTGACGGGGTCGGTGATTCGGGCGCGGACCTTGTTTGCCCAAAAAAATGATAGAGCTCGGCGTTGGCAACCTTGTCGCCCGCAAAGTCCGGGAAGTTGCTGTTGGAAATGACAAACCTGCCCCTTGTCCAGAGGCGTTCGCAATGCGCTCGTCTCTCTGCTGGGCTGGGGTCCTCGAAGTTGTAGGGAACCCCTGTTTGGCTGTTTGTTATATTTGCCCTTTTCAAATAGCGCTTGGTGCGTGTTCTTCTTCTCCTCGCCCTCGTCGTCGGAGAAATCCCTCTTGCGCATCGGCACGGCCACACTTGGATTGCGTACGAATACCGTTAGCTGGCGTGCAGTCTTGCTTGGCTAGGTCCAGGAGCATCTGAAGCCCCGAAGCGCCTTGGCCGATGAATGCCACCTTTTTGCCCCTGACGCCGAATTCCTTGGGCCAGTTGGCGGGATGGATGCCAACTTGAGGCCCTTGGCCTGATTGGTTCCGGGGAATTCGGGAACATACACCTTGTTTGAAGTTCTCGTTGCCAAGGTTACATGACGCGCGGTTGCTTTGTGGCCTGCGTTGGTCATGAGAGTCTATTGATTTGAGCTGCCGTCATACTTGGCTTCAAGCACTTTGGCGTTGAAAATTGCGTCTCTGTGCAATTTTAGTCCCTCTACCAGGTGCTGAAAGGAGCTTTTGAGCTGCTCATGTCTGGAGTGCTTTTGTCAAAAACCGAACGAATTCCACACCTGCAGTACTCCGTAGGTCGAGTTGGTAAAAGGGAGTTTCCGAGTCCACGCGAGCGCCGGGGTAGCTGTTGAAGTGCCACACTCCTCCGAAATCACTTCCGACCTCGAATAGTTTAACTGAGCATCCTTCGCTTCGTGCTTTATGGAGCGCGTAGCACCCCCCGAATCCAGCACCAACCACGATTACGTCGCTCTCCGCGATCTGTTGTGCAGCCTGCGCATTGGGACCGACGGACCGTTGACAGGATGCTTCTCCATGACCAGAGACTTGGGATTCGACAAATGAACATCTTTGGAATAGAGGCTAGTAATGATTCAGCTTCTATTAGTTGTTGTGGCAACGTTGTTAGAATGAAGACTAATCAATACCGTTGCCGTAAAGATGCGAATAGAATTGACACTTGATATAGCAATCAACTGGGAATGAAACGCTAGAAAGACTAATACGAGAATATATCTTATTCTCGATGGATTTTATATTTGTCTCAATGCGGACACTCCCCGATTAGGATAACGGACTTTCATATTCGACGTAACCGCCGGCACGGCCCGGCAAAAGCCTGAAGCAAGCACAAGTCTCTTTGTTGCTTCCGGATTCATTCAAGTCCCAACACAGTCCTGTCAAGACACTGGGGTGAGTGGGTAATAAATCATATGACCTGAAGCCGCGGCTTCCACGGTGTTTCTCAAAGTTTATAAATGACTTTGCATCGGTATTTGAAAGGTAAATTGCATAGGGACAAAATAAATCTCAGTTTTAGCTTTCCATTCCGAGTGTTGCAGTAAAAGTGCCACTGAGACCCTATTAGACTTGTACAATGGGCCTTCGAATGGATAAAGAATTCGCTGCTACACTTACACCACTCGTGCCAACTCTCGAGACTTTGCCAACGGTTCGTGTGCACGATATCCAGGCGAGGCGAGAGCTTCTTGCAAGCTTCAAGGGCGAGACAGACATACAACCAGGCGTTTCCCAACCCATCCACCATGTAAGAACACCAAACGGCTACTCGCTGCTAATCTGGCACTTATCCGCCCAAAAAAAATAAAAATAAAAATAATAAAAATAAAAATTGAACAAAGCTCGACAAAGAAAACCTGGCATATGTTGGAAAGTTTCTAGCCGCAAATGTGGACAAAATTCCATATCTACCCGGGATTTCCTCATGGCTTTGAGGGTCTAGCACCGGGCCATTCAGTTGAGAGAGATAAAAGAGAAGCGTGTCCAGCATCTTAGAAAGCTTTGAGAAGCGTCAAAACAGGTGGACTGTACATATTGGTAGAATCATGGAGCTGGGCTGTATTCTGAAACGTCCCAGCTGGAGGACTTTCATTGATCTACTCATCAATTCTTTGCACCTTGCGCATGCCGTAATCGCTGATCCTTGGCTAGCTTATAGAAGATCCATGCCCCCCAGAGCTGGGCCGCAGAAAATAAAAAGTGCAGAAAGGGCGTAACAATCTTGAGCGATAAGCTCCATTTGTCCCAAAGGCTTCCAAATAGCCACATGACAACAACGGTCTCGACTGTAGTTTCAACAAGCTCCAGCGTCATGGTAGTATAAAATAGTCGAGAGAGCAGTACATGCTTCGAGTTGTGAGTGCGGTAAATGATCATGGCGATGTGAGGCCAGAGTTCAGCCAAAACATCAAAAGCGCCTGTGTTTGCGTTAATGGGCCTTGTCGGCAGCGAAACCAAGGGAGACGATGACGAAAGAATCATACCCCAGATGAAGCAGAGAATGAACTCGTACACGGCATCGCTTTGGTGATCAAAGTCGATGCTCATGGCAATGGCCGACTGCGCAATAATGATTGCGCCAACATGGTGAGCGAAACTGATGGGCGAGATATTATCGCGGTAAAAGAGCTCGAAAATATACATGACGGTAAAGATTTGCGACGAGACAATCAACACGTCTCCAAGAGTCGTCGATGATCCTGGAGAGAAAGGCGTGTGCGGTGTTCCGTAGCCGACGAGGATAGCAAGCAGTGGGTAGGCCGTCACCATGACGAGCAAGATCTTGGATCCGGCAGCTACGTGATGGTTCACGAAGCTCCGTCGTTGAGCATCAGTAAGGTTCTTCAGGACTCGAGGCGAGTAGAGCTTGGGAATTATGACGAGGTCGAGGAGGTAGATGCGGATGGCGGCGAGAATGCAGGCAGCAATCGTCAGGATGAGGCCCGAGTAGGGCGCAATCTGTGAAACGAGCTGGTTGACCAGCTGTGCGAGATGCGGACCATGACTACCGGAGTGCTGATGCATTTTAGGGAGGAGCGTGTTAGGAAATGCAGCCGGTATCGAGATGACGACGACATGAGAGAAAAAAAGGCAGACATGGGGATACTGGGAATGGAGAGAGGCCCCTGGCGCGTGTGCCTTGTACCCCAAGCTGATCTGCGTGACGATATTCGGATGTGACATGCCGAAGCCCCATTTTTTGTGCCTGTACCCCTTTTTCTCGAGACTAGGGTCGTCAAGCGGGGATGCAAGCTATTGGAGGCAGAAGAAATTTGGCATGCGGAGTACTCCGTAGATGGTGATGAAAGGGTTTGGGTGACGACTGGTGATGGCTTCAATGTTAGGAAACAATTGTCCGATGTCTCTGTGGTGTTCGCTTCCTTTCCACGAGTCGACGTGCCAAGACAGCCAAGCTTTTTGTTCCTGACCAACGGCCGCGATCACCAGTACTGCCCCATAATAAGTGGAGCGAATCGTCCCTTAGCAGTTACCCAAAGAGGCTGAGTGTGGCGCAAGCGGCTGGTAACTTCGAATTCGTACGGAGTACTCCGTAGTAGGTCAACATTACGCCGCAGCTTGAGACTTGAGAGTTATCACATGATAGCAGGCACCGTATCGAGTAGCTAGCTGGTAAAACTGAATGCTCATACAAGCCAGGCACTACATTAAGTAAGGCCCAATGAATTCACACCATGTGTCTGGCCCACCCAAACCAGAAAACGGTTATATACCGCGTCATTTGATTCATATTTCATAGTATATCCATAACTTGCCAGTCTAGGTCACCTTTATCTCAGGATATTACGCTTGTCAATTATCTAGACATACTTTTAGAACCACTCGACCATCTCGGCCGGCTTGTCAGCAAAATAATTCTAACCATCGAACCGCCTAGTCGTGTCTTCGATCCAAATCAACTTCTTGCCCTTACTACCAAGGTGTTACACGGAAATGGCTGGTTACACAAGGGCTACGGTCACGAGACCTAGGGCAAAGTCCCTCACCGACTTCTTGTATTTATAGACACCTTTGGTCCCTCAAGGCCTTGAGGAAAACCAAGGACCTTTGATACCAAAGACTGTTATTAGATGAATTGAGCTATTAGCTCCAAGCCCTCCTTGAGCCCTTGTCACACAAGGGCATTAAAAATCTCCTGGCTATCTTTCGTATCGATTAGAGCGTTCTTGCGAACCTGCACAAAGAGAGTCGGGACGGAAACATTCTTGGCCAGCGGGACAAGGCTCAGCTCTTTCAAGCGGAAGCCAGTCAGTTCGTGGATTCGCTTATCAAAAGCCTGGACGGTTGTGGCAACATCAAGGTTGGCGTTGATGGCGCCCTTCTCCACGAAGGCGTGTCCAGAGACTGCTTGCAGCAGGATCAGAGCCTGGATGTCCGTAAAGTACTTGGGGAAATGCGCCATGGCATGGATGGTGGAGTTGCTGCCCATGCACCGGCTCAAAAGACCATTGCTGTTGTCTCTAGTCTCCGGATGCGAGCGAGCGTACTGAAAAGAGCCAACGACATCGCGAGCCTCGTAACATCCGAGCGCGCCACAGACGGCGCCGGAGCCCTGATCGCTAATGCTGTGGTTGCGAAGGTCATAACAAATAATGTGAAAACCAGCATCGTGGAGAGCCTTGTAGTCCGGCAAGAAGTTTACTTGGGAGTCCCCAAGCCCCCCGTAACCCTCTAAATGGCCCGGATATCCGTAGCGGTTGCACGTCATGGGGTGGTTGGCAATGATGAGCTTCTTGGAGTTGGCGGCGGGGATGAACCAGCCCTGCAGGATAGTGCCGTCGAGCCAAGGGAGGAAGATGTCCTTGTATCCATGCCCGTACTCGCTTGGTCGGCGAAGGATAGGGGAACGCTGACCATTTTTGAACAGCTGGGCGTAGGTTTCAACGAGCTGGCTCACGGCTTCTGGAATTGGGTTGGCGCTGACGGTTGGCAGCGCAGCCCAGGCTACAGCGGCCACAAGGAGATTGCCGTCACATGGTATGACAAGGATATAATAAAGAGTGTAGGAATGCGGGAGCGAATGCTTAACGAGAGGATTGCTGCTGTTCAAGAGCCCGTAGCAACCAGTCAAGCGGACGATGTCGGGAATTAAATGCAACTTCGAGTCTAACTGCCATCTATAAAAGGACCCCTATACTTGGCATAAAAGAATATTGTTACGAAACCATCCATTTCCTTGTCTTTCTGCATGGGAACAGGCCGAGCTGTGCTAATATAATCTTGACTCCCCCCTTTTCCTTTTTTTCTCCTTTTTTTTTTTCACGTGCCTTGTACCAGAAAATGCACTGTAATCTGTCCAGAGTCATTCAACGTACATCAACTCATAGTATACCAGACGTATTGCAGAATCGCCTCGTAGTTTGCGGTCCATGCAGCTCCATATTATGTTTCTACCCATTGTCGCGACTCATGCCCGAGAATTCAGTAATGGCGCGCGGCCTTGAAGCAGTTTTCTCACATATTGTCAGGCCAAATAGTAATGGCTGCCGAAAATCCATTTTTCTTATTCGAAACACCAACAACTGCATGGGGCCGGACCGCAATTCATCGTGCCAAGCATTGCCTCTGTATTGCTATTATTCATCGAGAACCAGCGAAGCGGGAAAGCAAGCTCTGTAAAGTACAATTATCGTACACAGATTGATAATTCAATCCAGAACCATCTAATGGCGCAATGACGTACTACGTGGCCGATATGCAAATGCTTCGAGTAAGCCAAATAAGAATTAATCTAGCTGCAAACGCCATGATAAGCCAAGTCTGTAGGCCGGGTCTGTTAGGACTGTGCTAGAGATGAATTCATGCTAGTAGCAAATGTCTTGTTCGGATACAAAGCTCAAGACTAGACCGGAACCACGGAGTCATGCTAGATTCGTCAGTCAGTCTCAGTGTGTCAACGGAATATAAGGGGATATAATTGCTGTTCAATTAGAGCGCGTTCTTTTAATGACACACAGTCTTGCGAATGGGCCTAGCATGTCAACTACTTGTCTATTTTAAAGTTGGGGCTGTCCAGCAGCACACGCGCCTTTGAGCCCTACTCTCCGAGAACATTACTGAGTTGGGCCGAAGTCTCACCGTACCCCTATAATTAGGCAGTCCTTACAACGGCATTCTTGACTATTAGCCAGGTGCTAGCGGCGCAGAAATATAGGGCTTATAGCATCTCGCAATGTGCTCTGTTCAAAGCGGGCCAGCCATACATGCCAGTCATGTGCAACTATCGCCAACTGGCAGTCTTGAAGGGTGGATAACGCTGACTTCTGGTTAGGGTTGGGCAATCTCAACCGGCTCGTCATAATCAAGGAGCCTGATAACCCCCTCGGTACGATGGGCGAATTCCTCGGAATGCTCCCACTGACTCTTCAACCAGCCCTTGAAAGCTGCTGGTCGTGAACGATGCGGTTGGGGGACCCAAGAGAGAAACTCGTTTGGACATGGGCCCCAAAAGTGATACCGCGGGCTAATAGGGCGTGTCGTTTCTTGCCTTTTATATCGGCAGTTGGGTCGGCCGAAGACGACGGAATGATTGAAGTCAATCAATAGAACTCGAGGACTTTCGACATCCGCGGTCGTTGATTCCAAAAGAATGTTTCTAGGGGCAAAGTCGTTATGCCGCACACCATGAAACGCGATCTTGCATTCAGCTTCCATGGCCCTAGCGAGCACGGAAAGGCGTTGCTCAGGAGAAAAGCAATTGAGCTGGTGGCTCTCAATTAAAGCATGCATGCTGACGCCTTGAATCCATTCCATCAGAATCATCCGGACAGATCGCACATCCTGAGAAGGTTGAAGAGCCATATCAAACGTCCAAGACCCGTAATATTTAGGCACGAGGAGGCCATCAACTGCGGCTTCGCTTAGACACTCGTACGCAGCAGCTTCGCGGCTAGTATATTGAGTATTAAAAAGGGGTGACCTTAACGATGGATTATTCACTTGCTGCATTTTTTGATAGTTTGCAACTGAAGTAAACCTAATATTGTAATGTTAACATACATCCCGGACTGTTTTACCCGGACGTTACTACCGTCTCGGACACCAACTCGGATACCAACACTATCCTCGGTCTCATCGATTCAGATGGATCATGCAGTTCCCTCACAGTGAAGCATCGGGCGGTATTAGTACAAGTGTTGTGCTTATTTTGTCAGGGAATTGCTACCAAGGTTCTTACAGAACCCTATCGGTCATAGAATTGGGAAAAGTTCCCCTGGATTTAAGTATACTAGTCCGCAAATGATGTACCATTGCAGGAAGTCCTAGATTTTCGCGGCCCTATAAATCAAGTTAGAAAAGTTAGAAATATAATTACAAATAGTACTTCCATCATTAGGTTCGAGCCTTTGTTCCCGTCACAAGGTAGCAGTCACCTTGGCCGGATGATATGAGAAATATGAATTGATACAAGTCCTTAATAAAGTCACAACGGAGGGCATTATCATCCCCCAATAAAAGGGGCGCTTGGCTTTCACACGATGTTGTTATTCGTACTATCTGATCCCGCGCTCTTTTCGCTACGCAGTTCAATCCCTTCATGAAGGCTGCATTACTGTAACTGTAACTGCTGCAGACTTACTATCCGATTCATACCAGTCCACATTGGGGGCCAAAAATGGCAAACACAACTGGATATTTCGGCAGACGAGTCGGGGAATGGACAAACAGAAGCCGACAGGACCGCATTCTCGAGAACTCACCATTGTCTACGTAAGAATGACGCAACGGTAAGCCGTTGGTAGGCAGGTAAGCAGGTTGGTGAGATAACTCACATACAAACCCAGTGATGCGCCCGTATTGGGCGCCTGTTCTGAGTACGAGTTCACCTCTGCCCATCAACTTGGATCGCATCTGTACACACCACATAAGCCGCATGGTCGCCTTGCAGACCAAATTCTTTCACAGCGGATGGGTGATTGGATTGGACTGCCAAATCACGCCGCCTTCGTCACATCGACGGCGACGGCGATGGCCGAGGAGTCTGTCTATAAATCAGTTTTCCGGTTTCCCAGACCTGCAGCCACAAGTCCTCTCTAATCCGAGACAATCCAGCTCTAGACCCTGTGCTAATGTACGAAGTACCTACCTGGTAGTTAACCATCAAGGTGCCGGCCGTCCCTATCAACCCGAGAGCGTATGGAGTATGAAGTACTCGAACGTTGACGCCTTGGTCGCTCTGTCCTATGGGTGGATAATTGGCCTGATGCAGTTAAAGACAAGGAGATATAACCGGGCACCTGGGGTTACGAGCTTGCCACAAGCGCCAGGCCTGACCTGCACGTCATTACTGCTCTCTTGGTATCTGCTTAGCTTACATACATATACTCTGGGCCGTATGCTGCTGACCAAACTTGGTGATAACTGTCCAACATTCCCTTTCCGCTACTTGGCTTGCGTAGAGTCAACAACGCGCAATCACGGAAACTCCCCAAGTTGACGTCTCCAAAGGTCGGAATGGCCAATTGCCGGGAACCCATTCGTTTCGAATTGGGAGTTGTGCGCACGCTTGCTACCCTCCAGACTGTCTCAGATAACCCTTTGCCGTTCACCACGGCCTCCCCGCATGCTGCATTGTAAGCAAAATGGCACAAACCCCGAGGTGTGGCACACCTTGGCCCCCTACGGCTGTGATCTCTCCAAACATTTTCTAGGGTTGACGTACGGGAGTACCTAGCCATCAATAAACTCGTTGAATTCCAGGGCGGTGGTCCCGTGGGACGAAGAGCCTCACGAAGGCCCATATTGTTTTGTCGCTTGTCTAGACGGATGGGATCTCCTCAGTCTCCTTCGGCCAGCGTGCTGCTGAGACCTGGGTCCTAGTGAACTACTTCGAGGCTTCCTGTTCCTTCTCTTTCCCCCGTAGTATGATCATATCCCGGGAGCACCAATCTTTACAGCCGATTACCAATGTCTTGCCCAGAGAAGCCCAAAATAAATCTCCGTACTACGTCACCCTGACAGTTGTCAGGGAGTCGTCGACCAAATACACAGTCGTCGTCCTCGGCACCGTCTCAGACAAGCCGCCCAGAGTTCTCCCTACTGCAACACTGACACCGACACCGACACCGCAGACCCCTACGAGCAACGGCGATGACGACAGCAGCTACAATGACTCCTCCCGGACCGCTCTCATCATCGTCGGCGTGCTTCTTGGCCTCTTGATCCTGGGCTTATTGTGGTGTTGCTGCTACGGTCCCAGCTGCACCAGCGAGAAGGAAGTGGTCGGAGGGGGCTGCTACGAGACACGTAGCAGACGTAGACAAGAACGAGGCGGAAGAGATGGCAGGGATGGAAGAGATGGTCGCGATGGTCGCGATGGACGTGATGGACGAGACGGACGAAACGGACGAGATGGCCGAGACGGAAGAGATGGGAGAGATGGGAGAGATGGGAGAGACGGGCATCATGATCGAGACGACCTGCCTACCCCGCCGATTTCGCCGGATGTGCCTTACGATGCCGGTATGGTAATGGCTGATGATCGAGCAGAAGCAAGCCGGCGCGGGTCTCGTCTCGGCCACGGTCGTCAATGGTAACTCCTGATTACAAGTAACACAATCTCCGATGCGGATCTGGTTACGGTGGCTCGCATATAGGTACTGTGTATTCATGCTACGATTGGCGTCCATCTCCGTACAATTGCATGTGTGGCGCCATTAACCTATGTCGAACGTCGAACCATTATACCTCCATGTCCCTCTCTAGATCCTTAATTGTCTTTGCCCAAACCCTCCGTAGCTTACTGGGAATCTGAGTCTTCGCTGTCCTTTGGTGACGAGGACGAGGAGGAGGAGTCCTCCTCGCCCTCTTCCACCGTCACCACCGCTGGAGACTTCCGGCCCGGTTCGCGGACTAAATAATGCTTCTGGTCTATTGACCCTTCAGCGACCTCCGGCGGTGTCTTCGATCCTTTACCGGAGCGGATTTTCGTTGTCACGTCTTCATGACCCTGGCTTTTGTCTGATGTACTCCTTGCTTTCGAGCTCCCATCTTTGCGTTTCTCCCGCTTGGAGCCTTTCTTTTGTTTCGACCCGCTACTTCCATCGTCGGGGCTTCTTTTCCCGTCTTTACGCCCTGCTCGCTTCGTTCGACCGCCGGCCTTGCTGCTCCGCTTGGTATCTTGGCCCACAACGCGCGAACTGTCGGCCGTGCCTGAGCCTTGGAACGTGCTGTTACTTAATAAATTGGGACTAGATCCGGCGCGGGGTCGTTGCGGAGGTCTCTCATCTTCCCTCGGACTACATGGTAGAAAAGCCAACGGTTGGCTTTCTTGCGCAACCCATGAGGAGTATCGTCGAAAGCTCTGCGGATAGTCGGTCCAGGACGGGGTTCCATAGGGACCCAGCGGCGTGCTCTGCATAAAATTGGACCTTCGGACATTCTCACCATCGTAGACATCATAGACTATGACTGTAGGCTTGGAAATGTTGACAGTGGCATTGTTGTCAGTGACGTGTCGATCTAGCCCGGGATAAAGACAAAGAAGCGCACCCTCGCTGTCTTCCTTGCCGGAGAGGAGTAGCCACTGCGTGAGATTCATCAGGTCCCAATGCGAGACGTCGTCTGGAAGACTGCCGCGAACGAGGTTTCTCGGGTATACCATCTCAAACCTATCCTTGGAGCATCTCAGGTCGCGATGCAAGTCGGCCGCCAGTTTCACCAGCTCTTTCAGACTCTGATAGTGCGTCGATCTTGTCGAGAAGGGCCGCAACGGCCACACCTCGAGCTGACTCCGCATCTCGTTCGATATCAACTCCATCTGCGCGGCCCTACCCTTTTTAAATATGGCGGTTTTTGCCAGTGCTGTCATGGTCTGCGACATCCATCTCTGGGCCCTCTCTGGCAAATATTTCGTCAAGTCAGCATGCACCATGTGTGCGAATTGCAGGACCACTAACCCTTGTCCATCGTCTTGATCACCTCTAAAAACATTTGCTCGGAACGTTCGTCGATGCCGATTGGAAACGATCTGCGCAAGATGTATTTCTGGAGACCCGACCAAACGCCCAGGAAGAGGACGACATGTAGGGCTGTGGGATGAAGCCCGAGCCAGTGAGCCCATACAATGTCGTCGGGAGTAAATGCAGTGCTCGCGTCATCAGTTTCCGCTGTCTTTCCATTTACAGAGAGGAGGTACATTAGTTTTCTCATTCCGGGACGATCGTAACCGCCGTCCACGGCCTGCCGCACCACATCCTGATGACCGTTCCTCAATAGATCGTGGCGAACCTTGTTAACCCAGGTTCTAATGGCTTGTTGTAGCCCCTGGAATCTGCGCCTGGCTTGACTGTCCGTGATCTCATCTTTTTCTCTTTGTCCTTGGAGAATCATCAGTTTACTCACAAGACGGTTATACCTTTCCTCTAGTTCATCGACCCCATCAGCTCCTTGCTGTTGAGGCCAAAAGTCCGCTCCTTCCTCGTCGTTCATCTTTGAGCGTGATCCCTCCGCATGTAGTTGGGGATCCGAGGAACCGTTAAAGGAGAGGCTATAATGCTTTTTGTTAATGCTTCAAGATTCATTCATAAATATTTTCTGACTGTGAGAAGATATCGGCCCAACACTGGTCAGGTTCCTTGGGTGATTTCCTGGCAAAGCGTGAGAGCCCAATGCAGGCTTGAAGTCGTTGTCACGCAGCCGGGGAACGGCCGGTACAATAGGAGGAGGGAAAGCCACAAAAGCCCCCTAGCCAGTTGTAGCAAAGCCCTCGCTCCCTATGCAAGAAGCCTAAACCGGTATTATCCCCGAGGTGGTGTGGGCATGGGTGTGTGTGACCTCGACATGACCTTGGTCGTCTCCATGCTACGAGGCAGCAGAGGGTTGGCTATGTGACACAGCTGCAGTCATGCGGAGACTCAGCACTCCCATTTCTAATTCGTTGCCTCGTCTGTCTGAGGTCCCCCATGCTGACGGGCACTCATATTGAAAATCTTTTGCGAAGTAGGCCGTAGCACGAAGTAGTCATCATACAGGCGCTGACGCCGGCCGTAGCTAGGCAGACACCAGACCGTGCGGTTTAAAATACCGCCGGTTAACCCACAGCCTCATGGATTATCACTTTATAAGCCCTCCTCATCACTTCTGTCATCGGAATTTCTACCGCTGCCTCTTGACCTCCAGCCCGCACAAAGGCAGACTTCGTACTAGGCAAGATGCCAGCCCAATCAGTTTGGCCTGTCTCCAATTCGTCGTCGTCCAGGACGAAGAATTTCAACAGGAGGGTATCAGCTACACCCTCCGTGAAGTTCCTCGTCGCAATTGATTTTGGTAATATTTGTTCCTTGCATATCTTATTCAGCTTTATCACGCTTGACGCCGGTTCTGATAAAATCCATGTCCACAGGAACGACGCTCTCCTATGTGGCTTATATGAACATCGCAGACGTAGGTAAACGTAAATAATAGAGAACCATGATATTTGTCTCTAATACAAAAGGTCATACTATAGCCCAGCAACGAAAACATCGTCTGAAAGTGGGACAACGTTCAAGAAAAACACGTACCAACGTATGTTCTTGTTCGGTTCAGGAGTCGTGAAGGGTAGGCTAACCTTGATAAAAGTGTCTTGAAGTATGATAACGGTGGAACCAGCGGCTTGTTCAAATGGGGCCACGGGGCATTAAAGTCGCTTAAGCCCGGCGAAAGGCTTCACGAATGGTTCAAGTTGGGGTTACATCGCGAGGTTCAAGAAAATCTTGCCGCGGAATCCGACTTCATCCACATGTTCCCGAGCTCGACCGCTCTGCCTCCCGTCAAGGGAGACGATTGTGAGAGACTCGTCATCCACTACCTCAAAAGTCTCAACACTGCCATCCACAAGTATCTCACGGAGAATCTCTTCCTAGGAGAAAACGTGCCTATCCAGAAAGAATACATCATGACTATACCCGCCATGTGGAGCGACAGCGCAAAACAAACAACAGCAAGGTGTGCCCAGAGAGCACTCAACTTCATCGGAGACGACGAGCAAAAGCTTCAAGTTATCGCAGAACCTCAAGCCGCAGGCATATACGCACTGACCAACATGCGCAACACTGGGTTGCGCGAAGGTCACACATGCATCATCTGCGACGCTGGTGGAGGGTATGTTTTTCTGTCCCATGGAATAACCCTTCGATCGTTACATCTTAGCAGAAAAGCCACAACTGAAGTCTGACAACCTTGCGTGAGAATAACAGGACAGTCGACCTCTCGTCATATCGAGTCCAATCTCTGAAACCATCCGTCTCATTGCTGCAAGTGGCAAAAGCTTCGGGCGGGCTTTGCGGAAGTAGCTTTTTGAACAGAATCTTCGAAGACTACCTAAAGAATAGGCTACATGGTCATGTCAAGAGATGGGGTGAGCGGGAAACGCGATGGTTGAAGTCGGCGGTGAATAAATGGTTTGAGCAAGACGTCAAACCTCATTTCTCTGGTAAAGACGACGAGAATGCTTACTATGAAACCTACGGGCTGGGCGATAATATAGGTATTCCAAATGATATTCTTGAAATATCTGGTAAAGATATCCGGGAGAAGATCTTTGATCCTGTCATCAGGAGAATTCAGATCCTCGTTCGAGACCAAATCACCGTCACTGTCAACGAGGGTGAGAAAGTGACAGCTGTCTTGCTTGCTGGTGGGTTTGGAAATAATGCCTACCTAAGGACCAGTCTTGAAAGCATCTGTAGAGACAGATCAGTGGTTGTTCATGCTATCCATGAGAGGTAGGCAGTGGCTCTTATTAAAGACGTTTTTCCCCTCAGAGCTAACATGCCCAGCGAGCTCGCAATCGTGAGAGGCGCGTTGATATATGGTCGCGCAAAAGCGTTTATGCAGAGGCGTGCAGAGGCAATGGCGTCAGGGTCAATCAATGAAGAAACTGAATATAAGGACGAACTCGATCCCGGCATCATCATGTCAGACGTCCCCGCAATGCGTTCACCCGCGCACGTCGGTGTTGTCCGATACGAGAAATATGACCCCAACAAACACTTGGGCGATTATGACCTGTCTACATTGTAGGTCTCTGTCCTTCCGCAACTTGAAACTATCAGCTAAGCGTAACTAGAAAAAGAGACTCATCTGGTGCCCCGAGGGTCGAAGTGATGGAATGGTTCGTCCATAAGGTGTGTATCCCCTTTTGACTCGGATACGTGTTAACGGCGCAATGCTAATCAATTACTGATGATGTGAAGGGGGATGAATTGAGAGAAGATGAACCAAAGACCTATCCTTTACGTTGGGAGAGGGAAGCCAAAAATGGTGACGGAGAGCGTCTCGAGATCATTAGCAAGGTCTTTTCCTACGAAGGCAAGACACCTCCGAAGTACCCGGACTCGCCCGTTCACCCCAATCCCGGTATGTGTCTCTACAGCCCCAAATCTAAAAAACCAACTGTCAGCCGCGTTCTTCTGACGGTTCTTAAAGATATGACGAATCCTTTAGCAACCCTCAAGATCGTATTCAAGAATGGGCTGCCTAAGCATCCGCGGAACAACCGCTTTTGGTATGATGAGAGGTTTGTGGTCAACATGGTACAAGGCTCAGCCAAAACCATCTTCTTCCTTGTTCATGATGGAAAGAAGCATGATATTCAGGAAGTCATGTTTTCTAAATGAGGGAGCTGTACGAGGGATGGACATCCTCAGCGCCTGATTACAAGTATGGTGCTGATGGGCGTGCTAATCGATTGCATCCCCAACTCGATTAGCTGGTGGAAGTGATTTGACTAGTTAAAACGCTTGAATTGTCATATCTCGGTAGTAACCTGTTGTTTGAATAGCAGATGTCGATAAATGCTCTATTGTGCGCATAGGTGCTAGAGTGGTTGCATTATTCATGCAAATTAAGTAACACCATATATGTATGCCCTTTCCAAAGACTTTTTAGAAAAGACGTCGCATTGTTCTCGGCATATCAATCACTAATTCGGTATATATAAACCGAAGCATTTGGCACTAATAATGACTTGGCCGCGATATCACACAGCAGTTTAGAGCCGGTATCTAGGTAATGTAGCATCCAATGTTTCCGGGAATAGATCTCGGAGTTTATTAATTTCAGTTGCAGCCGTTATTGTATACGAAATTTGAGTCATGATACCTCGAGATCTGGTCCAGTGGACGGGGAAGATTGTGCCAGGCCTAGGTGCGGGTGTCCCTCCTCCCACTTCCACGCGTAATACAGCCCTAAGCACCGGAAAATACAACATGAGTATTAGAAGAAAGGACGCCAACAAGAGGAACGTGTTTTGATTCTAAGTAAATACTACCACTGATATTCGTTCACAAAAAAAACCATAATGGTAAAGTTCTTGCAAAGAGACCTCTTTCTAATGATGAAGAGTGCAGGCAAAAGCTTAATCTATCGCCGTCTAAACCACCCGATTCATAAGGTAGAATAAAATCCAATAGTCTATTCCAGGTGTCAACCACATGAGCTCGTCGCTCCGACTCCAACTATCGGATAACCCTTTCTATATAGGAGAATTGGCCCAGCAGGGAGCCAGATTTAGTATCCTTCTTGTTGTTGTTACTTGCTGAAAGATAGCATGTGGCCCTCGTCATTTTCCCATACAAATCCTCTTCAAGAGTATCAATATCATCGGCGCCGATAGACCGTCCTCAATACAACTGAATGGTAGAGGCGAGCCCGGCAAACTGGGAGTAGGCCGTTCATTTCCTGTCTCTATTCAATCAATGGGTAAGCGAGGCGAACTTGGCACAACAGGAGTAAGCCGCTTATTTCTCGTCACTGTTCCATTGCCGTTATTACCCCCAGTTTCGCCTTTTTCTAGCTGGTCAGCCGCTTCCTCTAATTGCTTCGCGTAGTCCATTATTTGCTTCGCCTGGTCTCGATATATCTGGGCTTGTTGCTGGGCGGCACTTTTCTCCCCTACGGGGGTTCTCTTGGCAATCTTGACTTCAGCGCCACCTCCAGTATTGGGCACCGCAAAGGTAGAAGTGGCAACTTAAAGAGAGTCTAGTTAGCAGTTGGTTCCAGTCCTGCGTCGCAATACGGTGGTGCATCCAAAGCACACAAAAGGATTACGAGAGCTTAGAAACAACGATATACGTACGTGCCATAAGTGTCATAACAGCGATGCGAACCATTTTAAATGGCTTTTTAGGGTCCCTCAAACTTGTATAAAAGGGAGAGGGAATGAGATTACGGGGTAGGAAGCACGATTATAAGAGAGACCAAAGAATTAGTGACTGGTTAGGTAAAGAGACCAAGCTATGACAGCATGGGGGAGGTAAAGCGTTCATTTCTAGTAGATTTGGCTGGCCTTTTATACTCCGCCTACTGGCCTTTAACTCTATGGCCGTAAGGCTTATGGAGACCTGACCCATCGTCATTCTCTGCATAAATTGTAATGCCGCGCGGTACAAGTGACGGTGATGGGTCAGTATAATGTATATTAGCAGTCTCATGCATACCGTACGACTCAAGTTGAGGCTCAGCTCGCTAGTGCACCGCGAACGTTAATGCAGGTATAGAAACAAGGAGCGGCAGAGTTTCACGAGCCGCAAAGGTCCTGGGTCTTACAAAGTCTGAAACAGGACGACCCACTCACTTGCTTACCAAGTCGAATACGTGGTGCCCCGGCTGAAGATGGTGTGCTGGTGTTGCCGGTGAGGTGGATACAAGAGCTTATGCGTTTCCATCAATCGAGACAGCTCTTTCTAACAATCAGGGTGTTCTAAGCTCTAGGTGTTATTAGGAGGAAGTAGTGGTAGTAGTCTAGCAAACGGTATACTTGTTTACAGTTAGGATGCAGTCTATCCTTATAGAAAAGGAAATGTTGAGCTAGTAATACGACATGTCATATAATACATATTCTATATCCGACTCTTCTCAAAGGGGCTCTAACTAGGTAATGTCATGATAGCAAAGTATGAAGGTAATTCAAAATGTCCCGTTGTCGCCTGACACGCGTGGGATAATGTGAAACACAATTCCATTTATAATTGGATCTTGCCTACTTGTGGCATGACGCATTGCCGTAACACAGCCGCAACATAAGCCAATAGGTTATACGCATTTCCACCAGACTGCCTGACATGACTTGTGCCTGTATGCCTTATGCTGAGCCTGTGTTGGCTTGTTTACCAGTTCATGCCACTATCGTGCAGCGACAGACGGCACACCGCAATGGTTTGATGTTACTCTGGCAAACTTTAACCCGCTGTATCCTACTTCTTCAGCATAGGCACACATTGAACTCCGACTGGGTTTTTATTTCGGTGTTAAGTTACTTGAACAAAGCCGCTTCCTCGCCAACACCCAGCATCGGTATATCCATATCCGCCAAGCTTATCCTCCACTTGAGAGCTCTTGGATTCTCCTCAATTCTGAAACAACACACTCAGCTTCGGAATCAAATAATCAGTTTTATTAGTAGCTATTATTTTACTCTCACTAGCTGCTAGATGTAAATTTCCCTTGACCTCGTCCCAAATATACTATAATTAACGTGCTCACTAAAGCCCCATGAATCAAAGTAGACTTCTTAGGCCATCATTCCTGAATATCCCTGTTAAACCACAGGAAAGCCTAAATATTATAACCCCGCTTGACTCGCATCCGATGACAATGGTAGATCCCGATACCGCCCAGTAGTAAGGGCGAAATTCCACTGGCAGCCGGAGCATATTTTCTCCATTGAACGTGATCCAGAATTTATCTTGGCTAATGCTATAGGCGGCGTAATATTCAGGTGAAGAAGGATTCCGACCATCTATAGGAGACACAGAAGGCGTACCACGTATAGTACAAAAGCTGTGAGTAATTAGTAAACGCGCATTGTCTGCTTCAGATGACGAAATATTTGTTTTGATGCCAACGCTGATTTCCTCCACGAATTCCCCGGTCTCCACGCTCCAGATCCGGCTCATCTTATTGTTAGAGGCTGAGGCTATAAGTGTTTGATCGCACGAGAAGGCTGCCGAGATTACCCAGCTACGATAGCCTGTGAGAGTTTGCTTACACTTGCCCGTATCTACACACTAGACTTGTACTATCCCTTTATTAGAGCCTGAGACGACGAGAGTTGATGTCACACGGTTACACGAGAGCTACGATCACGGGACCTACGGCAAAGACCCTCACTGACTTCTGTATTTATAGAGAGACCTTTGGTCCCTCAAGGACTTGAAAAACGAAGGACCTTTGATACCAAAGACTGTTATTAGATGAATAGAGCTATTCCTTCAAGCCCTCCTTGAGCCCTTGTGACAGCTGAGTCGTGTGAGAAGGCTGTTGTGTTCACTGCACTGCTCTGGCCCTCAGGGCTTTCAAGGGTCTGCGTGTGCTCGCCCGTCGCGCTGAAAGCGGGCTCGCCATCCGAACCAGTAACTCAATGGTCGATTGGTCAGGCCAGGATTCTCGTAACTTTCCATCCTCCCGAACCGAAGCATTGTATTCGTCTCGGGCGTTTGCAAGCTCGTGCTATAGAAAATGCTGATATATCGTGCTCAAATATGGTTTCAGGTATTTGATGGAGTACCAGGTCCTGATGTGTTCCCCCGATCCTACTAACTCCAAGACGAATTGGCAGTTCTGGTGGGCTAATTAAGAAAATTCCTAGGCCCGCGGTCTCCAACATATTAGTACGAGAGAAAAGATGAATCAAAACCTTGATATCATCCTGTCGTTTGCACTCTAGTGCGTCAACAATGACAATGGTGGAATCGTTCCTGATCTCTGGCGCGATCATTGATAAAGGTCCCAAGATAAACCTGTCGAACTGCTCTCGCATTACCTTCCTCAGGGTGGCTGGTCGGTATCAATAGCATTCTTCATGTGGAGAGAGATAGCTGGCTTCCTCGCTATGAGATCCACCGCAATTGTTGAGAAGAACTTGCTCAGAACCCCTCTATCAGCTTCCCCCTCTAAAACTCTTAGTGGAGAAGCTGGCCCCAAGGCGATGGCCTTTGTTGAAGTTGTGGGCAACCGTACGGGCTATGGTTGACTTCCCAGTCCCTGCCATGCCGTTAAGCCAGAAGATTGTTAATCCTCTGGGGTCGACAGCCCATGCTGAAATTTAGTGGAGATCTACCTGGGTATTTTGTAGGCAAATCTGGTCATGTTCTTCCTCGTGGGAGTCAAAGGAGGCTCCTTTGGCATTGGGAGGCGGTCGAGGTCCGAGGACAATCTTTCGATCAGTTTCGAGGAGATTGTTGCTGCCACCAGTCAATTAGTGCTTACCCTTGGCAGTATTACTATGGAAAGGTCTCGTAGTACGTTTGGTCAACTTTCAAAACTAAATGCATGGTTCGTGTACACCCTTCAAGATCTCGGACGATATGCTCGACTTCCTTGCTTTGGAATGGTCATTTCAAGAAGTCAAGTTTGCAGGTAAATTCTATCCTTCGCATTTTAATTCCATTTTAATCTGTCTTGATGAAAGTACGCTA
Source organism: Metarhizium acridum (assembly GCF_019434415.1). Lineage (NCBI taxonomy): Eukaryota > Fungi > Ascomycota > Sordariomycetes > Hypocreales > Clavicipitaceae > Metarhizium > Metarhizium acridum. The sequence goes on along the minus strand of NW_027094030.1, from coordinate 696,142 downwards.
CACAATATGGGATCTCGTAATATTTCAGCTTTGCTTGTGTTGTAATGTATGTGCCGCGTACGGCAGATCTGCAACAGAGAGGGAGGATACATTAATAATTTGATTGAAGTCGTCATGTGACCACAGCAACACGAGCTACGATGGTTCAAAACCATTTCATCTTCCGTAGTATAGTGGTCAGTATGCAAGCTTGTCACGCTTGAGACCCGGGTTCAATTCCCGGCGGGAGAGACCATTTCACACATATTTTTTTAATAATTATAAAATGGCGCATCCTCTCAAGAGCCATGTAATCTTGAACGAAACACCTTTTTTTTTGCCTCCTTAAAGGAGTGCAGCTGGTAGTCATGGCGATGATAAAATTTAGCACTCAATTGGCAGGCGCCCTGAAGGTCGATATGGCATCATTCCAAGTTACATGTATCTCCAAGTTTGAATCGCGAGGTGATTCCACAGCATTGGAACTGTAACGGATGTACTACCAGCATATTATCACTGCAGTCGACCTGCAAAGGTTAAGTGTTCGTTTTCGCGTGGCCCGTCTGCTCGTACGCTTCATCGGCGGTCAGCCCCAGATCTGTTCAGCCAAATGTTCACTTACCCTAAGGCTCAGCGCATCACTGTGCACGAGGCAATTGATGTGATATAACTTTTGAAAACTTTTCTCCCGGCAAGCGTCCTGACCACTCTTATCCTATCTTGGGAGGTCGGTTTCGGGACTAACCCGATGGATCCACGATTCTGAATGAGCACAATTGGATTCGTCTGGGATTTGAGACATTGAAAATCATGCAGACATGGTTTTGAAGTCAAGCCGTGGATCAACGCCTGACGATCAAACTACACCGACACATCACAGCTAAATAAGCCACTTGAGTGCAGAAATAACCTCCGTACCAATTAACATTAACAGTGGGCGGCGCGAACCATACCATACGATACTGGCGGTTGGACTTGGGGCAAGCAGTGAAGCAGCGGCATACACACGATAAGTGGGACATGAGTAAGTTATATGTTCTGTCGGCATGAGATGACCTGCACTTTGAAGGCGTGCTTTTTGCGTCGAGCTATCCTGCAATCACAAGCATGCATTTCCCAAGCCGTCAATTCAGAACGGACAGATGAATAGAATAGCTTTCCTTCATCTCTCGCCGGAAATGGGCACTCTTGCACCGGTGTGCCCTCTGTTGTCAACACAGGTTATTATCGCCTACCTAACTAAACTGAGGTATGAGAAGACGTGTGTTTTGTTAGGCCGACTGTGGTATGCTGAAGGACCACCATGGGCCCAGAACAACACAACCACCCGTTGCGATTAGAGATGGCTACAAATCCCCAGACCTTAATGTCTCTAGTGGCCAGAATGACCAGATCTGGTTTTGACCAGTCCGAGGTAGCAAAAGCCGTTATCCGTGCGCGTGGGTAGCTGTATCGGAGGCTCCGTATAGCTCAAGTCTCTCGAGTTAGACTTTATCTGAAACAGAAAAACTTTGCATCTTAAAATTACCGAGTCTTGAAACTGGCCAAGGTGAAAAGAATTCGACTTGGTCCTGCGACCTCTTCTTGGTCTCCTTTTTGGATGCGGTCGGCCTGTCCCGTGCGCAGGGTCGTTCCGATGCATGTGGTCAAATCAACCCGAATTACGGCTTTGGGAACCAAAAAGGGCGCAGTGCAGAATGGGTCAACTTGAGAGCCATCTTTTCCAGCGGAATAATCATAATAAACAAGCCGTTTCGCCCGTAGTGCGGCATCGCACCCCAACGGACTCCGTACTGGTGGACCAGCCCTTCGCCCTGCAAGGCGATAATAAATATTGCTCCACGGTATGCATTCTCGCTTCACGGCATGTTGTGCCTCTGCCAAGTACAACGTGAGGTGGCTGCCGCCAAGCGATGGCCCTTATCACAAATTCACAATACGACAACTGTACTCCGCACATACATACGAAGTATTGCCGACGATTGGACTGTGGGGGCATGGGACAAGAAATAGCACTATGTAACTATTACATCCTCCACCGATAGCCTGTTCCGTTCCACGGCGTACCTGCAGCCATGACCCATGAGGGTGTCAATTACGCATCCTTGCCATCGGCGAAAGGCTGCGCGTTCAAGCGTTGGTCGAATTTGCACTTTGCTCTCGAATGCCAACAGTGTGGTTGGTCTTGGGCTCGTGATAGTGGTCGAAGGTGGAGGCAGGGTTCATGGGCGTTTGATTGACAGAAACGATGAAACAATGAATCCGTTGGATGCTCATCAACGAATAGATCCAACAAATTCTGTACCTTCTCCTCCGAACTGTCAACAAGGGAGACGCAACCACCACCAACAAGTGAAGTATCCTCCGTGAGGCCCGCGGGGTGGTCAGAGCTAATGATGGACGCGCCAACAGGGGTTGGCTCTCGGCAAGTGACAGCCATGACACACAACACTCTGCCTGTCGAGCCAGGAATGGCACCAAAGAGCCAGGGATAGGAGATGCATTTTTGATGGCGAGAGGATGGTTGAACTGGCGCGTCGTGACATCGGGACATGTGGGCATCTCGAGTTTATGTGCATGTGGGCTGTGGAAGGCGGAAAGAGCGACCGAGTAACTTCCCATCCGCATCGCCCTCTCCGCATCGCTCACCAAGACATGGCACCACATTCCTGAGCCCGCCTCTGTGCTTCCGACGAACTGCTCCTCGCCGCAGCCCTTGCCCATGATAACTTCCTCCTACCCCCAGTCACTCTTGTCCGTGTTTGGCCTTCTCGCAGAGTCCTCTCCTGCCTCTCCTGCGCCGCTGCCCACCATCTTTTCCTGGCCCTTTTCCCAATTGCGTGAAGCCCACCGCTCGATCGAGGTCTGGAAGCCAGGAGCCGCCCCTTGTCATTTACAAGGTTCAGAGAGCAGCGCCGTTTCTGCACTCCACAAGAGGGCCTAATTTAGCAATTTATGTATTGGCTTGTAATAGCAACGGCGCTTCCACCTAGGCCAGGGGTCTCGCTGCCCTTCCTCCCGGTTGGTGGCGAGCGGCGGGGGGCCGGAAAGCCTCGACAGAAATGCCACGGGAATGCTCAAATGTTCCATGCTCGTGGACAAGTACCTAGGTACGTAAGTTGACTATTGGGCGCTCGAGCGAGGACGTCGAGGGGTCCCCTGTTCGTTATGTGCCTCTCTCATGCGCCCATCGTCGCCCTCCTCGCTCCGTGCTTCGACCAGGTATCCCGTTCTTTGTCCGCGTTTGCTTGCCTTCCGTCATAGTTCTGCTACTAATAGTCGATAACCTTCACAGGTTGAAAGGGTTTTTGTCCTCCTTTCGTACGGTGTCGCCCCTGTCACCCTGGTAGTTTGGCTCACCAACATCGCATGGGGGGTGGAAGCTGAATCAGCACCACTTCTCGGGCCCTGCCGCTTATCCCACCCGCCGTTGTCTCACTCCTTTCACAATCTCTCAATCGCAAGAGAGGCATATTGCTGCAGCTCTCTCCCACTTTCGAAGCTCGAGCCCTGTTTGCCCACCAAACGCCTTTTCGCTGTCGACGGATGACAACGCGTCTGCCGAAGTGGCTCGATCAAGGAGGATGGCATTTCGCCCCCCTTTCCTCTGAGATTAGTCCTCTACATGTAGCTGTTGCGTCACCCACGGCTGCGAGAGTGTAGCTTGCGAATTCAGTCCCGGGTCCGGATAAAACAGACTGCCTTGACGTACTCCCGAGGAAACGGCTGGTCCCGTCAAATGATTTCTTGATGAGCTCCTTATCTAGTCATACCATGACGAGTACGCAGCTACCGCCGCTCAATTTCGGAGCAGGTGGTCTTCGCATTTCCCTATTCTCACCTACGGTGCCCGAGCCTTTTGTCGAAACCGAAGCGCCTCATCCGGACCAGGAGATGTCGGAAAAATTAGACGAACTAGAACAAAATGCCACCGATTTGACACAACCACCCCTGACTCCTCATACTATACCCATCCATCCGATCCCAGCTCTCCAAGAGGCATTCTCGGAGTCGCTAGATGAAGCGACAAACGGGGTCCCGGGAGACAAGCCAAAGCTTAGAGAGTTGGATGCCCGAGGACGTCGAGAGGCCCTCATCGCCCAGGATCGAGGCGACGATCCATTCGACGCGAAATGGCGCCTTCGACCTGGCCAAAATCAACATGAGCTGATCAAGCTGATTGCGCAAATATCCTTTGGCGTGTATCTCCTGCTCAATGGAATGGCCAACAGCAATGCTCAAGTCGTCAGTATTCTACAAGGTCATATTGACGAAGTCGATGAGTTTTTAGAAGTTGCGCTTGAGGACCTTGCGCAGGCGATCGATGATCTGAATGAGCGCATAGAACACTTGAAACTCCCACTGGCCAATGTTCGGGTGTTTGAACAGCTCCTTGAAGATCGAAATTTCCGGCTTGAAATTATTGAGGGCAATGAAAAAATTGACCACGTGCTTTCCAGAACAAATGCGGCTCTGAAGCAGTGGGATGAGGATATCGAGGCTGGATTACAATCAACCGCCGCATTTACTAGCTGGCTGAACGACGAAGAAGATGCAAACTGGAGAATGGAGCGCCCCGACGTGGCCGATATATTCGACGCTATGAAGGGCAATACGGAGGGTTGGTTAAGTGCCTTCGACGACATGAGTGATCGTGTACAAGAAGCTAGCAATGTCATTGTGCGACTCTCAACCATTATTAGCGAGATGGAGAAGAAGGCTGGAGAAGTCAGCCGTAGGACTTGGGTAAGTTGGTCGCAAAAAGAACTCGCAGAGACGAGGCGCTACTGCTAACGGTGGTCTCTAGGCAAATATCCAGCCTTTTTCCGTTCCCTCTTCTAGTTCTCAAGGACTAAACGACATGTCAACCAAGTCTGTATCTTCATCCAGGCAGTCCCGCAACTTACCCCTTCGGCAACACCAGCATCAGTCCAGTGTTCAAAGTGTTGCGACCTCGACGAGAAGCGTGAGCACCATCGGCCTTGACTTGGGGGAAGAATTCCCTCTTCCCGGTGGACTCCCTCTACTACCTCCTCAGCGCTCCTTTCTCCGTCACGCCCCTGGCAACAATTTTCGTACCCAGACATCTATACAGCCTGCTCCTCAGTCAAGAGCTGCGAGCAAACGAGCGGACGCATCAAGCCCGATCCCATCGGCGAGCGAGGAACCGCTATATGTACTCCAGCCTCGCACATATACCCCCCAACCGCAGGAACCTTCACCATCCCCTGCGTTGAAGCCGGCTGGGACTTCTTCACCAAAACCTCAAGACCCAATACAACCCCAAAATAATGCCCTTGGTATCGACGGCCAGGGGACTCCGCAGCCTAGGTCCTCCATTGTTCCCCAAGTATTCCAAAAGGCCAACCCCCCAGACGCGTTACAGATTCCGCCGAGGCCTGTTCGGCCGCCATCACCCGGCCTTGGAACACCTCGAACTACCCATTCGAACGCCTTGGATTCAGCGTACGGCTCGGACTCTGAATCCATCACCCAACGGGCGGCATCGCGGGCTGGCTCAGATGTTGGAAGATCGTCTCCTGCCCGGCCACATATTACGCACTCGCCTCGATCAGACAACCAGCAGTACTATCGTCCTGTGCGTGCATCACCGCATTCAGCACTGCAACAGCGGCCTCACACTTCTGTCGGGTCTCGTGGGTCTTACCTGCATCTGCGTAGTCAGCCGTCCGCTATTGGTGGCATGAGCACTCTGAGCAACGTAACAAATGCAGTATATGACGATGATGACAGAACTCAGTCCTCAGGCTCACATACGACCGGACCAAGGCTCCGGAAGAAGAAGAGTGCATTTGGCTGGTTTAAGAAAGCATTCAGCTTGGATGAAGAGGAAAGGGCAGCATTTGAAGCACGCAAGGCAATGCAATATCGGGATCGCTATCATGATCCAAACAGCCCCAAATTCATCGACGGGCGAAGAATAAGGTAGCTTGACTGTCCTTGTCTGAATACGCCTATACAGACCTACCTCAGGACGGGGTCTCGACTTCTTTCCATTAATTTTTTTTTTTTTTTCACTTGCAAACCACAACACATTTATTGGATACATTTAGCGAACTCGCAGAAAGCGACTTAACGACGATACCATCTAGCAGCTCATACTACGGACATAATGTTGATAAGCGCTCGAAATGGCGCTATTGGCTGGCTATTTCTCATTTACAATTTTTTTTTGTTTTGGTTTCCTAACAAGACGACAATTTTGGGATGTCATTTACATATATCTACGACAGGGTAGGATTGGGCGGTAAAAATGCGCTTGGTTCCTGCGATTTGAAATATATAATTGGGGATTTCAATTCAGTGTATATACTTATGTCAGATGACGTGACAATAACAGGCTCCCCCCTTTCATTTCTTACAGTCTGGCATATAATATTTCATCACTAAATGGTAATTGAATGTAACACGGCTAAACTGTACTCATATCTTGGCGCGTCCGTGTCCTCCATCCGTCGTCGACCCCAGGGGAGGGTGCAAATCACTCGCCCACGCCGTAACTGCGTACTCGGCTAAAGAAGAATGCTTTGTCATGCTTGAGGGTAAACTCGGCCCAATCGTCCGTCAGTCTATTATAGCTAAAGAAGCTCCTCCACACAAGCTTATTGTTCCGCGCGGCCTTGCCCGCCGTGCGAAGCGACAGGTCCATCCTGAACATGTACTTGGGGTCAACGCCCTCCGTCTCAACCGTCACATCGCCCTCCTGCAGCAGCTCATCCTCCCCGCGGGGGGGGCCGGCCTGCGAGGCGTCGTCGTCCTCCGCGCCGAGAGACAGCCTCCACCGTCCCTTGTAGGCGCGCTGCATGGCCGCCGACGGCAGGTACGCGTGGGCGTTGTCCCGGTGCAGGTGCAGCAGGTCCCTGGTCAGGTGGTGCACGACGTGGGTGGGCTCCAGCGTCGTCAGCAGGCTGATGGAGGTGCCGTCGCGGAAGAAGCGCAGGTACCGGTAGTACGTGACGATGTGAATCGGCGCGCCGCCCCAGGTGGCCTGGTTGGTGGACGCCTGCCCCGAACGGACGTAGTTGACGGTGCTGATGTAGCACCCGTTGAAGCGGACCCGGGGCCGCCTGCGAAACATGGCCCCCCAGGAGGCGTAGGGATCGGGCACGAGGGACGCGGTGACGGCTGCCTCCTCGGTCGTGCCGACGAGCCCGTCGCCGTCGCCGTCGCCGTCGTCCTCCTCTAGGGCTTCCCATTCCACCGTCTTGTTCCAGCGGCGGTGCATCCCTGCGAAGCCGAACCGCTCGCCGAGGCAGACTTGTCGCCAGATGCGCTGCTCGGTGGCGACCAGGTACGCGAGGGGTTTGCAGACGAGCGACAGGCGCGCAAAGTCGCCCACGTCGAGGGCCGCCACGTCCTGCATGATGTGGACGAGGAGCTCGCTGGGGAGGGAGGAGAGGGGGCAGGGCGCGGGTGGTGTGCCGTCTGTGTCGGCGGGTGCTGCTTCGATTTGGAGGCCGGCAAAGCTGGCGATGCGGTCCTTGATGGGGAGTAAGACGGGTGCGTCTCCTCCTGCGGGCGTGGCGTCTGTTGGTGCCGTGATTTGCGCTGGTGCGCTTTGAGGTTGCTGTTTATGCTGGGGGAAGTGCTTCTCGCGGTATCGGCGATGCACGCCGTGGTCCATCTACGTTTGTCAGGTCCACGTACCGTGATGCGCTTTCTTTTGGACTTACTCTGTAAGCTTTCCGGTACAGTTTCAGACTATCGCCCATGTTGCCTAGGGCTTCCTTTTCCATGGCCTCCTCGTAATGATCCAGCGCCGAAACGAGCTCCTTCTGAGGCGGCATCCGAACTGACCCGTCAATGGTGTTGCCCGAGGGTTCGGGGCCATCGTCAAAGGATCGGCCATGGAGGTACTCGTCTTCCTCTTCAACTGCCAGAGGCGCCTTTCTACTCTTTGCGGGAGAGGGTCGACGCGCCACGGACTTCCTTGGGGGAGGGGATGCCGGGGATATTGCCGGTGCAGTCGAGGCTGAAGGGACGGAGTTGCGTGGCGGGGGTTGAGCGCTTTGCTCGCCCTTTTTGGTGCGCACTTCGGACAGCCATTGCCGCCTAAAGGACTCGAGCTCTGAGCCTAGCCCGTTTGATTCTTCCATGTTGTTTGTGAGATGGTGCGGCAGGTTGTCAACTTGAACGTCTGGCTCCAAAGTCCGGTAAAGGCGAGTGAGGGAGACCTGGGTTATCGCAGTGTGGTTGTGATACGGAGTAAAGAAAATGAGACAGTTGAGGGATCAACGGTCTTGGGGACTAGGAGTACAGGAGTGCTTTTCTGAGGCGGGCCATGATGTAGGCTCATGTCACTATATTTTGATGAGGTTGAGTTGCGGTGATGCAATGTATTACTTCCGCTCCGTGATGACTACGGTCGGTCATGGTCGCTTCCTGATTGGGTGAGCGTTTTGTCCTTACCACGGTGGGTTGGTGGCCGAATTACCAACGATTGAACGATTGACTATATACCTACTTAGGTACTCTTACCGGGTGCTAGCAATACAGGGCAGACAGACGAAGCACGAATAGTTTGAGGCTGGATAGTCATTTTGGTTGCCCGTCGGGTGCAAATGTATATTTGTATTGCATTATTGGTCCAGTGCTGGGTTCGTACTCGATGAATAAACTCGGCTGGGTCCTCAAGCATCGGCCCGGCTGCGAATATCCTTCTTGTACGATTTTCATAGATACATTGGCCTCGTCATGCCATTTGTTACTTTTCACCTTGCCAACAGCATGTGCACCGATAGAAAGGCATCTGGGTGCTGTGCGCATTTTGCGTAGCGCTTGGTAGGTAAGCTGGGTGTACCAATGTTATAGCATCTATTTTGAACACCGATCCCAAAACGCCAAGTAGAAAAAAATGCTCCGCGGTAGGCCGCGACAAGTCAAACGAGGCGCAGTGAATGCCCCAAGCACGCCAGATCTCGTGGGGGTTTGTACAGATGCCCAAATACCACACAACTAACCCGAGCAGAGCAGCGACATGCAATTTTAACCAACCTTCACATTGCCTCCCCAGGACTTAATCTATATCCATCTCATTGTCCCCATCACCCTCAACACCACCGTCAACCCGTACCCTGAGCCTCTTCTTCTCACCGCCAAACAACTTGTTGTCGTGCTTGGCGTTTTGCAAGTGCTCGGCAGCCAACTCCTCCACATCGAGACCCTGCTCGGCAGCCAGTTCCTCGAGACGGCGTTTCTCGCTGCCGCGCATCCGGGGCAGCAGGTGTTCGTTCTTGGCGACGAGCTCTCGGGCGGCGGTGAGTTCGCGCTCGCGCTTGCCAGCCATGCGCTTCTTGTAGAACACACGTTCGCGACGGGCACGAATCTCGCTGATGCGCTGCATGGCTCCCAGGGTCTTCTGGACGAGGTCGCGGTTGTAGCGGACGGGTTCGTTGCGGCGAGCGCCGAAGAGGAGCGTGCTGTCGACAACCATTTCCTTGCCGGCGTTCTTGCGGTAGGCTTTTGTCCACTTGAGCTTGCGGGGGTTACGCTTCATCTTGAAGTTTTTGTGGCATTTTGACCTTGGGTTTTGTCAGTAAGGAAAAGAAGCGGTGACTCGATGCACTGGCAATAAGGGCACTCACCTGCAGAAGCGAAATGCTTTGGCTGAAGGGTACTCGAGCGTTAGCGAACACGGCCATGTAACCCCCCTCTGCAAAAAAGGCCTGTAAGGCAAAACTTACAGTCACTTCTTATAAATGTTATCCCCTTGCTGGGATAGCTAGGTCTGCCGCAGAAATAACAAGGCTCAATACTGTGCGTGGGTTAGAATCGAGTGCAATTCGTCTGCGCTTCATGACAGCAAGCGAGTCTTACCGCATTGTGAAGGACTTCAGGTAGGATGCAGGCCTGTGTGTTGGTACTTGGTGTTTGCCACTGGCAATCTCTTTTTTTCTGGTAGCCTTCCACTTGCAAACGCACTTGCTGGATCGTTTGCGGCGATGACCTTTACCCCGAGATGGTCGAGGCTCGCTACAACGATCGCTATGAGGCACGTATCGGTCAAACTCGAGTTGACCATGGAACTTTTTTGTTTCTGGCTTAGTCAGTGTCTAGGGCCCCGCCTCCGATTTTTTTGCTGAGATAATCTTATCGATGCGTTAAGGCTCTCAATGTTGCCCTGTGGAGAATCGAGTCATAGATTCTATAGGCTGGCCAATCACGACTAGCCGTGACCATTGACAGGACAGGAACCTGCGGCATGTGCCATCGACTTGCCGGCTACGGGGGCAAAATCCCCCAAGTTCTGGTCTCCTGTGGAAGCCGTCTTTGTTGGATGGTACGTTCCTAGGTACTTCATTCAATTGTCTTCCCCATTCCCCCCTCACCCAACTTCTGACCTCATTTTCAAATATTCCCTCTTCTTCTGAAAGAGAGGGCTATATTTCAAATTAGTGCTGTTTGCAAGGAACCGGTTTTGCTCTAATTGCCGAGCCTGTGGCCTTTGCAGCAGCGCTTGATTTTCTCCGAGTTTACCGGGCGATAGCCCGAGAGCCCGCCATGGCTTCAATCACGACTTTTGATTCTGGCGGCCAAAACTACGACAGACTTCTCGAGGCGGACAGTGTGAACATGCAGACCCGAGGCTCCGGTGTAGGCTCACCGAACGGCGGCGATGGCCTGGATCCTGTCCCAGACATCACCGCGTCGCAGAAGATGATCTCAGCCATGTCCGGGAGCTTACTCACGTCGCTGCTTGGTGAGCCCGAGAGCTACTCCGACACAGTCTGTTGATTCCCGCATGCTAACTATCAACAGTTACCCCTCTTGATGTTGTTCGAGTTCGCCTGCAATCACAACGGACACCAACTTCAGCCGTCGATTTTTCAAAACTCGCGCTACGGACGACCTCCCTCACACCTGCACAGACCGCGGAGCTCGGAGTTACGGCATGCTGTCGCGAAGTCTTTTTCCAAGGTAATTCTGCAGAGCTGTGCATCGCAGTTCCGAGAGGCGAAGGGATTATGGAGTCAGCCACATCGTCAGCAGCTTCTAGTGCTGACTGTGCTGTCCACGAGGTTCAAAAGAAGACGTATAACTCAACCATTGATGGCCTGCGTAAGATTGCCCGTAACGAAGGCTTCACGACGCTTTGGAGGGGACTATCGCCGACGTTACTTATGACCATTCCCGCCAACATAATTTACTTCACCGGCTATGACTGGCTTCGATACAATCCAGTCAGCCCGCTTTCCAGGCTTTCCAGCGACAACGCTCCTCTGGTTGCAGGATCAACGGCCCGTATTCTTGCTGCTACCGCTGTTGGGCCCATCGAACTGTTTCGAACGCGAATGCAAGCGGCCCATGGAACATCAACGACGAATCACTTGATGGAAACGTTTCAGGGTGTGCGGGACATGGTGGCTACACACGGCTATGTGTCTCTGTGGAGAGGACTGACGTTGACACTTTGGCGAGATGTTCCTTTCTCTGGCCTTTACTGGTGGGGTTACGAAACTATTCGCTCTCGGTTAACGGATATGCGGGAGGGCAATCGGGGACGACCTTTTAACCGAGCAGAATCCCTTCAAAATGCTCGACGGCGCTCCCAGAGCCAGGAGAATCACATGGAGACGTTTGTTGACTCTTTCACAGCTGGGGCTCTGTCCGGGACCTTTGCTTCGATTGTAACAACACCGTTTGATGTCGGAAAGACGCGAACTCAAGTTTATAGAGACGCCCCTAGCGGACTCGCAGGCAAAGCTCACGTACCCGAGGAAAAGAACATGATGCGCCTTTTGTGGCATATTTTCAAGACAGAAGGCGCTCCAGGATTATGGAAAGGTTGGGCCCCTCGTGTTCTTAAAGTTGCACCGGCATGTGCCATCATGATTAGCAGCTACGAGGTTGGAAAGAGGGCGTTTCGCAGCGTCAACGAGCGATCCATGAGCGAGCGGGAGGAAGACAATTAAGGCGTTAATTTCACATAAACGGGGCAGCGGTGGCAATTTTGAGAGACACCAAAATATTTGCATTTTTAAGGCGTTGACCGGCAATAAGCGGGTGGTTTGCGGCCAATCTCTCTTGTACGGCTTCTCAGATCATCTCCGGTTGAGTTTCTGAGTGAGAATACGACAGTGTACAATATTAGTAGCGTGGACATTGATATATAGACATAATGGGGGTCGAACACGACTTTTAAAAAGCATTTCATTCCTAAAAAAAATGTACTTGATGCCTCTTTCGTGTTGTGAAGTACATGCTCTGGTCAGTGACATGGCGAGTGAGGTCTCCTCCGTGGGTCTGCAAATCTTTATCCACCGACGCTTCGATGTCTACTGACGACCAGACACTTGGAACCACATGGCAAGGCCGTCCGTGAAGCACATAACGGCGTATTAAATGCGCTTTTGATTCTAAACCAGGCATTTGTGCCTGGTTCACACTTGTGAATACACACAAACACACCGTTTCTTGTCTCCCGTGCCCTGGTGCGCAAAAAACCCCGCCTGCTCAACTCTCACGTCGCAAACTTTCACAAATCACCCACCATGTACACGCTCACCAACGTCGCGACGCACCGCTTCTCCAGCCCCGAAGAAACATACGTCCTCGACGTGGACCGCACAGAAGCCGGACTCGTCACAATCTCCTCAGATCAGCACCTCTCGCTGCTAAGCCCGGCACGACTCGCCGCCGGCCCCCTGGCCTCGTGGAAGACGCAGCACGGCAACCTGGCCAGCCTGCGCGTGTTCGACGGGAGCAGCTCGCTGGTGTGCACGGCAGGCGAGGACGGGACGGTGGCCGTGTGGGATCTCAGACTACGCGGGGACCAAGCCCGCGTCGCCCGGTTCAACGGTAAGACACCAGACACCTGCAGTAGTTTGAGACCGGCAGCTGACGAGGTGCAACAGCCGCGCCGTCGCCTATCCTGTCCATGGCCTGCTCGCCGTCCACGCAGACCATCGCCGTGGGCACCGAGCTGCAGGACCACATGGCGAGCATCTTCACCTGGGACGTGAGGTCTAGCCCTTCCCCCCGCGCGCACTACCAGGAAGTCCATAGCGACGACGTGACGGAGCTGGCCTTCCACCCTGACCAGCCGGCTATTCTGCTGAGCGGGTCGACGGACGGCCTGGTCAACGTTTATGATACGAGGGTCGCAGACGAGGACGACGTCACGCTGCAGACGTTTAACCACGGCGCGTCTATTCACCACGCTAGGTTCCTTACGGGGACGGAGGTCGTGGCGCTGTCGCATGACGAGCAGTTCGCGCTGTATGACATGGATGAGCGGACGGAGAGGGGTGACGCCGCGCAGAACTGGGGCGACTTGAGGAGCGTGCTGGGGTGTCAGTACGTCGCGGACGTGATGAGCAAGACGGATGGTAGCGGCGCGATTATCGGCGCCGGCGCCCAGGAGTAAGTCTCTGGTTGAGGGGGATGAAGCCGTATGCTGACGTTAGATTAGGAAGCAGAGTTTCGAACTTGTGTTCCTGGCGAGGAATCAGGGCCACAGGCCAAAGTGGGTGTTTGACAGGGAGAACAGCGTGGGACTGGCCGGGGCGCATGGGGAGGATATCGTGCGCGCGTTTTGCTTCTTTGATGATGCGCAGGTTGTGTTTACGGCGGGCGAGGATGGGAACGTCAAGGCTTGGAGGGGGAGTTAGGGACCAATTGTGGTGGTGTGCTCATGATATCCCTGGCGTTGAGTCTTGAGTGGCCCTTACTCTGCAATATTTTGTCTTGGTTGTGTATTACGCTACGTGCTAGAAGTACGTTGTTTGTGCACCGCGGCATGTCGATGTATATACAGTTACCGATGGCATGGAGCTCCGTTTAAGGGAGCCAGCCAAATGCCCGCAGTCAAAACACGTTGAACTCGCCATGATGCCATGCGAGGCTCGGAACTGCTCCTGTGGACCATCTTGCGCCGGCTAGCTGAAGCATACGTGGACGACCTGTCAAGGTGGTCGACGTGAGCTCCTCATCCAAACTTGTCATGGCGATTCTTCACCTTCAAGTCCAACAGACGCTCATGATAATCGCCCTCCCTCCTTGCCCTCTTCAGCACCTTCACCTCGTTCTCATCCAGCCTCCTGCCCACAGCCTCCTCCAACTCGCGCCTACTAATCTTCGACAAGGCCTTTTCCTCCTTGGACGCCTTGAGCTTGGGCTTGAACCGGGCCTGCATACGTATGCGCATGGTCGTATTGAACGTGATTTTGTCCTCGTCGCCGCGTACCTCTGCGGGAGAAGTCGATTTAGACGACGTGTTGGGCTTGACAGTGACGAATGTCTCGCGGAGGGTTTGTAGCTGAAAAGTGCTGGGGGTGTCGGCTGTGGCGATGACGTTGAAGCACTCGAGGGGGGAAATGGCCTCCGACGTGGCGGATAGGAAGCCTATCTTGTCACAGGCCAGGTATCTATGATGATTTTTCCGTGTTGGCATCAGCGTCAGGCGAGTTGCGTTAGCTCGCGATGGCAGGTAGCTTACCGTCCGTGATGGCCCTTGAAGCGAAAGTTGTCCGTGCCGGATACCTTGTTCGCAACCCACACCATGCGAACATCATGCGGCTCCGCGCTCGTGGGGTTTCCGTCGACGATGTTCTCAATGGGCATCGCAAACACCTTGCCGTTGGGGTCGCACGCCAGCGCAGACGGCTTCTCGGTGGGCAACACAATCATGACAGGCCCAACCACGTCCGTCGCAGCGTCTGCAGAAACCCAGCTGTCATCGTCCGCGGCGGCGTCGTCGTCGTTGACCTTTTGCACCCGCGAAGGGCCGGCTTCACCATCATCTCGGTCGGCATCAGCAGTGCGCTTCCGCTTCTTGGGCTTCTTGTCGCCCTTGAAGCTCAACGGCTTGACCATTCTGCGGGATGGGGCAGTCTGAGAAGGCGCGGTTGGCGTCGGTGAGCGATGAGCATGCGACCGGGAGGCGGCGAGCTCCATCACACTGTAGGCTGCTGGAACCTCAAAAGGGCATCTGTGATTATATAAGCGGACTTTCTCATGCGACGAGCGGTAGGACTACTAACCTGGTACCTTTGATTTTTATTATTTCAATAGAAGAAGTTTTATTTAAAGCTAATTAATAGTCCTTTAGGTATTAAGATTAAATATAAAGAATATAATTATTTTTCAAAAAAGGATATTTATATTCTCTTAGCTTCTTTAATATTATTACTTTTTAATATATTTTAATAAACTTATTAATTACTTAAAATACTCTTTTTATTTTACTTTAAGCGCTTAATACTTAATTATATTCTATTTTAATTTAATAACTTTAATATCAAGTTCTATAATGTATTTTTAATATAAATACATAATAATAAATACTTTCAATTAAATATGGTTGCTAGCACGACCAGACCGCACTCGCCGAGAAAAGTCCGATTGAAGACGTGAGGTTGGACTCCTGGGTGTATGATCGCTTAGGAAGCCTTCAAAGCCCCATTCTGAGGGCACATCACTATTTCTCAAAGCCGCATTCTCATGTTGGGCTCCTCGTATAGAAACATGCTCAGTGAGCAGAGCGGGTTGATGTCCCAGTGCACTCAGAACAAGATGTCGTGGGTGCTCAATCTCAGTGGGAAAGAGGATGTCGCTGGCATCAGGAGAAGACATCATTTCAACTGGCAGATGAGATGGGTGATGGGAATACCAGGTGATGGAGGGATTTGACCATTGGAAACGGGGGAGGAAGTGCGAACTTATATCAGCAGCGTCCAGATGCGTCAACCACACCTCGCAGGCCTCCCACCACATAAACCGTGGATGCTCCAGGGGCTACTCGCTTGAGGACAGCTGGGTAAGCAGGAGGTGAAGCGGATGTGGTAGCCTGAGCGCGGATACACCCAAGTCCGAAGTCCCAAGATCAAGGACGCCTCCCTGACATCGGCAAGCGCGCAGCCCTCCACAACATGACGACATTTCGACGCGAAGGGATTGACGCATAAAGGAACTCTACAAGAGGGATTCATAGGACTCCAGAAGTGGAAACGTTCTTCGGTCATACGGCTTGTCTGCCCTCGCTTGTGCGCGTTCAATCCTCCTGGACACGATGTTAATAGTACTATCGCCACCATAGGACTCCACCCAATGCAGCCCTTAGATGCCTCCAGATGCCTTGTCGCAGGTCCTTAGAGAGCTTGAAGCGACCATCTCCTATCCGGACGATGTAACTCCACCCTCTTCGTTGCATGCTCAGCGATGTCTCTTTGGCAATGCGGTCACTCCTGGACCTGGAATCTGCCTCGTCTATGCGTGCTCGATTCGGCAGATGGCACAATCAACGAGACCCCTGTTGACATTGTTGAGGCATTTCGCCAAGTTGAAGGATCTCATCATGAGCATCCATCCTGAGGAGGGCTTGGGGCAAGACGGATGAGTGTCTCCCCACTGCTTTAGTGGATATAAAAGTCCCTTGAAGGCCATTGATTCGAATTTTCCTTTCAATCTAGTGCAAGCATCGATCAAAAGCTCTCCGGCATGAGCGACTTATCTTCTCGAGGAGGTTCGACTCTTAAACCATGGCCGCCCCACAAAGCTGACCGTGGTCCGGGAAGCGCAGGTCTACATCATGCAGCCAGTCTAGGACAAGGTGAAGTCGTTAGAATGCTGTTTGCTCCCCGCGACGTTCCGCGGAGGCACATCTCCTGATCCTGTCGGCACTTTGTCGTTGGATGGGGGTGTGGTCGTTCTCTTCGTCGCAGTCGAGATTGTTATGGGCTCTCCTTTCGAAAAAAAAATCGCTCGCGTCCCGTATCAAGCAATCAGAACAGTCATCATGGGACTTGTTTTACTTTCTCGATGGCTCTAACGGCACACTCCTTGGGCAAGGTTCGTCAGGCGCCGTCATAGCATCGCACTTGAGAGGAGAGACTTGACGGAACACAAGTCGGAGCACTGGCGGATCAGTCCTACCACTCGCAGAACGAAATTGGGGCCTGTAAACTTAACTTCCGGCCCCAACGGCGGAGATCAACCTGATAACGGGGCATGTCTGCTCAATCTTAACACGTCATACGAGTTGATGCTAGATAGCGACGGGTGGGCGAGCTGTCGATGGTCTGAAGGTTGAGTTCTACGCCGTTGGAGCAAAGCTGATCATCGCCGACCCACGCGCGAATGGGGAGACTTGTCTCAAGAAATTGATGCCTAGGTTTTGAATCCATTTGCCGAGAGGAGATGGTGCCTCGGCAGTGCTTGCACCATCTACCGACGTGGTTGGTTGATCTGTCCTCGCGCCTGTGGTCACTCTTTTGGGAACCCTTCTACCTTGACGTCCATCGGAGGCTTGTGAGTTAACCATGGATACAGTATTTGGACCCTGCTGACGTTAGCAGAAAGGCACTGATTATTGACCACGCGCCAATAGCAGCTACGCTGTCTAATGGGAGATCGAATACCATTACGGATAGACATTCGGTATCGAATACACGCAGGATGTGCTGCAAAGAATCCACTGAGCAAGTCAATCTCCAAACCGGTTCACCCCATCACGACCAACATACACCTGCCCGATCTACTTGTCACTTTGTTTGGCTAGTTTTAGCTATATTTGGAGTGAACCAACTGCGAGAACGCTGTAGTGTGAAGCAGGAGAAATCCCGAACAGGCGCCCTCAATTTTCATCGTCAGAATCCTCAAGCCAGGTGACTTTACCGTCGGAATGCTTATGGAAGTATTGGCCCCTTTTTGCGTCCCATTTCCAATACTCTTGAGCCTTGCTTTTTGATTTGGATGATCCGTGAGGTCTTTGCGATGACGAAGCCTTCCGTTTGTGGCCACTGCTACAGGAGACGTAGTCATACACAGGTGGGGCCGACTTGGATGACAAGACAGAGCTTGACGCCGCTGGAGTGGGCTGGCAGGGTTGCTCAACCACTACGTACCCAGTTTCGTCTGCGTTCGTCTCCCTAAAAGTGCTATCAGCAACAGACGGGGAAGCTCTTTCGGCAATTGGGTGGAGAGCACTGCTCCGCTGCTTCCAGTGCTCCTTTAGCTGATCCCTCATGGCATACGACTGTTTCCTCGCATAGTCCTGTTCATTCCTAAGCCCTCTTCGGCCGTCTTTAAGCCCTTGGTGAGAGTCTATGAGATTTATTGACTTAATGGGATACTGGTGGTATTCAAGCGTGCCGTCCGGCAATGGGGCAGCATAATGTGCATACAGGTTAAGATTAGTACCATCCGTGGTGAAGGTAGTGACTTTTGCATGGCCTAGCGGATCAGGTTTTCCGATATAAGAAAGGGCCTGGTTCCTCGCATAAACAAGAGCCGCTCCGTCATAGGCACTCTGTAGCTTCGCTTCTGCCATATCCTTTCCAGTGCACTCCCCGACCAAATGTGGTAGTGTTAAAGATTGCGGGCTATCCTTATAAAAAACGGCCCCGCTGACATGCTCATCAACCGGGAACGGGCGGAACTCTCGCATCCCAAGCCCCTCAATAAAGTCAGGCTGCGGAACAGACAAGCCATTATTAAAGCCAACGTCTTTTGGAAAGCCCGTGAATGCCTGGTTAAATACTTGGTGGTATCCTTCGTCATCATACTTCTTCAGGAGCTGCCCGCTGACCTCAACAACCATTGTGGCTTCGTTAGGGGCTACCTCGACTCTGTTCACATAGCGCCTGTAATCTGACTCAGTGGGCGAAGCGGTTGCACGGGATCTAACGGCTCGCTCGCGGATATCCTCAAGGTTCTCAGGCGGCTTGGAGCTAACGGGGTCAAGGATGCCATTCTTATAGGCATGGATAGCAAAGCCAGACGTTGTTGATGAAGTAGTCTTTGTTGTCGTCTTTATTGATGTTGATGCGACAGTGGATTCCGGGGCAGTAGGGGCTAACGTCTTATTGGCTCCCTTCTTTACCATATTGTCCAACTCGGCTAAGTTTTCCCTTGTTAATCGCGCCCGCTTTAGCTGTTGTTCGTTGCCGCCGCCTTCGCTGTCGATCTGCTGTTTCCGCAATAGCGTGGCTGATGAGACTCGCCCCTGTTCCTCGACTCTGGCTTTGAGAAGCGAGTTGGATGGTCGCCTGGGGGTCTTTGGCTGCTGCGCAGTCTACACGGGCTGTCAGTAGTTGGCATACATCAATAAGCGTGGTCCTACCTCGATGGTCTGCTCTAATTGCTCGTCCTCCGCTTGGGTTTGTGGATTCCTTCTCGTCGATCCCGGTCGCTTCAACGATGACGTCCCAACACCTGCTTCGATTTGCCGTCCGAAAGAAGCTCTCGATGGCGGAACAGAATTCCCACTGCTGGCTGGTTGCTGTCCTTGAAGTCTTGCACTACGCCTCGGGGGTCCTGTAACCGTCACGTTGACATATTTTTCCCACCTGTTGTCGGTGTGGCGGGATGCCTACCTCTATGTATGTCCGTCCGCGTCAACCGCGCTCTCTTTGCAGGCGAGGAATCGTTCGTAGATGCTGGGTCCAGTGGCCGTTTGGACTGCAAGAGCGTCGTGTCTTGCGCGACACCTCCACCCGCTGGAGAACGACCTCCGCGGCCCGGTGGAAGCTCTGCACCACGGATTAGTATGTGTTCCAACTTCCGGGAACAGAGGCTCCTCGACATTCATACCTAGAGTCCTGCTTGCAATAGTGTCCAGCCGCTTCTTTTGCGGTGCCTTGGGCAGTTTGAGATGAGAGCGGCAGGCCCGCGGCTTGGGAACTCGTCCCTTCATAATGAGAGATGGGCGGTGTGAAAAAGAAGGACGGTTCTTGTGCCATTATTCAGGCTGGCCGACATACGGAGTAAAGGACTGCAGAGACCAGATGGCCGGCACGGGGGTTGCCAAGTCTGTGGTCTTCCAACCTGGCCAATTTAATCTAAGGCGCGTAAGGCATCGGAAAGTGGCAGCGGGTAAAATTGATTGGCCACCTGCCCTTGCTAAGATGCGAGTTCGTGTGACTCCATGTCACCTTTTTGCAGTGGGCAATTTTTAGCCTTCTACAATTCGCTGGTGACCGCTAGCGTGTCCTGTGAGCAAGCGCGACGTGAAGCCTTGGGAGTTGTTCACACCCAGTAGATTTGCACTGGTTCGCAGAGTATCTCCCATGATGCGGCTCTGATCTGCCTTCGCGGTGGTTTGCTGGCTAGAGATCTGGGGCTATGGCCCATGCAACAACAGACCATAACGTGGACGTTGCGCTCTCCAACCAAACGACCAAACGAACCGAAACGACAATTATCTTCCAGGTGAGGCGCGACCGGAAGAGCGCGACTTCGCAAGATGGGCCATAGTGTTGATGCGGCACCTCACGTCCTGCATCCTGCACAGGGATAGAATTGAATATGCTTGTCGTATATCCTTGTCGTATACTCACCATATCACGATGCTGAAGTATCAATAGCACCTACGTTAGCGTAACGAAACACCTCCCCCCGTGCGTACGCAACCGACGCGATTCACTGCGTTCCTCGTCATATTGAGGCTATGAGCGTGGGAGCCTCGAGCGGAACCGACATGGGATGCTGTTTAAATAGCGGTCCGTCAATCACAATAAGCACACCTGATGCCCCCGTGGTTTTCCTCTGCCTCATGATTGCGGCCTCGTCAAGATCCAGATTCCCAGGCAAGGAATCCAAGAGATAAGATCAAAGGGCTTTGGTGGCTGCCTGCGCCAGATCATGCTATGCCACCTGCAGCAACGCGGTTTCATGGGCTCCCCTCCCTAATGTGGTGAGCGATTGGATTAAAAGGGCTCTGTTATGTGGCAGGATGCCAATTCATCGGGGGATTCTTTGGGGGCTGAGTGAAACATCATACCACGAAAGAATTACCGCTGACCTCTCAGTGGTCCTACACCAGGCTCTTGTCTCTCACCGTCCGACGACCATCCCCTCTATCCAGCCATTGGCCCTCGATCGGCCACGCTGACTTTGCTCAAGTGGTGTCAATATTCAAGGCTTGCGTTCGGTGATGCGGGGGCAGCAATACTCCGTAGATGACCTGTCATCGCCCCAACCGCGTACACTCTTCCTGATACGAATGCTCTACTGTTTTCCCACCTCCCCGAGAGTGTTAGTTGTAATGACCGTGCCGTGTGGTGGGAGCATGCGCTGTGACAGACTCACATAACTAGGGGGAACGGCTTGCTGGTCTGAGGTGCGCATCTCTGGAGCTCACTTTGGCCCCCATCTCTGAGTCACACGCACGTCTGGCTGCATGATAGCTGGCTCGAGGCTATCGTCACGGCAGACATATAATTGGCTGTGAGATCAAGATGCTTCCTGAAGCTCTTGGTTGTAGCCTACAGGCGCCATCTTCACGAAAGTCGGGGCAGCAGCCCGGCTCAGGAGACACTCGAAATATCCTCGAACCTCAGCCAATGGGATTGGGGAGACGATGCGTGGTCATGGACTGACGTGTCCGCGAAGCAACACCAAAGGTAGCGGTCTACTTGAGGCCGACCTGTCTAGGCCTACACAAATCCCACGTCGGTGACTAAGGGTCGAATGCCAGCTTCCCCAATTAACATGGATTCACTAATCGTCGCCATATTTTTAGGCGAAAGCGTAAGCCCTCGTCTGCGAGATATCCAATTATTAACCTGCCACCCAATCAAAACGGGATATTACCTCGAGCATGCTATTTATAACGTGGCCGATTAGCTTTAGTGTGGTACTAGCAATAGGACGGAAGCAGGAGACTTATTAACACCTCTTAGCCACTTATAAGGATGCGTGAATCAGTTATACATGAGAAAATAATAGTTTAAATGTCTTTAATGTACCGCGCGTGTCGTGAAAAGCCCGCCTTTAGCTCACCGAGGAACTTGTCGCTTTGATACTCTGTTGAGCGACTTGCATGTTGGACGTGGGCCGCATAATTATTCACTCACCTTAACTCACCATCACTATATTCGAGGAACTGCAAGACCACTGCCGCTAGGTGTGCTATAGGCTAGCTAGACTAAACATAAAGGGCCATCATTCTAGGTTAAGTTCTTCCTAGTCTTGAGCTATCTTTTACGCTTAATACCATTATCTTCCCCCATGTCTCACCTCGCCCTTAATTTAATACTGCCTGTAAACGTCTATGATAGTCTGGTAATTAGCTATAAGGCAACCAGGCTTGTAAACCTTCTTGAGCTAAGGCGTAACCACCTCCCGGCCCTGTTCGCAATTGCCGCCGCGCATAGCGTCGCTAACCCCATCGAGCCGCATCCCCCACACCATCACCCCACCCCCCGAGATAGAGAAACCTTGGGGCACAGAACGCTCGAGATCTCTGGATCTAAAGATGTTGCAAGCATTTCTGTCAATATCGTAAAGGTGGTTAGCTATCCCGAACCCATTGAGTTCTCTCTAGTTCCGCTCATGTGGATGGCTTCCTCTAACGGGAGCCTTATCGCATACGAATATGGACTGCGAGAATGCGCGAAATCGTCCAAGGCTTTGGCGATCAACATCTCACCTGGAACATGGGACTCGTTCGCGCAAGAGTTCTCTGACTACGCACGCTCTGCAGGAATCACAGAGATTGTTTCCTCGAAGGATAAAGGCTGCGTCAATGGTGGAGAGTATGGTGCCTAGCATGCGGGTACTGTTCAGGGTGCCAATGGGGATAGTCAACCTCCAGCCAGCAAGTGAGATGCTCGAATCTGGCTGGGAATTTGAAGCCAAACCGGGACAAGATCCAGGCACTCCAGAATGCACCGATGGACCGTTGACATGTCACAAAGACTCGGCAGACCTCCGGAGAAACTGTTGCCCACTACCACGTAGCAACCGAAGACGGGATGAATGCCTTTAACCCGAAAGAGGTCCCGCTCCAGTACACTAATGTCATGTGGGCTGCTGCGAAGTCAGAGGATTTCTGTGGTTTAGGTAAGATCGTTGATGTCGCAGCTTGAACCGGTGCCCAACGGTCGCTGCCTTGTTTGTCGAACAACGTGTAGCTAGGATGTAGTAGATCAGGTCACCCAACAGATTGAACTTGGTGGGAAGCGAAATGACGGCTCAAGATTACCTAGGTAGGCAAACCGCCACGTGCTTTTGCGTACCCAGCCGCACCGACTTTTCTCTGGTTTTCAAGACTAGGATTCCAAATTCCCATCTAACCCGATCCTAACAGGTAAAAAATACCTCCTTCGGAGTCTCATCGTCGACCATGTCTGGAGAACTCGCTACGCAAGATGAAGCAGTATCTGCTCTTTGAGCCTTCATGTTCTCTGGCGCACTCGGGTCTCCCAAGGGGAAAGCCGTAGGCTATGCGCTGATTGAAGCAACGTCTACCACCTTCTCTTGGTCGGCAGCTTTGGAGGACGATGATGGGCCCCCAGTGCCCATTGATCGATACCTGATTAAATTCGATAGGGCTTCGAGAAAGATATCCCCTCCGGAACCCATCGTACTCTCCGAGACAGAACTTGCGGAGGCAATTTTCGCAGCAACGGGTCAACACTTGGCTTCGTCGACAAGGTTCACCGACGGCGCTCTAAGTATCTCGTACAAAGTCACGGTCCAGGAGAGCTTGGATATCGCATATGTAGTTCAGCTACGCCATCACGGCCGTGTCTCGTCCATGGATTCGATCATGACCTTGATCTCGAGGACGGTTGACCATCGGATCTTGCCTGTGCCTCCTGTGTATCCAATACCAGGAGAATGGAGACGGCAAGAGACCACGGGAATGGGCAGGCAAATAACTCGGCTTATACCAGGCGTTATGGCATCCTCAGTCTACCCTCAATTATCACACAACGAGAAACTCGTTTTTGTGCAGAAGATGGCTGTCGCGTTTCAGGCTTGTTGGCAAATCCAGCTCCCGGAGGATCATCTGATCGGTGAGCTTACTGCCGCTACGATTGACGGTCGAGTCGTCCTCAAGATCGAGCCCGATCGACACTGCAGCCTCGGCGGCCCGTTTGCTTCTGTACGCGAGTATCTCCGAGCGTACATCAGGTTCTCACTCGCTGCCCTCGAAAAACAACAAGGTATTGAGGATTATAAGGAGCAGTTTCTAGAGCGCATAAGGGATATTGTGGACAACCACCTGCACGAAATTCCTGCCATTGTCGAAGATATTCCAATCGTCGCCATGCACGCGGACATGGGCCTTCACAACATCATAGTGTCTGCTCAGAGTCCCACCGAGATACAAGCCGTCATTGACTGGGAGTTCGTATCCAGCGCACCATATGCCTCACTCTACCGGATCATTGAGATGCTTTTCCGCGAGCCTGCTCTCAATGAGTTCGGCCCGGAGTACGATCGTGCGGATGAACTCCGCAAGGCATTCTGGGCCGCCATCCACGACTGGGAGCAGTGGAATCAGAGCGAGGCGACACAGGCATTCCTGGAGTGGTTCAGGTTCGGCCTCTTCATGAAGCCTGAATGGCGACCCAAAGACTTGTCCCCTGATGAGAAAAGAGACTTTTGGCAAGAAAACATTCGAGTTGTTGAGCGCATTTTGAGCAAGCACTTGACTGATGGTGAGCCAGCATAGTCTTCTTCAAACCCCTTACCGGGTCGCCTCTCCGGTGGATCTCACGGGGTTGTCAGCCAGACCTCAGGGAACATGCTCTGCGAGTGGGAGCAAACCCTATCCGACAGTGACGGGCAACCGACAAGGGACCCCAGCAAAGGAAGTGGGAGGATGAACGGGCCCTGAAGAATATGGCCTACTAGATATGGGATGAGCCGGAGGGTCGTATTTTCTAGACTGGCACGGCGAACTTGGAGGACAAAGGATCACGAGCAATAAACCTGAAGATGTACGGGACACCGGGGTGCTTCAAGCGCACCTCCACAACTTTTGAGGGGCTAAGCTTGTCCAGCAAATAGAGCGGCTGATCACCAGCGGAAGCGGCCGCCGTCTGGACAAGGGTCCGGCCTGGAGCCACGGTCCGTGACGGTTAAACACGCGTTGACCTAGGATGAGATGGGAGGCAGTTAGCATCTTGTACAAGCTGATCAAGGGCGTCTGGTTTGTTGAAGCGCGAAATGCATTGAGGCCTCTATATGAATACATCTGATGATCGCTCGCACCCTTCTGGCGCACCATTAAGTAGACAGACCAATCACGATTTCCTACGTCCAGACGGGTCATTCTTGGACCGCATGTGACCATCCCTTACACTCTTCCTCACGGGCCTGCCGACAGGGTGAACTTTTACGCCTCCCCTGATAGGCGAGGTTGATCATTTCTCGCTTCTACGTCGTCATAATAGAGAAGGAGTTTTTCTGTGCCAGACCACTAGGACCACACGAGAGTCGAAAAGCGCAGCACTGAGAGAACTCAGTGTTATGCCACCCCCGCCTCTTACACGGTGGCCCTACCCCTCGCCTGCTCATACCCCTCCCCCGCAGGTAACCATTGACGTAAGCCTGTCATGTCAATTGGTTTAAATGTATTTTGCTTCCACGGATCCCTCCGATATTGGCAGATCCGAATTCTGCGTCACCTTCCTCGAGAGTCCGGAAAACTACCTGATGTGCAACGCAGAATGGTGGCGCAAGCACAGCCCGTAACAGTGTCCCTGAGGGACCTAACTGATGGTACGGCTGGCGCATATTGAAGATGCATCACGGGCGCAGCACGGCAAACTTACACGCAACAGGCAACGTCTCTTTCGAAACCCTACAGCACGCCTTTGGGCCCGATTCCCTAGGAATCTTGGTCGTCAAAGACGTGCCCCAAGAATTCCCGCAGTTGCGCCGCCTGGCGCTCTCCTACGCCTCGTACCTGGGAAACCTCCCTGCCGAGGAACTAGGTACGGCCAAAGCACCATGACCGCTCACCACGGCGGTTGCTCCCAGCTCTACATACATACTTGCAACGCACTAGCGCTGACGCGGTTGTAGAAAAACTGGAAAACGCAAAGGCCAAGTACCTGACGGGCTGGTCGCTGGGCAAAGAAGCGCTCAAAAACGGGCAGGCGGACACCTTCAAGGGCTCGTACTACGCCAACTGCGCATTCTACGTCGATCCGGCCCTCGAGTGTGCCGAGCCCACTGACGAGTTCTCGCCCGAGACATTCCCCGAGTACCTGTCTCCCAACGTGTGGCCGCCGGAAAATGTACTACCCGGCTTCAAACCCGCCGTCACGGAGCTGTGCAGGCTCGTCATCGACGTTGCCGCGCTGGTTGCGCGAGCGTGTGATGGCTTCGCGGAGAGGGAGATTGAGGGATATCCAAAGGGCTACCTGGAGCACGTGGTGAGCACCTCGAGCACCACCAAGGCCAGATTGCTGCACTACTTCCCGCAGGACGTGCACGACAATGACGGAACAGGCGAGGACGACTGGTGCGCTACGCATCTCGACCACGGGTGTCTTACGGGGTTGACGTCGGCCATGTTTATTGACGAGCACAAAGTTAGTCCTGCTGTGCCTGAGCACGTTGAGCTGACTGGCGCGTCTTTGCCGCCGCTGGAGGAACTTCCGGCGTCGCCCGATTCTTCAGCGGGGCTGTACATCTTGTCTCGCGCGGGAGAGACGTATCAGGTCAAGATTCCGCGGGACTGTATTGCTTTCCAGACTGGCGAGGCCCTGGAGCGTATTACGGCGGGCAAGTTCAAGGCTGTGCCGCATTATGTCAGGGGCGTGAGGGCGGCTGTGAGCGGTGGTGCTATTGCCAGGAATACGCTGGCCGTGTTTACGCAACCCAACTTGGGTGATGAGGTGGATCTTGAGTCACATTTGACGTTTGGCGAGTTTGCGAGAGGCGTGGTGGCGAAAAATACTGCATCATAATGCACAATACATACCTGGATACATGATGCATATGCCAATGACTTGTCCGTCATTAACGGTGGAGGCGACTTGTCAGAATTACCAGGGCGGATTCGTTGTAAACGAGTGTATATTGTCCAAAGGAAGGTTCTAGCTATCCCCAAGTTATCTGTAAAATGCCATCGGCAAGATCGTCAAAATATAGTATGACCATGGTGGCCACAAAGAAAGTAAGTCAAACGACCCCTAGATTTTCAAGGCGCATTCTCACCAATGCGCACTTGATGTGGCGTATTTCGACGCTCTCTCAACACTCTCTTAGTAACTCCTATTCGTGCACACTTAAGCCCAGGCGCCAACCAGGCTCATGCCAAATGCACCAAAGAAGACCAGCAGGCAGGCAATTATGCGATTTTTTCCTCGGAGGTGACGCCAACTCTCGTCGCTCAGAAAATCTTCAGAAAGGAGCTCCACAAGGGATGCAAACGTAAGCAGACCGGCAGAAATGGCATTCATGACTCCGACGAGGATGAGACCGACTTCGGAATCGGGGCTGTAGAGCATATGCGTAGCGAGGCCGATGGCCTGACCGATCGGTGTGCTATCTTTTGTCAAACACATTACCAAGAGGGAGGAAGTGACGTGGTGGTATACGTACGTGAAACCGTATGCCAACGCCATGAGCCATGGCTGCCATGTCTCGTCACCCCATTCGATAACAGAGATTCTTGAGCCAAGTGCCAGACCCTCAAAGGTTTCTAATACAGCATGAGTATGTTTTATAGGGCATGCGCTGGTGTTCAACTTACGGTGAAAAACGATGGCAATTAACAAGACGATGAAGTCATTCCCGATACTGACACTCAGAGCCATGCCAATAAACACACTGTGGAATAGAATGCCCATTTCGAGTAGGATACACTGCAATCGGTCTTTTTTACGCTTCTGCTCTGGTGTCAAGACGGTCTGTTCACATTCGCCCTGTTCCGTGGCATCGTGACAATCGTTGGACACTGACTTGGCAATTGCAGAATCAGCAACAGGCTCCTTTGCCGATATCTCTTCGGATGGGGCAGCTTGGTTCAGCTGAGAGAGACCCTGCGCCATGCTGCTAGATCGGCCACGAAGAGGTCCCATATCACGGATCGGGTGACCATCCGAATCAGTAGTCTCGAGCTCTTCCTGCTCTTTGGCCCGAGGTTTCGCAACAATATCGGCGGGCGGGACGTGTCTGGACGGATGAAACACCATTTCAATAATGGTCACGAGGAAAATCGCAGCAAGAGCAATAGCCCCGGGCATTGCATTGTAGTCTTCGGTCCAAAACGTCCCAAGGCAAGGATTCCCGAGGGACACAAAGGCCGTGGGAAGCAAATGCACAAAGGCGGTTGCAATCAAAACTCCAGTTCCGAAGTGGCGCACAGCAAAGAAGAAACGTCGTGGAATTCGCAAACCGGGAAACTTGGCAGCCATAATGGGAAATGCGCATCCTAGTGTCGAGACGAACCATATGATGAAGAGTGCCGCGACATGAAGCCCAGTATTATACTGGTCCTTATTTACGCCACCAGATGCACAAGAAGATCGCTTCTTGAGGCCATGAGATTCCTGGCGGAATGAAGGCTCCGGCATTTCAAAAGCATCGGCAAGGGTAGACGAATTGGTTGCTGTCGATTCAATATTGGACAAGAGTTTCTCATTTCCGGTCCGGTAGGTCGACATGCGCAAATTAGAAATCAAATAAGAGAAGAAGAGAACGGATAAAATCCAGGTCAACCAGCTCCAAAGGCGCTCCAGGCACCGCGCGGAATGTACCCAGACAAGGCGATTCTGGCCATTGAAGCCAGCGAACGCCTTGAACCGCAAGAACGGACCTAAGCAAGTTGAATCAGTATTGTGAGAAGAGCAGAAAGAGGCGGTCCAATGCATACCACCAACCCATCGTCTTGCGTCCGGCACCTGAGCCAAAAGATGTGGCTCTCCTTCGCGGCGCAACTTGTCGTTCAATGGTGTTTCGCCTAGCATTCCACCGGTCTCTCCCCCAGACGCATCATCTTGGTTGGCTGCAACATACTCGCGCAGATTCGATATGCCATTCAGATCCTGGCGAGTAGTTTGGTTTGCTGCAAGAGCAGGCGGGCTCTGATTGTAGGTGAGGTGGCGAAAACTACCCTCGTCAGCTTTGTTGAGACAGATCATGCTGGACAAGCACCTAGACGTTCGTTTCACAGCTGTCTTGGTGGTCGAGATTGATCTTGTGGGATATAATAAAACAGAAGAGGATCAAGGGAAAAGTCGAAGGCAACCGTCGAACCTCAATGGCCATGCCAAGATTCGTTTTGGACCCCACAACGTCCGTTGCGAATCGCAAATGACATGGCGGCTTGGAGGCGGAGTGGGGGGCCGATGGCGAAGGCGCAGCACCATGAACATAAGCTTGATTGCCATGCTAATTGGTCTGCGATCCATGAGGATGGGGAATATCGACGATTTACGACAGCTGCAAGGGGTAGTGGAGATTTGATTCAATGAGACGTAGCGCGGGACGCACGCCTTTTGAGTTTGTCAAAACTCCCAAGTTGAAGACGGGACGCTGGAGACGAGAAATAGTCGAGGTCCGGTTGTTGTGGTAAGGTTACCTGGGTAGGCGGTTATGCCTATTGTCGGGGAAGGCGCGATGGCGGGTGGCTGCCCTCGGCAGAGTTCAGCTGTAAATTCAGCTGACAACATTGAACTTACAAGTGCCGGGCCAATGTTAGCCAGTGGCTCCTTCCGGGCGTTTGCGGAGGCTCAGGGACCAGAATCGTTCGTTCCTTTTCGTTTCGCCAGGTCCGCGACATCTGCATCATGGACAAGTTGACCTCTGTCTTCCTTCTCGACAATCCTGCACCGCGCTGCAGCGTATAATGGGCCTTCACTACCCGAGCTTTGAGCACCAAGCCGACCAACCTGCATTTGTTCAAGATTGCCATGAACAAGTCCGTGGCTGGTGTTTTTTCCCATCGACTGCTCCATACGGAGTACCCTGGCTGATATCCCCGGCAGACAAATCGCTGGGGTCGCCTCCAAGTAGCCTTCTATCTTGTCGCCCACTGCAGGGCAAAGCGCTGATCTTGGAGGCTAGCAATTTGGAAGCCTTTCCTCTGAGACGTTGAACTGGCAAGCAGTCCTGCTCAACTTGGGTGCAACAGCAGATTGAGGCCGCCAATGCCTACACGCTCATCAAATTTTGTTCAAGTTAGGGAAAGTTAGTCTGTTGGCGAGGACAAACTTTACATATCTAATGATATATGAGCGATACGCTTGAGTATTCATGTCACGAGTTTAACTAGGCTAGGCGAAAGAGAAATGCCTTCCTCAAGTTCCCTTAATGCTGGATCTTTATAACCCCTTGCCTGTGTATCAAGCTAGATTTTAGGACATTAAGATACTGTTGCCATTCATTCTACTATTATCTACACAGGCAACTACCGACATGCTAATCCAGGTTCAATTAAGCCCCTATAATTACATATGCATATTGTAACCAGCCAGTCCAACCCCCTCATCTACTTATCCCAATGGTTCCTCCGCTTAATACACCAGCGCGGCATTGTGTCCCGAGCATTCCATCTTGTCTGCTTTCTTTGTACAAGACCCCAATTGGAGCACATCTCACGGTGCATGGACCAAAAGAACCAATAGCATTCTCGACTCCTCGTCCACGGTTCACAAGAGAGAGGCTTCCAATCACTGCTTGATGGCGTCAAGATAGGTAGCCACTTCTTTCCGCAGAAATCCCGTCCTTGAAAAGTTGGTCGGCAGATTCAACAATCCATGTTTGGCAGTTTCGTTGCACGATTTTTTGGCCGGCGTTGGTCTGAAAAATACCGAACCAGTTGAGCGTCTCGAAAATTTGGATACAAGTCTGGACTGAAGTCTGGCATGTGGGTAATACATAATCTCCAGAAAGCATTTAATACAGAAGTATATGGGAACTTGCGTTATCGGTAGCTGAAGTCAAAGTTTTCCGAGGCTGTTTTACCTTGTCTGAGCTGAACTCGAAGCTACACAGAGGTCTTTGATTTTCTCCGTTGAACATTGCCTTCTCGTCAAAGAATTTGGAATCAATCCATTGAATTCGATTCTTTCCATGGGTATGGTAAAGGTAGCTCGGAAGTCATAGTTGCGTTTGATCTCGAACTTGAAGCCATTCCTAACGTCGCCGGTTGCGTGAAGCAAAAGACCAAGGCAATGATTTTTCTTCGCGCTCACCCAGTAGGCCCAGTGATCCTTGAAGGGTGAGCTATTATGGACCACCAACTCAAGTATAAAAGCCCCAGCATGCCCGGTTGGGGGAAACAAGAGGTGTGGTTTTGGAGTTGAAGCCGAAATTGGAGTTGTTGCGGCAGCCGGGACTAACGACGACGGCGGCGGCGGCGGCGGAGGATGGGGAGCTGCACGGCCTTCGCCCCTTTGTGGGCTCTCAGAATCTGTACGATAGTTGGAATGCATGATAAGACAACGCCCCCGGGGGATCCTTGTGCAAGTAGGTAACCTAGATTTCGGTAGAGCTTGAGGCTAGATAAAAACAAGAGTAAAGACGCCTTAGAGAGATCATTATCAACTTGATAGGCATCAGAGGTATATAAACTTCAACCATACACCACTTTCTCATGGTCCACCGTTCACGATCGAGCCACTGTTCATAAGGGTGGCGCCATTTCTCGCGATGTTGGCGGTTAATTGTGGCATGAATATTCAACGTCGTAAGATCGGTTGGAGCTCAGTCTCCTGTCGCCTCCCGCAATAAGCGCGCGGTTAGCTCTCGCGCCGTGAGCTTCTATCCTGGGATGATGGGTTTCAAGTTAGCCTCGTGTAACCTAGCCACTGGAAAAGGAAATTCACAACATGCATACAGCGCCCGTCCCCACAAGGACATCGGGAGGGTTGAGAGCTGTCGGGTCAACTGAACGGGCGAAGTAAAGAGCATGAGGGCTCCATCTCTCTCCAGTACGGGATCTCACGACCAACAGGAACCCCATATATTGTTATATACCTTTAGACAAGACAAAGTACAGCCACGGATGATAATATGTTGGCTCATCAACGGGATCAATACTCATTGGGAGATATTTTGTCCTCCATTCGTCTTGGGTAGCTTCATCAAACTCTTCAGGATCTAGCGTTATCCATCGCGCTTTGCAATACTCCCAGTAAAAGGGATACCACCCCGACTGAGCCCAGTCAATAATTGCTGCCACTTTTGGATTCGAACCCGGTGATAATAGGATATTTACTGCGACCAGATCGTCATGTGCAAAAACAATAGGTACCTCGCCATCAATATCAATCCCACAGCCATGGTGAAATCGTTGGGTTGCATCCGCTCCTTGGAATGGTCCAGCTAGGTCTAAATGATCGGCAAGAGATATTTCGTTTAGCGGCTGATTGTATAAGCCTCCTGTGAATCGCTTTAGTTTTACTCGAACATTCATGTTCGATAGTACTTGCTTACCTATATAGGGGCCATCCTCTTCGTGCTTTAATCCTCTCCATGCTTGTACCATTTCCCTGAGGTCCTGACAGATGGCTATTCTCTCGCTCTCTTCTAGATCTCTCCACCTGTTTTGAAGGGTGTCGCCCTCAATAAGGGACATGTAAATAAACGTCTGCCCCTTGTCTTCAATCCATCCAAATACTTCAGGAACGGGCACTCTACCGTGTAGCTGTTGGCGCACCCACACTTGGGTTAAAGCTTCAATAATTTTTACATCGGCGCCGTACTTGACTAGTAGTTGCAGTGACGGGATCCTGACAGGCGGCGCGCGGTAGAAATTCGCGTCCCACAAATCGTCTGGCTCCTCGTTCATGCCCCGGATTTCGTCTGGGGATGGAAGTACTAGTGCGCGTCTTTCCTGGAAAAAGCTAGATTCGGGAAAGATCTTCATTGGCACGAGAGGTGCGGTGTTATTAGAAGGCCTTTTTGGTGAAGTGATGATGTTTTCATCGTCCGAATGCATCGTGGGAGGGGGTTGCTGGGTATCACAGGCTCATCAATGGAGAATACTTTGAGAAGAGACCAAAATAATAAAGAGTCTTGCTGGCTCTGAAGGTGCATAAAACGGGAATTAACTAATGCATTCATTTGTGATTATGTATTGCCTCAATCAAGTTAAAGCTTGCAAGTTCAATTCGGTCAGGTGGTACGGTCGCGCATTAGCTAAGCTCCGCAAAATCCTGCTAAATTAATTTTTACTACCCG
Source organism: Metarhizium acridum (assembly GCF_019434415.1). Taxonomy (NCBI): domain Eukaryota; kingdom Fungi; phylum Ascomycota; class Sordariomycetes; order Hypocreales; family Clavicipitaceae; genus Metarhizium; species Metarhizium acridum. Next base: position 663,268 of record NW_027094030.1, on the reverse strand, counting down.
TTAGCGACTAAGTGGACGATCCACTTAGTCAGCCATAAAAATATGGGACAGCTATAAAATACTAGGATAACTATTACCTACTTTTATTCTTTTTACTATTAATTTACCTATTAAATATAATTATTAACTAATATATAACCGTTTAAAATCGCTCTTTTTTATTATGCTTAACCTATTTAAAGGTAGCTTTTTACTTCTAGTAATAAAAGCTATTAATTTAGTAATATAATTAAGAGCGCTTAAGTAGCCTTATTATATAATAATAATACTATAATAATAACCTTAAATATTTATATAAAAAGCTATTAAACGCTTTAAAGTTAGTAAATTATTTATTTAATAAGCTATTAATACTCTTTTTATATCTTCTTAAGCGATTTTTAGCTATTTATAAGCTATTAATAATAATAAAAATAAAGCTCTTATTACGTATATTATTTAAATGTAAAGAGGTGGTTTTTTAGCTATAAAATAATAAATTAAAGATACTATAAATGCTTTATAAAGATAGTAAAACCCTTTAAGCCTTTTATTATTTAAGATATAGTATTTTAAATAAATTATAACCTATTTAAAGCTCTTAAAAACCTTAATTAAAGCTATTAATAAGGCTAAAAGGTTATTTAAAATAATTAATATTAAAATTAATAGCTTCTTTTATTACCTTTATAATATAATAAATAAATATAATATTAGTTTATTAGAGATTTAAAATAAGAATAAAAGTAGCCTTTAAATTAGCTACCTTTATAAGTAGGTTTATATTATTATAATTACTATAATTAAAAGATATTATAAGAAAGTTTTAAATCTAGTAAATAAAGAGTTAATTACCCTTATAAGCTCTATTAATACTATTAGTAATTAAATTTCTTCTTAACTAGTATTTAAGACCTTTTTAACTAAGTCTTAGGCCAAAATTAAAGGGAATAATAATATTCGCTTCGCAAAATTTAAATTAAGCTTTAATAATAGCGATATTATATACGATTAAATACATGAATTTAATAGGAGCTTATAAAAGCATTTAATAAAGGCCTAATAAAGTAAAATAACTCTATTATAATAGTTTAGTTATAATAAGTAGCTTTATAACCTTATAAGGCCTTAGATTTATTACGAAAAGCCTTTTTAAGCTTATAAATAAAGAATATATGAACTATTAGTTATTAATAGCTTTATAGAGTATACTTAGCTTAATTTTATTAAATATTATATCTTATTTAATATTATTCTTATTATATTCCCATTATATTTAACACATATTATTTAACCGTTAAATATAAGCGTTTTTAGCCTATAAAAGATACCTATTAAAAAGTAATTTAATTATTATTATAAGGAAATTTAGCCTTTTCTTACTAGGTATTTATTATAGCTTTTAATAAGATATTTATAAAAGGCTTCTTAAAGTATAATATTATATTAGGCTTTACGAAAAGTAGTATTTTTCCCTTAAACCTTAAGCCTATTATTATTAAAATCCTTTAAAAGTAATAGAAACTTTAAGACTTAATAAATTCTACCCTATTAAGCCTACTACTAAATAAATAATAATTCTAGATAGCTATTAATATTATATAATTAATTTAGAACTATTATATTAATATTTTATTATTCTTAACCTATAAGAGACTTTAATAAGCTAGCTAGATTATAATTAAAGCTTATATACTAGAATTATAAGTAAAAAGCTTTATTTATAATAGAAATAAACGTATTAAACGCCTTATAAATTATTACTATTATAAAAAATAGGTTAAACCTTTAGGTTAATTTATTATAAGCGTTAACCTTAAAGATATTTAAAAATAATAAGCTAAAACTATTATAATAAAAATAAAGAAGAAAAGCTAGCGTTAATTATAGCTTACCTAATTAATATTAAGGTAAGAGATAAAAAAGGTTAAAAATAAATAATAGCTTAATAAAAAACACACTATTAATAAGCGTAAGAAAACCTTAACCTTTAAGTAATAGCTTTAATATACTAACTATTAGCTTAAATACTTGTCTTTAAAGGCTTAAAATAAAACCTTTCTTAAATTATTAAATTATAAGAAAGATAGCTTTATAATTAATATATAACACCTTCTTAAGGTTTAAGAAGCTATTTAAAAAGCTTAATAATAATAAGATCGCTTAATTCTATTAATAATAGACTAAATCTTTTTAAAGTATCTTAATAATAATAATATTATTTAATTTAACCTTAAAGCCTTTAATAATAACGATAATAATGATATTTATAATAAATTTAACACTTAAATCACTTAAGAAGCTACTTAATTGTAACGGTGGCTTAGGTTCTAAGGCACAGTAGGTCTGTTTCTTAGGAAGTAAGTCAGGTTGAATGCTACAGAGTAGCTTTTGAGCAGTATCACAATAAGGCCGTTAAGAGTATAACTCTCAATAGTAAAACTATTGCTTAGATTGATCAATAGAGATCTAGACTATCTGACTATGGGAATACCTCCTCCTTAAGTACTCGTCTATCTCTCTATTGTAGTCCTGGATCAGATAGATCCCATCTGATCCCCCGTGCTGGATCAGGTTGATCCCCTCTGATCCATTGAGTTGGATCAGACTGATCCCATCTGATCCCCTCACGTGACCTGCGATCCCGTCGGGCCCCATTCTTGTCTGCATGCTGGCGGCCCATGACGCCGGCCAACTGCTTCAGGTACCCTTGGTTCGTAACATAATACTCCTCCCCCATTGGTCTTGTCCTCAAGGCCATTTCGTTTCGTCCGGTAAGTATTCTCTTCCTTCCCCTCTTTCCCTTTTTTCTTTCTTCGTCATTCTTTTCACAATGTCTTCTGACCGTGTTTCGAAACAGCGATCTCGCCCTAACCAGAAGATTGATCGCAAACGTCTTTCCGAGTTCATATCTGCCTTTGGCTTCGTCATGCCTTCCTGCGATTCGTGTCGAAAAAACAATCGAGAGTGCATTGTCGCTGAAGGGAAAGACAGGTGCAGCGAATGTGCTTTGCGTGGTTACACCAGCTGCAATCCGGGCGGAACGTCTTCGGATGCTTATAATCGTGTCCTTCGCGAAAAGGATCGTCTCGACAGAGAACGTGCTTCGGCCGAGGAGGATTTGGAGCGGGCGATGGCTCGTTTGCAAAGGATTCGTCGTCAGGAGAAATTTTTGCGACAAAAGGCTGCGGAGATGATTGCTCGTGGTGTGGAGAGTCTGGACGAGTTAGAGGCCCAGGAGCGTCTGGAGTTGGAGTCCAACATGCTTAATCAGACACCCGAGTTTCTAGCAGACTTGGGTTTCCCTATTCCTGATGAGTTTTTATTCTCTGGTGGAACTGTTCAAGCGACGTCGAGCAGTTCGTGAGATTCTTGGCTGGTTCCCAGGTGTTTTCGGAGTTTGGATATCCCTTCCATTTAACGAGATAATGACGATTCTTTGTATCTCCCCGTGCTTTGAGTATCCGTTCGACTTCGTATTCGTTGGTATCTTCCGTTGTGATGTTGGTAGCGATTGTAGATTCATCTGGTGCTTTCTCTAGTAGCGATATATGAAATATGGGATGGATTTTCATTCCATCTGGTAATGATAGTTCGTAGTTGGTATTCGAGATTTTCCGTTTGATAAGGAATGGTCCGATCTTCTTCCAGTCGAGTTTGTCGCTGGGTCGCTTAGTTTTGATGTTTTTGCGAATGAGGTATACTTTATGTCCCTCCTCTAGGATTGGCGCTGGCAATCTCTTTCTGTCCGCGTAGTGTTTCATTCGGTTCTGCAAAAATATCCATTCCTGTTGCAAGTGTTTCTGTATTTCTGTCATGGTTGCTGCATGCGTTGTAGCTGCTGGCGCGTTCACATTCTGTGTCGCATGTGTCTCGATGATAGGGTCAAATCCGTAATTTGCCCTGAACGGTGACATCTTCATGTTGTCAATTTCGGAGCTATTGTAAGCCCATTGTGCTAGTGGTAGCCATTCTACCCAATCATTCTGTTGGTAGTTGACATAGCTTCGCAGATATTGTTCGAGTATTTGGTTCAAGATTTCTGTTTGTCCATCTGATTGTGGGTGGAATGCCGTTGATAAGCTTTGTTTGATCTTCATGGTTTCCATGAGGCATTTCCAAAAGTTTGAGGTGAACAATTTGTCGCGATCCGATATAAGCTTTGTTGGTAATCCATGTTGTGCAATGACTGTTTTGAAGAACATATACGCTAAGTCCTTGGTGTTGCTCGATTCCTTGTATGGAATGTAGTAGGCGTATTTTGTGAGTTTGTCCACAATAACTAGGATGCTGTCGTAAGCTACTCCTGTCATGGGTTCTTTTGACTTCGGTAGTTTGACGATGAAGTCCATTGTAACAGTTTGCCATGCTCTCTCAGGTGGCGATATCGGTTGTAATTCTCCGTATGGTGCGTGTCGCGCTGATTTTGCTTTGTTGCACGTGTCGCATTTCTTGATGACTTCTTGTACCATTTTTCTGCTTTCTGGGAAGTCGTACGATCTTCTTAGCCTGCTGATCGTTTTCCCTACACCCTGATGTCCGTGTAGTGGGTGCTCGTGTATTTCCTTGACAAGCTGTTCTTGAAGTGTACTGGGAACATACTGCCGTTCATTGTACAAGAAGGTCTTGCCTTCCTTGGACAGATGCGTTTTCGTTTCCCAATTGTCCAGATAGCTGTCATTCTTAATGCATGATGCGATCCGATGCATCCATGTTTCATCTGGCTTGACTTGCCATGTCATGTTGATTTCTCGGGTGCCTAGCACAAGGTTCCCATCCTTGGTGGCGCGTAGCAAGGGTGCATTACTCACTTGCTCATCCGATTTCAAATCCTCTCTTCGGCTGAGCGCGTCTGCTCTTCCGTTTTCGGATCCTTTACGGTATATGATTTCGAAGTCATAATCCGTGAGGGTTTCATACCATCTGATCTGTCGTTTGTTCAGATCCTTTGTGGTCAAGAACGATGTGAGATTCTTGTGATCGGTATAGACCTTGATTTGATGCTTTGCTCCTATGAGATAGTGTCTCCATTCTTTGAAGCACTCAATGATAGCCATGAGTTCTTTGTCGTGGATCCCATAGTTGAGTTCGGGTCCGTGGAGTTTCTTCGAGAAGAATGCAACTGGGTGCAATCTTCCTTGATCATCTCGTTGTCCAAGCTGTCCGCCTAGTGCAAAGTCTGAGGCGTCCGTTTCAAGCTCATAAGGTTTGTCCTGATCAGGTGCTTTCAACACAGGTTCTGACGTAACTAAATCTTTCATTTTCTGGAATGCCGTGGCTTCTGGTTCGTTCCATTGGAAGCCGACTTCTTTCTTTGTTAGGTTTGTAAGAGGTCGTGAGATGTCTCCATATCCGCTCAAGAACTTGCGGTAGAAGTTCACGAATGCTGTGAATCCTCTAACTTCCTTCAGATTCTTTGGTGTAGGCCATTCCTTGATGGTTTTGATCTTATCCGGGCTCATTCGTATTTCTCCGTATGTGAGCACGTACCCTAGAAAGTGCACAGTGTTCTGGTGGAACTGGCATTTCGAGGCTTCGACTAAGAGTTTGTTGTCCTGTAGAGTTTGTAGTACCTCATGTACATGTCGTTTGTGTTCCTCAAGGGTATCTGAATAAATGAGGATATCGTCGAGGTATACAACCACAAACACTCCTAGTTGTTTCCGTAAGATTGTATCGATCATTCTTTGAAAGGTTGCTGGTGCGTTGGTAAGCCCGAAAGGCATCACTAGATATTCGTAGTGTCCTCTGCTGGTTCGAAATGCTGTCATCCACTCGTGGCCTTCTTTCATCCGTATAAGGTTATAGGCTCCTTTTAAGTCGAGTGTGGTGAACCATTTGGCTTTTCCAACTTTGTCTCTGATTTCCGTCATAAGCGGTAACGGGTATCGATTCTTGATTGTGATCTTATTCAAGTGTCGGTAATCGATGCATGGTCGTAGTTTCCCGTTCTTCTTTGGTACCCACAGGATTGGGTATCCTGCTGGGGACTCTGATGGTCGTATGTATCCTTTTTGTAGCATGTCCTCCAGATACTCCTTGAGCGCCTTGTCCTGCTCAGGGTTCTGAGGATAAATTTTGTTGAACGTTGGTTCAGTACCGGGCTGGAGTCTGATCTCGTGGTCCCAGCGTGAATGCTCCGGTAGTCCTGTTTCTAGCTCTCCGCTGAACAGCTTGCTGTACTGTGAGTATTCCTCGGGAATCTCCGTTGTCTCAGCTTTTGGCTCTCTGGCGATCACATATATTCCTAGAGGCCTGTCGTAGTTCGAATGAGGTGCCCTTCGTAGGCCGCTCTCTGCTTCGTAACCGCATCCTGGTAAATCCCATTGAAGTTGGCCGGTTCTCCAATTGACTCGTGGATTGCTCGCCCGCAACCAGGGTATCCCTAATATAACATCGTGTTTTGAGATCACTGTGATATCTAGTGTAACTCGGTGTTTCGTGCCTTGTATGTCGACTAGAAGCTGCGCAACTTCCATGTCAACTACTCCTTGGCTATACTTCACCGCAGTTCCTTCCACAGTCGTGAGTCGGTAGGGCTCGTCTTTGGGTGTCCAAGGCAATCGTAATCTGTTGACGAGATTCGGCGAGATAAAATTTCCTTGTGCTCCGCTATCAATCATTGCCTGGATCCTTTGTCCCATTATAGTCATGTCGATCATGAGGTGTGCTGTGCTGCCGATGTTTGCAGTACATAGAGACCTGTCAGATCTCCGTCGAGGAATCGGTCTTAATTGCGACGACGGCTGTCGTTTCCCGATTTGTTGATCCTGTCCTCATGTCGTTCTCTAGCGCGTTGTTCTAGGCGCTGTCGTCGGCGGTTGTCTTCCGACGCATTGTTGGAGCTTCCTTGGTGATCGCTTGATCTACCATCTGTGTTAATCGAACTCGGGCTAAGCGAGTTGCTCACAGTCACACAGTTCCCTTCCTCCTTGCATTGTGGGGTTATGGCTTGGGTAGTGTGTGCGTTATCCTTAGCACAGTATAACTTTCCGTTCAATATCTTTGAATCGGTTCGTCGTAATTTCGGTTGTATCGTAAGGGTTGTTCTCCTTCCCTTTCGTTCTCGTGGAAACCATCCGCTACCTTGCTTGCTGCTAAGGTGCGTGTAGCAATTGTCATCGTAACAGAAGGTCCAATTAAGGAGTCTGTGTTCGATTTCAGGTTCGTCTTTCTCAGTTGGATGATTCTCTTCTTCTTGGATCTGTTCCAGTGAAGGTTCACTTTTTGGTGAGGGTGTCCAGTGTTCCCAAAAGTCGTCGGGTACTGGTTGGGTTCCGAATTCCCAATCTTCATCCGAACTGATGTTGTTTGCTAACGTGGGGCTTCCTTCATTGCTTGCCATACTAAGATTTCGCGTGGGCAAGTCTTCTCGATTTGCGGCATGGAGCTTCTTGCCTTCAGGGATTGGCTTCCATGGCTTTTTCGGGGCTCTGCATTTATTCGCAAAGTGTCCAGTCTTGCCACAATTGTAACAAGTCTTCCCCTTTTCCTTATTCGCGGCGTCAAGTTCCATAGGTCCGGCGTGGTACCCGTATGCTGTCGATGTTCGGCGTGGCTTGCTACTATTAGGTTTATTGAACCTAGCATATGTTCCGAATTTCCTGTGACTTTTTTCGTGACGTCGCTCGTATAGACGGTTGTCTGCCTTGATGACCATTTCGACGAAGTCGTCAAATAACTCAGGACGATCTTCTCGATAAATGTCATCCTTCACTTCTTCTTTGAGTCCTTGATAGAAGACTTCCATTTTGGGTTCGGTATTCCAGTTGAGTTTTGCTGCGATGCGTTTGAATTCCCTAGCGTAATGAGCTGCAGATCCGGTCTGCTTGAGTCGAGTAAGTTGTCGTGTAGCTTCCTTATGCTCATCGGGATTTCCAAATGCAGCGAGAAGTCGTTCTTCGAAGGTTTCGTAATCAGAGAAGATGTGGACAACTTCCGCTCCGGCTTCGGCACCGTGCTTAAGATGTGCGCGGAGGGTTGGCTCCCACCATTCCATTGCTTTCCCAGTCAAGAGGTTGCCAATGCAAAGAATCTGTGACTCAGGTGTCGTGTAGATTTTTTCGTTGACTCGTAGGTAAGCTTGGGCTTGTGTGAGAAAGTTCCTCACATCACCCTTGTAGCCATCGTATGATTCAGGCTTGGGGAATTTTGGCATGTTGTTGTTGTTGATAGAGGATGCAGGTGTGAGATTTTGAACTGCTGCAAGTTCCTCTTCTCGTGCCTCAAGTTTTTCGTAGAGATCATTCTGTCGGTCGAGAAGCTGTCGATTCTGCTTCTCGAGCTCGGTGATCTTGTCATGAAGGTACTTCATCATCTCCCCGGGGTTGGTGGTCTTTCCGCTTGAAGTAGACATCTTGGAAGTCGTTACTGCTCAAAGTTTCAAGGTAACTTACTGAACAGGATTGATCAAAATGTAACGGTGGCTTAGGTTCTAAGGCACAGTAGGTCTGTTTCTTAGGAAGTAAGTCAGGTTGAATGCTACAGAGTAGCTTTTGAGCAGTATCACAATAAGGCCGTTAAGAGTATAACTCTCAATAGTAAAACTATTGCTTAGATTGATCAATAGAGATCTAGACTATCTGACTATGGGAATACCTCCTCCTTAAGTACTCGTCTATCTCTCTATTGTAGTCCTGGATCAGATAGATCCCATCTGATCCCCCGTGCTGGATCAGGTTGATCCCCTCTGATCCATTGAGTTGGATCAGACTGATCCCATCTGATCCCCTCACGTGACCTGCGATCCCGTCGGGCCCCATTCTTGTCTGCATGCTGGCGGCCCATGACGCCGGCCAACTGCTTCAGGTACCCTTGGTTCGTAACATTAATACACTAAAAATACCCTTATAAAGCCTAATTAGCTACTATAATTATTATTACTAGGCTTACTATACCGTTAATAGCACGTATTAATTAAAGAAGCTTATATAAGGCCTTATAATTAAATTTAATAGTATATTAAAGAGTATTAAGCTAATAAAGTAGCTATAAATAAATAGAATTTTTAGTTATTTTTATAAAAGCTTATTAAATATTACGGGTACTTATAAGTAGCTTTTATAGCTAAGCTTAATTTAACTAACCTCTTTATAGCTTAAAAGAGCTTAAATCTATTATTTTTTATATTTTTATTAAATATATACACACTTAAAGGCCTTTTAATAGCTAAAATTAAATATATTTACCTTTATAAAGCTATATAACATGAAAAAAATCATGCTTTTATACCCGTATAAGCAATTTACATGTAAAGGTCTAGGTAGGGACTATTCTAGTATTTTATAGCTGTCCTGGAATTTTATAGCTAACTAAGTGGCTAGCCTACTTAGTTGCTAACGGGTACTTAAAATTTACTTAAAAAAATATAAGATAATTTTAAATAGTTCTCTTAAAATCATATAATATATAATTTTTATTATAAAATTTGATAATTATTTTATTTTAATTTTTTAGAATATTTTTACTATTAAAAATTATATATTAGGGTTAGGGTTATTTTAGGGTTATTTTTAAAAAAAAACTTAAAAAATAAAAAAAATAATAAAAAATAAAATCAATTATTAAACTTATAAATATATTTAAAAATATTAAAACTTAATTTTTTATGATTTTTATAAGATTTATTTTAATAAAAAGAGTAATAACCCTAAAGTGTAAAAATGAATTTAGCGGGATTTTGCGGAGTTAATCTAATGTGCGACCGTACAGGTAGGTCTCTAAACACCCCACGTGATACAGATAAAAAATTCAAAAATGTTCGATTTTCACAACCAATTACAGTTACTTTAGCTGGATTAGTAGGTGGGGTGTATATTAGGGCTTATACCGCTTATAATATGTATTAGTATAACTTATACTTTACATTCTATATAATAGAATAATATATATAATTATAATAGGTTATAAGCTTATTAGCTTTAAAGCTTTTATTATTACTTTTAACTTCTTTTAAGTTTATAAAAAGCTCTCTTAATAGATATCTTAAAGATAAAACCTTCTTCTTTAAATATAATTCTCTTTTCTTTATATTAAATATAATTATTATTTAATAAATACTACTCTGTTAAATCCACTATTATTTATTATAGGTAAGGGTAAGTTTAAGGTAAGGTAACCTTAAATCTTAGATTAAAATAGCGTTAAATTTACTGCTATTAATATTACTATTATTATTATAAAAACTTAATATAACTCTAAGAATTTAAATTAATAGGTAAGTAATTTATTATTTATCTTAAATAAAAAGTATAATAAGCCTACTAATATTTTAATAACTAATATTAACCTTAAACTTAAGTAAGTTATACGTAAAGAGAATACTAATATAAGTGATTATTAATACTAGTAAATACCCTCTAATATAATTAAGAAAAGTAATATTTTAAGCGCGGGTAATTCTCGCTTAATAATACCTTTTAGGTAAAAGTTAAAGGTAAATTAATATTTTTAAGCCTTTAAAGATATTCTCTTAATAAGTATTAATTTTAAATTAAAATATTTACCTATAACTTATACGTAAAACTAATAAGATACCTTTATTAATAAGTATCTTATCTTTAAAAGTAAGCTTTAAGTAATATATTAAGGTATTCCCTCTTTTAGTTTAAAAGAGATTAAAAGTAAAACTTACACCTTATAAGTATATATAATTACTTAAAATATTTAATATCTTTTAAATACTTAAATAAACTAAAAATCTAGTTATACTAAATAATTTAATAACCTTTAAGCCTTTAAGCTACTATTAGCTTTTATTCCCTTAAAATACTAATATATACTAAGACTATTAAGTTAATACTCTAATAATATATCACGTATAATAGCTTCTTAATAACGTAATAATATTATACTCTTTAAACTAATATTAAATAAAGAACTTAAAGTTAACGTTAATAACTTTAATATATAAAGCTTAATAATTAAAGCTATTAATAATAATAATAATTACTTAATTATACTTAAACTTAAGAACTTTATTAATTAAGGTAAGTAAGATAAAGTATTAAAGAACGTTATTATAATTAAATTTATTACACTTATTCTTTAAGAACTCTTATAATTTACTCCTTTAATAGAGCTTTATTTAAATAAAATTTAAAATAAGCACGTATAGTAACTTATATTTTAAGAATAATATAACTATAATTTACTTATAAGTGTTTATAGATTATACTTTACCTATATAATAGAAAAGATTAAAGCTAAAATAAACGCGTATAAGGTTTACTTAATATTATAAAAACTTAATTAATAACGTAAAGCTAATATTCTTAATAAAGTTATTATTAAACTTATTATTAATACCCTATAAAAATATAGTAACGTATAAAAATTCACCTAAGTATTTAAGAAAAAGCTATATAAACTTAAACGTATATAACTAAATTAAATAATACCTAAGAAGCTTTATTAGCTATAATTTCTTATTAACCTAAGGGATACCTTTAATATTTTTCGTTTATAAGTCTATTAATAATACTAGGTAGTTAGTATTAGTAATAGTATAAATATTACCTTAAACTTACTAATAAACCTCGCTTAAAATAAGTATTAACGCTTAAAAATAAAAAAGAAGCTTATTAATTAAAGTAATAAAAGCCTTATTAATCTCTTTACTTATTACACTAATAATAATACTAATAATAAGTATAAAAGAGATATAATAGGGTTAAACTAGCTCTTATAAAAGCGAATAAAAGCCTTAAAGCCTAATAATTATTAAGGGCCCTTTTAAAAGATTTATAGTATACATAAATAGCTAAATACCCTAGGTAACTATAATAATAGTAAGTATATAATTTAGAATAGATAGCGTACTAGTAAGAATACTATAAATAAACGCCTAGTAGTATATAATATAAATACTAATATACCCTAAAATATAAAAGCATTTCTAGCGTAGTTATAAAACCTAGGTAACTTCTTTATAGTAATAATTAATAAGAATAAGGTTACTAATATAATAGCTAAAGGTTATAAAGTAAACGTAAGAAGCCTTAATTAAATATTTAATAACGCTATAAAGTATTATATTTACTATAACTAATATATATTTAATAATTATAAGGCATTTAATAAATTAATCCCTATAAATAAAGTAAGTAATAATACCTAAGCACTTAATAATAGTATAGTTTCTCTAATAGTTTAAAGGGTTAATAATATTAAGCTTATTAAGCTCTAATAAGTGCTATATATTTTAATATTACTAGTAAATTTATTAGCCTTAAAAGCGTTTATTAAAAAGCTACGCTTTAAGTATATATAAAACTACTACAAAGAGCGCGTAATATATAATAAGAAACATTTTATTATTTAAGGTATAACGTATAAATAGTTTAATTACTTAAATTACTTATATACGTAAACTATAAAGTATTAGAATGCTCTTAAAGTTATTAATAACCTAATAGCTTTCTTTATAAATAACACCTTATAGTGTGTAGAGCATTTATGCTCACAAGTTAGAGAAAGTCGGATAGTGCATTTAATTGTAGCCACGTTATTAGTATAAGAGAATAGGCACACGTATAAGTCTTTAATTTAATAAGTTTTACCTTTATAATTAAGTTTATAAGATCTTTTACTAATGTTTTACTAAGTTATTTAATTAGCCTTATACGAGCCCACGCTACACAGCTAAATTGTCTAAGTTATCTAATTACCTATTTGCCTTTATAATAGGCTATAGCCTATAATACGTGTCATTAAAACTACGAATATTTTAAAAGCATTTAATCACTCTATTTAGATTAATTTACTGCTTATTTAAGGACCTTACTAGCCTTAAGGAGTGAGTTACGAGAATTAAGAAGTAACTAGAGCGCGATACCGCGTATAGAGTTACTAGCGTGTGTGTGTCGCGTTTAGGCCAACAAAATAGTTTATCTCTTTATAGGTATTACACCTTAGAATAGGCTACCTTAATTATATAAACTATATTAAGTTAGTAACGGATTGAAGTATTTAGGTAATAAATAAGAGTATAAGGCCTTATAAAGCTTATATTATAGGAAAAGGTAAGGCTAAAAACGCTTAAAGCGTAACTTATAAGGTACTTAATTAAAGCTAAAGATAAATAGCTAATCTTAAAGGTTCTATTAGCCTATTAACTCTAATAGGGGAAGCCTATTACCTACTAATAATTAATAACCTTACTAAAAAGCTATAGGTTTACCTATTATAAGAGAAGTTATAAGCTATTATATATATTTAAGTAAATGTAATAATAGTAGAAGTATAAACGTATAAAATAATTTAATAGTATAGGTTAAATAATAATAGCGAATTTAAGAATATAATTCTTTTAAACTTCTTTAAGTATAAGAGAATTATACCTAAGTAAACCTTACTATATTAATTAAATTAAAACCCTATAAAGTAAGCTTATTAAATAATATAAAATTAAGTTAAAGCTATATTTTATAATAATAAATTACCTAAGAAGCTTTAAGGGAAAATACTATAAGCGGTTATTTATACCTAAAAAAGATTATTATATAACGCGATAGATAATATAATACCCTATAAAGCTTAAACTAATATTAAATTATATATATTATATCTTCAATAACTAAGCTATAAAGTATATAAGCTAATATTAAAGGTTAAGTTCTTAAAGAAGCTTAATAATTAAATATATTTATACTTTCTTATAAAATATAAAGCTAATAATATTTATTAACTATAAAATCCAATTATTAGACTAGTTAAATAAGCTAAAAAGGTTAACTTTAATAAGTAAACGTAAATTAACCTAAAGGTTTAATTTAAACTTCTTTAATAAAGTATAAACTTACCTATATTACCTTATATAAAAGAGATTCTCCTAATTAAACAGCTATAATAATACTCTTTAATTAATTCTAAGGTAAAGTTAATTATAAAAGCCCTTATTAATTAGTTTAAGAAGGGGACTTAAAAGGGAAATTAACCTAACTATTAAGTGTAAGAAGTTTAAGAGGGAATTTAATTAGCTATTTACGCTAATAAATTAACTAATAAGCCCTTAAAAAACCTAATAATATATTATATAATTAACCTATTAATATAAAAATAAAAAGTATTAAGTTAAATACCTCACCTAAAAACTTTACTATAAGAGTTTACCTTTATAAATAAACTTTAAGGACTTCTCTTAATATTAAAGAATATTATATCTCTTTTAATAATATATCTTATAATATTAAGTAAAGTAATAAAGAATAAGAAGCTTAAGACCTACGTAAAGGCCTTATAGTTAATTAATTAATTAAAATAAAAGATAGCTATTATAAATAAAGTTAACGTCTTAAAAGAAAATAAAACCTATAATAAGGTAAATAAGATAAATAATATACACGTATTAACTAATAAGTAAGTATTTAAAGCTAAGCTAGATTTAACTGATAAAATTAAATACTATAAGGCCTAATACGTGGTTTAAGGCTTTAAATAAGAGTATAATATTAATTATAATAAGACCTTTACCTTAATAGTTTAATAAAAGACTTACTACTTATTATTCGCTTTAATTATACCTTAAATTAAGAGATTAAATAAATAAACGTAAAGATAACCTTTTTATATAATTATATAAATGAAATAATTTACGTTAAACTTTTAAATAGCTTTAAGAAATCTAATAAGATCTAATAGTTAAAGAAGGTATTATATAGCTTAAAATAAGCCCTTAAAGTATAGTTTAAAACACTCTTTATTAAATTAATCTCTTATAGGTTTAAATAATTTAAATATAATAAGGTTATATTTATTAAGAATAATATTATTATTAATATTTACGTAAATAACCTATTATTCTTTAGCTTAAATAAGAAAGCTATTATAAAAGTAAAGGGTAAGTTATTAAATAAGTTTAAGATAATTAATTTAAGTATAATAACGTTCTTTTTAAGTATAATTATAATAAGGGATTATAAGAAGAGAACTCTCTTATTATTGTAATAATTATATCTAAAAAGATTACTTAAGTAATTAAAAATAAATAATATAAAGCCCTAATTAGAGCATTAATAAGAAAACTACATTTTCATTTTTTCAAAAAGCTTAAATAATTAATAATAAATCTAATAAAATACTTAGATTATAATAATAAATACATAAAATAGCTAATATTATAACCAATCAGCTTATTTAAAAAAGTGGGTCCTTCCAGCTTATTATAAGCTTAAAAACTAGATTATGTAATTTTTTTAAAACACACTACACTACACTACACTATAAAAACTACAAAATGTAGTTTTTGAAGTTTTAAGCTTATAATAGTATATAAGGACCCACTTTTTCTGATATTAGCTTATAATATAGAACTTATACTAGTTATCCGTAAAATTTATAATCTTATAAGTACTTTATTAGATTTAATATAATTTTTTATATTCGAAACTACAAAAACTACAAAACTACAAAACTACACTACTTCTAATGCTCTGGCCCTAATATACGCTTATAAACGTCTTTAAAGTATTAGAACCCTATAAAGAGAGTAAGAAATATAATAAGAATAATAAGTAGCTTTTTTAATATATTCTTAAAACGCTAATATTCGTAATAATTAACACTTATATTAATTTAACCTACCTAATAGTAAAGCTTAATAGATTTATAATAAACCTATTAATAAAACACTTATTTATAGTAAAGTAAGTATTATATTACATTAAATATACACTTAATTTACTATTATAATTTAATAATAATAATAATTAATAAATTATAGGTTACTTTAACGTTAAGTAAATATAAGATAAAAGTAACTTAAGATTTATAAACTATTATATCTTTCTATCAATTAATACTATTATTAGCTAAAAGAGTAAGAAATAAAGTATAATAGCTACGTTAAGTATTAAATCCAAGTATATTAAACTCTTTAATATAAGATTAAAAGCTATATATTTAAAAGGCTTAATAAAGAAGATATATAAAGAGTAAATACTATTATAATTATTTATTAATAATAATAGTATTATAATAATCTCTAATAATATTAAATTTTATAAATAAACTAAGTATATTTAAATCTAATATTATAAGATATAAGAGCTTATATAAGAAGATATAATAAAGGTTAATTAAACTCTTAAAGAGAAAAACCTAGTGGATTTAAGAATAAAGGTATTATTATAGCTAAAGTTAAAGAAGTAAGCTAAGTTTATTAACTTAAGGTAAAAGAAAGAGAAGAAGAAAACTATTACTTAAAAGAATAATACTAGTAAAGAATATTACGTTAATAGTTATTAATTACTACTCTTTTTCTTATAAGGTTTTAATAAGGGTAACGGGATATATATACTAGCTTTTAGCAAATAAGCCTTTATAATTATATTAAGAAGGGGTATTTAATTTTCATAACTAATTACAATTACTTTAACTAGATTAGTAGATAGGGTGTATATTAAGGCTCGTACCGCCCACAATATGTACCGGTGTAACTTGTACTTTACATCCCACATAATGGGACAATACATACAGTTGCAACAAAAAATGCGAGGGCGTTTGTTTTGCCGGGAAAATTGAGTGACTTTAGCTGGAATTATTTCTGTGTTCATAGCGAAACTTGTGGAATCGCCAATAATTTGTCTCAACAAGGTGTCTTCTTCATGACCGACCGGGCATTACTCCCTATAACAAAGATTAATTAATGCCTTTCTAAGCGGCACCCGATCCCGCCATACCCGTCTTTTCCGTCGACCCTCGGCACCGCTGCGAATCGGCGGCATGGACTAATCGGAATCGGCCTATTGGCATTACCGTCTGACATGGTGGCTGATGGCTAACGGAGAGCATTCGTAGCGGGTGGAATATCTTTCAGCACCGTCCATGTTGTTTTGTCCAAAATGAGTGTCGGATGTTTAATTGTCTAGCCTTCTCACACGATTGTCATGACTGTAGGTTATAACCGCGCCGGTTCACGGTCCCCGGGGAAATGACTACCTATTACAGATGTTGATAGCCTTCGTTCACTCTTCCGGCGACCTACATATGCACACATAACACGATCATCTGGTCAGCCGGACGTGGCTTCGGCTCTGACCCCGCCGCTATTACAAATGTCCAGCCACCCGCGCCAACTACTTGACAATCGCCATTGTCCAGTCCAAGAAGCGGTCTATTATGCCACGCGCGTTCTTAAGAAGCCTTCAAGCAATGGCATGTCCGGCAAGAACCTATCCCCTCCGACAACCGCCAAACCACAAGCCTCCCATCCCCAGGTGGCAATTGATTTGGGGCGAGAATATCAGTCGCGTCTTCACAGCGTATATTGGCATCCAGCCCCTCGGCGCTCCAAAGGCAGCGGTAGACAAGGCAGTGAAAGACATACAAAGCTGGTTAGATGAGTCGAGCGCCTTCAAGCCCCAGGCCTTTGAGAGCTTTGGAGTTATAAACGGAGACGACACCCAAGATGCCAAAGTGTGGGCATGCTATTGGGACAACGAAGCCCGCGGAAAGGAGGGCTTACACCGACTCAACTTGCCATCCATTTACTCAACCTTGCCCTCAAGTGAGCGGTCGGCCATTGGACTTTGGAGCGAGAGCTTCTCGACTTCGGTTTCCCGATTAGAAACCAATTACACCGGTCTTGACTACCTGCCGGGCATAGCGAAGCTCCCAGGCACTACTACAGAGCAACATGACTTGACAGCATACTGGGGCGCAGCACGAGACCGCATTCCCGACTCCGCCCACGATCTCTTTGAGGACGAAGATGCGGTTGATACCAAGCCCGAATTAGCTCAGGATCCCACTGGAAAACGCTTACTTGGCACCAACTACAACAACATGGTCCACATTCGCTCTGGACAATACTGGGAAACCTGCGGCCCGGAAGAAACCGCCTCGTACGAAAATAATCTCGAGCCAACGTTGAACAATGGGCTCCAGTATCTCTGGGACAACCGCGACGTCAGCGGAGCCATGGGATTACGCTACCTCCGCAACACGGACGGATCAGACAAGGTGCTGAAAGAGACGTGTGCCGCGGGCTTCTTTTGTAATTTGCGAAATCTAGAGGAGTGGGCGAAAAGCCATCCCTCGCATCTGGCCATCTACACTGGTGCTATTAGACATGCGAAAAAGTTTGGAGACGAGCGCAAGTTTAGAACCTGGCACGAGGTATCGGTTCTCAAGAAAGGCGAGGCCAGTTTTGAGTATGTGAATTGTTTGCCTGTCACGGGTGTCATTCCCTTTTTGGGTCTACAGGAAGCTCCCTTGTAAACGAAATGGTACGAGTTGAAACACCATGTGCAATCTTAAACTTGTCATAAAACACGGTGTCTGAATTAAGCAACTTATTCCCTATACGCGATGACGCGTGAAGGGCGTCAACGGTGATTGCAGCAACATTAAATTCTGCATACCCCGAGACTTGGAGCAGACGAATCTTATTAATCCCGACTGGGTCTGCGCCTCCTCACTTCCAGTAACGATCTCCTAATTTCTTCATACCACCCGTCTCATCTCTCGTTACCAATAAACTGCGGTCGGGCTTACCAGCCAACACAAACGACCCTGAAAAAAGCACTCATAATGAAACTCATAAGGCTGTCCACCGAAGTTCTCTCCATTATCGCCGGTTCTTCATCTCGCCGAAGATCGAGACCAGCGCGCGATCCGCCAGGGTCTTCATCGTCTTACTATCACTTGCCGTCTGTCTTGGTCGACCCCCCGTATGAAATTCTTCAAGCAATGTTTGGGCAAGCTCGTACTGAGGGATATGTATCGTTGAAATACTGCAATTATCCAGTTTTAAGATAGTTGGCGAATGGTTGTCACTAATTTAAGGCTGTGGCGGCCTGCTAGTTGGGGATCTTTACGTACCAATGTCATGTAGTAATCGTAATAAGCCATGTGCTGTTTGAGCCGGCCCTAGGAGTATATTCGCCAACGACTCTGCAGGCCATAAAGCAGGTCCGCCACGGATAGTCGTGGTTTGGTAAAAAGTAACGTGAGTGTACTACTCAAGGCTGGATACCCAGGGGCCAGTGACACCTGCAATCCCCATAAACACCACTATCTCGGCCATGAGTCCAATAGTGTGCTTCATGGGATTCACCACGGCATTTTGCGTTGGAGCAGCATTCGGGACACAATAAAAAATCGCCGTCATAGCAAACTGTGCATTGTATCACGTCTCCCATAGGCAATCGGCGAGCGCAGACGTCACAGGCACGCTTCCATTGCCGCCCATGAGCTTCTTGCGTCTATTGGGTCTTCGAGGCCAGCAAGCTCAATATGCCGCCTTAGAAAGACTCGATTAGTCCTGCGTCGATACATAGTAGTTGCCTAACTACGTCGACGTGCCCATTTCTGGCAGCAGCGAAGATGGGTGTTGTACCGACGTGGTCGGCTATGCGATGGTCTGCCCCGCGAGCTAGGAATTGTTCAACTATCTTGGGCTTTCCTTGTCTTTCAGCAATGAATAGCACCGTTCGACCAGCGTAATCCCGAGTATTGATTGATCCAGCTCTGGCTACACCCGCTTCAAGGTGCAATACAACTAGTGGAGTTGACGCGCCGTGACGCATTGCACTAAATAAGGTTTGCATGCTGGCTCCATGATTCGTTGTCGTCTGGATGAGGAGGCATGCAGCAGCTATTTTGCCACGACAAATTGCAAGTTGGAGGGGAGTTTGTCCATTAGCCGTTGTAACAGATGGGTCGGCGCCATGGTCTAGCAATACTTTCAAAACGTCAACGTACCCATATCTTGCTGCTTCATGTAGCAGGGTCTCGCTATCGTTACTTTGATTGTGCATATTTGCGCCATGCTCTAGCAGCATATTTGTAATTTTGGAATTGCCTGTCCTCACTGCCGCGTTCAAAAGCGTTTGCAAGCCTATTACCGCGGAAGGATCCGCGCCTTTATCTAATAATAGTTGCACATATTCGATGCTTTGACTGTCAATAACTTCTTTCAAGCAGATATTAAGACGTTCCAGGTCGAGGGAGGCGCCAAAATCATTGAACAGATGGCTCAATATGTCAAAATGTTTGATTGTGGCACGCTGCCAGGACCAACATTGTCCATTCTCCAGCGTCGAACGGCTCCTCGCCGCGACTTTCAGCGATAAAGTCCAAGACTTGCATATGCCGACAAGAAACAGCAATAAGGGCTAGCTCAAAAACTCCCACAGAGACGCCACTCTGGGCCGCTCTGCGAAGAATATCGAGTCGTCCCTCGCGTGAAGCCCTGTGTATGATACCCTGACGTGGTTTATTCTTTGCATTTAGTCTGAATAAGCGAGGGA
Organism: Metarhizium acridum; assembly: GCF_019434415.1. Classification (NCBI taxonomy): domain Eukaryota; kingdom Fungi; phylum Ascomycota; class Sordariomycetes; order Hypocreales; family Clavicipitaceae; genus Metarhizium; species Metarhizium acridum. The sequence goes on along the minus strand of NW_027094030.1, from coordinate 643,037 downwards.
TGGCAATTTGGCTAAATGGGCGATTCGTCTGACCAAGGTGGAACAAGTCGACCTCGGACACGAGGTCATCGGCAATGATGCATAGGATTTCGTTCGGAAAAACCCTGCTGATATCCATGGTTCTGCCGCAGGAGTAGAAATGCAGATTAAACTGCGGGCGATGTCGATTTAAAGGTTAGCAGGCGTCTAAGGCTAACTGAAGACTTGGCATGAATAAAAGATACAAAGAATTTGCAGAGTCTGAGTTGTGTGAGTGTATCGGACCTTGCAGTGGGCTGAGAAGGCAAGTTGGTGGCCCCCTCGAACGCACCCCGAGCAATTCACACGAACGCCTCAGCGAATATCAAGACAATAAGCATTTTGAATCATGGCCTTGAACCCGTTTGATGTCAACTGGTTGCCTGAGTCGCACAGACGACGTTAGCCGGGTGACGACACTTGATCCGTTCGTAAATGTGAACAGCTTCTGAAAGTACAAACGGTCGTCTGGTTGGGTTGGCGCTCAACTTGGCGAGTGCCAACCTGAATGTTTTCCACGGAGAAGACAAAAAGGCTTTAGCCAAACCATAACATGGCGTGCCTAAAATATCCACGTACTCCAGTCACTGACTCCTTTTCATTCTACTGGGTATTTTGAACAGTTCTGTGACATGGACGATATAAAGGGGGCAGAAATGTGAAGCCCTAGGAAGCTTCGGTGCTCACGGGATTGTATTTGAGATTGGCATGTTACAACCCGTGGTAGTTGTTGCTGCGATTGGCTTTCTAGGGGCCTGTGGTGACGGCGACTCACGTGGACGTACGCGTGTTGGTGAGAACTGCACTTGACATCGCCCTGACCACGGCTCAGAAAATCGGGCCTGTTCCATTGCCGAACCAGACATGCCTCTAGGCTCTCATCCTCGGCCCCGTGTTCTCCGCAAAAGCCTTAAGCGAGGTTATACAAGCTCTCTATTCAACTTTATATATATATAGCTTGAAATAAGCTGCAATATCCGTACCAAAAGTTCCGACTCGCCAGCAGAGATCTGACTGAGGAGGGAAGGCAATGAAAAAGGGGTAAGTCTGGAAGAAAGTCACGATGGCCTGTACTTGTCCAGAGTCAGAAACTTCAGCGCTACTACCCCTTGTTCTTTCTCATTGAGGCTGATTTGCACTCCTCACCACGACACCGAGGCTTCCCGAAGAGTAGAAGTGACATTACTCTCTACGTCCTGGATCGCTCAGAGACCATACTCAACGAGCCTACCGGCACCTAACCTCAGTCCGCCCCTTGGCTATTCTCTGAATTTAAGCAGCCCATCTAGCTAACATCAGAGAACTAGGCATAAAGTCTCTTAGAGCAGCTATGGAACAGACATATTTTCACGAATCCCTTCTCCGAAACGTCGTCCAAGCAATCCATCACGAAAGTGCTGAGCCGTACGTCTCTAAAAAGCCAAGAACTAAATGTCAACAAGTGGAAGAAACTGACATCACTCTTCTGTCTTTTTCCGGATTCAGCGGGTCCTTAATGAGGTCAATATTTTCACGTCTACGTCAGACTCAAGTATAGCTACAAATTTTAGGAGTCAGTCTTCGGCGGTCTAGAGTGCCAAAGTATCTACCATGAATGACCAAACTAGTGATACCATTTCCAAGCCACGTCGTGGTAGGATACCAGACGCAGAAGGAGCTGAACTAGTGAACATGCCCAAATTGGAAGGCACAATTCCTTCCATCACGCCGCAAAAGCGCCAAGGGTACGCCAAAGGTAACCATGTTCTGCAAGCTTACTTCAGCTGTTGCAAGCATTTTCCTTCCAGCACTGCTCCTAGAGTATGCAAAGAGCAGTTGAGGTATAGAGAAAACTTGGTAGGTCGAGTGTAACCCACCCCGCTCGGGTTGATGTACAAATAGGAAGGCCGATAACGCAGCATCTGCCACGTTGTATTTTTAGTACAAGGTGACTCTTATCGTTGTGGGAAACGGAGATTGCGTTGTGATAGAAATCAAGAGCGCCCTCTCCTTTATGTAATAGTCACCGGATTGATAACTGCGCCAAGCTGCTACTAGAAAGAGTCCAACTCCATCATCGGTCTACTTGGAATACACTATACCATAACTGACTTCAAAAAATAGGGTCTTTGCAATGCGAGGCTTTATACTATTCAGTCTGCTTTCCGTGGTGACGACGGGCTCCAGTGTCGGGCGAGATAACTTGGCACCATTATTCAAATCGAAAACCAGTGTTCCCGATAGCTACATTATCAAGCTCAAGGACGGCATTTCCTCAACCAGCTTTGAAAGCACCCTAGCGCCCTTCACCGACAACAGCCACCACGTCTACGAAGCTGCGTTCAAAGGCTTCTCGGCAACCCTCGATACCGCGGCAATTCGCCATCTAAGACGCCATCCTGACGTACGTTTATCCGAGTCATAAAATGAAGACGCCGCTACCTAACACCTGCAGGTCGAGCTCATTGAACAAGATGCTATTTTCACCATAAACGGTTTCGTAGAACAGAAGACCGCTCCCTGGAATCTAGCCCGCATCTCACGCCGCAAGCGAGGTTCAACATCGTACGTATACGACGATAGCGCCGGCGAAGGAACATGCTCATACATCATTGACACTGGCATCGACGCCTCACACCCCGTAAGCCCCCCCCTCTTTCAATATCGCACCGTTATGCCGAGTCCCGCAGCAATTCGGCGGCCGCGCCCAAAACATCAAGACGTTCGTCAACCAAACCACCGACGGCAACGGCCACGGCACTCACCTCGCCGGCATCGTAGGTAGCGTCATCTACGGCGTGGCAAAGAAGACGAAACTCTACGGCGTCAAGTGTCTCGACGACCAAGGCTCAGGCACGATATCCAATGTCATCGCCGCAATGGACTTTGTTGCCAAAGACGCCAAGACGCGCAAATGCCCCAAGGGGGCAATGGCCAATATGAGCTTGGGAGGTGGTTACTCTGCGGCGGTGAACAAAGCTGCCGCTTCTCTTGTTGCCTCTGGCGTGTTTGTCTCGGTGGCAGGGGGTGGTTCGAATACAGACGCCAAGAACACGTCGCCTGCGTCTGAGCCAACTGTTTGTACGGTGGGTGCTAGCACAGAGAAGGACGAGCGTGCTACTTATTCCAACTATGGGGCTGTTGTTGATATTTTTGCGCCGGGCGGGAGTATCTTGTCCACGTGGCTGAACGGCACGACGGTAGGTTGCTTATTTGTTGTCTGTTGTCGTTGACTAATGCGAGGGATGCAGAATACCATCTCGGGATCGTCCATGTCGGCTGCACATATTACCGGGCTGGGGGCTTATATTGCTGCGCTGGAGGGTTCCCCTGGTGGAGAGAAATTGTGCAAGAGATTGCAGGAACTGGCTACCAAAGGTGTGTTGACGAATGTGCCACCGGGGACACCGAATCTTTTGGCTTTTAACGGCAACCCCTCTGGATAGGTGCGGCATTTGATGGCATGCAGTTGTTGATCAACAGCGGGGGTGTTGGGTGTAGTTGATGCTCGGTGCCATGTCGTTTGGAAATCACCAAAATATCGCAGATATATGAGCTTGTGAAATTCGAGGTGCAGACATTGGTTTATGTTTTCAGTTTGTCCAGCCTACACCGCGTGTGTGTAGTTGTATGCAGCCGGAACCCCAGCTACACTTGTCCCGTTTGACAGTCCATCTCGCGAGGAATCGAGTGTTTCCAAGTTGAACGCTGCGGATCGCTTGTCAAGGTTGGAACCTTGATCCCACCTGGTCGACTGCTCCATAATATGCGGCTAGATGGAGCTCAAGGGTGGTTGACAAGACATGGGTGATGGCGCGAGCTCAATGACGCCTTCTTGGTTGAGATGACGGTGAGCCAGGCATTTATCAATCTCCAAGCTGCCCCTCATTCCCAAACGTCACTTCCTTCCTCACCTCGGCACCACCTCACCCGTCCCGTCCCAACAAAACACCCGTCCAAAACCCCCAGCGCCTCAATACGCTCTAATCTCATCTACCCGCACATTTCTACATCAACCGCCATGGCCGTCCCCCCCAAATTCGCGGGCCACAAGCTCGAATTCGCGCCCTCCGCATCGACCTCGTCCGCTCCCCATTCCAAGCACACGTTTGAGCTGTACGTCGACTACTGCTGCCCCTTCTCGGCCAAGCTCTTCCGCACATTCAGCAAAGAAGTCATCCCCGCCATCCGCGACAACAAGTCCTGGGCCTCCAACCTCACCCTCATCTTCCGCCAGCAAGTCCAGCCATGGCACCCCTCGTCGACGCTGACGCACGAAGCGGGGCTCGCGGTGCTTCGGCTCGCCCCCGACAAGTTCTGGGAATTCAGCAGCCAGCTGTTCGAGGAGCAAAAGGACTTTTTCGACGTCAACGTGGTCAACGAGACGAGAAACGCCACGTATAAGCGGTTGGCAAAGATTGCTGGCAAGGTCGGCGTCGACGAGGCCCAGGTCTACCAGCTGCTCGAGGTTGGAGACAAGCCCGGCGAAAATGGGTCGCTGAATAGCGGGAACCAGGTCACCAACGACCTGAAGGTTGTCACCAAGATGAACAGATTGGTTGGGGTCCATGTCACCCCGACGGTGGTGTTTGACGGGGTCGTGCAGGATACGAGCTCCGGGTGGACTTTGGATCAGTGGAAAGAGTGGCTGTCTAAGAACGTTGTTTGAGCGGGATATAAGTATGTTGTCTGGTGTCATAATTCAAGCCTTATGAAAAGATTGAGATGCAACTTTTAATCGAATTTGTATACTCTCTTTCCATCTGTGAACTGATTGAACCAGGCAGACAAATATCTTGTTGATTGGATGTGTAAGCATGCTACTTGCTCATGTGCGTGGATTTCACGGATGTGGCATCCGCCAGGAATTGAAGCCCTTGTCCTTGGTATCGCGGATATGTTACGTGAAAAGGCTGTACATGTAGTTTCCTTCCGTTCACCAAAGCCAAAAGTGCCCCGTAAAACAGCGAATCATTTTGGCCAAACGGGCCATTGCTCGAAACGTCCAATGACGAACTCGGGAAGGTACTCGTTATACCTGCCGAGTGAGATCACAATTAGTGTAAAAGCTTTTAAGTCTCATTTTGACGACTTTGCAGTAGCTTTCATCGTAAACACCGAGGCCATGACGGCCAAATATAGCCTTCTCAAAGTGCTGGACTTGCAGTGCTGGAACAATTGATCAAAACTGGCTTCATGTCCACAGCCAGCGGGAGGCCAAGTTTAGAGCCGCCGAGACTTTGACCCTCTGTAGCGTTAGCAACGCACATGCATAGTGAGTCAAGTCACCAACAAGTGCCTGAACCATTTGACCCTTTCTTGTGCGGCTTGGCGCCTTGCAGACACCGCCCAATGGCCTCAGATTGGGCGTGATGTGTCCTCACCCTTCAACATGCATACCAGGCAGAGACACCATGGCTACTTTGGTGTGACTGAAAACCTTGTCATTTAATTCTCCAGCAGTAACAGACTGCTCGATGAGAGTTACAAAGCCAGACTAGTGCAAGAATCTAACACTGAGATGGGCCGTCATGTCACGGCACTCGCTGGCATTTCTTTCTCGATAACAGGTCGATTTGGTGGACTTGTTTCATCGCAAACCAGTTTATTAACGTAAAGCATCTAACTAAAACCTTTTTTCTCCCTTGGCCATGATACCCTAGATTGCGTCCAACGAGCAATTCAATAAGTCGTCTGCCAATGCTCCACAGGATTTATCCATCCGATGTAGCCCTTGCGGCTCTCAATACCATCATCTCATCGAAACTGTTGGGAAATCTCATTACCACATCACCATTCTGTGAACAACATTCAGCTTGCCCCTTTCGTCCTTTCTGCCACTTGCTCACGCCACTCATTGGCTTGCACTGTTAATGGCCAGTCGTACCTTAAACACTGTGTCTCTGCAATCCGTACTGATAAAAAAAATCCTAGGGAAAAAGGGCGAGATCGGCTAGTCCACGCTGTTTGAGCCTAACGTACTGTTACGAACGTCACTGCACGAGACGCGGGAAGCTGGGCCGCACTGGCAAGGGTAGGCACAGCTGCTGACTAACAAGGACATTAAGTCACGTGATGGCTCATTGGATCATGTAGATGATCCAACGAGACGGGATCATTAGGATTATTAGGCGATCCAAATGATCCGGGTCTACAATAGAGAGATAGACGGGTACTTAAGGAGGAGGTATTCCTATAGTTAGATAGTCTAGATCTCTATTAATTAATCTAAGCAATAGTTTTACTATTAAGAGTTATACTCTTAATGGCCTTATTGTGATACTGCTTAAAAGCTACTCTATAGCATTTAACCTGACTTACTTCCTAAGAAACAGACCTACTATGCCTTAGAACCTAAGCCACCGTTACATTTTAATTAATCCTGTTTAGTAAGTTACCTTAAAACTTTAAGTAGTAACGACTTCTAAGATGTTTACTTTAAGCGGAAAGACTACTAACCCCAGGGAGATAATAAAGTACCTTTATGATAAGATTACCAAGCTCGAGAAGCAGAATCGATAGCTTCTTAACCGACAGAATAATCTCTACGAAAAACTTAAGGCACGAGAAGAGGAACTTGCAGCAGTTTAAAATCTCACACCTGTATCCTCTATTAATAATAATAACATGCTAAAATTCCCTAAGCCTAAATTATACGATGGTTATAAGGGTAATATGAGGAACTTTCTTACACAAGCCTAAGCTTACCTACGAGTTAACGAAAAAATCTATACGACACCTAAGTTATAGATTCTTTGCATTAGTAACCTCTTAATTAGGAAAGTAATGGAATAGTGGGAGCTAACCCTCCGTGCACATCTTAAGCACGGCGCTAAAGCTAGAGTAGAAGTTATCTACATCTTCTCTAATTACGAAACCTTTAAAGAACGACTTCTCGCTACATTTAAAAACCCTAATAAGTATAAAGAAGCTACACGATAGCTTACTCGACTTAAGCAGACCGAATTTGCAGCTTATTACGCTAGGGAGTTTAAACGCATTATAGTAAAACTCAACTAGAATACTAAACCTAAAATGGAAGTCTTCTATTAAGGACTTAAAGAAGAAGTAAAGGATAACATTTATTGAGAAGATCATCCTGAGCTATTTAACGACTTCGTTGAAATGGTTATTAAGGCAGACAACCGTTTATACGAGCAACGTTACGAAAAAAGTTATAGGAAATTCGGATTATATGTTAGGTTTAATAAACCTAATAGTAGTAAGCTACGCTAAATATCGACAGTATACGGGTACCACGCTAGACTTATGGAACTTAACGCCGCGAATAAGGAAAAGGGGAAGACTTATTACAATTATGGTAAGACTAGATACTTTGCGAATAAATGCAGAGCCCCAAAGAAGCTATAAAAGCTAATTCCTAAAGGCAGAAAGCTTTATACTGTAAACCGAGAAAACTTACCCACGCGAAATCTTAGTGTGGCAAGCAATAAAGGAAGCCCCACGTTAGCAAATAATATTAGTTCGGATAAAGATTAGGAATTCAAAACCCAACTAGTACCCGATAACTTTTAGGAATACTAGACACCCTCACTAAAAAGTGAACCTTTACTGGAACGAATCCAAGAAGAAGAGAATTATTTAACTGAGAAAGACGAACCTGAAATTGAACACAGACTCCTTAATTAGACCTTCTATTATAATAACAATTGCTATACGCACCTTAGTAGTAAGCAAGGTAGCGGATAGTTTCCACGAGAATAAAAGGGAAGGAGAATAACCCTCACAATACAACTAAAATTACGACGAACCGATTTAAAGATATTAAACGGAAAGTTATACTATGCTAAGGATAACGCATATACTACCCAAGCTATAACCCCATAATGTAAGGAGAAAGGGAACTGTGTAACTACAAGCAACTCGCTTAGCCCGAGTTCGATTAACACAAATAGTAGATTAAGCGATCACCAAGGAAGCTCTAATAATACGTTGGAAGACAACCGCCGATAATAGCGCCTAGAATAACGCGCTAGAGAACAACATGAGGATAGGATTAATAAATCGGGAAACGATAGCTGTTATCGTAATTAAGACTAATTCCTTAACGGAGATCTAACAGGTCTCTATATACTATAAATATTAGCAGCACAGCACACCTTATAATCGACATAACTATAATGGGACGAAAGATCCAGGTAATAATTAATAGCGGAGTATAAGGAAATTTTATCTCGCCGAATCTCGTTAACAGATTATAATTGCCTTAAACACCCAAAGACAAGCCCTACTAACTTACGACTATGGAAGGAACTACGGTAAAGTATAGCTACGGAGTAGTTAATATGGAGATCGCGTAGCTTCTTATCGATATATAAGGCACGAAACACTAAGTTACACTAGATATTATAGTGATCTTAAAACACGATGTTATATTAGGGATACCCTAGTTGCGAGCGAGCAATCCACGAGTTAATTGGAGAACCGGCTAACTTTAATGGGATTTACTAGGATGCGGTTATAAAGCAGAGAGCGGCCTACGAAGGGCACCTTATTTGGACTACGATAGGCCTCTAGGAATATATGTAATCGCTAGAGAGCTAAAAGCTGAGATAACGGAGATTCCTAAGGAATGCTTAAAGTACAGCAAGCTGTTTAGCGAAGAGCTAGAAATAGGACTACCGGAGCATTCACGCTAGGACCACGAGATCAGACTCTAGCTTAGTACTAAACTAACGTTTAATAAGATTTATTCTTAGAACCCTAAGCAAGATAAGGCGCTTAAGGAGTATTTGGAGGACATGTTATAGAAGGGATATATAAGACTATTAGAGTTTCTAGTAGAATACCTAATCCTATGGGTACTAAAGAAGAACGGGAAACTACAACCATGCATTAATTACTAACACTTGAATAAGATTACAATTAAGAATTAATACCCGTTACCGCTTATAACGGAAATTAGAGATAAAGTTAAAAAAGCTAAATGGTTTACTACACTTAACTTAAAAGGAGCCTATAACCTTATACGAATAAAAGAAGGCTACGAGTGGATAATAGCATTTTAAACTAGCAGAGAACACTACGAATATTTAGTGATGCCTTTTGGGCTTACTAACGCACTAGTAACCTTTTAAAGAATAATCGATATAATCTTACGGAAATAACTAGGAGTGTTTGTGGTTGTATACCTCAACGATATCCTCATTTATTTAGATACCCTTAAGGAACATAAACGACATGTATATAAGGTACTATAAACTCTACAGGATAATAAACTCTTAGTTGAAGCCTTAAAATGCTAGTTCCACCAGAACACTATACACTTTCTAGGGTACGTACTCATATACAGAGAAATACAAATAAGCCCGGATAAGATTAAAACTATTAAGGAATAGCCTACACTAAAGAATCTAAAAGAAGTTAAAGGATTTATAGTATTCGTGAACTTCTACCGTAAGTTCTTAAGCGAATATAGAGACATTTCACGACCTCTTATAAACCTAATAAAGAAAGAAGTTGGCTTTTAATGGAACGAACTAAAAGCCACGGCATTCTAGAAGATAAAAGATTTAGTTACGTTAAAACCTGTATTAAAAGCACCTAATTAGGACAAACCTTATGAGCTTGAAACGAACGCCTTAGACTTTGCACTAGGCGGATAGCTTAGACAACGAGATAATTAAGGAAGATTGCACCTAGTTGCATTCTTCTTAAAGAAACTCCACGAACCCGAACTCAATTATAGGATCCACGATAAAGAACTCATAGCTATTATTAAGTGCTTTAAAGAATAGAGACACTATCTCATAGAAGCAAAGCATTAAATTAAGGTCTATACTAACTACAAGAATCTCACATTATTCTTAACTATAAAGGATCTGAATAAACGATAGATTAGATGGTATGAAACCCTTACGGATTATAACTTTAAAATTATATACCGTAAAGGATCTAAAAACGGAAGAGTAGACGCGCTTAGCTAAAGAGAGGACTTAAAATCGGATGAGCAAGTGAGTAATACACCCTTACTACGCGCTACTAAGGATAAGAACCTTGTGCTAGGCACCCGAGAAATTAACATAACCTGGTAAGTTAAGCTAAATGAAACATGAATGCATTGGATCGTATCATGCATTAATAATAACAGCTATCTAGACAATTGGGAAACGAAAACGCATCTGTCTAAGAAAGGTAAGACCTTCTTATATAATAAACGGTAGTATGTTCCTAGTACACTTTAAGAACAGCTTATTAAGGAAATACACGAGCACCCACTACACGGACATTAGGGTGTAGGGAAAACGATTAGTAGGCTAAGAAGATCGTACGACTTCTTAAAAAGCAGAAAAATGGTATAAGAAGTTATTAAGAAATGCGACACGTATAACAAAGCAAAATTAGCGCGATACGCACTATACGGAGAATTATAACCGATATTACTACCTGAAAGAGCATGGCAAACTATTACAATGGACTTTATCGTTAAACTACCGAAGTCAAAAGAACCTATAACAGGAGTAGCTTATAATAGTATTCTAGTTATTGTGGATAAACTCATGAAATACGCCTACTATATTCCATATAAGGAATTAAGCAATACTAAGGACTTAGCGTATATGTTCTTTAAAACAGTTATTACATAACATGAATTACTAACAAAGCTTATATCAGATCACAATAAATTATTCACCTTAAACTTTTGGAAATGCCTTATAAAAACTATAAAGATTAAACAAAGCTTATCAACGGCATTCCACCCATAATTAGATGGACAAACAGAAATCTTGAACCAAATACTCGAATAATATCTGCGAAGCTATATTAACTACCAACAGAATAATTAGGTAGAATAGCTACCACTAGCATAATGGGCTTACAATAGCTCTAAGATTGATAACATGAAGATGTTACCATTTAGGGCAAATTACGGATTTAACCCTATTATCGAAACATATGCGACATAGAATGTGAACGCGCTAGCAGCTATAACGCATGCAGTAACTATAATAGAAATACAGAAACACTTACAACAGGAATAGATATTTTTGCAGAACCGAATAAAACACTACGCGGATAGAAAGAGATTACTAGCGCTAATCCTAGAGGAGGGATATAAAGTATACCTTATTCGCAAAAACATTAAAACTAAGCGACCTAGCGATAAACTTAACTGGAAGAAGATCGGACCATTCCTTATTAAATGAAAAATCTCGAATACCAACTACAAACTATTATTACTAGATGGAATAAGAATCCATCCTATATTTCATATATTGCTACTAGAGAAAGCACTAGATGAATCTACAATCGCTATAAATATTATAACAGAAGATACTAACGAATACGAAGTTAAACGAATACTTAAAGCACGGGGAGACACAAAGAATCGTTATTATCTCGTTAAATAGAAAGGATATTTAAACTCTAAAAACACCTAGAAACCAGCCAAAAATCTTACGAACTACTCGACGTTACTTGAACAGTTTCATTTCTAAGAAACGCATCCCAATTAATCTCCTAAGCACTACCCAATAACTCGATATTAAACTTGGTATTTAAGGAACGAACCAAAGCAGGATTCAGATCCTTAGAAGGAGTAGGAAGAACCCCTATAGTCTTTTAAAGCTGTTCCGCTTCCTCACGTTTTACACGTTTCAACTCTTCAACGTTGTCAATACCACGCGCAACCGCACGCATTATTTTCTTAAACCATAATTTCTTTTGTTTTCGTAAGCGATGCACCTTAGCGCTCGCCTTTTCGAGTTCTTCCTCGGCAGCTTCCAACTTAGACTTAGCTTTCTAGTGTTAGGTACCAATACGACGTAACTACTGCGGGGTAAGAGGATTCATATCGCAGTAAGACCTGTTTAAACGAATGCACTTATAACAACGGGACGAGTCCACGTCAGACGCCTTGCAATTCTAGAGGCCTTAATCTCGGCAAAAGGAACAAGCGGGCATATCAACTAGATTCCCGATTATTAACTTAAGAAGGGCGTTTCGCTCATTTGTCTTGCGAGAAGGTTTACGGGATTAGACGGAAGGTCTTAAGACACGATTAGTCGACATGATAATACACGAGGAGAATGAAGAAGGGAAAATTACCCAAGCCCCTAGCCGGCCTATTTCAATGGCCTTGAGGACAAGACCAATGGAGAAGGGGTATTATGTTACGAACGTCACTGCACGAGACGCGGGAAGCTAGGCCGCACTAGCAAGGGTAGGCACAGCTGCTAACTAACAAGGACATCAAGTCACGTGATGGCTCATTGGATCATGTAAATAATCCAACGAGACGGGATCATTAGGATCATTAGGCGATCTAAATGATCCGGGTCTACAATAGAGAGATAGACGGGTACTTAAGGAGGAGGTATTCCCATAGTCAGATAGTCTAGATCTCTATTAATTAATCTAAGCAATAGTTTTACTATTAAGAGTTATACTCTTAACGGCCTTATTGTGATACTGCTTAAAAGCTACTCTATAGCATTCAACCTAACTTACTTCCTAAGAAATAGACCTACTGTGCCTTAGAACCTAAGCCACCGTTACACGTACGTCTCACGCCAGGGAGGACTATATGTTACACGGATTAGGTTAAGCAAGGATTAGAAGCCCTTTATTACATAAAGAGATTACGAGAACTATAAGGTATACTAGGCACGGGTTATTTCTTTTATATATATAAGATAATCTTCTCTTATCTTTTAACTTAAAGAAACTAAAAACCTTTAATATTTTATAAGATTATTATTAAATTAAGCTCTTTTACTTTAAGCTCTTTATTAAGCTCTTATTATATATAATCTTATATCTTTAAAGATAAGCCTTTTATCTATAATTACTTAACTTACTTTATAATATCTTTTAACCTTTTATTATTAATCTCTCTCTTATAAGTAAAGCTTTAAAGAAAGCTTTATAAAAATTATTATTAAAAGAATTATTATTATTCTTATCTTTAAAATACTTTAATATTATAAAAGCTTTTACTTAATTATCTTATACTCTTTAAAAAGTTTATAATAGCTTATTTTATAAAAGTATAAGTATTTATTACTTCTTAAATTACTTCTTTACTTTCTTTTTAATTAATATTATTATTAATTAAAATACTTATTATACTTTTAATAATAATAATAAGAATTATAATTTTAAGTTAAGAGATTATTACTTTATATCTCTTAAACTTACTTAATTATTATTATTAAAAGCACTTAACTTACTTATATTATTCTTCTCTTAAAATAAAGAAAAATATTTTACTTTAAAATCTTAAGTTAAGCTTTATCTTAAAGTTATAATATTTATTAATTTAAGTTAAATAATTATTTATAACTCTTTTAACTTTAAGGTAATTATAAGAGAAGCCTTTAACTTAACTTAAAATATTAAATTAATTAATTAATTTATAATAATATATAATAATATTATTAATTTAAATATTTAATTAACTTAAGCTTATAAAGCTTTATAATTATAAGCTTAATATATTAAAGCCTTTAACTATTATAATCTTTTAATTATTTAATGCTATTAAAAGGTTTATAATAAATATTAAAAGGTTATTACCCTTATAAAGTAAAGTATTATAATAAAAAGAGATAAGTTCGCTTAGTTTTAATATACTATAAAAGATATTACTTATTAGTTTATTAATAATATATATAATTAAATTATTAAGTATACTTAAAATAATATTAATAAGAAAACTATTATTATTAAAATATAAGAAATATAAGCTTAAAACTTAATAAAAGTTTAAGTACTTTATTAAAAACTAATAAGAACTTAATATAATATTAAGGGTTAAGTTATAAATAAAGATTAAGTTATTATTAACCTTTTAACTTAATAATATATTAGCTCTTAAAACCTTAACGTTTACGCTTAAGTATAACTTTAAAATATTTATATTTTAATTAAATTTATTATTAAGAATACTTTTAAGAAGTTTAAAATAAGTTAATTTATTAATATTAAAAGAATATTAGGTAAAATTAAGTAAAAAGCTATCTTAAACTACTTAACTTAATTACCTATTATTCTTATTTTATAAAGTATTAAAAGAAGTACTTTTATCTTATTTTATTATAATAAAGATATACTTTATATAATATATATAAGAAATTTATAAGATAATTAATATTACTCTTACTTTTTAAGACCTTTTATTTATAAGGCCTTTATAAACTTTAGCTACTTAAGTAACTTATTTAATAGCAAAGATAATTATTAAAATAAAAGGCTTAATAAACCTCTTTTAAGTCTCTTAAAACCCTTAAATTTAAGCTTAAAACCCTTTAATTAACCTAAATAAATAAACTCTTTAACTTATCTTATTAATTAAACTTATATTATAAAGAGAAATAACTTATTAAAGATCTTTAAGTTAACTCTCTTTAATAAAAGATTTCTTATAAAGTTTCACTTTTAATAAATTAATATTATTATATATATTAACTTTTATACGTGTAATTTACTCTTTAATTAACTTAAAATTAATTAAGTAAAATTATTATTAGCTAATAAAGTAAAGACCTAATATTAATAAAAAGCCTAATAATTATAAAGTCTTTAAGTAATAAACTATTAAAACGCGTATATTATTATTATTTAAAAGAGATTTAAAGACGTTTTAAAAGTAACTACTAACTAATAACCTTAAAAAGCTTTTAAAGATTGAATACTTTAAGAATATCTTATAATTTCTTATAAATATAATAGACTTAAATAAAATAATCTATTAAATTAGCTTTACTCTTTGAATATATATTATTAAAGTATTATTGAATAAGATAATTAAGCTAATTTACTTAAGAAAAGATAATATATTACTCTTAAATAAAAAATACTTTAATACTATTATTAAAGTAAATTGAATTTATAAGAATATATTAATAGACCTTAACTTAATTAAATTTATAAGAAAAGATACGCTTAATTTAACTTAAAAGCCCTTAAAATTAAGCTAATTTAAAATTAATAGCTCTTATAAACCTTTAAGATTATTAAAGGAATTCTTAAAGAACTAAACTAAAAATAATAAGCCTAATAAAGAAGAGAGATAAAAGTCTTTTTAAAAAGCTTTTAAAGGGATTAATAAGGCTCTTATTAAGAAAAGAAAGAAAGCTAATAACTACTATTAGTATTATAAACGAGATAACTACTCTTTCACTTAATACTTTATATAGGGAAGAACCACACATAAGATATCGGTTAAAATATCAGTTAAAAATATCGGTTAAAATATTAGTTAAAATATCAGTTAAAATATCAGTGAATATAATAGCTACGAGGGCTAAGAAGGTTAAGGTTCTATTTTTCTAGGAAGGCTCTAAAAAGCTAGTTATATAATTGTGTGGCACGTGACATATCACGTGTACACGTGACTAGAGGCCACGTTACTAGCTAAGTTAAGCTATAATGTGCGGCCGAATTAAGCTACGATATGCGGCCGAATTCCTCTATATAATACTATACTAGTTAGAGCTCTTACGAATATAGTAAATACAAGTGTATTGTGTATTGTATTTTATATTATATTGTATTCTCGTGTATTGTATTTAAATACAATACATTACATTCTTAAAATACCTATAAATGTATTATTAGGGAAAAATACTAGTAAATTTTTTACTTATATATATAAGGCTAATTATAAGGCTTATAAGAAATATTTCTATATAGTTAAATACAGCTATTTTAGTACTTTAAAATGCATTAATTTATATTATTATAAGTTATATAATAAGAGAGTTATTTATATTTTTATTATTTAAAATATATTATTAAAAATTTAAAATATAAAGTTTAAACTTTAAATATATAAATTTTATAAAATTAAATACTTTAAAGTTATTAACGCGTTAATGAATTATATTACTTAATTATTATTATTTTTAAGTCCTTTTTTCTTAATTTATATAGTATTAAACTTAAATTTTTAAGCTTTATTATTTAATATCTTAATAATTATTAAAAATATAATAGTAAATAATATATTATTATAAACCTTCAAATTATATTAACATAATACTATTTTTTATATAATTAATTCGTAATAATATATCTAAAAATATACTATAAAAAGACTTAAGAGTAAATATTAAATTTAAAAAAATATAAATGCAAGTAACTTTTTTAATATATAACTTATAATATTAATATAAATATCTTTATAAAGTCAAAGCTCTTCTTATTATTATAAAATGTAAAAAAAATATTAAAAGCTTTATTTTATACTAATATAAAGCTATTATACATTATAAATATTACTATCTTTCTCTTCTTCTTTATTTTTAGTACTATTTATAAATTTAACTTTAAAAATAGCCTTATTACTACTAAAAAAAGCTGAATCTTCATTTAATTTAGATTTCTCTAAATTTAAGCTAAAATAAGAGAATAAATTATAATACTTCTTTATTTTAACTCGTTTTTCCTTATTTTTAGCCTAGTTTTTTAATAATAAAATTTTTTAAATATTAGAATGTATTAAAGAGGCTCTTCGCTTACTAATCACGTTACCTTCTTAGTTAAAATTCCCTTCTATAGCTCTTAAAGTAGTTAAAATAGCTAAATATTTTCGTGCTATTATTAAAAGGATTAAAAAAGCTTTAATAGAATTAGCCTACTAAATAAATATATCTTTCTATTAAAAGTTAGTATATTTTTATATAATTAAGCTTATAAATGTTAAAAATACCTTATTATCTTCTAAATTAAGCTTATAATAATTAAAAATCTCGTTTTTTTTAGTTTCTTTAATAGCTTTATTTTTTTACTTAAAAAATAAGTTATTAAATAAACTAAGCTTTAATTTAAGCCTAGAATCTTTATAAGATATTAATTTCTTAGCTGGTTATTATAAATCGATTATTACTTAATTATTTAAATTAGAATTAGAAGAAGAATCTTCTTTTATTCTTATATTTAAAATAAGCTTATTTTTAGGGTCTTTTATATAAAATTCATATATTCTAAGATATAATTAGTTATAAAATATTAAAAAAAAAGGTTATTTTTAATAATTATTTATACTTACTCTTAATATTCTATTTTTAAATTATTTAATAATAAATGTAAGGTAATTAAATTTATATTAAATTAAGTTTTAACCGTTTTAATATTAAATCTAGGGTCTAATATAATAGCAAATAAATAAGGCTTTTAAAAACTATAATTACTATTAATATCTTTTAGAAAATAGTAATTTAGTTTCTTTAAACCTATATTTAAAGCTAAAATAAAAGCTTTAGCTAATAGATTATAAGCGTTTTTCTATAAATAAGTTAAAATAGTTATTATAATTTATTTTAATATAAAAAGCTTAATATAAAAAGTTTAAAAATATAAAAACTTACGTTTTTAAGCTAACTTTCTTAATCTTTTAATATATTTTTAAGAAGAAAGTATATTTTAAAGATATAAAAAGATATTAAGCTTATAGTATTATAAGCCTAGCTTTATAATTTCTTTATAGGCTTATTAAAAACCTCTAAAATACTTAATAAAGTCTTTAAATTAAGCTATTCTTACGTTATTAAATTAGTATCTTTAAAAGCTATTATATTTATAACGTTTTATAATAATACAATAGCTTTTTTAAGTATAATAGTCGTATTTATTATTCTAAAAGTTAAATTTCATCTTATTACATTTATTAAGTTAAGTAAAAATAGTTAGTAATAATTATTAATAGTTTTAAATAGATTTTTAAGGTCTTAATAATAGAAATAAAAGCTATTAAATATATTATATAACTTACCTAATAGTATTTTTATAATATTATTATTTTTAGCTATAAAGCCCTTAGATTTAGCTTCTTTTAAAGCTTTAATTTATTAAGAATAAAGTTATTAGTTATTTTTAAGAAGAATCGCTATTTTTTTAACTTTTCTAATAATTCCTATATAATAATTAGCTTAAAAGATATATAAATATAATAAAAAAAACTTAAAATACCTGGAAGTAAATTAAAAATTTATTTTTATTTTTTAGAAGATAATTAATTAATTTCTTTTATTAAAAAGTATAAAAGCTTACTATTTTTATATTTTTTAATATTTTTAAATGTTATTAATTTGGTAATAAACGTAAATATAATATCTTTAATAATAATATTTAAAATATAAGCTATATAACGAATATTAAAAGGTTTTAGGTTTTTTTTCGTATAAAAGTTTAAAAAAGAGGTAAGAAAAGTATTATTATTAGAGCTATTATCTCTAGTAAAACTATAATTTAAAATAAGTTAATACAATATTATAAAATAACCTTATAATTAACTTACCTTAATATTTTTTCTGGTTTTATATTATATTCTAATAATAATTAATTAAAATAAAGATTAATAGAACTTCTAGTATAAGTATTAGGTAAATATTTAAATCCTAAATATAATTAGTTTAAAAAGTTAAATAATAATATAATATTATATAATAAAAATAAGAAAAATAATAAACTAACTAATTAAATAGTATTTTAAATTAAATTTAGAGTTTAGCTAATTAGCTATAACTCTTAAATAAGATTTAGAATTAATAAAAGTTTAAATATTAAGTTAAATAGATATATAACCTAATTTATTAACTTAATTTTAAATTATATTAATTATATTCTTCTTCATTTTTAAATATAAAATATTTATATAAGAAAGTATATTTTAATAGTAAAAAAAGCTCGTATCTTAGCTAAAATAAGTTAATATTATTAAATATATAATATAATATTATAAACTTACTTATTATAATAGCTTATTAGCTTTTTAAAGCTTTTACTAGTAATAGTAGTAAAAGATAGGTTATTTTAAAGCATAAACTTAATAGCTAGTATAAGAGTAGTATTCTTAGAAAATTCACTAATAATAGTATTATTTCTAGGTCTTTTATTACCTCTTTTACTGTTAGATATACTAGATTAAGCTAATATTTCGAATAATAAAGGTGATTTCGTAATAATAGGCATTATATATTAATAAATTAGTAATTAATATCTTTAAAGTATTATAATATTATATTAATATATTAAAAGAATAGTTTAAAGATAATAACTTACACGTTAATTTAGAATTTTCTTTGTTTTTTAAGGTTATAACAGAAGAATGTTTTTTTTATAGTGTATAATACTATTAAAAGACTAAAAACGCTTTACTTTACTATAAAAAGTAAATAAATAGTTTAGCTAAGTGTAAAAATAATAAATTAGTCTATCTTTATTAAAATTAATCTCTAATAATTAAAAATTAAAGAGATTATATTAAAAGATATATAATTTTAAACTAAATTAATAGCTCTTATTATTTTTAGGGTTATTTTAATATTAATTTAGCGTTAAAAGACTTATAATAGAGTTATTATTCGTAAATAAATTAGGTTTAGAATTAAAGGGATTTTTAGCTATTTTTAATAATAAATAAGATAGGGTTTTAAGGTAAAAAAAGTAATTATTAAATACTTTAAAAGTAAGGTTATTTAATAAAAAAAAAGTTTTATTAAAAGTAAGATATTAGTTAAGTTATAAGTGTTTAAGTGTTAGTGTAAAAAAAGAGAATTTTAAACTTTAAAGAGGGATAATATAGTTAATATATAGAGTTTAAATATAATAAAAGATGTTATAAAAACCTTAAATTTCAGGCATTTTTTTAATGCTTAACTTACCTCTAAAACGTGTATATTTATATAAAAATCAATGAGAAATTTATAAGATAAAATACAATTATTATAAAATAGTAGAATATACTAGTATAATTATAATGTATAAAGGGCTTTTTATTATATTACGTTAAGGCGTTTTTTCACCTAAAATATATATATATATACTATAAGAAGTATTTATATTTTTAAACTTTAAGTTAATATAACTTTAGAAATATTAAACGTATAAAGATACACCTAATATATAAAGATAAAGCTTTTTAAGAGCTATTAATTAGTTTTGTTTTTATCTATTTTAGTCTATTATTAATAAAGATATTCTAGTTTATAGAATGTAGCGTTTTTCTTAAAGTAAGGTAACTTAAATACTTTACTTTCTTTACACTACTAAATACTATATATAATATCTCTATAATTATTAATTAAAAATAAATAAAAATAATATTCTTAAATAGCTGAGATTATAAGCTTTTAAATAATACTAATTTCATAATAAAATTCGTTTTTTTCATAAAGTTATAATAGATAAAATATATAGTATAATAAAGTTATAGAATTTATTTTTAATGTATATATATATATATATATTATAATATATATAAGTATATGTAAGTATTTTATAATTATGAAATATATAAATAAATATAAAAAAAGCTAAAGAATTTTATAATATATAGTTCATATATAATTTATATTATATTAATAAGAATATTTAAAATATAAATTATAATAAATAATTTAAACTAGTAATAAATAGAAGAAAAATAAAAAAAATATATATTATTAAGAATATATTATTATATAATTATCTTATATTATATATATATTTTTATTTATTATTTAATATTATTTTTAAAATAATTAATATATATTATATATTTTTTTTATTTTTTATATATAATATAAGTAAAAAAAATTATTTAAAAATATTTACTTAATTTATATAATATAATGTCTTTATAAAGCTTAAAAAAAACCTTATCTTTTTATTTATTTTATATAAAAGTTATATAATATTTTATATTTATTCTATTTTTAAAGTAAAATATTTCATTAATACGTAAACTTTTAAGTATAATTTTTATATTATTATAATAAGAAAAAAATCTATTATTATTATATATCTTTTAAAATTTATTATTAAATATCCCAATAATACATTTATAGGTATTTCATTTATATATTACATTATATTATAATATAATATAATATAATATAATATAGCATAGTAAAAAATACAAAAAATACAATACATTTAGAGGTCTAATACTAGTAAAGATAAAGAAGGTAATATCTTATTATTAGCCTCTTTTAAGATTACTAGTATTACGAAATCTAGTAATAATAAACGAAAATCTAGTAAAGAGAAATTAAAGCTATTACTAGTAAAATAATCTAAGATTAGTATAATCTTAGGAGACTTAATAGAATGTAATTACGTATTACTCTTTAACTTTAATTTAAATTTTTAAAAGACCCCTATAAGTTATTTTATAAAAAAAGGTTTTTATCTTAAAATAAACCTAATATAGCTTTATATTTAAAGAAGCTTTAACCTAATAAACCTTAAATTAAGCTATAATTAATAATTTTTATAACTTTAATTAAGTAAGAGAAAGAAACGCTAATTAAAGTTCTTCTTAATATTAATAGCTTTTTACTTATTATATTCTTAATATTAGCTTAAAAATTAAGGATTTTAATTTATAAGTAACCTTAAAAGAAAATCTTATATAGGTCTAATAATAAGCTTAATAACTTTAATAGTTATTATTATATAAGCCTTATTATTTTAAGGTATTAAAAAGATTACTTTATAAGTGTAAACTTTAAGTTAAAAGCTATAAGGTTTAATTATAATATTATTCTTCTTTATTAATAAATAAAATAATACTAGCTAATAAACCTTTAAAATAATAACTTAAATAAAATAAAGTTTACCTTAAAGTTTTATAAAAAGAACTATATAAGCTTAAATTTATTAAGAGTTATATAAATAAAAAATCACGTTATAATAATAAAATTAATAATATAAGTAGCTTTAAATATAATACTTAAGAAATTTAAGAAGTTTATTTTTATTATATTAGTTAAAGTAACCTTTTACCTTTTAAACTATTAATCGTAGAATTATTAAATTAAATTAATAGAAGAGAAATCTCTATTATAAAGATCTCTTTTTATTATATTCGCTTAAGAACTTAAAGCTTTTTATTCTTAATTAAATAAAATGCTTAAATTTAATTAAATTAAAAAATTTAAAGTATTTTATAGTATCTCTTTAATATTTATAAATAAGAAAGACTTAAAAGACTTACTTTAATGAGTTATTAATTATAAAGGTTTAAATAAAGTTATAGTGCTTATTAGATACTTAATATTACTTATTTATAAGCTTTAAGATCGCTTATAGGAAGTTATAGTTTTCTTAAAAATTAACCTTAAAACTAAATTTAACCTTATATATATAATAAAAAGCTATAAATAAAAGATAGCCTTTAAGTGTAAATATAGCCTCTTTAAATATATAATAATATTATTAGGTCTTATTAATACTTTTATTACCTTTTAAGTAATAATAAATAGTATTTTTTAAGATTTAATTAACGTTAATATTTTAGTATACCTAAATAATATTCTTATTTACGTAAACTCTATTAAAGAATATAATATTATAGTTGAAGAGATACTTACTTATCTCTTTTAATATAATTTAATAGTAGCTCTTTAAAAATACTATTAAAGAGTATTAAAAGTAAAATTTCTTAATTATATTATCTCTATAAAGAGTATTTTAATATTTAAGAAAAAGTTTAAATATATTTACGTATAAAAAACGCTTAAGAATATTAAGAACGTTTAAAAATTTATAGAATTTATTAATTTTTATTAATAATTTATTAAAAGGTTTTTAAAAATTATTAAACCTCTTAGAAACGTTTTAAAACCTTAAGCTTAAATAATAAAAATATAAAACGCTTTTAATTAACTTAAAGTAACCTTTTATATAGCTTTAATCTTAACTTATTTTAACTTAATCTTACCTTTTTAAATTAAAGTAAATGCCTTAAACTTTACTTTAAATATAATACTCTCGTAAAAAAGTCCTAATAAAAAGTAATATTTTATAGTATTTTATTTAAGAAAGCTATTATTAATAAAAATAAACTATAAGATATATAATAAAGAGCTTTTAGCTATAATAAACTTATTTAAACGTTAGCATTAATACTTAAAGAGTATTATATATTATATTAAGGTTTACTTTAACTATTAAAACCTTAATTACTTTATAATAATTAAAGTTCTTAATTAATATTAAGCTTAATAGGCTTAAGAGCTAATAGAATTTTAATTTATTATTAATTATTAGCTAAAAAAGTCTAATAATAAAGTAAATATTCTTTTTTAACTCTTTTAATATAAGCTAAATAAAGGGGAAGATAAAGATTAATTAATATTAATAGTCTTATAAAAGAAATACTTTTATTTTTCTTTAATAACTCTATTAATATTAAATTAAATTTATAATCTAATAATAAAGAGTTAAAACCTTAACTTTCTTTAATAGCTTTAAGTATTAATAAAGAATAACTTTATTTATTAAAAAGAACTAAGAAAGCTATGAAAAATAATAATAATTAAGAATAATCTCTTATATAAAAAAGATTATCTTTAAATTTTAAAAGCTATTTAAAAGAAAATTTTAAAGTTAAAGTATAACTTTAAGGTAATAAATTACTTTAATATAAATAAAATAATAAAGTTAATTATAAGATACTTTTAATAATTAAATATAAAGATAATAATTAAAAACTATATATATAATTACCTTAAATATTAAAGAAATAAGAACTTATAATACGTAGCCTTTAAACTTCTTTAATTATTAAACCTTTATTATTAGCTTTAATAATTAATAATAATAAACTTTATTATAAACTTACTCTTATTAAATAAATATAACTTAATTTAAGTTATAATAAATCTCTTTATTAAAATAGCTTACTTTATATCTCTTTTAATAAAAGAAAAAAAGATAAAAGACTTAATTTAAATCTTTACTTAAGTTTATTAAAAGTATTATAAGATATTATAAGATATTATATTAAATAAAGACTTATAATTTATAGTATACTTATAAATTAACTTTTTTAAGCTTATAAGAATTAAAAGTTAAATAAGTATTGCCTTTTATTTATAAATAAATAAATAAATAAAGCGTATAAATTAAACTCTTAAAGTATATCTTTAAGCTTTTATAAACTATAAAATATTAAATTAAAAAAACCTTCTTTTAATAATAAAATTTATATATAATAACTTTATATTAGCTTTAATTAAAATAACATTATTTTATATAAATTATAGCTTTTACTCTTTAATAAGTAACTTATTTATATTATAAGAAAAATTTAAAAACCTTAAAAGTAAATTATACTCTTATTAAATAATTTAAGTATATAAGAAAGTTAAAAAATATTTAAAATAAAGCTAATAATAAATAAAAGATTAGTTTAATTAATAATATATAAAAGCTCTTAAATATAAAGTAAATTAACTTATAATATTAAATACTTAAAATATTAAGATAAAGTAATCTATTAAGAAATTAAATAAAAAGATATTAAAACCCTTTAAGATAATTAAGGTAATCTTTTTAATA
This sequence comes from Metarhizium acridum, assembly GCF_019434415.1. NCBI lineage: Eukaryota > Fungi > Ascomycota > Sordariomycetes > Hypocreales > Clavicipitaceae > Metarhizium > Metarhizium acridum. The sequence continues at coordinate 618,749 of NW_027094030.1, read as the reverse complement.
ATAATATAATTAATTTTATTAGCTTTTTAAAGAAATTATAATTTCTTTTATATCTTTTTAATTAAGCTATTTTATATAAATAATAATTAAAAAGCTTTTAATATTATATAAATTCTATAAAATATATTACTTATTAAAATAAATAAAAATTATTAAGTAAAAGTAATTAAAAACTCTTAATAAATTAATAATAATAACGTAAAGTACTTAATTAAGTAAAAAGGTTAATTAATTAAAAAGTATTAAACTTAAAAGCTTTATAAATACTTTTTAAATAAAAGTATAAAGTTTTTATTATAATAATATAAGTTAAATAATTTTAATTAGCCTTAAAATTAAAGAGTATAAATAACCTTATATTACTTAAGATTAAGCTTATAAAAAAAGAGAGTTAATATTATATAAATTAAGTTAAGTAAGAATTAAAAGCTCTTTATTATATAAAGAAATTATAAGAATTATAAGATATATTAAGTATAAGCTATTTCTTTTATATATATAAGATAGTCTCCTCTTACCTTTTAGCTTAGAGAAACTAAGAACCTTTAACATCCTACAAGATTATTATTAAATTAAGCCCTTTTGCTTTAAGCCCTCTATTAAGCCCTTGTCACACCATAATTAGCCGAAGCAATTGTGTTTGCTACGTCCTCGCTCACGTCTTGCCACTCCGCAGCCCGAGTATCCAAGTTGTGTCTGGCGAGAGTTGTGATGTCGAAGCGATTACCTGCCCAGATTCCCCGCCAGATCGTCGTCGGGTCTCTCATCGCGTGAAAACGTGTCAACGACCAACTGGCCATTGCCACAACGACTTCACGAAAACCCAAGTAGTCAATAAAAGGACCATGGATATATTCCGGTTTAATCGCAATAGCCTCAGAGCGAACAAACTGCTTTGTGCTGATATTTCGTAGAATCCACGGCTCATCCTCCGGGAAGTAGGCTGAGTCTTCGCAAACGATTTCTGTGTAAGCCAACTTGAATGCAGGATCATCCAACCGGTCCCGACTCTTGCAATTATTATACGGGCGCATGGACTCTGCTGCGATGCTTGGTGGTGTTTTTTGCGGCTTCGTGTTAGGACACCAGATGTTAAAATAATGTTCGAGAAACTCTGGGGGTACTGTGTCTTCCCCCAAGAACAATCCCAGAGGGAGATCCGACACCAAAGTCATGACTCCAGAGTAAAGAATATTCTCGCCGGACCATTGGCCCGAGAGCGACATGTAATAATCGTCGAGGCGTTGTCGAGCGATAACCCAGAGTGATCGGCTAGCTAGGCCGAGGCAGATGACGTCTTCCATACGTTTTACTTGGTCGAATACTTGTAGAACAATCTCCAATGGCAGGTCGAGAATAGTTACCGCATGACCGGTAGTAATTTTGGCTGCTTGACCCGTGATGCGGTTTCCTCTTTGGATCTTATTAGAAAAGCTGGCCTTGGCTTGGCTGTCATGTTTCTCTGGTACATGACATGAATTGGGCGGTCGAACAGCCACGGCAAGAAGACGCTCGAGTGCTCGTGGTGGTCCCTGGAAAAGAAGAGTACGAATAGGGGCTTGTTCATCTAAGTGTCGGTTGGCTCTAGGGGCTAGGAGCCGGAAGCTTACTGCTTCCTCCTCTTCGTCTTCGTCTTCCTCATACTCTCCGTCTTCCTCCTCTTCCTCTTCCTCTTCTTCTTCCTCTTCTTTTCTTTCTTCTTCTTCTTCCCTTTGGATTTCGGACAGGCGAGCTGCGAGAAGGGGATCCATTTCCAAGGAGAGATTTTGGTTGGCTGTACAGAGGATAGATAAGAAAAGTGACTAAATAGACGAAACGTGGATCAAGGGCCGTAGGTCTAAGAAGCACTTACATAGAAGCTCTGATTATATTGTGACGGTAGGCGGGAATGTGTGGTGACAGCTGAGGCAGGCGGAAAGAAAGGCGAAGAAACACATGTTGGACCAGACGGTTAACATATACCTCGACGCGCTATGATGTCTGTTTGTTAGGCGCCTGGGGCATCTGGCAGTTCACAGTCCTTGCAGGTGTTAACACCTGCCTGCCTTCCAGCCGCGTTCGTCGAGAGGCTGGGGGACTTTACCAAGTGTGAAGCGATTACGCGTTTGCAAACTGCCAGTGACTGCAAACGCGTCGACTTCAGGTATTGGCCATGCCCCAATGCCTAGCTCTTGCTGTTATGCAAAGAGATTCATTTGAAGGCAAAAAAAAAAAAATGAAAAAATGAAAAAAAAAAAAAAAAAAATCTGTACTCCGTAGAGACTGTTCAATTTAATTGCTCCCCAAATGCTTGGAATCCCAGTATCAGATGCTTTTATGCTCAACTCTGCAGAAGAAGGTCAACTTTCTTTATCTAAGCAAGACATCAGAGTCAAGTAAGTCATATGGCTTTTAATGCTGTGGTCGAACCTCGAAGAAACTTTGTAGTCACTCACAATATTTGAAGCTAAACCAGCACCAGTTATCATTTGGTCAGCAACTGGTACGACATCCCGGGATATCATGATGCCGCACAAGACCAAATTCTTACCAGGCACGTGGGTATACCTCACAATATCCATTCGTCAGTTCATGTACATGTCACTCACCCATACAGTGGTATTGCAGAAAAGCACGAGGAAAAGTAGTGCGACTCTCTACGCCCAGCTCCCACCATGTATCCTCGACCAGAGCCCAATTTCACGACAACTTTCAAATTCCAAGCCTCCCAGGTCACTATGGCGGCATTTTAGACAGGGTCTGCAAAAGATGAGAAACAAAGAAGGGGGTATAAATGACGAAAAATACTCCAAGCGCGCCAAAAACAAGGAAAACAGCTGCATTTCACCCGATATAAGTAGGGGTCTCATGTACCGCTTTGGATTAGGGCAACCAGCAAACGAAGAACAAAGACATGCGACGCCGCTTAGGTGGACACTCACTGATCTACATAACATGACCAACATGCATGGCTCCATGGTAGCAGTAATGTGCCGTGGTCACAGGGTCACTACGCGAAAACAAACTGCATTTACAGCGATGCACAACTCCACAACAACCAACATGATGAAGTCAGTGGATTACGATGGATACCAAGTCTTGAGGCTTTTCTCGGGGTCAGTCCATTCATCCTCTTCACATCTCAATGCCAGTCACGAGAGACTATTGCCTCTGCTGCCTTGAGCACTCCTGTCTCTCCTCGCAACAAGCTTCAGCCAGACATCAGACCGCCACACCGCGCTGATCATCTAGGCACCCAACTGCACAATCACCTGTGCTCTAGCAGGTATTTTTCAACTTCCCAAGCACTATTGTACAGTTTTTGGCATAATTCGCTCACGGATCGCGAAGAGTACGGGCTAATTAAAATGTATAAAGGGCAAGGAAAGTCGCAAACCGCAAACAACCGCACAACAGAAACAATAGGTGCGAGGCAACCTAGCAATAACGTGTTGACACCTGCAAAATGACACAGACAGTGGAGAACATGATTTAGAAATAACCTATCAAGTCTAGTTGACAATAGGTTCGAAAGACGACGTGTTTTACAAAGTAAGACATTATGGCCCAAGAGCGCGCATTGTCGGGCACATTGCGCACCATCACAACATTGCCTTTCACAATCCGCTGTAATCGTTGCTCAGATGCCACTCGAGACATTGGCAAGCAGCCCCCAGACCCATAGATTGTATGCCGTTCTGGTTTTATCATGGCCGGAAGTGGAAATCAACTTCGCTCACGACAAGCAAACAGTACAACTCTTGCCCAGGGCAGACAGGTATAAAGGAGTCAGTCCATCCTGCC